>NC_091493.1:17487628-18197187 GCF_947461875.1 Haliaeetus albicilla
GCTTTACAGGCTGGATATTTCTTTCTCCATGGAATTAAATAAGATTAGGCTTTTAGTATGCTTTTCCCAGAGGTCAAGTGGGCTTGCCCGAGTTAAAAACAAGTAATGGTAACAATATAATTCCATAACCTTGGTGAATGGCTCTGCTGATAGATACCAACTGTGATACAAGTTGATAGTCAAAAATATTCAAATTCATATCTGTTGCTCCTTTTTTAGCATTACACTTTCAAGTAGGGGAGATGGAAGTTTAGTTAAGACCTAATATCCACCTCCATGAAAGACCAGTGAGCTCTTGATACTCAGTGTCCAGATCTAAATTGCATTAAGAAAAAAACAGAAAAGCTAGATTTCTTGGTTATTGCACAATGTCTTCACTATTTGAATGCTAGCAGACATCTTAGGGAGGAGCAAAATCAGAAGAAAACCCAAAGTGTTCAAAAACATGTTTCTTGAAGGTATATATGCAGCAGATGTATATGTACATGCGAAGGAAGCAAAAAGGAGACTTCAAGTTAAAAGCCAACTACACTGTCCAAAGCAGAAGTATAATCAAAGCCGGAAGCTGTTCCAAGTGAACCCCCCCACCATTTATTTCAAAACTTACAGAATCTAGTCCCATGACTAGTGTGCCCAGAGTTACTGTGAAGAAGATGAGTAACTTCATGTTGTTAGTTAACTTCTCACTTCGTTCCTCTTCTATCTGTACTATTTTGATTCTGAAAATAAAAGAGGAACTTAGTGTCATGTTGTAGTTTGCAGTGTCAGCTTTCTTATTTCTGTTGTGTTCAGTTGGTTTCAGAAGAATCACAACACGATTGACAGAAGAATTAAGCACTGACTTGTTGTGGAATATCTGCTTATTACTTCCATATATTAAATTAGAGGTTATTGTTTGAAGTTTTTGGTTTGGGGTTTTTTTTGGGGGGGGGGGGTGTTGGGTTTTTTTGTTTGGTTGGGGGTTTTTTAATTTGTTTTTTGTTTGGGTGTTTTTGTTTTTGTTTTTTTTTTTACATTTAGCAATACAACCAGATCTTTTTAGACTCTAAATGAAGTTGGGAAAGGGAAATTGGAAAAGTCCATACTCAGTGTCTGCAGTGTGGACTAACACTTTAGTTGCTGTCCAGCTGTTTGTACCTATTTAACCAATTATTACTACCTTGCAACAAAAGCACTGAACATCCACATTTAGGGTATGAAAGGGAAAGCGCCTTTCTTCATTACCTCTGTAGTTGCTGACTGCATCTTGTTGTTGCTAGGCTCTTACATAAGCCTGGCCACCTCACTGAGCGCCTCTGACCACTGCAAACTCTTGAAAGTCTGGTCCTGATGTTACCTCACTTATTTACAGTATCAGAGAGGCTTAGAACATATTCTGCCTTGGTTTCTTATATGCAGCTGGATCTTGTAGCCAAGCATGTATAGCTATCTTCCCAAGAGTGACTGTTAAAAAAACTAGCTTGTAAAAAAACAATGGGAGAAGAGAGCTATAAAGTACCAATATGTCTTTTTCTAAATTGTAATCTAAGTCATGGAATTTTTATATTTTTTTAAAGTGTCGTCAGTTCTAGAAAACTGGAAAGCTTGATTTTTAAAAGATTCCATGGGAATCTTAGTTATATTTACATTGGCAAGCAGTGCGATGCAGTAGGAGAGAGTATGCAGAACTGAGTTGGTGCTGAAGACCTGCTCCACACCGTATCTGCTTCAGATGTTTCTGTGTTGGACTAGTTCTAGTTTGGTCCTGCAGACTGAACACCTACTGATACCTGGAATACATCTTCCCATTTGGTTTTATTTGGAAGAACTACAGTGCAAGTAGTCTAAAGCCATTCAGTGGCATGAACCAAAACATGGGGAATAGAGAAGATCACTGGATTCATTTGAAAAAAGCTGGTGTGATGCAAACCAAAATGCTAATGTAGATAGATACACCCTTTGCTTACAAGCAGGTTTCATAATGCAAGAAAGCAAATCATGCCTCAGGTACTTGGACTTGGTAAATCAGGCTTTTCAGATTCAGGTGTGATTTCAGCAAATATCTTTTCCCTTAAGCATTATTCACATTAAGATAATAATTTTTAGCACATTCAGCAGCTATACAAGTAATTTGTTACCAAAATTAGTTTCTCAGGCCCAGCCTTAACATCACAAATAGCAGTACCATTGCTTTCTTGTGAAAATTACGATATACTGTAGCATGTAGAACAGATCATCCCCACCACTGAAATACTGCATCACATGAGATCATACTGTTTCTTTAAATTTAAAGAGCGACCACTTAATTCAGTTCGACTTAGACGCGGCTTTTTTGCCCTTGAGTCATAATTCGGTTATTAAAGGCATCGCACTTACCAGCGCGGGAGGCCGCGAGATGAGGGGGTGTCGAGCTGGGGCCGGTGCGGGAGGGCCGGTGCGGGAGGGCAGGCACAGAGCGGCAGCTGCTGGCGGCCCTGCGCCGGGCGGGCGCTATAAAAGCCGAGCTGGGGCGGGGCCGCTGCCGCTGCCACCGCCCCGGGGCGGGGCCGTGCCCGCCCCACCCTCCGGGACCCGCGAACGCCTCGGAGCTTACCTCGCTGCAAGGAAAAGCTGCTGGCGTGACTCAAGGGGGAAATTTTAAATGCTGCTTTTTCGGTTTCGGGGGGTGAGGAGTACGGTCAGGGCGAACAAACAACTTCGTTCGGAGTTAGATTTCTGTAAGGGGCTCCTTGGCTTCCCCGCGGCAGCAATTTCTTAGAGGCATTAAAAAAAACAAAAGAGAAATGTGAGTGACAGCTATGAGAAGAATGACTTGTGTTGAAACACGCCTAGAGATACGAACACGCGTGGTGTATTTTATTCATATGGGACTACCCATAATGAGAGAAGCACAAATGATTTATTAATTAATAGAGGATTAAATTGATTCAGGTGTGGGTTAAACACAGCCCACTGGGAGGGGGTATTGGGCCAGAATGCGTGCTTGAAGCACTGAACGTTCTTTCAGAGAACAGAGAGCTGCCTCTAGCTGAAACACAGGACATTCGGGGCGAGCAGAGTGCGTTCCTCATGCCAGCTGGAATCTATTAGGACACAGGGCTCACAGCAGGGGCTAAACTCATCTACTCCAAAGCTGCTTACAAGCTCCCTCGCCACTGAGCAATCTTCAGGTCCTGAAACATTGGTCGTGGTTTTCCCATACTTTGTCTTCCAAAGAAATATTCAGAGTGAGGTCATTTCATAAGATGTGGATGGACATGTGAACTGATAAATGTCTATCTAAGAATGCAGGCCCAGCAAAATAGATAGTATTTCCTAGCCCAGTCAAATGTGATTTTTCACATTATGCTGTGATGTTGTAGCAACACAGTGAATAACAGTAAACCAGTATGTAGTATTTGTGGGTATATTCATAGGGTTTACCTTCAGGTAGTGCAGGTGCCTAAGCTGAGGCAGGTCTCCATAGGCTATGTAGCTGATGAAGAGCAGTTTCTTCAGAGGCCAGGTCAGAGCAGGAGTTGACCTGAATATCCCCAAGGAGAAATGTTTTCATAACTGGACAATTCATAGCTTAAAGAGACCGCCCTTTTATGTCTGACATCTGACTTCACTAGTATGAGTATGGCTTAGCTTTGTTCTTCCCTCCTCACCTTCTATTTGTGTCAAGTCTGTGGCATAACCATACCTTTATTTGAGTACTGGTGCTTACATTCTCTATTCCTTTCTGTTCAGATCTTCAAGCTCACATCAGAACAGACCTCACATCTGCCAAAAGCACACTGAATTCACTTCACTGAATGGCAGGAACTAAGTCAAGAGAAACAGCTCAAGCTGGAAGTCCAAAAATGAACATAGGTAAGGAACAAATCTTTCTGAATTTCAGGAGAGTCATTTTTCTCTCTCTCTGTGGTGACTGAATATATCAACATCACAAGCAATTAGATCCTCTTAAGAAACAGGGCAAAAAATATCAAGGTAGAATCCCCATGGCACTCTCTTTACTTTAGAGGACTGGCTGTGGAGTAAACTTATCCTAGGGAATAAATTCCAGGGGTGGACAAATAATCCAGATTTTAAAAGCAGTCTGGAACATTTACTCACTTAATGAATTTTAATACACCAAGCTTACACATAACAAATGAAGGAATGGGTCATGGTTTGATTCAGCAGGGAGAGCAGGGAAAGGACAAGGTGCAAGAAAGAGGACTCCTTGGGGCTGGACAGCTCCTCTCCTTCCTCCTCCACGCTCCCAAGAAAGAGGTGCTAGGCCTTGGTGGCTTCCTCAAACTCTCTGGAAAAAGAGTCAACCCTAGAGCATCTGGGTTCCCTGAGAAGTGCTGTAGTAGTGTGAGCAAGGATCTCCCTGAACCTTTGACCAAGCTGTGTAGATGTCCCCTGTTACTCATTTTCCCCCTAAAACCTGATGGTTCATACTTGTTTCCCAGGCCCAAGAGCCAAAACCTTTTGTTATCTGCACTCTGGCACAAGGTACTGCAAGATTCAAAAATCCCTTTTTCTACCATTTGTCATATACTTAGGTTTTACTGAAGTACTGCATTACTTTATTCTCAGTGATAAAATATATATAAAAGGTCACCAGGAGAAGTGACCCGGGCTGTGGTGTCACTTTGTTTCCATCGAGCTGGTAACAGTTACTGATCAGAAACTCCTATGGGTTTGCAGTACCACTTTAGTGCCATCAAATTACTTTGATCTGAATATTTGCACCTAGACAGGTGAATTAATTATAGCTGAATGATTGAACTAAACTATGGTTTAGCAGAGAGATATGCAAGCTAGCCACAAATGAGTTTGCTTTGATACTGCAAGTAATCTCACAGCAAACAAGGCTGCATGATCTCTATGAGCATTAAGTGACTCCTAGGGAAGCGGAAATGGATGAGATAATTTCCAGTGCCTGAGTTCACTGAGCTGGCTAATGGCTGGCACAAGATCTGAAGTGAGGTTTCTGGTGAAATAAACCCTTGGACCCTTGCTGTGTCCACTGCCTTAAGACAGAGACCTTGGAAAATCTGTAGCCTGGCAGTTCTGGCAAGACCGCCACCTGACCTGAAAGCTGGACCTGCCTGCACAGATAGGAAATGTAGGAAGTGGGAGGGGTGAAATAGGACCAATTCTGCTACCAAGGGACTTTCGGTAGCTTCAGGGTCAGGATTTGTTCTTGAGACATGCAGTAATGAGTTTAGAAGGGCCCTGTTGCAAGCCATGTTGCGACTCCAGAATAAGATCGTGATAGGACAGAGGAAAAGAAGGTCTTCATAACTCAAAATCAAAGTTGTTTGGAAAGAACAGTGAACAAAATGAAATGCCTACTGAAAGACTCTCAGTGGACCTTATTTGCCCAGGAGGTACTGATTAATGACAAGCCGTGGGGCTTAAGAGAGAAGTTCTTGTACAGACTCGTGAACAGTTTTTTTATTTTGAGAGCCACTTTCTGCTTTCCACTCTTTAGTTCTTTTTCCTTATACATGTCTGTGGTTTCATCACTTTGGTCTCTTATCTGAATTTGGCAGGGGTGTGGGCAAGATGGAAGGGGGGAAGACTTCTGAAGAAAAGAGAGGTGCTACAGGAAGCGGTATGGGTGACCTTGTAGAAGACACTTTACCGTCTTAGTAGAAGTACAGCATCTAAACAAGAAAATACAGTTCATAATCTAAAGTCATTCTCTCATTTACATAGTCAGGGCTGTTAATAATAGGGCTTTATATATATCTCTTGTCTGTACCTGGATTATAGCACAGGGTAAAGAAAATGTATACATCTATTATGAGCTGCTCATGGGATCCAAGTCTGTGAACGCCTTGCGCTTGTATAGTACTTCTCTCAAACAGAGGTCAGATGCAGTGGATCCAATCCTGAAGAGCTAGTAGGATCAGACCCACAGTCAGGCAGTTCTTGGTTTACTGTGATTATGTGATTTAGTTTTTGGTTGCCAATAAAAATCTTGCAGATTCTTTTATTTTATAGTTGAAGTAACTTGCAAATTTCAGACTAATTTGCCAGCTTGACTTAGCAAATTTAGAAAAGGTATCATTCCATTCCAACTAGATGAGGACACCGACCCTTTTATCTCATGGTGGTGCACTGAAAGAGATTGTAAGGTTCACATTGTTTTGCAGAAGTTGCCAGCGTGGAGTTATTATTAGTTCCAGTGTTCATTTTCACAGCTGATGATAAAATATTAAAACTAAAGAAAAATACCATCTACCACACATTGATTCTGGTGGTCCATCAGTAAACCCCAGAAGGATAGAATTCATGAAGAGTTAAGTAACCCTTTAAATATTAGTAAAAAGAACTGCCACAGAAGTGCTGTTCTATCAGAAAAAAATTCCCTTACTGTGGTACCCTGATATTCCACACTGATTTTCTCAGCCAGGGACACTCACTAGTCTAATAGGAATCTCTACACACTTAAAATTACAGCCATACTTAGAAATCTTCCCTAAACCTGAAGTCCTGGCTCTGTGAGCAGGCACTTCTGCAAGCCCCCACTGAAGGTAATGGGGCTCATTGCAGGGGGAGCAGTCCCTTCTGTTTAAGGGGCTCTCAGAGTCAGAGCTCAGATACACCTGAGGCTTTATATTGCCTTAAGCCTGGTGGTTGTGTGGAGCACAATCTGGTTTGTATCACATATAAGTAATATCAGAATTAGTCCTTTGACTAGTAAAATGTCTGTTTTGCCAACATGACTTCCCATGGAATAGAAAAATCATCTGCAAGTCCTCTCTACTCGTAGTGCATTAGGAACAGAGAGGTGTGAATTTGCATATGAGCAGTTATGTGTGCCTAAACCTCTGTCATCTCACATAAAAGAGCGGGGTTAAGCCTCACATTCAGTATCTAGTTAGTGATCAAGAATATAAAAGCTAGAGAAAACACCTTTTGACATGACTTGTCATCTCCAAAATTATAATAGTTTGTTGTTTTTTTTTTAAAAGAAAATAGCTTGTCACTGAATTAAGTAGCCCCAAGTGTGGGTATAGAATATGAAGAATATACCTATATTTACAACTGCTTTGTGTATTGGAATGTGGCTTCAAAATCAAGCAGTATTGGGCTACAGTAAATTTTGGATTATGGCAGAATGGATTTCAAGACAGTCATAAAATGTGTTACAAGTTTAAAGGAAATTTTCCAGTATAAAGTTGTTTCAGAATATTCTAGCTTCACCTTTAAAAACACATGCACTTTCGTTTTGTATTCTCCCTTTGATATTAGCCAAGTTAATTCTTTTAATCAGTTTACCTCTAGATCTTTAGATAATAACAGATATGACTGAATAAACCAATAGATTTTTAAATGTAAACCAACAGATTTCAAATGTTACATTATCACCATTCGTAAAGTTAAAAATATAGAGCTGGGTTTTTAATCTTATTCTCTCAAATTACAGCTTGTATGAGTCCCAGGAATTTCCAGAGTAGCTGATTTTAAGTCAAATGTGACTCATAAAAATTCTTGTACTTTAATGACTCTTGATTACTTGTCATTTTGTGGTTGGAATCTGAAGCAAATGGTGATCTCATTTCCTTTAGGTATAATTCAGCTACTCAGGTTTCTTTGTTTATTTAAAATTTTGTTCCTTTTCCTTGCTGCCTGCTGTTTTTCTCTTATCTGTGTTATCTGTGTGGGTAGAAGTAGCAGAGTGTATCAGTTGAGGGCCACTGGACTGTCTCCAGATGCTTGTTGACACTACTTGTTGCTTTACGAGCAGCAGGAGTATCCAGCCTTTATCTCTGAACTAAGACAGTATAATCAAAAACTTGCAAACATGCTTCAGTCACAACAAGCAACCAACTGCTCTTGGCTCAGCTATTTTATTACACTAGGAGAGAATGTGGTTGAAGCTTTAAAACAATATGATCCCTCTCAAGCACAGTTTTGTTGGATACTCCAGCTGCATTCTTCAAAACAACTGACTGTGCTAGAAGTTGACTCTTCTAGGTACAGGCTGAGCATCTTGAGCACCTGTGAAATTCCCTGTCACTAGGCCCTTCATTCATGCGTAGAAAGCAGCTACTTGATGAATGTTCTTTTTTTGTATACAATGATTTGTTGTTTCAGTGAGCTGTCCAGATACAGATATTTTTTTGAACAGCAATGATCACATGTGAGGATTTCTTCATCAGCTTGATGTGCACCTGCTTTTAAACTATGTTTTGTATCTCATGTAGCATTTATGAAAATCCATTGATTATGAAAATCGCAAATCTCTCTGACGTTTGTTGAAATTGCTCAGTTGAGACAGCTAATATCTAAAGCAAAGATTAGTCTGAGCTACAGATGTTGCATCCAGATTCTAAACAGCTTAAAATGATGTTTGTGTTTAGGTCTAGGCCTGTCTTTAGTTTCTAGTTGCTGGTAGCACTGGGGGAAACCCAGAAAAGAAGTCGTCTGAGTCTAAAGCTAGAAGGCAGAAAGCAAATACAGAGTTTTTTAGGGATTAAACTGTGCTTCTTTTGGTGATCTTAAGTTCTGAAGTAGGATATTTTTCAAGGGAATCCTATGTGTGCCTGCCATTTACTGATCTGGAATAGCACACTGAAATCTAACATTGAAAATTTACAGAAACAGCTGGCTTGGACTGTTATTTCTCCAGTGCATCAGTCAATCAGATTCACATTCCACAGGAAAACCAACAAACTGAGAGCGTGCCAGTTGGCAGACTTCTGGAGAAAATAGATTTGCTAAAAACTGGGAAGAAAGCAAATTTTGTGGGATGAGTTCTGCATGCTGTATCCTACTGACGGTGTATCCAGGGAAGCAGCACACCCTAACCCCCTGTGCAATCAGCCCAGGTGAGAAAACTGGCACTGCTCATCTCTGCAAGAGGCTGCCTGGAAAGATCATTTAGGATTCCACTCCTTCCTCCTCTGTCTTTGGCTTTCCTACTCATGAAGGAAGATAAATGCCTAAACTAACAAAGGCAGTTCCTACCTACAAGGAAGAAAGTGATGATTTTACAGGCTGCCCTGCCAAGCAGCACTAATACCATAACAAATGTCTTAGTGGAGAGACAATTAATTGTTCCTGCTCTCGGTAGGGTGTGACACTGCCTTCTCTTATTAGTTTGGCCTCTAGGGAGAAAACAGCATGTTGTGTAGGTCTCACACCTCTCGGGTCGAATCTAGGGGTGCAGGATAAGTGGCAGGGAGCCCTGTCTGCCCAGAGGGTAGCAGCTAGGCTGAGTTGCTGCTTACCAGAGATGCAGATTTCTTGCAGCCATGGCAAAGAATTGTGCTACGATCCTTAAAGGCAGGATTACTTTGACTGTAAATATCCAGGTACCATAAGGGTGGGCAGCAGTATAAATTTCTAAAGCCTTAATTATTCAAATAAATACAAGCTACAGAAAAACAACTCTGTAATCATAACATTAATGACAGTAGTCATGGACTGTTCTATGAAGTACTGAAAAAGCTCTGGAGAAAAAAAAGACACCCCTGTGATTTTACAGCTGAAGGAAAACGATACCAAATGCAGAAAGATGGGAGTGTAGAGAGCCCACAGTGTGTCAGGCAGAGTCTCAGTACACTTGCAAGTGAACAGCTGTTAAACAATTCAGAGGAAAAAGAGTTTTAAGGAGAAAAAAACAAGTTGCTTCCTGGGTGCTGTTGAAGAGCAGCATTTTTCCTGCTCATAAAGAAACTGCTGAGAAGAAAGGGGAAACAGAATTAACTTGGGTACTCTAATAATAGCCTGTATCTTGGGTGCTCTAATAATAGTACTTATCTTTTCTCCCACTCCTTCGGATGTTTTGACTGCAGTCTTCCTTTTTTTCTGGTTAGCTTCCTGTAATTTATTTCTAGTACCTATAACTTATTTCTAGTATTGACACCGTGCTACTTTCCCTAATCTTTGTTTGCTGATTGTTGTTTAAAGTTTATAGAGTTTAAGTAAATACATCTCTAAAGAAAGTTGTGCTTGCTCTCCTGCAATAACTTTAACACCTATCCTGACTATGGCAGTTCAGCATTTATTGATGGACAAAGAGGACAAAAAAAAAAAAAAAAGGAGAGATTACAGAGCCTTCTCGTATATGATAAGTACAACAGAAAAAAAGTTTTCAAAACACTTTTTGTTTGCAAAATAGGCCTTCTTTTCATCCTTGTGCAAAGTATTCCAGAAGGAAGTTCTTGCATATAGTAACCTATCATCAGTACCACCAAGAGTATTCCTGCCAGAAAGCAGAAATACTTACTTTCTGCCTCCCTCCTCTGTCTCCATGGCTTTTTCTTGGCAACACTGACCACTTGTGCCATTCTGTGATTTTGGTTAGAACTGCTGGAAATGAAAATATTTTATTTCTTCTGAAATGTATGTGTTTTTTGAGCAAAGTATCTCAAATTGAGATACAACAAAGCTTCCATCACTGGGAGGTTTTGAAACAGCTTTGGAGTGCATCTTCCCTTTGTTCCCCAAGACATGTCACGAGTACGCTCACTTGTCTCTATGGACCAAGCAGTGAGTAAGACAGACATTTACAGGGGAGATGGAGAACGCAAGGTGTAGAGCAGAGTGCATGCTAATAAACCCATAAGGCTCAGCATCTTGGGCTGCATGCTGGTACTGTTGTAGTCATGATCAGAAAGGGAAGATGGAAGGTGGCGGAGGGGGAAAGGCAGTGTTAAGTGTCATTTGCCTTTCAGAAACTGCTGTGGTTTAGCCAGGAAAAGGGGAAGAAAGAAGTGTTATTAAGTAAGCAGTTGTCAGAAGTGGAAGGAGAACAGAGTAGCAAATGACTGTTGTGCTGGAAAAGGTTGAAAGCCACTTATCCATGGACTTAATATCAGAAAAGTTGGTAAGAGGACAGTGGAGGTTGGTCATGCAGGTTATTTAGGAGTCAGCATCCAAAGGATGAATGTGAGAGCGTAGGCCTAGAGGGCGTAGGTCATGAGATGCTCTGAGAGTGAAAACAAATTATGTATGGTTGACTCAGTTAAGAACAGGTGGATCATGCAGGATGACTTGATCAAAGAGAATTCCATAAGAGAAGCCTTTGCAGGACCTTTTCTGAGTGCAGACAAGAGAAGTTGAATTGAATTTGTCAAGGCTTCTGGCAGGCAGAAAAGTTGCATTGCTTTTAATGATAGAGAAAGGAGGTGGAGGACAGTGGGTTTGGACCCAAAAGGACCAGGAAAGATGGAGCTCTGTTATAATTAAGTTGAGTTTGTTCTTATGAAAGGTCTTACAAAAGCTGATACCAGAGAGATGTGTGAATTTACTCTTTGACAGAGTGAGGGAGGTTTACAGTAGAGGTGTAACATCACCCACATAGACATGGCAAATTAGTTTGTTTCCAAGTGAGATATAAAATGAAGGCAAAAAGGGAACCAAAAGAGAGCCATTTCAAGGCAAGAAGTGTTGAGTTAGAAGGGTATGAAGAGAGGCAGTGAAGGAGAGAGCTGTGGAACGTGGCCAGTGATGTGTAAAGGGAGTGCCCAAGCCCAGGAGAATGAGGACAAGAGCTCTGCTTCTGAACAGTTCTGGTGAGAATAGCTTCCACTCCATGCAAAGGACAGAGGAAGACTGGAGAAAGCCTAAACTGGAGTTGGAGGAGAAACGTCACTGTTAAGTTTGTATTTGGTGAGCTCTGAAGTGATCAATGTGTGAAGAAGTTGCAAGTAGTGTAAAGGGTGGGATATTGTTAGGGTAAGACAGACTATGGGAAAGAATTAGATTTTCCCTCCTGGCACCTGGTGATGAACATTCATGTTGTAGTCCAATAGGAAAGCTTTTGCCAGCCTCTGTGAATTCCCCTGAGATAAATGGAAATTTCTAATATAGTCTGTGTAACACAATTCATTATATGGAACTACTTTTGTGAATAAGCATTACTCAGTGGGAGTAAGGAATGTCAGGACAAATCCTAGGCTACTGTATTATGCTGTACTTAAACACTACTTTATGCTGCAATAAATATTATTTAAAAGAAAATAGCTTAGGGAGATCCTTGTCTTCTGTTCATTTCAGTGGAATAAGTCTGGGTACCAAAATACCTACTAAATCAGAGATGCAAACCCTTTTCTGAAATACACATCTATAAGCTCAGTTATGCCATAAAACGTTTATATTGGTGTAACATGGGTCAGCATTTGGGCCATAGTAACTCATCACTGGTTTTTTGTACCCACAAAATTATATAAAAAGTCCACTGCAGAACATACGTTCCAATGGAACAGCTTTTCCTGGAAAGCTACCTAGTTACTCATTGTCTCTTGGGCCTCATAGATATCCCATTTCTCTTTCTGCAGGGCCTCATTCTCATCAGGAAAAGGTGGAGAATGACTCCTGTCCTAGGCTACCCTCTTCACTGTAAAAGCTAGAAATCCATGCTGCAGGCTGACAAGAGCCTGGAATCCCAATCTTTCCTTTCAGGGTAACTGCAAAAAGTGGGTGCTCCTATTGCTGGCTCTTTTGTCAAGCTCCTGCTCCTAGAAGATAACTTGATATGAGTCTTAAGGGGCAAAAGGGTGTTTCTAGCGCAGGCACTGAATGTCAGCTGTGCAAGGGTTCTAGAAAAGCCTGAGCTCATATACCATAGGAGCTGTTAAAAGTTTTTAGGAATGCTCTCATGGGACATAAGGACATGAAATACCTACCTCAGGCATTCTGAACCAGGCCAAGCACCTTTTTTTTTTCTTTTTTTTTTTTATGTTTCCATGCCTAAATTTGATAGCTGTGGAAATTAAGCTCATATAGTGATGATTTTCAAGCTAAATTCTAATAAAGGCAATGTAGGCTACTAGGTCACTTGCTTGATTCAGATAGTTTTAGGTGATTAATGCTATTCCTCTGCCTTTTGTTCTTGCCACTATGTGATTTGTATTGAAAAAGGAAATTATCTTGTCTTTGACAGTCTGGTGATATATTAGTAGGTGATTCCACAATCGTATTCAGTGCCAGGCAGAGGTATTTGCTTTGATCCTCAAAGCATGTCACTACATTAACATGAGATAATTCCTGAAAGTGATGTTCATTAAACTGACAGCGCTGCACAGTTCTGGTTTCACAGGTCTCGGTTCTGGAGCAAGATTATTTGGCACGCTTGAACCTCTATGTTTCTCCGCATTGCCTTCTATAGGCATGTTTGACATTTTCTCCGTAGCTGTGATAAATACTGAGAGGACTGATTCCTAAAAAAAATGAGAAAATACAGAAAAAGAGCAAAGGCAAAATCATTTAAGGACCATAAGGAAACCACAGTTTGAGCATGTGACATTCAAGTCTGTGCACGCATGTATAAAGTACTATAACTTGCAACAGTTTGTGTAAGTAACTTCAGACTAGACACACAGGCGAACTTTACCTTAAGTATCTTCAAAAAACTATAAAAAATATAAATATAAGCTCTAATATATATCTATGTAGTACAGACATTTTAAAAGGCAAAAGAAATATTATAAGCTATGTTTTGGTTATTAATAAATGACATGGAGATTTTCCAGCAATTTAATAAAAGTGAAAATAAGAATATATGCCTAAATACCTGGTGCGACTTTCATGTTATGAGGTGATTTATTCAGATGTTAGATGGACCAATGCTATTAGAACCAGTAGAATCCCAGGAGCTGTGACTCCTCAGGAGCTCTGAGGCACCTTTGATTTTACAGGTAGTTCTCTGAACCCTGACATGAGATTTACCTTTTGAAGCAATAGTAATACTTATTTCAAAGAAGTCTTTCTAGGAAGAGAAGGATCCAGAAAGCTGAGCAGCTGGAAGTCAACTTTATGTTTTCTTTTTACTTCTTGACAAAATAAAAGTGTTTATTGCTCATAAGCACTGCTTTTAAGCAGGTGATTAACAATAGGAGTGTGTCCTTATCTGATACTCTATCCCAAAGCCTCAGAATGGTGCATCTTATGCAATGACTGAAGGAAAGAGTGAAATCATGAGTTCTTGTATAGTACTATTGCCATCTCACCTCTGCTGAAACCTGTATTCCACAGCAGGGCAATCTTCTGCAGCATCATGTTGGGTTGTGCCTATGGGAAATTCCACAATAAGGTACTTAGAAGCTGAAGTTTTGGGTGTATAGGAATACTGTGAATGCTATGGATCTATTCAGGCTGCCTGCGTAAGCTAAAAATGATATCCACTGCAAAAGATGTGGTTCAGATCTTAGTGCCTGCCACACACGCAGCCCACCTTATGTCATCTGAGAATTTCTGATTTGAATTTTCAAGTTTGCCTGTGGTTCTTTTTTTTCATCATTCAGGTATGGGATAAGAGGTCAGTGGTGTTACTCTACCAGCAAAATAATGTCCTAGCTCCTTGTGCAATAAACTTAAGAAGGAAATTTGAATGTGCTAGCAGATCATGGTCAGGCTTATACAGTTGTCTTCTCGTACTACTACTGTCCTTTTGGACAAACTTCTTCAGAACTCTAGGTAACTGAGCCTCCAGACTAATTAAATCTTTAGTCATTCTTAGAATGAAAAGTGACTTACTACTTAAAGCAGATACTTGTGAAATATTGGCTTCTTTGGCAGACAAGCAAGTAGTCAAATGTATTTTAAATCAGCTCTCAAATGAGAACAGTTACAGCTGGGCTAACTGAGAAATCTAAACAGAAGCATCCATTACTTCTGATTACAGCTTTATTTCATGCATATTCCTAGTACTTGACAAACATTTTTATAAGCACAACTTGCCAAAACTTTTGCTAATGGAAAATAGCAGGAGAGTCACAAAACTGTAGGAGAGTGCTTAGGCTTGGCTGTGTTGCAGAAATAGCTCTGCTGTCCCATGTACAGCTGAAGTGGTTAGCACTGGCATGCAAGCATGACCTCATGATAAACTCACTGATCCTCACTAGGAATTAACCATTTAGCTACTTGCAGCCAACAGTCTATCACCAAGAGGAAGAGACTGTTGTCTTTCACATATCATAAGGACAAGTACATTTATCAGCATTATTGACCAGAAACTTAGCAATGAATTTGAGCTGAGGCAGTCATGTGCGGTATGTGCACATGAAATTATATGTGTAATTTCTATTAATAGTACTATGTAAAATTCCCCCACTAGTACTTTATTTGTTTTTAAAATGTGTAATATTACAGTGACCTAAGAGTTGCTTGTTTTGTTTATGTCTGTTTCTAAAAGTGTTGTCCAGCCTAAGATATGGAAATCCAACTCTCTCAGAAAGTTTTAGCTATCATGACTTCCTGATAAGGAAAAATCATCCTCTTCAATAAGATGTCCATTCTGTTATAAAGAAGTGCTTTGCAGTGCCATTGAAGAAAGACACAAAGCGCGAGAAGCATAAAGATAGACATGCTTTCTGTTTTTTCATTTGAAAAAACTTAGTTTATCTTCCTAAGAAAAAATGAATATTGTATGACTTGTATGAAATGCTACTGCATTTGAATAACCTCATTCAAAGTCTGTGGGATAGAGTAGTGTATTTTGTTCAAATGCTACACAAACTGCATATGTTCTGCAACTTTGTTGTCTTAAGTTGTGAGGTTGATTCTAAACTAACCAGCCAAGCACTCCTTCAAAATACTACAGGCAGAAACAGTCCCGCAGGAAGTGGTATTTGTGATTCAGTAAACGGCACCTAGCCCACTGAGTCAGTGTTGAGCCAGTGTCCGAATGTGTTTCTAGAGTGTGGAATATAGAACTAAATTTGTGACTGTGGCCACTGGGAAATTCATTGAACTATTGATGAGAACAGAGTTATTAACCTCAACATCCCTGATTCCAGACAGGAATAATTACAACTTTCCCCCACTTACTTCATTGGGAGAACAATTCTTCTCCTTTCCTCGAAGCTTGTACCTTTTTCCTGCACTTAGCTGGTCACTATCCTCTAGGCATGTTGGAAGGATGACTGCTACAACTCAGATGTGCAGTCTGCCTTTCTGTGGGCACTGATGGAAGTGCCAGGCTTGGCACCTGCAGTTTTGCAATCCCGTGATTTATCCCACTTGGAGACTGTCTTTCAGACAGACACCATCACTGTAAGCTGTCTGAGCTTTTTCAGCTAGTTCAATTTTGCAGCTGGAGGGATGTACTGAGGCATTTGCCATACATTTCCTCTCAGGACTCATGACCCAATAGATGTGCACAGTGACTCAGAACAGCCTTTTCTAAACAAAGTCTTAATTTATGGATATGAATTGAACAACCTCAGCAAAGTTTAAACTGAAGATGCTCCGCACATGTGAACTTTCCTTCTGGATCACATATCCAGTACAGAATTGTTCTCTACTCAATAGGTTTTCTGTTTTGTTGTTTTTTTTTTTTCATTCCCATTGTTACCTAGAAAAAAATCCCAACTTTACAATTTAAGAAAAATAAGTCCTCAAAACAGATGTCTAGTGTAATTTTTCCACACACTAATTTAAGTGAAGGTTTGTGGCAACAAATTTTGGTACCCAGATTTACAAAGTAATGCCAGAAGCTGCTATGAAAGGTCACAGTTTCAAATGTCCAGCAGGCAGTGTAGGTGCTGTGATCCCGCATATAGTTGATGACATAGTGCTTAGAATTGTAAATCTTTTTCATGTTTAATTGTTCACAGAAGTCTTTTTATGATTTTCTTGATTTTCATTTTTTGTAATTATGAAATACTATCTACCCACATTTGACTTAATTTTAGAGAAATTTTAGTAGGAGTCTTGGTAACACTCGTTTTGGACCTGCTAGCATTATTGTTAAAATCATTACTAGCTACAAATAAATGGTTTGAATTTTGTAGCAGGAAGATGCTTTTGGGACCATTTAGTTAACCCCTGTAATCTGTATGTAATGGTTAACTGATTTCTGGAGTTATGGAACACATTAAATGTTAGGTAGCTCATTTAGCAAGTGGATGTAGTGGAGTTGTTTGTCAACATGTGAGTGCCTCCATTAATGTTGAGAATGTGTTTAAACATTAGGGGTATCATCTTAGCAAGAAGATGCAATTCATCAAGGGTGATGCAGTAGCTTCCACAGCAGAAAAAGGGACATAAGCACACAAAATTCAGTTCCCTGGGCACAACAGTACCAACTCTGAGCACCTGCTGGAACTGGGCTTGCAGGTCCAAGCCCTTTTGTTCCTAAAGGAATAAATCATTCCATCAGAGTGAGGAATAGGATATTACTCAATGTGAGAAACAGTGGTAAGATTTCACTCTGAAACGTGATTAAGAAGTTCTCTTAGTGTCGTATAAAGAACACACTGATCATGCACAGCACACCAATTAATCTGGTCTCTCCCCTTCCCCTTCCTTTATCTTTCCTCCACCCTCCAAAACAAAATTTTCCACTTGATCGTGAAGGAAGTGAGGGAGCCTGGATGCTGCCCCAGGAGAGAAAGCTAGAGGAAGGGCTGGGTCACTTAGTCAAGCAAAGGGAAGGAGAAGGAAATGGTCAGTGAAAAATAAGGTTCTAAATACAGGGCTTTGGACTAGAAATATGTTGAAACACTTCTAAAGAAATGAGGAAAGGGATAATATAGGCAAAGCAATTTAATCATATGCAATTTGTAACAGGAGCTTTCAAAGTCTGTGACCTTGTGAGACCAACCACCAGCAACACAATATAGAGTGCCAGTACTCACTATGTATTTAACCAGAAATGCCAACCATTATGAAACGCCTGGTATCCCTTCACCCTACCTTCCACCCACATAGCAGCCTGCCTATGCTGAAGCTCACTAGTTGACCATAACTCCATTTTGATCAGAATCCTTACTGATGCCTTCATCTGTCATATCCTGCCTGTTGCAGCACCTTTCTTTGTGGCTTCTCTGTCCCCCTCAGATATGATGATTTAGGCTGTCTACATTCTGACAGTTTACAAAACATACAACAAAAGAAATCGATTGTGTCATATCCAGTTAGCATATTGGTGTACATTGCATGTGTATATTAGTGTCTGTTTATTTAAAAACAAGCAAATAATTGTTCATCTTTGTACTGTGCAAACATACACTAATGTATTTCATGTTAGCCCATTTTCAGCTAAGTAGTTTTTCATTAAATTTTTCAAATTTTGCTTGTTTTAAGTCTTGCTTTTAGGGTGTTTCTTCAACTAGCACATTTTTTGCCTGTAGTTCTGTGAACAACTATAGAAGCCAAGCAACCTGTTTGTGAGCATGTTGGGGTTATGTTGGTTTATTGCTCTCACTTTGTAATACTGAAAAGACTTACGCAGTGCAGAAAATTAAAATCTTTAAAAAGCTCTTCGGTCAGAAATGCTGCTATTTTATACCTGTATTGCCATAGTGTGGAAGCTCACAGAGTGCAGGTGATGAGTTGGGCTAGTTGGCAAGAGCTGTGGGATCATAGACAGTCGAGTCCCTCTGCAAGGACTCTGGCTTCCTGGGAAATTCTGCTCTTAGAGACTGGCAAAAGAGAACTGAAAAAAATAGTCACATTGTTATTTTGAGATTTTATGACTTGACTACCTCTTTCCTAGCCTTTGGAGAACTGTGAAGATACTGGTATCATGCTGAAGCAGTTACTCATTTAAAGTCATGGGGAAGGGTTAGTAGTTGAAGACTTACTGGAAAGGTCTTACACTGCCAAGTAACTAGGCAGCAAAAATCCCTCCTAACTTTAGCTTTAGGGAGATTTTTTACAGTGTGTCAGTGAAAGATCATTGAGCAAACAAAAGGCATTGTTCCGTCCTGTATTGAACCTGGTTCATGAATAGGATTTGTTGCCACTTCCTGCACTCTGCTATTTCTGAGCCTCGTGGGATCGTGAACCGGCAAAACTGTTGTGTATCTGATTAAGAATGGAAAGGGCAGGCTTATTTCACCCTCTCCTTGGAACTGCAGGTTGAAGATAAAATGGGTAGGACAGGGCTTTTTTACTGCTTGAGAATTCAAGCATGGGTCAGTGCTTATGGTTTGTGAGCATGCACTGCATTTTGCAAGGAGATGAGTAGCTGGCACCCCTCCTTGATGTCTGCTTACATGGCTTTTACACATCTCATTTGCTTACAGTGGACCTCTTTGCTTTATGCAGCCTGATCCGCAAGCAAAAAGTGGATGGTGTCTCACCTAACTGTAAGAGTTTTAGCCAGGGTACGCACAGCTCTGTGGGATGGAGATTAAGAGAGACTGAATGCCAAATATTGAGGAGAAGCATGTCTTTTACCCAAAGGTCTTTTTAGGTATATCAAGGCAACTTCCCCATTTCCTTCAGACACATAAACAAGAACACCTTGTTTAGTGGCAGCAGGAAGTTTCTGTTTCTCTCACTTCCTGGGAAAGTACTTTTCTTCATTCTTTCTTTTCTGTCGCAAACAAAGCTCTGCTAGCAGATTCTTCCCCAGTGGTTCACCCTGGTGAGAAATGCTTGTCAGCTCACTCTCTAAAAGCAGCTAATTGAGGTTGTTGCAGCTGCAGATAACATTTTCACTGTTGCCTTTCTACCCATGAGATTTCTTTCTGAAGTGTGTGGCAGTAGGCACAGTCACCAGATGTAGACCTCTGTCATCCATATTATATGTTATCTAGCTAAAGATGCTTATATAGGAGCATCTTGCCTGACTCTGCCTCAAACATTTATTTGCCTTGCTTTCCCCCTGCATTTATACGTAAGAAGTTAAATTTTCAAGGCCATAAGCAGTCAGGGTGAAGTGTAGGACAGAGACCTGCCTTTTATTCTAGTGCTTGAATTTTAAGCCAGACTTTTCCCAAGCTGCTGACTGAAGAGGGCTGGGTTATTATTTAGCACAGGTCTTCTTTCTGTTATTTCCAACTGCCTCAAAAAAACCCTCAAAACTTTTGACACCCAGCAATGTGAAAACATACAGAGCAGCCAAAGAAATGGAAGCAAAGCTCTACCATCTCCCCTCTACCTCTTCCTCAGACTTCAGGGGAGAAGAAAAGTAATTTTCAGGCCCATTGGGTATATGTACCCATCAGCCATTATCAGGAGTACCACAGAGAGCAAAGACAGGGAACATTAATTTTCCTGAAGCTGCTAGAAACAACCATATCTTTAGCATTACAGACATTTATTCATATCACTTACTGCACTTTCCTACTACTTTTTTGAGTTCCCATGGGTTGCTAGAGAGGTCATGAATGTGAATGAGAGGTAGGCATGTGACAGCAGCTATGAAAGAAAGTAAGCGTAGCGCAAGCTCCCTATTGAGGTGTGATTCACTTGATCAGGATATTCCTGAAGAGTTCATAAGACTTTGATTGTCCATGTTTCATGGATAAAAAGTCAAGTAATTTAAAATGGATATTAAAAATTAAGACAAGTTCATTGTCTCCAACGGAACTTCATACAAATTTAGTTCCTTTTCATTGTCCTTGTTTCAAAATAAATGTTAGAAATGAAAGTCCAATTTTGACTCTTTTTCTCTAACTTGGCAGAAATGAGGTCTGTTTCCAAGTTCCATTTTTAAATGGTTATGAACATCCAGTTTCAAAACATGAGAACAAAGAGTTGATAGTTTTGACCTTAGAAGAACTGGCAGGTGCCAGACATCCTGAAGCCTATTCAGTTTTGGAGGTGACCAGGCAGGAATGAGTTTCACGTTGTGAAATTGTAGTCCACTTCAATTCTTTCTACTAGGAAAGTGAATTATTTTGCCTGCACAATAAATGCATTTGATTGCTTTCAAGAAAAAAACATTACTCCTTTCACAGAAATAATTTCAGGAAGGCCTTCTAATAAAAACAATCATTTTTATGCAGCTGCTGGCCTCAAAAAGTAGCAGAATGTTCCTTAAAGTATTATTCCACAAAGACCAAAAATGTCTGCCACAGCTGGAAAAGATGTAAAGAGAAACAGTTCCATGGAGGAAGGCTAGGGCTTTTCTCTCCACTGCACTGGACTGGTAGGATAAGAACTAAACCTATTGCCAGTGGGATCTGTTCAGGAGGAAGTGTCTTTTCCTGGAGTTCCAGATAGATCAGTAAAACAGCTCTCACCTGAAAGTAAGGTGTAGCTGGGTATTGCCACACAAGCAACAATAAATGAAAGAAGTTTATCGTTCTCATATTCATTCTAGAAACTATCTGACATGCAAGAGTCATGGGTTGAAATGACATCATGTCCTTACAGGGAAGAAATCCTGGCTTACTCCAAAGACATGCAGAGAGAGGAGTTTCTGTAATATGTTTGAAAGTAGTCTGTGATAATAGAATAAAAAAAATTTGAACTCTAAAGCAAGGGACTTAATTACCTGGTGTTGCATCAAAAAGCAAGGTGCACAACATATTCTATTCTATCCTATTATGCAAACCCGTTTATTTTCACCCTTCCAAATGAGACAAAATTTGCAAAGGGATATGTTTCAGGGAATGCTAGCAGCATGAATTTCTCAATAAAATGCCTTGTGTCTTCTCACTGCTAGTCTGCAACACCTCGGAACTCACGAGTGCATCCTACTGCCTGACATTGCATGAGCATTTGGTCACATCATATTTGAACACATTCTGTGTAAACAAGAGGGGGCTTTTTAGTTTTGTTTAGTTTTTAAAGATTTTTAAAGTATGATAAGAATACTCCAGTGAGCTGGAATAAATTCCCTGTGGATTTCAAAGCAATTGTTGGTTTATCTTGTAATCTAGAACTCATACTGACAAAAAGTATGACTGTAAACACAGCTGAAATTAATTAAGATGACTTCTTGGTTAAAAAAAGAAAGAATAAGGTTTGGGCTGGCTTTTTATATTTTTTGAAATAAAATAGTAGAAAACAAAACAATTCTTAGAATTCTTTCATTCGTAGCTGAATAACCAAAGTGACCATTCAAATACAGGAAGATTGAGGCAGGTAACCTCTTAATTATTGGGAAAAATATTAAAACAAGCAGGCTTTGGAGGAAAGATATGTAGCTGTCATGCACCACGTCCAGTTATTGCTACATTTGACACACATTAAGAAACATGGCTATTTTAGGGCAGAACTTGAAAAGAGCTAACTAACAGTAAACGTTCATTTCACAGGGTGTTACTGATTTCGATGCCTTAATGTAAACTCCCTGCAAACTGTATCTGAAACTTCCCCTAATCCAGATGGGAAGCACAGTTAGTGTAGGCAGCTTTACACTTGCTAACTTAGCTACATCGAGTAGAGCTGCAGGGGCATGTAGTTTTCATCATTAGACCTGTAGTCCCTTTTGGCCATGCGGTGCTGAAGCTGCCACAGCTATGCTGGCAGCACTGAAGATTCATGCTTAAAGCTTCTTAGGATATGTCTACACAAGTTGCAGTGCCACTAGATTGCCCTGTAGACAGATTCAAAACTGTGAACCCCACTCAATCATCTGTTGCACAGGCATCCAAGTTACAACCACTTCCAAGTTGCTTTTCCGTGAGCTGCACCACTGTCTCAAATCTGTAAAGCATGTCTTGTTGATCTCCAGTTCTCCAGCACATCTCTTATGCCAAGGCTCGCAAACAGATCCTCTGAGCAGCACTATCCTGCTGTCTGCTGAAGTGCCAACTTAGTGATGCACTTCCAGGCATAAAGGTAGTGGGGTAAGTTAAGTTCTCACCTAAAGCACGTGTGTTTCCTTGTCCTACATAATTTTTGTATCTCAGTCCTGAAATTAGTCATGCTGTACGTGCTTCTGCCATTCTGTTTGCTGAGGTACACGTAACATGTTGTGTTGGAGAGGTACGTCATCACATTGCTTGTTGACTTTATAGTGCAGGAAGCTCTTCATTAAATCAGTAACCTAGAAGAGGAAAAGCAAGGTAGTATGAGCAAAATAACTGAGTGATGGAGGACTATGAATTACTCATATTTACTGTAGAATGTCATATTTACAGTAGGATGTGTTCCTAAGATAGGTGTCTGTGGGTGCTGTTCTCTGTGAAATTTATGTGAAAGGTGTTGATGACTTGTCCCTTTTCCTCCTACCTCCTGTCCTATGGACAGTTGTATTACCATGTTCAGCTGTTTTCCCCAACTATCTCATCGTGAGCAATCCTTCTGGACAGCCCACAAAGATACCCTTGTACTATCAGAGGTATGCCCAGCAAAGACCGTTAACCCAACTACCCTTTCATCAGCTTCCCCCATCTTTCATGGTTTTTGCTTCCCTCCTCTCCTCAGACTGTTTGCTACTTGTGGCAATTGTGGTTGTTTATATAAATTGTTTTTCTGGTCTGACTGTTGTGTGGATCTGTGAATGTCACGTTGTGTCACTCCACAAGGATGGGGCAAAAAGGAAGGGTATCCTTTACTTCTTTCCTAGGTGTATGTTAAATCCTGCTGATTTGGGAGAGCCACCAGTTTATGCACAATAGAGAGTGACTACAAGAGTGAGGGGATCACAAATTTCAAGGCTAGCAGGCACCTCTCAGCCTGTTTTTGTAAGGTCAAGTTATTATCTTCTATCAAATTACAAAAGAATTGCAGGGTTAGTTTTCTTTCTTTAAGTGTGAAAATTTGGAACAGTTAAGGTTTCGTATGTGTCTTGGTTTCCACCTGTGCCTGAGCATTTCTATCTGATGATAATTCTCCAGACAATAACCAGTGTAGTTCTGTAAAATAGATATTGTGAGAACTCTTGCTGCTCTTTTATAACTGCTGAAGTAGAGGTAGAGCTCAGAAATGAAAGAAATGGCTCACATTACCACCTGGGCTGAAAACACAGGAACACCAAAGTTTTTGCCATAGTACCCAGTCCCCAGATAGCATTTTAGTGAGACACCAGTATTCACAGATGGACTAAGGAAGCTGTCACATTGTCCACAGTCTTAAGTTATTTAATAGACTCAACCAACACTTGTGATTAAAACTTATATAAACAGCTTACCTTTTTAACTTTCAGGTGTTTCAAAAACATCTCAACTGGTTATATCTGCAAGTTCCTGCTTATTGTTTCCCTTGAGCAAAGATTTAGCCCAGGGCTGTGCAATCTTGACAGCTGGCAGTGATTTTGAAAAGATACTGTGGCACTACCAGATATTGTGCTTGTCACACTATGTTTTAAAAGTAAACTATTCAGTGCATTATAGGAAGAGAGCAGCATTGCATTTTTGTTACAAATGTATGAATGTTACTTAAATAATTCGAAAAATTTCTAGAAAAATGGTAAACATCTTCCACTGTGATGAAATAGCTCAGTATTGGACTGGTCATTAGACTGATCATTTACAAATAGTGAGTCAAAATTTGTCCCTACCTACACCCTCACCTTTCCACTGACATCACAGTTTGTGACCTTTGAACAGTTGTATTCATAGCTATCGATGCAATTAGGAAATGTAAAGATGGTGGTATTGTATGCTACTTTTACAGACTCATTAGCTGTAATAGTAAAAGCTCTGGTTATAAGAATACAGTTAGTAGGAGGAAGTAGCACTAGTAGTCACAGCCGCCAAATACTCTTCTGTGGTGCTTTTGGTCAATAGGGGATCCATTTATTTATTTTTTTCTGTAATGAAGATGGCCAACTATTTTCAGTCCTTTGAGATTAACAGAGAAGAAGGTAATACAAGTTTCAGCCTGGTTTCCAGTCAATCCATTAAAAATTTCTACCGCTAAAAATACAAATAAAAGTAGTATTTTATTTGCCTTTCTCATTAAGCAAAAATTAAAGTATTTAAATGCTTCCTAGCAGGTCAGCTCTTGTTTTGCCCTTTTTAAGAACAAGAGACAAAATGAAACCCACGTCCATAAAACTGGCATACACAGTTTAAACTGGAAGAGAGACCAACTTGCTGCTTTTGCTGCTCCCAAGTGTATGTAAGGGATAGAAGGAAAGCCATGGCAGAGGCTGGTATAGCTAAGTGGATATATTCCCTTCACTGCCAGCTGGAGCTGTCATCTCCCATACCTTGATACTTCCTCTGAAGACAACCACAGACGCACGTCTGATTGCTTGCAGCCTTGGTCATTGCTCATTTCCAGTTGTGCCCTAGCAATCACCTGCTCTAGGCAACTGCTGGCACTTTACCTATACCAAAACTGACCCCACTCAGAAATGTAAGAAAAAGTCTCCATGCAAAGTCTTAAAGTTCTCCTGAATAGTCTTAAAGTTAAATTCCCATAACACATGGTCTAGACTAAAAACTCTGATAAACACACTACATTTGTGGGGGATACCAGCTGTAAATTGCATCTGTTATTCTGGATAGACAATAGTATGAATAAATGGTTTAGCTGGAGGCACCAGAAGTTTAAATTATATTGCTTATAGGTCAGTGGGAAAACAGGGTGTAAATCTAAGTCTTGTGAGTTCCATTCCAGGGCTTTACTTATAGGTATCTTCAGCAAAATCACATGAGCATTGAAGCGCCCTGGGGGCAGTGTGTGTGACTGTGCATGATGTGTTTGGTTTCATTATTTCCATTTTTAATGGCTCCATATTGATAAATACCCTCAACTATTATTTCTCTCTTTCAGAGAATATTAAGAAAAGTATCCTGCTGTTCTAGAGACTACAGAGTAGCCTTGGAAAAATTCATAAAGAACAAAAAAACCCCCTTGAAATTAAGACTTTATCAGACGTCCATATTCCTCTGACTTTCACATCAGTCTTTCCTTGGAGACCTTGGGCTTATCATTTAAAGTAGATGATAAATATTTGTCTTTTCATGTTGTTGCATACTCCACATTCTTTCATGGCATTTAATGTGTTCCAGTTTGTAAATACAAGTTGTTACAGGAACCCTTAATACTTAATAATTGGAACAGATTCTTTTATTCATGAAGTATGAAATAAAGTGGCCTGTTGGTCCAAAGTATACAGTTTTCCCACAGCTCTTGGGACATCGCATTTCTTTGCATGCCTGCTGTCTCTAATGGAGTCAAAGGAGTTCTGGGTCATTCATGGTAAATTAGTTTAGTTTGGGTGTGGAGTAATTTTTAAGATTACATAAAGGACCTCAATACGTGTGGTCTATATTTAGAATAAAAAGCTAGCGAAACTCATGTGCTATGCTAACAGGTGATTCAAGTCCATGAAGTGTGTGGAATTACCTTGAGTACATTACAAGTGCTGAATTTTTTTTAAATGTGGGTGCTTCAGTTCACCCCTTTCAAAGATTCCTGAGTTGGCACTTAAGTTTGATGAAAAGTTGACTTAAGTGTCTTAACCTGACCACCCAAACCCATATTGTATCTTTTTTTTTTTTAGGTTTTTTTTGAAAGCTGTTGCAATCTATACCTATTTTCTGGGTTTGGTCCTTCAAAAGCCTACAACAGAATAGGATTTTGTTGTTTTAAGCATTTTATAAATGCATAGAAAGTAATAATTTCAAAAAAATCACAATTCAACTAAAATACCATTATTTGGTAGGACAGCAAATGAGAAACTAAGGTATGGAAAGTTCAGCTGGCTAGATCAAGGTCATAAAAATGAAATCTGGAAAGAGAAATCAATGGCAGGCCTAGAAAGATTCCCCAAATCATTTTCATGAGCTGCAAAGTCAATTCCTATATATCTCTGTTCTCTTTAAATGAGCATTGCTCATAGACATCTGCCCACCTAATAGATTTCAGGAGATGTGTATTGGAATATTGACAAATTGAGATCTCCGATCTTAAAGATGACATGTCTATCAAAACCAGTCTTTGCTATGGTATGATACAGTGTTAATTTCTGCGGAGATTAGGGCTTTGTGTTTGATTGTCCAGTATATTAACTCAGTTCCTCTGTCTGAGATGTTAGGGTAAATTAGGAGATGTTTACCTTCTGCTGATACATGGTACTGGTATTCTAGCTGGAATGTTTACTGGCTGCCAAAAATGTATTTATGTGCTAGTTGTTTGGAAAGTACAACACTTGAGAAATTAAACGTCAGGCTTTTGAAAAAATATATAATTTTTTAATGATTTTATATTTTTCCCTGTCAGATATTTTACAGATCCTACATCTTTCAAGCAAAATGTAGCTCAATTTAAATTGAAGTGTCCTAAAAAGAGAACCCTGTTGGTAAAAACAGCTTCCTGTGTGGAAGGCAAAGTTCAGCAGCTGGTAATGGTGACAGCGTATCTATCTGATCACTGAAATGATGAATAAATCCATAATTTTAACCATTTGGAATAAAGACATCCACAGAACACAGATGTTAGAGTAACCAAGGCCTGTGTTTTATGAAAAGTAAAAGTGTTTTCATTTTCTGGTTTATGATGATAGATGTTGTCAGCAGCAAAAAACAAGCAAACAAACAAAAACCAACAAAAAACCCAAAACTTATGTAGAATTGCTGCCCCTGACCTGGAAAGATGGGTAAAGAACTTCTTCCTGCACATAAATCCCTATCATTATACCCTTAAACCTCTACAAAGTTAATTTAACAAACATGTCTCACATGCCAAGTATCCAAAGGGATGGAAGAACTTCAACAATTCTTCTGCCATCAGTCACTCATTTTCATTTTGAAATGTCTTGCAAGGGAAAGACAAAAGGCTAAGGACCTGCTAGTCTTTCTCTTGCCCTCAAACTGTAGATGACTGAAGACTGCATTTTTTCACATCTTAAGGGCATAGCTAGTTAGAGTACTAATAGGGAATATTAAATGAACCCCAAGATGCTTTGCTTTGAGAAGAAAAGATACTGCCCCAGGCACCTAACAAGGGTAATACAAGGATAATTAGGAGATACAAACTGAGCAGTTTTCCTCTGCTTTACATGCACAAAGACTCATCAAAATCAGTAAGGGCATGTTAGAAGAAAGCAAATATCATGTCCTACAGGGACAAGAGAAGGTACAATGGAGATGCTAGTGCCTGCTAGAAAGAGTAAAGAGGTATGTTTGGGGCCTGTTGGGAGGAAGAATAGTAGTTCAATTTTGATAAAACCAGCATCATTCTGAAGTCTGGATAAACATTCAGACCTTCTGGACCATGGAAGTTGAGTACTAACTTGCAGAATCTTTATGGTTTTGTCAGAATGAAGCTAAACACAATTTGAAACCAATTTGCTTTCGTCAGTGGTCAAAATAGTGCTTACTCCTCTTCCACAATGAACTGCTTGCTTCTGGTACCACTCTTTAAGGCCCATTTCCCTTTTCTTTCAGTGTTCTGCTGTCCGTTATTCTATCTATGTATTTAATATAAAAGAGTAGTGTAGCTAAAATAAAATACAATAGGAGTGGGTTTAAATTCCCATCTGGTTCTGTATTTTCTGCAGTAACTTCCACTTAGTGGGAGGGGAGCGGCAACATAAATATATACAGTGCACTGACACACATCACATGCATTGTCCTGCAGTGAAGTACTGCACGCACTCAAGTGGAGAACTGCATTCATCCCTAGGAAGATGAAAATTAGATACTTTTTGTATCACCATTCCCATTTCCTGACTTTTTTAGTAATTAAAAATCTGTAGAAATTCTGAATCAGACTTCCACTTCTGTGGAGATGTTAATTTTAATGAGGAAGACAAAAGAATAGGATATTGTGTTTGCTGTTTGGCTGATAAAGTTATCCCTTCTTCCAATGCTGATAAGGATTTCCTTCCTATTATTAATATCTCTATGACATGAAAAGCTGGACTAATGTTTTTTGACCCAGGATCTGTCAATATGGATAGTTTTATATTTCTTCCTGTCTTATTTCACAGATCCCGTGTATTTCATGCAAAAGGCTGTTCAGCATGTATGCAAATTATACAGTTAAAGCTAGATGTTCAGAAGATAAAATTGTCACACTTCTTGCATTAATCCTTTATGCTTATTTCAAGTGAGCTCCTGAATGAGCTGGAGTTCAATGAGATTTATCACACCATTTTCTCATGTTCTTTAGAAAATCCCTGCCTCTGGCCTAGTTTATTATGGAAATTTTTATTTGGAATACTTTGCAGCTTGAGCATGTAGTAATTTTGTGAGCAAAATAAAATATATTAGTATCCTTAACCCTCTTCCATTCTAGCATAGTAGCACCTGCACAAAGACTTCTACTAGTATAGAAATATCATAAAAAATTCCTACTCATTTGTCTACTGGTAACACTTTCTAATGCAACCTGAAAATTTCTTTTCATCTGAAATTTTGCAAAGTTAAAATCTGTAAATCTTGCAGATGTATTCTTAGGTTGTACATAATATTGATCCTCTTGCAACTCTCAGGGAGGAGTAATGAACAGGTGCTCTTAAACTAGTGTATTTTATTAGCTTTTCTTCACCAAAAACAACACAGGATTTACGTACATTAAAACTCCTTGTTTTCTGAGAATCATACATGCTAATTAAACTTACAACACTTATTTGACACCCCAAAAAGGGTCTTACTGATAGAGTTAAGCATCATAAATTCCTGTATTGCTTGGAGCTCTGTGTTCTGCCCATGCACCAGACCTGTCTCTTCTCTTAACAATATTGAAAGCCTGTATGCTTTACTGTCCTTGTCAGGAGCTAATCTATAGGATTACTTTGTTGTTGCTGACATGCAGAAATAGATTCTGACACTTGAAGTAACACAGCTGTGTGAGTTTTACCTACGCAAAAACTTTCAAGGGGCAGATTTTTTGTTCTTAAATACATACATTAAAATCTACATTTGAATTTATTATATACAAAAGATGCAGAATTAAGTTCTGAACTTCAGTAATATGAATTGGGGGAAGAAGAAGAAAAGTATTTAGATGATGTCCTTGCATGAGTTTCTTCTGACGTTTCATAGATGTTTAAATGTATAGTGAGGGTCTGCTGTGCAGCACCTTTTAGTACCAATGTTTCTATTGATGTCAAGAGGTATGTAAATAAGATCTTGAAGTGCAACTATTTTACCAATAGACTTCATGACATGTCAGATCTGGGTAAGAAAATTGGATATAATACCATGGAAGTACAGCTTAGTAAGCAACCTTCCCCATGTTTGTGGGCAGAGTGATGATAAAAATCATCAAGGTGTATAGAGATGTGCCTCTTTTGATAGTAACGGTGCCAGAGCAAGGACTGACTTACAGTTTTCCGTCCAATTATCAAAGAATTCAAAATCCAAGTCTTACATGAGTGAAATATTAATTTATGTAGTTGTACCAAACTCAGGATCTGAAGAATAAGGTTGCCCTTCATAGTACTTCTTGACATTTCAAATATACAGGAAATAACACAGCTCTTCTGAAGCATGTTAGTGTATCCCCTTAGAAGGACATACCATATTGCCTCTTCTCAGGTGTCACCTTATCTAAACTTGCATCCACAGAAGAGTACAGTCCAGATGCTTGTGACACTGTTAGTTGTCTCATTACCCATATGACTCATTCCTCAGGTCCAACACAGAACTAAGCTTTGTTTACATATTTAGTATTTTTGATGACAAGGAACAATTTTTAGACATATCTGTCCCTATGCAAGTTTGCTGATCACCACAGCAGTGAAATGACTGCAATAGTGAGAGGACTGTCTAACATCAGTCAGATTTTCAACATATTTTTCATGCTGCTTCCTTTATTTATGCTATTGTAAATAAGTTTATGCAATCATGACTTGACGCTAAGTCTGTCTTGCTTTACATAACTGTGGGCTGTATTTCCAAACAAAGTAGGATGTGACTTAAGTAACTTTTAAGACTGAATATGACTATCGTCAACCTTGTAGGGTCATCTTTATTCATTTCCTCTGCATAGATACTGCATACCGTACATTGTAGTCTCTCTTCTTCTGTTATTTGCAGTTTGTTAATGACTATTAACCACCAGCCAAATTGCATTTTTTCTTTCTTTTGAATTTACAGCTCAGATTTTGGCTGATACATGCACGATCCTTTCTGAACTTTGTGATTTTGTCTTGGGTTTTTCCCATCTGGCCTGCCTTTTTTAGTAGCCCACTTCTATGGCATTGAAACTTGATTTATTTGACACCTGTGCTGTTTCAAAGGGTCATTGCATTGGTATGACAGGGTGATATTTGATCCTGTATCCATGCTTGCTCGATTTCAGTTAATTTAAATTATTTTAAAAGGCATTGGATTGAAATACAGAAGTTTGAAAAAACATTTGCCCCATTCCCTTTCAAAGAATTATTTTGGCTACATGATGAGGTCTGAAAATCCACTAAAGCCACACTGATGTCTTTGACAATTGAAATCAGTAAACTGGAGTATAAATTATGACAGGCATTAAGAGGGAATATATAATTACAAATAATTCAGAAAATGGTGAATCTTGTAAAATCAAACAAAAGAATCATGTGCCATCTTAAGTTTATTGGAAAAGGCAAGCCCATGACCAATTTGGTTGGCCTAGTGGATCACAAGGTATTTAAGAAATACAGTTAGGATATTTAGACAATTGCTGTGATTGCAAACCAACTTTCTATATCTATCTTCTGTATTAATTTTGGAGAGAGACCTGTCTTGGACCTGCTTGCTCCTTGTAATATATATGAAAAATGAGATATCAGAAAGAGGGGTGCCTGATCAAACTAGTAGTTCAGAAAGAAGGAGCACTGTTAGGAGGTAAGCAGCATCTGAAACTTCTGTATGAACTTTAATATGAGGCACAGGAATGTTAAAAACAATGCTGCTTCTTAACCAAAATTGCTGCTGCTGAAGAGGATCAGAATTACTATGTATTGCTCTTGTGTTGAAAAATATTCCAAGGTTAACTGACGAGTATTGTATACCAAAAAACCTTACATTTATTCCCAACAATTATTTGAAACTGTAGCTAAAATGAAGGGAACACTGGAGGATGATGTTCTCAGAGTATGAAAGAATACAGGTTTTGCAAGTGTAAATCTTGCTTCTCTTATTTGAGAATTCTTCGAATGTGTCAGTAGAATGAGGAATGAATATGAACCAGATGATGTAGTTTAATGTGTTAAAGTTTTTATTTTAATATCCTAAAGAAGTTAAATAATCATGTGGTAAGATCCAAAAAATACTTGGAATGGAAAAAATGAATGGCTTCGTGGGCCTTCTGTCTTTCTTATCCCATACCAGCATGGTTACAGATATTGATGTGGAACTAAATCATGATTATATGGGTTTGTTCTGTCATGGAAATAGTCTTCCTCTCAGATTTGGCTTCAGCTGTTGGTTTTTCTGCTAAGTGTTTATGCAATTCATGGCAAAGCTGCATATTTTAAAGACACGTTCAGAGACTTAGCCTAACCTAGGAAATAAAATAATTCTCCCATAAATCATGAGTGCATGGAGAAGGCTGTCAAGTTGTTTTCTTTACTAGTTTTAAAAGCTCAGTATTGATTATACAAGTCATTCTCTTTTCTGTATTAAATACAGTGTGATAGTTTGAAGTATCTTGAATGCAATTCTGGTGTTCCTTAATGTACATTTATGATTATAACAGTATGAATGCTGGAGAAAAATGTGTTGAAGAGGACAAATAGAGTTTGTTCAATCAACAGTGCAAATACTGTAACACGTAGAAACACAATCATTTGTAGCAACTTTTCCTTGCCTTTGTCAAACAAACTTGGGTTAAAGTGAATCTCAAGAGGCACAAATGGCCTACTGGGCTGAAGCTGGCATGCTTACAAGTTACTTGTCTTCAGCTTATTTCAGCCAGTTTAGCCAATGGAGTCCTGTATTTCCTAAATTCTGTTCAGTGTTGTCTGAGATTGCCCAAGAGTAACTTTAAGGAGTTTCATAAAAGACGAAGATAAAATCTCCAAGTCTGGCTTTTCTCCAGGATATAATGCAGATGTGCAGTAGTTTACTTGGGAACTTAAACAGCTCTCCATGAGTCAATATCCCCAGTATTGTTCTTGGCGCTGTTTTCAGTACTGAGGTTGCTGGGTCTGTCCTCTGTAACCATCTCTGGTTTTCTGTGTTTTATTACTTCAGAGGTCTTGTTTAGAAAACCATTCCTGTTTGGCAATTTGTCTATTAATATCCTTACATTTCAGAATATAGCATATGTTTGAAATTTCTTTTATGTTACAAGAAATCTTGTAACATACTTTGATCTGAAGAGGCAAATAGGAAAGAAAGTTCATTCAGAGTCATTTCAGATGCAAAAAGGTGTGCAAAAGTTGTCATATTACCATACCAATATTTTAAGTCTTACAACTGTCTTAATCAAATTGAATGAAGGATAACTGTCTTTTCAGACAGATTTTTCTAGGCAGTAGAAGCTCTGTCCATGCTGGTGGTCTCTCTTGTCTGGCCAAGAACACAAGAGCTCCCGGGCTGCAGGATTACAGTCCATGTTCCCTGTCAGAATCTGAGTTGTTCTACTTCTTGTAGTGCTTGCACCGTGTAAAGCTGGTTGCTTGGCAGATGGTGGGAATGTCTCTATTTCCTTCTCTTCTGCAGCCTGCTCTTTGCAGGATTATAATCAGTAAATGAGGTTCAACCCCTTGATCCCAGTATCCTGAACCCTGAGTCTGGATGAGACTTATATATACTTTATTTTTTTCTTATTTTGAATCCTCAGTCAGCATAGAAATGCTCCCATAAGGATCTTCATTATGGTAATACTTCCAGCTGTGAAAATGGATCTTTAATTTCAGATGTTCTCATGTGGAAAATATGTTTATTGAATCTAAATATCTCTTAACTTATGCAAGTCATTGAGGTTCTTTTAGCAATTATACCAGCCATTTTTACTAAATGAAAGAAAGTGAGGAGTGATGCTTTTCCTGGTTTTCAGATCCTTTTGAGATTTTATGACTCCTGAAGGCATCTTCCAAATAAAACCAAAACTAAATGCTGCTAAAGTATTGTTAATTTTAAAAGCTGTGCGTAATAGGAGTAGCTGATATGCATTCCAGCCAACATACTATCTAGCCCATTCCCTATTTTTTGATGTATTGGCAAGGTAAAGACTGGTTTAAGTATATTGTGGTCTATCTGTTTTTAGTGACTGTTCTTTGACAGTCATGGTTTTAACATTGCAGTATTCCCAGGAAATAGGGACTGAGGCATAGGGAAATTAGATAAACCTGCACTCACAGCAATTTAAAAAGATTAACTAATTCCTAGGTATCTGAAGGCAGTGTGTCTCACAGAGGCTTTGGGCTGTGTAATGGATTATAATGTTAGGCAAGGAATTAATTTCTGGAAGGAGTAATGTTTGTTAGAAAGATTTGCAGTTACTGTGTCAAACACTTCTCCATTTCCATAATAGGCATAAACCAGATGCATTTTTTTTCTTGTTGTTGGACAGAAGTAACTTGTGTCAAAGATTAAAGAGGAAGAGGATAATTTGCTTGAGGTTCTTTTTTCCCATGTTAGTATTTTTATATTTATGCATATCATAACAGGAATTGATAACATTCACATCCGCATGGTCTTGTGAGAAGGAAGTTGTCTGAGAGGCAGAGGGTTGTACGTCACTTTTTTATATTTGTTTTCTTTTATAGTCTTAAGCTCAGGAATGAGCCATCTACAATACAACATCCTGTGCTACTCTTTCTTTCATTAAATTATCAACCAAATCATATTCGAAGGAACCTTAGGTTCATCCCTCTGTCCAAAAGCAGGGTCACTCTATGATATTGTTTCACCTGCTTTAAAAAACCTATGATAATAGAGACAGTGTATGCTCCTCATCAATTTATTCTAATGAAAACTTGGATTACAGTCACTGCAACTGAAATCTATTAGTTCTTGTCTTGTCTACCACAGGAATTTATACCTTTTATTGTTACACTCCTTATGTACTTTAAGACTGCTACAGCATCGCCTCTCTTGCCTTTTTCTATGACTGAGGCAGTGTGTCTGATTTCTGCTAACAGGGAGTGTTTCCTGAACCTCTGAATGCATTAGTTGGTCTCTTTCTGTCTCTTACTGGCCCATGTCCTTGGCACCTAGAACTGCACCCAGTGCTTCAGCTGAGGCTTTATGAGTGCCTAAGTAGATAGCGAAGCAAGATTATTTCCTGTGTTGTACAGGCCATATTCCAGTGTAGACACTTCATAATAGTGCCTGCATTTTTCACAGCAGCATGATGTTGTTGACTCATCCTCTGTGAATGACTATAACCCTGAGATCTATTCCCACAGAACTGCTGCCAGGACAGTAGTATCCCAGCCAGTGCCATCTTCTCATTGCAGGTGAATTCCTTGTGTTCACCAAAAGAGATTTACATTCTTTTTTTTTTAAATTGTTTTTCTAGTTTGCCAAAATTGCCTTAAATTCTAACTTGATCTTCACCAGTATTTGAGCCTTGCATGTTGAATAATGATAATATCTATTTCACCCTTCCTGCTGTTTTGAAAATATTGAACAGTCCTGGGTCAAGGACAAGCTAGTTTTTAAAACCCCACCCCATGAAACCCCAAACCATATCAACTCCATGGCAATTAAAGCAAAAGCCAAAAAACAGGTTTCTCTGGTTTGCTCTGAAGAACATTTAGTGTGCCAGGATAAGAAATCTGCTACTTGTCTATCATGCAGGCCAGCTTGCAGAGGCTGTGCTACTGATTACTGAGAAAAGGAATGGAAAGAGCTGCCTCCATGCCTGAAGTGGAATTTAGGTATGGCTCTAGGTTGTCACTGCTGTGATGGCTCTTCTCATCATGGTGAGCAGACTGAGTTATAAATGTTGACACAGAGGACTCACGTATTCTTTCACAGGTCTACAAGTACCACAAAGGAATAGGTGTCCTTGGCAGACAAAGGCAACCTGACATTCTCTATCCATAATCCTGATAAAAATGTGAGACTATTTAGAATTACTGCCATAACCGTCCCAATGATGTTCAGTAACATTAAGTTACCAGTCTTAACACTTAATGTATAGTGTATAAAATGGAGGAGGAATCTGGGAATTTCCCTGAGAGTTTTGGGAATGTATATCAATTTGCTTAGTGCTTAGTGCTGTGTACATAGTGGGAAGAAGAGGTATTGCTTACAGCAGAGAATTTAAAGTCTCATGATCTGTGTTCTTTCTTGGCTCTTTCTAGTCTGTCTTAACTTAGGGAAGCCATCATACTTCCGTGCTTGTATTTTCCTATATGACTAAAATGATCCCAGAAATGTGAAAATGAAAGGGAACTTTGAGAGGTCATGTAACCTCCTCACTGCAGTAGTATTAGTTATAAGCAGATACAAACAGTTACAAATCCCTGAGACACATTTGTGTTCAAATCTCTGGTGAATGGGACTTAAAACCTCCCCAAGTAACTTCTTTAAGAGCTTTTTCGATAGTATTGCAGTGTTAGTACTAACCCTCAGCTTCTGCATATTATACTTACTTCTTGTTTTCCTACCACTAAAGATGGAGAAGAGTTCATCACTATTCTTTTTATAACATCCTTTCATACATTAGAAGCCTTTTACCTTTGTGTTTCCTCATGGTTCTTCATAGTTGTCTCTTTTCCAGACTCTCATCAACCCAATTTCTTCAACTTTTCCTTCTAGGGCATGTTTTCTAGTTGATTTATCATTCATGTTGCCCTTCTCTGGACTTTGTCCAGTTTGCCTACATCTTTATTTTGTTTGTCTTTAGAGTAATACCATATTCCTCTTCACTAGCACTCAGAAGCATAGGATTTTCACCTCCATTCTCTAATCCACAGCAATACTGATAATTTAGAACAAGCTGAGATTTACCTTTTTTGTCACTATCACATCCCTATTCAGTGTATGACATTTTGCCCAAATGCTTCACTGCTCTTTCACTAGTAAGCAATTATTCTTCATTTTGAATTTGTGTGCTTTCATTCTTCCCTCTCAAGGGTGGTAGTTTGTGCTTCTCTTTCTTGGGTTTCATCTTACTGCTTTCGAACTTTCTCTTTTCCTAATCAAAATAATTTTGAAATCTTGACCTGCTCTGCAGAGCACTTGCAATCCCCCCAAGTTTTGCACTGTGACAGAAGTTATAACTGTAATCTCCAATATGTTATCCAAATTGTTAACAAAAACATTGGCTAGTACCAGGCCTGTGGGAACTGATTTAAAAGAGTTCTCTGTTTGTCAGCAAAACACAGATGACTACTGTATGTATGCTTTTTCATATCGTAGGACCACTCCATAGCAGTGTCCATCTAGAGACTGTATTTCCCTAGTTTCCCTATGAGAATATCATATGGGGTTTTGCTGGAAATATATCTATTACCTCTCCTTCAAGAGGTCAGTAGGTCTCCTGCACCAAGAAGGAAACATGGTTTAACATGATTTGTTCTTGACAAAGCTGTGTTAGCTCTTGTTAGCATGCTTTAGGCTTACCTGGGAGCAGAAACGATTTCTGCAATGAACCCAAATGAGATGTACTTAAGGGCAGATGCTACTCCAGTAGCACAGTGTGTTAGCTGAAGCCCCTTGTTGTGCGGTTTATAATTACATGACTAGGGAGGTACTGCTAAATACCTAGCAGCCACACAGGATGAAACTGTAAATATATGGAGGCTGAGAGAGTTAGGGAGAAACAGTCCTGTTTGCTTAGCCTGTTCCCATTCCTGTGAAGATGTAGATTTTATAATCCCTGTTGGAGAGGATAGTGGGGGATATAAATAGCCTGACCTTCTTCAGTCATTATTATATAGTCAGTGGGACCCTTTTGCATTCCCCCTTCTCTGTTAGCATCATCTCAGTCTAGAGCTCCAGGGAGCTGCAGGGTGGCACAGAGTTGGATTAACCAGCTCTGTGGAGCCTGGTGGGATTGGGAGGAGAAGCAGCTGGGTGGGGCTGTCAACAGGACTGTGGAAGATCCCCTGTGTATATAGCACAGGGACTTAAGGGGCAGGACTGTGGTGCAGCAGAACAAAGTGAATGTTAATAATTTCTTTTTCATTTTTCATCTCTGATTTTCCAAAATTAAACATCATCTTATATTTGAGATTATCTTATAATGAAGTCAGTATGGTATGAATGCACTGTGTAATTATAATCCATACTGTCTTGGTTCAAGAAATCACGCCTTTTCAGACCAGCCTGTAAGTCACATGTGTTGAAAATGAAAAATCTGCTTAAATGCATTTCTGAACCAGGGTTTATGCATTTAAAGTATTTTAAATGGAAAAAAAAAATCTGCAGTGATTATACTACATCATGATACTGTGTAACTCTGGCAGTTTTAGGAATTTCTCCTCAAATTCTTGTGTATCACCTATTGACTGTGTTAGAGTAGAAACAGTTTGATTATTTTTAGCAGCTTGCCTACACAGCCATGCAAATCTAGAGGACAAAGTTGTCAAAACTCCTGAACATAAATAGCGTGGAGTTGGGCTGCTAATACTGCAACAAATGGAGAAGCGCCAGCACTGTCACTGACATTAGGGCAGCCAGACATTCAGGGTAAAAGTAATTGTTCATTGTAGAGTGGCTACAATGGAGTGAGCAATGTATGTAGTGCAGAGGTTTTGTATTTGGGGAAATTTTTGTTGCCTTCTTCCATATTTGCTCTTGCAGTCATGACAGCTAAGAAAAACAGGTGAGACAATAAAACAGCTCAATGAAGGATGGATAAGATTTTTTTAAGTCTTACGTTCATGTCCATATTCAAGTTTTTATTCATAGTTCTGGTTCAAAAACCCACTTTGCTTTCCAGACATCCTTTCTTTTGAGAATAGACATTGGATCATCAGTGACTTCTTTCCAAATATTGCCCCACCATCTTTTTACAGTAGAGATTCTCTATTTCTTCCTATTACCATTGTGTGATTGACCTCTTTAGACACAGGCTATCACTTCTTTCCACAGAAATGGGGAGGAAGTAGTCAAATCACAACACATTTGAACCTCCTCCCCATCCCCTGAGAACATTTTTTACAGAAAGAGCTGGCAGCATTACAGAGTTTTTAGAATTCTTCCTTTCTGTATGGCTTGAACCAGACCCTGGCCAAGAAAACCCAGCCAATAAAAACAAGCTATTATAATAGAAATGCAGCTGTCAGATGTAACATTAGGCCGTGAGTAGCATTGTAGGTGGTGCTTCTAATTAATTGCTTTATTATTTCACTGTTAGTAAAGAGCTTTGGGCTAAGGCTTAGGGAATGTGCCCTTTAAGGGACCGTGTCTCCTCCCAAGTAAAAGTCTTACATTTACGAAGAGAATGTGCCAAATTTGCTTGACCTAAGTTTTGTCACCCAAACCATTGTCCAGGCACTATTGGTCATTGGTAGTTCTGACATCAATGTGTTACTGAGAAGAAACCACGTTCTGCAGACATTGCAACAGACCTGGTGCATAGATGCGTTAATGATGCAGTAGCCCCTTAGTAACAGCGGAATAGAGGACACACTAATAAAGAACCTGTTATTGGCTAATGCAGGCAAGCTCAGTGTAGCTCCAAAGGAGCATTGGTATATATGTTGCATTTTAATGGTTTGGAGGGCTTTTTTTTTTTTCCCTTTCCGCAGGTGAATATTACAATGATGGACCTATCTTAGTGCTGGTTATTTGCAGTGGGAGGGAGAAAGATGGGTCAAAACAGAGAAGAACCAGCATGGCAGAGCACTAAAGAGCTCTGAGGTCTAAGAGGAAGTGTTCCTTCTGGGTGCCAAAGCTGGCACTCCAAGCAAAGCACATGTCTTTTTCAGAGACAATTTCCTGTTGTTAATAAGTGGAAGTGGTCTGCAAGGGAAGTGATGTGTCTGTCACAAGTTTGAAAGCCCAAGGATTTGACTAACAGAGTCTGAGGACAGCAGTCAGGACTGCAGCTGGCAGATCAGAACTATTGTGCAAAATTTGGTTTCTAATTCACCGCATTGATCAGATAGATTGCCTATTTTTGTTCTTTACCTTTTGAACATGTCACAGTTCTTACTTGCATAGGAAAGTCAGAGGTTCTGCTCCCAAACCCAGTTACAAGGCACCATGATCCTGGGAAAGGAGTAAATTAATCAATTAAATCGGTCACAATCATGTCATGCAAGCCACTCCTTTCTCCTGAGGCTGAATACACGATATTTGAAGAATACCTAAAACTAGCTGCCCAGCAATGTTGCACCCCCACCTCCACCCCGGCAGCACAGACCCAGGGAACACTAGAGGGGGGAAGAACAGATTTTAATTTCAGAAATTATGAAAGTTAAAATAAAGCAGGCAAAAAAACCCAAGAATTTTGAGTTCATGCTGGCTCAAAGTCTGGTCATGTTTAATAAAACGATGGAAACGTTTGAGTTGTTACATAGACATCATGTCACAAAGTGGGCCCAAAGGACTCTGTGTAGTAACTCAGTCTCCTTCCCTGGCTGGATGCTCCTATGAGCTAACGAGGAGCAAGCAGCAAGCCACCCTCCAGTTTGTCAGGATTGCCAAATTTCACAATTTCATGGCACCACTTTCTATGGTTGCTATATTACTTCAAGGTTCCTTGGTGTACCCGAGCAGTGGAGAATCTCCATTATATTTTTTTACCATCCCGATTATTGGAAAAAGGCTTGAAGCATGAATTCAGATAGGAAATCATAGGACCCATGAAAATGTCATTAGTTTAAGAAAAATTATTTTTTTTTAAAGCATTTGAGGTGAGAATTTTGTTCTCTGTGGTCATTATCAGGCTCCTGATTGATGCAGCATACGATACACTGTATTACAGCAGGGTAATGCCATGTCATGATAAAGTAATGATGCAAACTCTTGCCAGCTGAAGATTGCAAACTTGAACTGGTGACCTGTCTTCCTCTCTTGGGCATTGGTCAGTAGAGCCAGAGAATGAGTTGGCAGGGATGAATCTGCTTTTCTGTGGGTTTCGGTTAATTTTTTGTAAATCCCATTTCAAATTCAAAACCACCAATATTCCTATAAACATGTTTCCTAAAGTCCTGGCCTCTGCAGCAATGATTTTTAAGAACAGGCATCCACCAAAGTGCTTATAATCAACAGACACCGCAGTGAGTCACCAGTATGATTCACTGACCTAGTTGTAGTGCACGGGATTGTAAAAATGGGGCCAGATTTTCCTCTGCCACAGGGAGGAGGTACACTCTGGCTGTCAGCTTCACTACACCAAATTGAGGGACATGGCCCTGGATGGAGGTTCTAGTAGGAACACACAGCCTGTCCTCAGAAGTTGCTCCACAGGCTGAAGTTGAATGAGATGCCATATGAACTTAAAAGCAGAGACTGCCACCAGCAGTGACAGAATCTTTACAGTCCTGAGCATACTGACCACCACCTACACCACCAAGAGTAACCAGTGTTATCCTTAGATTTTCCAAGGTATGGACAGTTACGGACACAGCCAGATGGGGCTCTCAGGCAGGTTGTACAGTTGCAGTTCAACCAGCTATTCATTTACAGAGCTTTTCTTAGTGTTACAGTACAGTGAGGGAGGGAGTGTCGTTGGGCAGCTATTTAAATGGCAGAGTTATCCAAGAAGACCCTTATCTATAGGTCACTTTCCCCCTTACCTTTCACTTTCTCTTGTAAACATTTCTAAAATGATGGGCAAACATTTTGTCAGTTGCAGACATATGTTTGGAGTCAGTAGAAGTTTGATGTAAACTAGGACGTTGATATGAATGGTTGGTTACATTCTGTTTACTCATATCCAAGCTTACATCCCACTAGGAACTGGACTAACCATGTTTCACAAATACTGTGGAAAGACCACAGTATTCCAAGTATCACTCCATGAAAATCTGCAATGAAAAAAAGCAATGTGGAAACATATAGTCAAAATACATGCATTGAACAGACAATGTACCAGAAGCTGCACAGCGCTTTGGTATGAAAGAGACCATGGAAAGAGATGAGGCTGGCCGGTAGGAGGAAGAGGCTCACAGAAAAGACAAGACAGTGGAAAAGAAGGAGCTTAGCTGCAAAAACAGTCAAAGGGTGAATGTTACGGTGTGGTGCCCATTCACAGACTAGATGCTAAGAGCTTGACCACCAAATTGCTAGACAGTGAACTCAGTGAATCACACGCATTGGAGCAACCAGATGTCATAATAATTAATTCCAAATGTACAGTAATTGAAAACAGCATAGAGACAGCAATTTCTTGTTGACAGCATTAATACAACATGATTTTTAGATGGAAAAGCCTCAGTTTTTATAGTTCTGGGTAATACAAAATTATCAAATACTTCTAAAGGGAAGAATAAAATTCTAGATTCTGAGACAGGTTTTGCTATGAGACAAGACCATAGTCTTTGCATGTCTCAGAAGGGACTAGCTCAGCATCCATAATTCTAAAATATCCCTTTGAAAGCATGTGTCCATGTTAAGGCAGAGCTTCTTCACAGGCATGTATCTGTCTGTTATGAAGCAACAATTTCAAATCCTCTTTAATAAAATATTTTGAATTTGGATAAAGGAATTCCAAGAACTTTGCCATGGGAATGCTCTGCTTCTTTTATGTCAGTTCTAACTTTACTGCTTAATGTAATTATCCTTGAGGTAAATGATTCTTAGGCTGCTTTTTTCTTATTTAAAGGTGATATTTTGGTAAGCATCTTGGGGATTTAAATGCCCAAATTGCATTGAAATGCCTTAGGGCAGAGCAAACAGTTCCTCTAAAACCTGTTGCCTCTACTAGTATCTCCTCTGTTCATAAGATCCAAAATGTGGGTTCTTATGTGTATATTCCTATTCTATTTCTCATTTTATTTGGATGTAACTTCTCATCTGTATATTCCTATTCCATTTCTCGTTTTTATTTGGAGGATATTAAAAATGAGGAATACAAAGTTTGTGCTTGTTGATATGCATAACAGTGCATGAAGGGTGCTGGATCTTCCATTTTTTTACAATGAGAGCCTTTCTGTAAAGTAATAAGACAGTCATTTGCATCTGATCTATAATGTTCAGCTCTTTTAATTGAGTAGCAAATTATGGTTCCTCAGGATATAACAGGAATTTAATTAAGTGGAGCTACTTTGTTTACACAGTGCAAATGAGAGCAGAATTTACCTGCAGTTGAGAGACAATTGAGAGGTATTTTCTTCATCAGAAGAAGAATACTATCACTTCTAAGATTTTTATGTAGTTAATTGTAGATAGGTTAAGAAATTGTTCATTAAAGACTTAACATGTAATTGTTGTAATTCCACTCTTTTATCCTGTCTAGAAGTTTAAACGAATATGTCATAACTGTTTTACAGTTCTTATGTTTGCCACAAGAAAGGGGGGAATGAAATAGAGAATTAATTAAGGCATTAGCTTTAATGGGGTTTGGAGGGTTTGGTTAATTGTTTGGGTTTTTTCAGTACAACTGATACTTGGTACCATGGAAAACAAAAAAAACCCAACCAAAAGCCAACAACAAAAACCAAACAACCCTCTAGCACTTAGTATCTTTCATGTAATAACAAGCACATCTACAGTTCAGCACTTGTAAGCAAATATAGAATAGCAAACCTGTGCAAACAACTCGATTCTTCTGAGAAACTTTGAAGTAAAAAGTTATTTTGTGCAAAACTCAGCATTCTGTGACCATTCGGACAATGGCAAACCAATGTTCTCAGCTCAGCACTCGCCTGCTATTCTGCAATAATAAGCCAGTGTGAATGTATGGCAGAAGAAAACCACTTAAACAAAGATTTCATTTCCAAGTTCACAAGGACTGAGTAAAACCAGATTTTTTTGTCATTTACAAATAAATTTTCTTATATACAGAATAAAGTGCAAAAGGTTATACCTGGGCTTTTGGGTTTGGTATGCTGCAATACTCATAGTTAGTATGGGAAGATGTGATTCTTTTTTTTTTTTTTTTTTTAATTTCCTTGCCAGAGTCCTGAGGCCACATTAAACAAGGAAGTGCGAGGCAGGCTGGGATAACTGACAAGCAGTGATTAAGGATTTGCTCCTTTTCACAACAACTTTGGGGGCGCAATTCTACTGTTCACTCAAATGCTTTCAGGGTGCCTTTCTGGCTTTTAGCTGTATGCTGCAGGAAACCATTTCAACTTGTGCTGCTTGTGTAGCAGTGTGACAGAGACAGCTGGACTAACTGCTCAGGTCTAGAGAGCTTTGTTCCATCCCCATCCTTTTCCTGGTCTGAAACAGGACTCTCCTTTTCCCATATTCTCTCTCCCCATTTCTGACTCATTCCCTGTTTCTTTTTATATACAGAAGGGAATGATTCCAGTGCAGGAGAGGTCAGAGCTGCTTCTGCAACTTTGCACTGCTCGTACAAGGGCAGTATCTCGGTATCTCTCATTCACACAGTGCTATGCAGACTTGTGGGACCAAAGTATCTGGCTCACAGCAGATTGTTTTCCTACAGTATTCAGCTCCTCTGTATGTCTTGTCTCCTCCTGGTGGCGTTGAGGGAGGGGAGGCTGTGCCTGGAGGGAGAACAGAGCAGCTGGATTGGCATCTGTCATGTGGCAACAAAAATAGCAAATCACCATTATGATTTCAGCCACAAAATTATTATATAACCCTGAGTTATACAAGATTCATGTTTTTTTCCTCATGCTCATGAAAGTGACCTTTAATGACTGTTTTCTGGTCAAATAAACACCAAACTTTCGGAAAAGGAAAGTCCAATTACGTACTGAATGTTCTCAGCTCTGACATAGAGCTGGGAATCTATCTAACAACTGGTTTAATGATGAACCATCATAGTCAGAACCTGTTTTACAAACTGAAGTTAGCCTGTGGAGTATTCGTCAGGGATTTAACCAGAAAAAGGCTGGAAATTCACCTGGAACACAAGCAGCCTTTGTTCAGCAAACTGTTGACATGTTCCTTCAGGCAAATTTTTCCTTTGGCTGGATTAGCTAAGCAAATAACTATGCAGAGTACTTATTCCTGGGTTTGCAAATCTGAATGAAATTTATTTCCTTTACAGGTGCACTGTATATATGAGTATGTCAAGGCAAGATCAAAGTCTCAGTCTTTGGGACTGTGTTTTGATTTAGTAAAGCTCCAGTCCTTTGAAACAGAGGGGAACTCTGGTTCTGACTTATCATCAGGACTACTGGTGGTCATCACCAGATGATTAAGAAACACTTTTGATACCAGTGAAGTCCTGTTCATATTCTCCTCTCCTTTAGACAAGGAAACAAAACTGAAATCAGGGACTCAGTGTATTTTAATTCCAGACTCCTGATGGAGGATGCTAGCAAGCTAAAGGGCACTTGGCTGTACCAAGTAACTCATGAATACACACCAGTTTTCCCATAACTGTAAGACTATGGCCTATTGAAAATATGGCTTTGGAGAGCCCTCTAATAGTATAAGCTATAAAATATGATTTAGAAATCCTTTAATAGACAGTTAATCAATTCAGACACAAAGAACTCTGCGTGTGCGAGTCAGCTAGCTCCTGTATAGTCAGAGAAAAAAAAACACTTTTCTCAGGAAAAATAATGTAATTCTCTCTGTATGCCTTTTAGGAGTTTGCAAGGGAATGCCAATACCAGTAGAGCTGCCTCCCCTTTTCTGAAATACCTTAATATGTTGGTAGCTCTATCTTAGGTATCAGCTTTGTCCAAAGGTGTCCAGTGGAGCCTTCATTTAAGTAAGTCTTAAAGTGCAGTCCACAAATATTTGGTAAATGGTTAGTATAGGTTTTTCTTTCTTGGCTAAAATCCATATTCTCCTTTAACCCAAGTTGCTGTGTTATGTTTTTAATGATTACCACTCTATTATACTTTTCCAGTGATGTAGCAACTGTATATTCTTTTTCTGAAAGTGTCCTGTGTACTTGATTTTTTCACACAATGTTTCACAGACTCATCAATTTAATCCTACCTCCTTTGCCATTAGGAAACTTATAAATTTCCCATGTTACAGGTGCAGATGTTGGTGGAAGGGGTGGCACTTCTCAAAGTTGTGGAGGACATCAGTAGCCTGAATGAACCCTTAGTTCTCTGGATGTCTGATCTTCCATTTCAGCCAAGAATCCAGGACAGCATCTCAGATCACAATCACTCACAAGTGCACGCTCCTGCACTGAACTCCTTTGGAGTCTGAAATAAAATGAAGTGCCTGCGTCTCTCAGATACCTTTGAGAATTGCAACCCAGAAGCCTATTCTTCATCATAGGGCTGTTTTCTGGCAGCTGCCTAAAACCAGAACAAAACTACAGGAACTCATCCATTGTCTGTTGATAGGAGAGACTATAGATACTTTATGGGCTGAATTTTGTAGCTAATCTGTGGACTTCTAGAGCCATTCCAATTTTTGCTAGAGAGAGAGTGAGGTACAGTAAGTTACAGATGGGACACACTTTTTTCCTACTTCTAAAAAAAATTAGTAGAGAAGTGAGCTTGAAAAGATATGTTGTTGTTACACTGTGTTATTGACATAACAAGGCAGTGAAAAGCACCAAGAACAAGGAGAGAAACAGAAGCATGCCCTAATCAGCCTGCATAGGTTGTCTTGGTAAGTCTCATGACCTAGGGATTAATCTGGGACCTCCTCACTCCACACCATGTAGGTGATTCTGTGACCACTACAGACCTGCCTGCGGCTGCTTTTGGACTTTGGCAACACTCACGTGCTGTTCACAGGCCTGAGTGACGCTCAGACTTGTCTGGGCCTATGTCTTGTTCTGCAGCATGTACATTGTGCATTATATTGTGCAGCTCATTGCCCCAGCTTACTTCCCCTGAATTCCCTTCCCCATTGCCTTTGGTCGCTCAGAGTGGCAGAGCTGAAGTCAATGAGACTAAGGAAGGAACTGGTCATGTCTGCCTTTCCTGTTGAGCTTTTTCCCTTTTACAGTTATAGTAGACCTATTAACACATTAGAGAAAGCTGGGGAGTTGTTTGCTTTTACAGAGCACTTGCGCACACTGTAATTGAGATGTTTCCCAACACCTCCGTCAGGCAGAATGATTGTGAAAACATGCCTGGGTCTTACAAGGGGATTTTTGTCTGAGCATCACAAGTCAAAGTCCCTGTTAAGATAGACAGAGAACAGAGATGCCCAATCTTTCAGAAACCATTTTGAAAGTCATGAGCAAAACAGGAAAGCAAATAATAAAATAATGAGCATGTACTAATGCAGACATGCCCTGCATCCAGGTAAGAGGACTTAACAATTAAATAGGTGGTGTGAACTTTGAGGAAGGGCTCCTCAAAGGCTCTGTGTGGGGGCTAAAGAGGTTTGTGAATCTGGAGACATCCCCAGAGCGTGAGCAGAGGAGAGTGCAGATCTTTGTCTCCACTTGGGACTGGAGGGACTGAGAGCTCTTTGGAAAGAAAGTGGGCTGTGATGAAAGCAGAGCTCAGTGAAGCATACACGAAACAAGACAGTGGTCTGCAGAAAGCTGCTCATGCTGGCTTTTGCAGAGCTTCATTTGGATATGGACACATGAGTAAGTTCCCTAAGGAGTACACGGAGAGAGAAGGGTAGCAAGCAGGATTGATCCATCAGGGAGGTAAATGGTCTTATCCTGTGTCTTGCTCCACAGACACTTCACTACATTTCTCCAGTCTACTGTACCCCATGTAAGCTGCCTTTCAAGAACTCCCACCTCCTCCTCGGTTGTGTGAAAGGATCACACAAACAGGCAAGGTATGGCTGAAGGGAAAACAACAAATGAGCTGGGATCCACATCCAGGAGAGAAGAAGTCCACCTTCCTGTATTTCTATATCACATCTTACTGTTTCACACCTGCTCTTCATGGCTTTGTTTCCTACTGAAAGTTAGCTCTTCCCCAGCTGCAGCTGCCTTTTAGCAGATCTCTCATAGATGCCCACATTGCTCACTCTATTTGGCCAAACTGATCTTTAATCCTGGCAACATCCAAAGTCTAGTGTCATGGAAGCCAGCACTTCCAAGATAAGTTACTTACTATCTCCACCTGTATCTCTGTGAAGAGAACTGAGGTTACAGGGTTGTGGGGAGAGAAGACAATGGTAACATAGTGGAAACAAGACAGAAATCCTGCCTTCTCTCCTGATACATCTTGGCAACCTGTTGGGATTGTTGCTCTTCCTCCAGCTCTGGCTGTCTGTGGAAGGCACCCTAGCAATGAGAAGTTAATTCTGACTTTTAGGCTGTCCGTCCTGTGTCCTGAGATCTAGCTAAAGAGGAGGCCTTATAATCCACTTTCTTTTTGCCGTGTAGAGTATTGCAGCTCTGTGTGGGAAAACCTATTCCTTTCCTTTGGTTATTAGAGGCTTATTGGCTGTTTGGTTAAGAAAAGCTCAAACAAGCAGATGTGTTAAGATAGGTGTGGTTGTCGCACCTAATACACAGGCTTTTCTGATCAAAAAAGACTACTGAGGACTAACTTTCTTTTTAGCGTGTGAGACAGTAGAAGCTGTCTGGCTTGACTCATGAGTTTGACAGAGGAGTTAGTAATGTTACCTGAGGACATTCTGAAACATCATGAGACTTTCAGTAGCTAAATATAAAGCAAGTCAGTTGGTGCCACCCTGGGAAATAGAACTAATGGGTGGTGTGGTACAGAGATAGCAGAGCCTGCTGAGAAGAGGCAGACTTTCCCACTGACTTCTTGCAAGGTGTCAAGGCAATCAGGCTCACCCACAGTTGTAGAGCTGTGTCTGGAGCTCATATCCAGTATCTGTAGGATATTGGGGAGGCGAGAAGGAATGATAAGAAGATACAAGAATTAATAGGGTAAGGAATACAGATAGTTGAAGGCTGAGAGCTTCAATGGATTCCAGAGTACTTAGGATTTTCCATCTTGACCCTGGGATGATTCTTACTTGAACTCAACACACATAAAAATAGCCAGAAAATAGACTTCTGCTGGTCTCCTTCTGGACTGTATATTGATTTGACTAGCTAGCCCATAGCAACAATGCTGTAAGACACATGGACCCAGATGTTTTCTGATAATAAAACTGTAGTTTGCTAAAGCTTAAGGAGGAAGGATGCTGGATCTTCTCCAGGAAGAGAATGGTTGTGTACTGCAAGAGATGTGGCTTAACGTAGCTGGAAAGAACTAGCCAGCCAGAGTATTTGCTATACAGAATAAGCCGGTCTCAGCACCAAATAGCAATCTCCAAAGCCAGTTACTGTATTAAGCTTCTGTTTGTCACAGGTGCAAGACGTGTTCTGATTTTAACCTGCCTCAGATCTGGCCTCCAGTAATGGGTGTAGAGAAACTGTGTTTTGGAACTTGACCCTACCTGCAGGTAGCTCTCTTTCACTGAACGGTTCAAGAATTTAACTAGTCTAGCTACCTCTGAAAGTCTTGCTGTGCGTATGTACCTCTTGAAACTGACCTTTAATATCTCTTCAGATTGATTCTCATCTATCAAATTGGGCTACCAGTGCTTCCTTTCACCCACTACTTTCTTTACTTTTTCTTTCTTATTTAGAACCTGAACTCTTTGAGGTTTACTTACTCTTGGCTAGGGCACAGTACTTCAGCTTCTTATTAGCACTTCCAAAGCTTAATGGAAGAAACAGAAATGTGCAGCAATGCGAGCACATGTGTGGATATGACACTGTCATCAGTGAAGTTTCCTGTAGAAAGGCTTGCTCTTTCAGTGACCCCAGAAAAGACATGACCATCACAGCTTGCAGGTGGGACTGTCACCAAAAGAGAATAAGAATTCATTTTTGCCTGATATTTCTAGTGCCTGATCACTGAGCTGCGTGAACAAGTCACAAAGAAAGCAGCTTCCATAGTGGAAGATAAAGCATACTAATTTCCTAAATTTGAAAATACATAGTTTTTATTATCTTTTGGCCCAGACTTGAACTAGGGGAGATATCTTGAAATACAAGTAAAAAATCAACTAAGTATCTGAGTATCATGTGACATGTCTTCAGCAAGCTACCAGAGGGTGGGTAGGATCCCATGTTAGCAACTGCATGAAAATTACAATATTCAATGGCAGCACCCACAGAATGTCCATCTTCCTGTAGAAACTGGTTTTGCCACTACAAGCTCATTCATGTTGACATCATTATCTACTCAACAGTTCCCGATACCTTAAGAGGATATGCCATATCTGTTTTGAAGGTGGATGGCAGAGAATATGAAGACTGACTTTATATACAGGTAATTTAAAATAATATAGCACATTTATTTTAAACTGGAACACCAATAGATTTTATATACACCATCTTAGACTAGAATCACTCTATCCACCCCTTCTGGACTTAGAAGAAGCAATATTACAGACCTAGGAGATATAAAATTACATTCTTCTGTATGATAGAAATATATATTTTAGAACAGCTGTTATTCAGGACTAGCCATATCTATGGCCTTTTCTTTCAAACCTCTCCAGATCTAGTTATTGGAATGACAGTCCCCAGGTCTTCTCTTTTTTTCTGGGTATAACCATGTTTCAAAGGTGTTTTCAGCCTATAGTTCCAGCCATCATTGTTCTTCCAGCTTTACTCTGCCTGACCACCTCCAAACAACTTGTTTGGAAGGGACCTGTGATTTTTTGATGGTACAAGGACACAGAAAAACTTACTAATTACTTATGCATCTAGAGGACAGGAGTCACAGAAGAAGGACAAAACAATAAAAGGCCAGCATGCATATTATTCTATTAAGTGCTTAGCAACTTCCTTTGCACTGAAGCAGGCCCCATTTATCCAAGTGTCACTGCTCACAGGAAAGCAAAATTTCAGCTCTTGCCTCTCCTATTCTGGACAGGTCTTCAAAAATTCTATTAACAACTGCATATCCTGTAACACTGTTCCACTGGAGATGTGTGGGTCCTGATCAGAGGCCTTTGACACCTGTTTTGCTATCAGTTACCTGAAATCTTTTAGTTTTTTTAATGTGGGTATATGAAACTACCATAATTAGATATAACTCTTAGCACCTTGCATGCAATGCAGTAGCCATGAAACAGACAAGGTCAGATAATGATCACTGATAGTACCCAGGTGCTTCACAAGGAAGCTGCATAAAAGTTTATTATTATCTCCTGCGTTACCTTTAAGGTTTTGCCTGGAGGCCAGTTCTGAAATCAGGCTTCTAACCTGCCAGAAAATTTACAACTACTTGCTAAGTCACCCTCCCTGCCCTGAAGTCTTTCTGTTCTAAAATGGCACTCTTTTCATTTTATAGATGGAAAGGTGGTGCATAAACCCAATACAGAGTTAGATTTTGCAGCAGGTTGACACTGACTTGCCTGATGTCTTGCAGAACATGCGTGAGAGAATCAGAAATGTTTTCTGGGAGTGCTATGAGTTTCAGCCCTGTGCCGTTCTTACCCAACCTCCTTTATAGGCCAGAAAGACATGGAGTAGTGAGTGACTGAAGTTTTTAAGTCACCCTAGTCAGTGGGGGCACTTATGGTTATGAAAAACACCCAAAATTGCAGATACAATGGATATGCAAAATCCCACTGAAAAAAAACTTTTAGAAGTTAGTATCTTATTCCAGTTCCCATAAGAATGAATATTCTACCAAACGTCGTGTTTTCAACAGAGATTAAATTGGGTTTTGCTCTGTGTTTTCTTTTTTATTATTTTTTTTTAATCTTCTATTGAGGAGAAAAACTCTCATGGAAAATCATATAGTTTATTTCATCTGTGTGAGAAAGGGCAGGATGTTTTGCTGGTTAATTCCTCATGTGTGAAAAATAAAATGTTGCCAAAACCTACATAGATCATACTTCCTTAAGAAAAGCAGGTTAAATTACTTTAAGCCTCAGGGGGTTTTAGTCACTGTAGAAAAGCCAGTCTATAGTTTCTACTATATGAGCAGGTTGGAATGCTCATACTTGCCCAGATAATCGCTTCTCTATTATACTGCCTTGTGAGTTTTATTTAACATGCTAGTCTTTGTGATGACAAAATGGGGGTTTTTTCTTTTTTCTTTTTTTCTCTATATGTGATATTTTTTGAAAACTCATCTAAAATCCTTTTAGACAATATTTTATCTTTCTTTCTACATATATCAAAGCTTGATCCAGAATTCCTTAAATCTTCTTAAATATCTGCACATGAAAGGAGCAGATAGTGATGAACTAGAAAAATGCAGAGGATTGATAACATCTCAAGTAGTTCTCATATCTTTATGTTGTTGGGACATAAAACATGAAATGGCACTTATAACAGAAATTAGGCATTTGAAGGTGATATGTGTTTGTCACTCAAGTTGTTTAAAATTTTTCTCAGCTGTCTTGATGCCTGTTTTACAGATGCAACCTCCCATCTTGCAGACAATGCATATGGTGTACTCAGTAAATGTACTTACTACTTAGAATAGAAGAATGGTGCTTGCCTCTGCAGACATTTATGTGAGTCATCCCCATGATTTTATTGCAGATTTTCATGAAGCACCTGCATGAAAAGAAGTTGGTAGAATCAGCCTTTAATTCCTGAATGTATTTTAAAATTTCTTTAGGATTTTCCAGGGTGAAAAAGGCTCTAAAAAGACAGAAATACAAATAAGTTATCAGCAGTGAAATGTGGCAGTTGCAAGTTTTATTATCTGAGTGCTGACAGGTCATTTCCCCTTTGCGTCTTGCATAGACTGTAATATTATCACCAGTCAGCAACAACCATTTGGCTTGTCAGCAGAAGGGCAGGGAAATCACACACCAGGCAGGGAAAGCTTCTTTGTTTCTTTCCCAGGGAAATCCATCACAGGAAACAAAGGAAGAAATTATAAACGATGATCAAATAAGATAGAATCATCCACTCAGGAATCTCATTCTCCTTTCACTGGGCGATGAGAACAAAAGGCTCAATGTTTAGCTGCTCTGATCTTGAGAGAGCCAAGTCAGTTCTCTAATTGAGCACCGGGGCTTTAATAGTGACTAAAATCAAACACAGAGAATGGTTATGTTCCAAGGGGAGGACAAGTGGAGTAGGTTGGGGATGGACTACACCTCCAGCAGCTACGAAGCACTATTAAAGAATCCACCTTTGCAGATAAAAGTTTGGCTAGAAATTAGGCTTTTTTCTTGGTGCATGTCAATCTGACCTATGAAACAAGGTGCAGCACTTCAAATGCACAAATATGTCACTAGACCTCAACAAAGCCCTTAATTATACAGTGGTTAGGGAATAACTGCGTTGCTAGGAGCATGATGTGCTCAGTAATATCCCACAGCTGTCTGAAGAAGCCTTTGTGCTGCTGCCAAAGAGTTTGTGGGGACATTAAAACAAGCAGTGAATTCTCAGCAAAAAAAATTAAGCTGAGCTCCTTTACTTACAAAGAGCAGCAATGTTTCTGGGCTCCAGATCTGGGCAGTCCTGCCCTGGTGCCCACGCCAGTAAGAGAGAAAGGCTCTTAAATCTTTTCTCTGTTCCAGCTTCTGAGGGGATGCAGATACCTCTTTGGTCTCTGCTTATATTGGTGTGCTTTGGCCATTTATGGTGTGTCTTGGCCATTTATCTTGCCTCCTTTTCTAATACAGTTAGCATGCTTGAGTCCTTATGTAGGCAGACATCAACAGCTGGAGTGTGGACTCCAGGGAATTGATAAGTTATCAGATGCAGAGGACATATCCTCATCAGATATGATTTTAAAATTTTGTTCAAAGCATGAAACTAGTGGAGACAGAAACTTGTGAAATGCAGACAACTTTTTTGAAACATAACAGTTTGATTTTTTTTTTAATGGCAAGAAGCCTATGATTTCCAGCCTGGCCAGTGTAGAATGGGAAGATCCCACACATATGGAATGAAAAGATTTGGTTTCGGAGACAAAGTTGAAGAGTTCTGCTAGTTAGCCTAAAAAAGTAACATCAAGCAAAGTAGGAAAATGTTATCACCTAGATCCGAATTGTTTGCTACCATCTTGTTTTGTTGCTTTAGGTAAGTCAGAATTTTTCAGTTTCTCACTATACATATCCATTTAGTGGACTATAAAGCTTACTTACCACCTAGACATGCTGCGTAGTTTGACTAATGACTACGTGAAGAGCATGCTGCTGTCCAAGATAGAAGATATTTTACATGTGCAAAGCCAAAGGTGTTTTTAACAGAGGAGAGTCTGAACATCCACACTGCTAAGGCTTGGTTTTGTTCCCTTTGTAAATCTTTTTGACAAACATGTGCAGATCTTCAGTCAGCCATTCTCTGAAATAATGAAGAACTAAATTTAGCAATTAAGGGGCCAAATTTTATGATGAAATAACCTGACAGTTGTGTCAACAGCACTGTCAGTCACCAAGCATCAGCCCTGGGAAGGTCAGGTGATGTTTCCTCAGGGTTCCTGCCTCACAGGATGAAAAAAAAAAGATCTCTGCAGGGCAGAACTGTTGTAGTAAAGTAGTCTTTGATTATATGCCTCTATCCCATTTTGGCTCAGTACTGTCTTTTTCAGGCCTGCCACTCCTTGCTGACACATCACTAGGTCACCTCCGCTTCCGTGCTTTTGCTCTCTTTTTCCCAGGCAGGCCACCCACCAGGTCTTTTTGGACAAGTGGCATTCAGAGAGTCTAAGAAGGCCTCCTCTGCAAACTGGAACTATTCTTCAGGCCAGATAGAAATCTACTAAAACTGCTGGCAATTTTTAACTGCTTTTAAGGGCCATCAATGCAAGTACTACACATACTCATATCCTTTCATGGAACAATACATATGGCTGCTTGTGAGTCAGAATGAATTTTCTTGGCAACCAACAACATTCAGGAGGTGAATTTGCCAAACCCTAAGTTATTCAGTGTCCTGTCTCTGGGGCGTTTTAACCTCTGCAGCCATGAGGCTTTTGAACAAAGTGTTTGTGTTAGGCAGCATTCTTATGAAACAGGAAGATGGCCTCTCCTCCTGCCAGTTCTCAGTGCATTTCCTGCTCAATTCTCTGGCACTACTCAGAAATAATTGGTAAAGTGGCCTTACCTTGCTTGCATAGGTTTCTGTTGTCTATGGCATGAGTACAGCTGGGAAAAAAGCACCAAAATGCAGGTCCATCTTTGGAAACTTCTGACTTTTCAAACGTCTTTGCCTTCAGTTTGTTTCCTATCAAGATTTTGCATGAGTTCCATAGGAAACTGTAGGAGTTGATCTCACCTTATACTGTGACTGATAATGTGACTCCTAGCAGCTGCAGCTAAATACTTGCCCTGGGAATGAATAGTATGGTGAGTGTGTGGTTTTAGGAAGAAATCCTTCCATGTTTCCTTTCACACTGCTTTCCAACAGGATGATCTTACTTTCCTTCATTGTATTTATTGCTGATTAAAGGCTTCCTTTATAGGATGGCTTATCTCTTTCCTCCCTTAAGCAGTGTTTAATCTTCAAGGAGCTAGTTTGTTGCAGATGCGAAGACACAGACATATTGCAAGTACATTCTTCCGTTTGAGACTTCATGAATATAGAGTAGCAGTATATCATAATACGCTGAACACCTGGTAGTGTGCTGACTATATTTGGAGCTCTCAATCTGTTCTGTGAATGGAAACCAACCAGAAGACCAGGTCTACTCCTGCCTACTCTTCTGGGAGGAACATTGGTGGTGCAGATAATTTAATCCAAATCTATGCCTGAAAACTGTTAATGGAATTGTAAGGAAACAGAACTCAGACACATCAACACTCTGTGCTTTAGTGTGTCTGAAATGGAAATTTGGGCCTGAATGTTATAGGGGAAGGATATCTCTAATGAGAAAAACAATGAATGATTCCTTTTCTTCTGCAGAGACTGAGAAATTCTGGCTGCAGGCTAGGACCTTTGTACACAACTGTCAGTGTAAAGGTGAACGTGTTTGACAGTGCTCATTCACATGTTATGTGATATTGCATTCCAGTTTCGTTACTGACAGTGGCTTGAGTAAGTGACTCTAGAGAAACAAGAATCTCTGTGCTCAACTGATCAGCTACTTACAACTTTATTTATTTAACTAATTTATCCTTATGCCCATTCTCAGGCCTTGCATTTGTTTGTGGTAAGGTTTAGCATGTTCCTATAGAACTAAGGAAAGGTTATGGGCTGCTGAAAAAACAGTTGCATTCAGAAACCACTGTAGTGTGATTAAGTAATTTTTCATACCATATCAGCCTTTGAGAAGGAATGCCTACCTATTTGACCAACCATCTGTGGATCATACTCTTAAAATGAGTGAGTCATTGAAATTCTTTAATGCGTAATGAATTGTGAGGTATTTTTCAGTTCTTTTTTTTCTTTTCTGAAAGCAGAAAGTGCCTTGGGACGTGAATATGCAAAGAACATATTCACTATGTTCAATCATTTTATATTTATTGTGCTTCACTTTATTGCGGGATATCTGTATTGGAGAAGGTCAGTAAGCAGAAAGGTACAATTAGTTTAGCTAAATGCTGAACGCATTTAATGAAGCTGCTGCAGCTTCAAGTGTAAATGGATTCAGTCACTTTAAATCTGGTTTGTATAAAGTTAGCTTATACCTGTGAGTGACAATTTAACTTATAGTTAGACAAAAACATGGGGACACGGATCCTATTAATAAACACAGAGTGGACATTAAAAATTACTCTCCTCAGCTTCTTGCTTGAATCTACTCCTTGGTTGCTTGGTGGCTGATAATTGGAAAAGCAGAGCAAGTACACACTCTCTAAGTAGTGTCAGAGGAAGGACCTTGTAAACAAAAAGCTACTAGACAGATATTCTCATTCCTTTCCCAGTTCATTAAGCAATGCTGTGCTTTCTGTTGTGCCTGTTTTCCTGCTCTCTCATGTGTCACTGTGGGATTTTCCTTTTCTTCAGGCTAAGACAAGAACGAGGGAATGCTGAGGAGCTACTAAAAAAATCGTTTTTGATCAACTGCGAAATTCACAGATACCTAGTTATAAATGACACACCTACTCAAGTTGCCTGGATAATGAGAGGTCTAGTCCATTACAGAATCTGTTAAGACAGTTATATATTTCACATGCTTTTAGGAGTGTCATCATAGGTGAAAGTATTTGATCTACCCAGTTTGGCATCCTGCCTTTTGACCTGGCTGGTAACTGAGAGTTAGGTGATCAGCACAGTTTCCAGTCTCTTCTCTCACCCTGAAAGCACGCATAAGCTGCTTTACTGTAGAAGCCAGTTTTATGCCTTGGAGGGACCCCTGATTCATGAGTTGCAAAGCTAAGTTTTAGTACCAGCTCTGCCACCGACTCACATGTTGGCTGTAAGCACCTTCATTACTGTTGGGTTATTTAAAATGTCCAGCCCACTAATTTAAGGTTTGTCTGTTCTTATGATTCTTGTGATGTTTTGTAGAGACATTATTTATTTTCAGTGCCAACCAAATCTATTCAAATCTATTCAAATTAATTCATTGAATCAACATCTTAAAACATGATCTTTTAATATAGGTACCTGCAAATTCTGTTAATAGTCAGAAATGTTAGCTATCTGTCAGGCTCAACAAGTGTCAGTCTGTTGAGTTGAAGATTTCTTCCCCAGCTGAACTCTGTTCATATGCCACGTCATCTGCAGCTTTTCTATGAGAGGTGAATGAAGGCCTAGTGTACAGCTAAAGGCTGGGAGGAGGCTTCCTTCCTTCCTTTGCACATAGCTGGTGAATCTGCTAACACTGTATGCAGTGTTTACTCAGGCAAAAAGTGAAAAAATACAGATACAAGACCAGAGGAGCCAAGGAAACAAAAAGCAGCAAACAAGGGTATGTATAGGTGAGTTTGTAGGGAGCTGGGCACCAAATGAGTGGAGGGTATACCACTGTTTGAAGAGATTTGAAGAATTATTTAGGTCACAAAAATGACCGGATGGAAAAGATGTACGTCTCCATTCACATTTACATGGCAGAAGCTATTTATGCAAGAAATGTCACTTAGGGGAACCCCTGGAACAGACTGTACAGACAGTGTCCACTAGTTGTGAGTATGTTTAGGCTGGAAATTGAAAGAAGTTCTCTGACAATCACAGCTATTGTTCTGGAGCGCCTTCCCAAATGATGAAACGAAGCAAAAAGCCTGTTGCTGTTTTCACAGAGAAAACTGGTCATTTTAAGAAACAGGATTTTATGAAGTGGCTTCCTTCAGGAACCAGGGACAAAATCTGAGGCTCAGCATGTCCCCTTAATCTGATATTCTTAATATTTGTTCTCTAGCAAATTAAGGCATTACTTTTCTAAGGATCGTTATACTGAGGTTCTTGTATGTTTGCTTTTGAGCATCTGTGTTTGGATAATTTAATCTTTGTTTTCATCTCTGTCATTGGACTTCTTCAAGAAAACTGAAGTATTTTGTAGTAAGAAAAACAGTGATATTACGCACAGGCTGAAGACATAGTGGAAATACCCCCTGCAGTGTAATCCATTTTTAATCGGTCACATCATTCAACCATGACTAGAGAAGACACTGGAAACAAAATGTTTGGCCTCAGAAACTCCAAAATGTGTTATAAAAGTATAAATATAGAAAATCAGTAAATCAGAATAAAACTAATAATATGGAAAAATCTCAGCAATCAATCATCATGCAATGGCTGAGATTATTTCAGTGTATTACAGGTACACATGGGCCTGAAATAACATATTTTTTGCTTTGGGTTACACCATTAATGTTGTAAAACTCTGATTCTTGACTACTGTAGTTACCCAAAAGGAAGACTAGCTTTTTTTAAAGTTAAACTACTTGGAAAAACAAAGGTCATTCTAGACTCCATCATTGTCCTTTTAGGTTAATATGGTAATTAATGTCTGTTTTTTAAAACAGAGCAATTATTCAAAAGCTTTCTTTTTTTATTCAGATTACATAGGGTGTAAGCATAGCACAAAACTATCCTACCATTTTGCCTCTACCTTTCTTTCAAAGTTATTGTCTTTGCCCTGTCCTGTCCTTGTCTGTCCTGTGACAACCAGTGAGGTTATCTGCCAGTTGCACTGGGCAGTTTTCTAATATCTCTTAAATGCCTCAGCTATCAAATAACTGTAGGAACATTGGTTATAGATCAAAGTCCCATTGTGCTAATTACTGTACAAACAGGAGAAGCAGAGAACCCAATGCCTTCCTTCAAAAAGTACAAGCTAAGTGAAGTAACATTCCTAAGTGTCTATGTCTAAATGGTTAGCTGGTAGTACACTTGTTTTGAATCTTACCTCTATGCAGTACAGTGACAAGTATCTCCTTATTGAGCCAGTGAAGAGGATTTTACACCTGTCTTTCCTTCTTTAGATAGTATATAATGCATTGCCTACAACAGCAAGTTACAACCTTGCTTTCTCTCCTGAGCATGTTTAACCAGGGTTGGATGACACAAGGTGAACATTGGTTGGTGTTCATCAGCATTGCTCCATCCACCTTAGCAAAGGCAGACCAATACAGCCCAGATGCCAGGGCGGTGTGTTTATTACCCTGAGCCCTACCAGTGTAATGGGTAAGGTAGGTTTGTTTCACACTGACTCAGACTGTCTTGGTGAGTCAGTGGTTATACACACTACACCTCTACAGACCACCGCAGCATGCCAGCTAGCTGTGTGCAGTGAGAAGCTGGCGGTGTGTATGTGTGCTGAAAGCACTCAGCAGTCTCCATTTTAGATTACAGGAAGTTTTGGTGTGTATTTCACAGACATGGTTGGTTCATTTGTGAGGATCAGCTGGGCAGCTGCCTTGTAAGAGCAGAGTTTCTGGGAAAACTTCCCATCTAAACACAAATTTTTGGATCGATTCACAATAAAATTTTAAGTGAGGTCATCATAAGGATAGAAGTATGAAGGGGCTTCTGCTCACCTAAAGCAGTCAAATATATTTGTTTGTCCAAGATAAAAAATAACAAGGAAGCCTCTTTCTTGCGCTGTCTCTGATCCCTCTGTGAGAAGGGAATAGGGCTGCTCTGAAGCCTGGGGTGCCAGGGAGCAGCAGGGCGAGCTGGCCACCGGGACTCATCGCAGGGCTGGCAGGACTGTGCCTACACTGGCTGGACCGCAGTCAGACAGCATGGCAAGCAGGGCAGGCGTAGGGATGGTAACCAGCCTCAGCCAAGCGTCCAGCTGCCAGGTGAGCCCATAGTGGCATGTCTGAGGTCAGGCCAGGAGGTCAGCGCGGCAAGGAGGTACGAGACCAGGTATGTGCCTACCTACCCTCAACACAGCTTGGGCAAGGAGGTACGAGACCAGGTATGTGCCTACCTACCCTCAACACAGCTTGGGCAAGGACAGAGGCCAAGGGTCTCAGCTTCAGAACCGCTCCTGAGCAACAGCAGGGCAGGCCCCAGCTTCCTAGTCTGAACCCAGATTACACCCAAGCACTATCAGCCCAGACCTGGAGTGCAGGCAGTTAAACCCTGGGGCAGGGGAGGTGCACTCAGGGCCCCAGCAGGTAGAACTTGCACAGTCCGGTGTTGCACTGGCACCTGGGACTGGGTGGTGAAGGTGGCCAGCACAGGCTTGTCTCTGTTTGTTCAGACCTGCGTCTAGTTGTTTATGCAAAAAAGTCTGAAGTGCCTGTTTATTCGCAGATGGTGTTCATGTCAGTAAGGCTATGACTTTGGCTGTAATTTCAGTAAGGTATGTAACTGCAAGTGTTTGGGGTTTTTTTGGTACAACCTATTTGTCAAATTAAAACAGTTCAAAAGCCAAAATCTTTAGAAATGCTGAAATTAATGATTTACCTATACCTGATGTGTGAGTAGGACAGCAATTAATCATATCTAGTATTTACATAGTAGTATTCAGCCAAATTACTAGGAGAGAGATCATTATTATTTACATAATCTAGAGGAGGAAAACAGGTCTCAGGAGAGGTCAAACAAGAGGTCAGCCAGCATGTGTGAGGTCAGTCTTCCAAGAAGTAATATTTGGCACATGAAAGCAGACTGATTTTTTTTTCATTTTTTTTTTCCCCAGAAATACTGAACACCCACAGCTTGCTTTGAAATTACTGGGAACTCAAGCATTTCTGAAAATCAGTGTGTATGTGACCCACTTGTACTCCTAAATAGATATGTAACTTCTGATGTGACAGTTTGAGCTAAGCAACTTGCATACAGAGAAATCACACCTAAGTCTTATGGAGGAGTAGAAACTGGGATCCATGATTGAAAATCATGTTTACATCCAGTTTTACTGTAAAGCATCCAATTATCCAGGAATGACAGGATGATAGCAGTAGCTTTGCTCCATTGCTCTATTTGAACCTGCTGGTTTCCACTAGTTGCCTTGCTGATGTTTTTTCTGATTTTAGTGCTAGGTTTGCTCACAACTGCAAAAAAAAAAGCTGGCTGTGGGGTCTATGCAGTACAGCTTTGCTGAGGCAAACCTTCCCAACCCTCTGAAATGTCATTCTTATTTGGCTCATTTCTTGCTAGTGAGAAACACACTCCACATTTGTGGCTGAGACTCTACACAAGCCCCCGGAAGAAGCCTACGCACGTGGGATTCCAAAGGGGCTGAATGAAGCAAATTGCACCATTTCCCATCGCTCAAGAGGACCCAGCTGTAATCAGCACCCCTGCTGCACCTCCAACCCACTTCTAGGTGAGTCAAAATCCCAGAATACCAATTGCCTAGTGGAAGGAAGCAATGAATTTCCTTCATACATCACCAGCTGGGACCAGGGTCTGAAACCTTTTGGGAACAGCCTCCAGATGGACTTAAGTCTGGAACTGGAGTGTTCCCAAAGATTTGAGGAACCCCTCTGAGCCCTCAACCAAGGTGCATCGCTAGCTACCCACTTCTAACGCAAGTACTAAGCCACTAATTCCCAAGACAGTTCTCAAATTGGACCAAATAACTTTTGTGAAATCTGATGTTCAGTGTTGCTTTTACTCACAATAAGGCTAAATGTAGTAGCACCATAGCTCTGTAGCTATAGCTAGCTGCTTTTACTGTAGAATCTTATAAGAAAGGACATAGGCCTCTGTTGATACAGCTCCAAGATAAACAGCTCATCAGGCTCACTTCTTTGGCTGGCATGCCTAAGATCCTTCCTTTCCTTCCTCACTCCCCAGGGTACTGCCAAAAGTTTGCAGAGGCCTGCATGGCACGGTGTGAACTAGATCTGCTGCAGAACAGAGCTTATTAGTGCAGCTCACCCGTCTCTTCCAAATATCTTCACATTTTGAAGAGCAATTAAAATCAACAGCACGTAACATATTAACAGCCATAGTAAACATTTCCCTTGGCCATGGCAAACAGCCCTGAGAACTCTAAACTGCAAACAACAGCCCCTCCTCCTGTTTGCAATGGGGATGTACATTTAGGTTCAACACAGCAAAAGTGATTTTCCCTCAGTTTGTTGTTTGTCCTTTGTAAGCCACCTGGGGAGCCACAACCCTCCAGAGTATCGAATTTAGAAAAGTTAAGTCCCCTGAGCAAACTGGAGCTTATTATTCTGGAGTTTATGAAAAGCATAAACTCTAGTAGAAACAAATATTAATCATGGATTGCTGAGAGGGATGCACACCCTGCATAGTATTCATTTCTCACTGGCTACAGGTTTGTCTGGTTAATCCCACACACTGATATTCATTAGCTAGATGAATACACCCACAGCAAGAACAGAATGAATTTGCAGGGTTGTTACTTGGCATAACTTCAGTGACTGTTAACAAGTCTTCATTCTTTATATACCAGTTGTCAGTCATAGCCCTGTTTGTGATTTATAGGAGAGATAAGTGCTATCACCATCTTGCAAATAAAGAGGTAGAAGCAAGAATAGTAGGGCTTGTCTGAGGCCACTGTGGAGATAGCAACTGAAAACCTGGCAGCTCCAGGCCCGTATTTACAAATGTAAATTGTCTGATGGCATTGGTGTTGTCTTACTGGTCACAACTCTTGCAAGGCGCCTTAGTTCACAAACGAATCCTTTCTTTGACAATAACTTTTCAAGACTGATGAGCTCTCACAGACTGTGTGACATTTAAACTGGATGTTGCCACAGAAATGTGCCGTGTCTCATGTATTATCCCTTTGCTCTTTGATCAATTCCTCCTTCTTGTTGAGTTTGCAATTAAGTGTCTTGCAGGAGATTCCCAGTTTTGATTGGATTTGTTGATTGCTTGCCAGGGCATTGCAAGAATTAGACTGTGATGAACGTGATTTGTTCGAGGAAGGCAAGCACCACACCCAGACATTCCCTCATACACCTCAGAGCCATACCGAGCCTGGTGGTGAGGGTCAGTGCTGAATTCTCATCATCTGCGCTTCGGTCTGTGCTTGGGCCTGAGTTGGGATTTTACATTTACAGGAATCTTGAGCTGCTGTTAGGGTAGCAGAAAATCCAAGCCCATGTAGTTCGTACAGCCTGCATAAAACCATTGAACTCATTTTAAATGTTTCTGTCAGTGCGACTTTTTGAACAAGTTTGAACAGGTTCTGCTCTCAAAATTTTTGAGTGAAATTTCATAGGCTGATAAGGACACAAAGGACAGCTCAAAAAAAAGTCTCCACCCGGTGAGGTTTTGAATACCTTACCCACGCAAATAACCCCTTCCGCGGCTGGGGCCGCACCTGAGCAGCAGGCGGAGAGCGGTCTGCCAGCCACGCCGGGAGCCGCCCCGCCCCTCCCGGGTGACCGGCGGCCGGACGTGCCCGGCCGCGCCCCGCGCCCCCTCCGCCCGGGCGCGGGACGCGCCGCGCGGGCGGCGGCGCCCTCTGGCGGCCGCCTCCGGCGCGGCCCGGCCCAGCCCGGCCCCTCCCGGCCCCACGCTTCCCGCCCCGGCCCCAAGCTTCCCGCCCCGCCCCGCCCCGCCCCGCGCCCTGTGGTCCTGCTGTCGGGTATGGAGTGGGTTTCGCACTCGCATCCCAGTGTTTCCGTCGCTCTTCCAGGTGTACGGAAGGTTCTTGCTGTCGGGCTTCTCAGGTTGCTCTAGTCTCTATCACACCCGGCTCACCTGTGTCAGGCATCCCCCTGGATCGCTCCCCTTTACTGTTCCAACAGCGCTGCTCGTGCTTTCGCCGAAGAGTGCAGTTATGAAAGCACCGAGGCCCGTTTGCAGCAAAGTGTCTCGTGGGACCAGAATTTAACATTTTAAGCCTGTTAGGAAATGGCAAAGGGAATTGCATGACTGCAGATATGCGTGTGTTCTGCAGAGAGGCGGCTTGGAAAAGGCTTTAAAGCTCTTTCAGGCTTTAGAGGAAAAGAATATATCAACAAATATAAACCAAGTGAGAAGGCAGTGCAAAAAATTGCTCTGAAGGTGGCAGCCACTTTGATATCTTAGGACGGGTTCCCTTGGTTCTCTCAAGGGCTGCATACCTCTGCTGAGGGTTGTGATCAATTTGTGCAGGCCCAGCTGATGGCCGGAGGGAGCACTCGGAGCCCTGCTGGGGATCACGAGATCTTACCCAACTCCTTCAGGAAATGCCAGCTCAGTTCTGCCTAGTCCGTGCTGCCTTCGCACCCCAAGGCTCAGGCTATGGGGTAGGAATGGTGGCAAGTGCTGCTTATGTGTTGGTGGAGGTCAGGGAGGACCACTCAGGGAGGAGTGTGTTTCTGTAGATAAGATCAGCCCCCAGGTACTTTTGGGGAGCCCAGGGTGCCAGCAGGAATGTGAGGAACTCTGGAGGGCCATGTCACCCTGTTGTTGTAAGACCTATTAGCCTGATGATCATCTAGTGAGTCTAAAGCTACCTGGTTTGGTGAATTCCAGGGGCAAATACCAGGACCAGCTTCTTAATGGAAAGTATATGTTTATGACGTTTATCATAGTTGCTTTCTCTTCTTTCTTCCTCTGAATCCCCTTGCTATTTTATATGCAAGTTTCACATCGCTTTCATTTGTTTCCTTTCTAATCTGAAGAGTCCCAGTTTACTTAATCCTCTGTTAGAGCAGCATTCCATGTACTTTGCTAGCCTTGTTGCCCTTCCTACTTACGAATAGTAATGATCAGCTCAGAGTCCATCACTTCATACATGAAGCTGGGATTTTCTCCCCACGAGCATCACTTGACATTTATCTGCAATAAATGTTAGTGCAGGCAAATGAGAAGCAGCAGAAAAAACAACAGTGGAAAAGTGTGGTATGCTGCCTTCTGGGGGCAGTGTGCACTTGTGTAATTACAGTAACCATGCTCAGCTTTATTTCACGAGTGCAAACTGTGTGCTTGTTGTTTCAAGAATTCCGCTTATGCTGGAACTACTTCCCCATCGCATCTAGTCTGGCTCTTTACACCTCCTGTAGTCATTAACAGTGGGGCCATTACTTGAGTAATTAAGTAAATGCTTCCCCCACCACCACCTCCGTTCCCAGAGTTTTGTCTCTTTTTACTTTACCCATCTCCGGAGTATTTTTTTTTTTCTTTTTTTTTCTCAATACATAGGCATGTTGATTTTTCCCTTATTACGCTCTCCTAGTAGAGAGCTCTTTGGAGGGACCCTACAGAGATACCCTTCACGGAGGCTGGGCTTTCAGTAAAGGTTGTCCAGGCAAACTGCTAAAACCAGCAGTTAGAGGTTCTCCTGCCTGTAGTGTGACACATGACAGAACCAAGTGGCACCCTCAGCCTGGAAAGCCTTAATTCACAGTAGACTTCTCCTGGGTGCTGAAAGATATGCTTTGGGGTCTTTGATTTCTCCTCTGCTCAGTGTATATGCAAACACAGTACAGCATCATTATTTTCTGAAAAACACAAGAAATTAATAATTGAGATAGGTTGGTTGCTTTGTTGTAGTACATCCTCATGCTTAGAAATGTTTTGCAGCAGGAGCTTTCTGAGATGGACGAAAAAAAAAGAATGAGTACCTCATAGCTAGGCCAGCCTGATCTTAAATCTGCAGTAATTTTCAGGAAAAATTACTTAAGTGAATTATGATGGGATCATGGGGTATGCTTCCACATTTCCTCTTGTGGTTTTCCCACTCCTTTTTATATGTAGTATTAAAAGACTGTTTTAAATAGATTCTTAGAAATTAAATTTGAAAAATATGTTCTTGGCTATCTTGTATAGATCAGGTATTTTCCTCAAATATATGCATGGATATCTGTCAATTCTCCTTTAAATAGTTAAAAAATACTGAGTGATAGACATAATTCCAGAAGTGCCAAAAATCTCTATAAACCTAGTAAACTGACTCTAAATGATGGTTTCTGATTTCTCCATTGAGGTAAATGACACAGAAAAGGGAGATATATTTTTTTTCTGAGTCCTTTCTCTAAATAGTTTTTGCCTTGATTAGGAGTTCTGCCTATGTAATAATGTCCAAGCATGATTTATTATTGCATCTCTCTTATTATCTCATTTTATTGTTGTACAACACTACATAAATACTTGCTGACCTGTGCAAATAAGCAGCCCACCTCCAAAGAGCTCTGTTTACCTGCAAGAAGGCACAATAACCCTTCAGTAGAGGAAATTATGTATGATGAGAAGGCAGGGTCACTGGCAAATGAGCACAAAGATGGTTTAACAGGCACAGAGGACAACAAAAGCAGAAGTTGTAATGTCAAGAGAGGGACAAAGAGACACACAGATGAAGCTGATTGAAAGGAATATAGTTTTGCAATGTGGGTAATTCATAACCGCTTAAACTGGAAGGGTTTTCTTAGTTAATTAAACCACAGGATTAAGTAGTCTAAAATTACTGTTGTGGATGTCATTTTAATCCTCAGGCAGTCTAGAGATCTTGGCAGCTGGTGTTTTTACACCTGGGAGAGGTTTACATGTTCAGTTACCCAGCCTTAGCCACGGTTGCAGGTAAGTTCCCTTTGCAGTGAGCATTCACCGACGCGTTGGCGGTCAGGCATGGCAGCTGCTCCACAGGGCGAGGGCGGCTGCTGCTACCAGGTGTCCCTCGGCAGTGCTTTCTTGGGGACATCTGAGCATCTCAAATATCTGATTGGCGATCAAAACTCTCCCAGCGCAGTACGCAGCTCAACCAAGGCTCTCCTCCTTCTACTAGCAGTTTTTGACTGTTAAGGAAGAAATTTGAAGCTGTTTGGTTCAGACCATCTTTAATGGTTTTGCATACTGTGATCTCCTGATGATGTTCCCTTTTCACTGCTGTCTGTAGGGCTTGAGATCTTGCTGTACTAGTTTTTGGTTTATAAATGCTAAATTGTAGTAGCAACAGATTGCTATTCCTCCCACAGTGGCCTTTTTTTTTTTTTTTTGAGTCAGTAGTAGCAGGACTGTTCCTGTAGTCCCTGAAACTTTTTCTCTTCCTCACCTTCCACTCAGATGTCCCACATCTGTTTCAACTGTATGTAGCCTGCATATTTTCCCCTGCTGCTTCGTAAATCTTTACTGTTACAAAACTTCCCATGTACATTACAGGCTGGCCTTCATGGACTAAATACTCAGCAGTGGTTCTCTTCCCTCTCAGTTGTGCTGGATGGACTCACATGGGGATAAGTCCCCACAAGCATCATTCCGAAAGGGCATGTGCACTTCCAAGGTGGTGCTGAAAGCCACAGGCAAGTCCTGAATGTCACTTGTCCTCTGCTTCTGTTCCTAAAACAGTTCCAGAAGCAAAAACAGTTCCAGAAGCAACTTACACAGACAGGGTTGCACACAAGCCCAGCATGTGCAGGACATTGTTGACTGTCAGCCTGTTCTGGCATTTGGAGAAGTTATGCTGGAAACTTGAATTCTAAATGTCATTGTTGCTGGGCCTTGCATTTGTACCAGCCTAAGGCTAGAGGAGCCATGTGTTGCGTGTTTGGGTAAAACGTTATGCTAAAATGGTGGGATGGTAGACTCCAGGCAACCAGAAACCACTGATAATAAGTATCCTTTTCACTTGATACAACACTTGCTATTGTACTGGCTATACACTTTGTAACTAACAAAGTTTTAGCTCGTGAAAGGCACTGCAAACACACCAGGCTAGATCCTAGTCTCTGGCAACCAGATAAATTTTTGTGAGGTTTGGCCTGTTAGCAGGTGGACAATCAAGTGCATATAAATTTAATGCACGAAGTGTGCATGGTGTCTATAAGAAGGCTGCATCTCTAAATCAGCTGGGCAGTGATCATAGTGCAAAACTGCATCCATCACAATGTTTCATATACAGAAAAGAGCAAATGTTACTCATAGTAAAGCAGGTCTGTTGTCAGTGGTATTGGACTGTCACATGTGCCCCAAAACCTGATGATCTAGGCAGCCACCTTTGTGATACCAGTCTTGGTAAATATGCTTTAGAAAATGCTAAAGAAACTGTTTTGGTTACCAAGAAGTGCATGCCATCCCAAGTGCATGCCATCCCAAGGGAACAAGAGGATTATACCCTCTAGACAAAAGGATGAAGATGTAGATTGAAATAAATAGGCAATATTTAGGTTTAGAGACTGTCTAGGTTGTTGACAAAAAAATACAGGCCTGATAGGAAGCTATCCTCAAAGCCAGAGAAATGGAATCATATAGGAGGTCCAAAAGTTTTGTGTATGTCTGTAAAACTTCTGAGTTTCACTCTGTAATGGTATTCTAGTGACATCCAATACAAGTAAGTTTTTAACTCCTGTGCCACCCCTTGTCAAAGGGAAGTTTGACCTAGGAATAGGATTTTCAAGTCCTCAGCTGGCATCATTCATTTGTCAAACTAATTACCCCAGCTCCTGAGCCGATACTATCCCAGCCCTGGGCTTGGAGGCCATCCAGTGAAGTCAGGGACAGTCCGAACCATGCTTTCACCTACCTCCAAGCCTTCCTAGGAGCAGAGACAGATGCGAAAGCTGAGACAGATTGTTAGTTCTGTGGATTTTATTTAGAGCCAGCAGGTGTGATTTTCCACAGGGAGCTTGCTCTTTCCTTGAGAATGACAGCCCAGTGCTACAGCTGCATGGGATCACAGAGTGCACATCCTCTTCCAAACTCACTCGGAGCCAAAGCTAAATGAATTTTGACCCATAATTGTATTGACAGCATTTATTTTCTCACGTAAACATAAAATGCTTTGTCACTCTTTCTCTGATGCACCCACTAGCTAATCCTTCTTTGCTGTAGGGAGCTCACTTTAAGTCAGTTCCTCCCCATTGTCTCTGGATCCTTGGCCTTTACACATTCTGACTTTTGGGGTGGTTTTTTTTTGTTGTGGTTTTTTTTTTTTGGCTTGGAATATATATGTAAAAGTGTCTTTCATCTTTCTTGCACAGTTTATGGTATCTCTCTGCTCCTGTTCCCATTTATGGGACTGTAGTACATACATACACATAGGCTAAGCACCATACAGTTGCATGTACACATGCACACCTCAGCATGAGTCACCTTATCCACACCTTTGTGACCAGAAACACAGTTCTGCTTCATGCATTCACACGCACTTCTGTGATTTGCAAGTATTCAGGAAACAAACAGCCATGAGCTAGCATCTTATTCTGCCGCTGTGTTTTGCGCTAGTACTTTTTGAATGTAACATAAGGTCATTAAACATGGAAATAATACCCTCCTCTGCAGTATAGAAATACCTTTAGATACTTTGAGGGTTTCTGAATGTGCAAATATTTGTGTTTCTGCACAGTCAGGTGTATTTGCCTCCTGCCCTTCAAAGGCAGGAAGTCTGTGTCACTGCAGACTCACAGCAGTGGATTCTTAATGGGGATCCCAACCCAAACTGACAGATCTTGGGTGTAATTTTTTTAACCTGTCAAGAACCATCTTTTTTTCTTTTGCATTTTATTTTTATTAACAGGATACAAGGAACAAAGTACACTCAGAAGGAGGCATAGAAAGCAGTAACATTTGCTGCCACTCCACAGAAAATTGTTGCAGGAGTCTAACAAAGGTTTAGTGAGTTTTTAATTGTGAATGGCACTCTGTGCTGAAGGCACAGTTTTGTGGAGAAATCTGGTGAGAGCTGCATGTTTAATTCAGAGTGATACCGCTGCATTACCTTCACCCAAAATCAAGATCAATAGGAAAGCGTCTGTATCTGTTCATGTTGGAGGAGTGACCTGAATTCTGCCTTTCCATGGCGGCTGCACTCCCATGAGGTCACGAAAGAGTCACTGTCCCGCTCTCCGCCTCATTTCTCTCATTGTAAAACATGATTTACTTCACTTATTCCCACAGGTTTTGTGGCTGTTAATGGGGAGTGTAAATCACTGTTTTACTGTTGCTCTGGCTGGGAAATCCAGCCCATCTTTCTCACTGTGTGTTCTCTGTTCATCACATGCAGGCAGAACTGAACCCTGGAGAAACTGGAGAGGCCAGCTACTGGGTGGAGGCTTTGCTGTGGTTCCCACATACCCTCTTGCTGCACTTGTTGGCTCAGGCTGTGTTTGTAAACACTCACAGGCCCTCTCCTTTGGATTGTTACTTGGAGCTAGTTTTTCTTTTGATGTTAAACAGGATGTGTGTGTTAATTAATTTATTTTACTCAGGGTGGGAAATTGCTGCCAATGTTCCTTGAAGAGTCCTGTGAGCCATGTCTCCCCTCACATAAACATTCAGGCAATTTTGGTGAAAGTGTTTATTTTTTTTAACTGTGCATAAATGTTAATCTGGCTGTTTTACAGCAGAGAGGTTTTACAGGCTCCTTGAAAAATGTCAAGGTCATGTTTAAACAGTTACTGTTTAAACTGAGGAGATGAAGCACTGGACCAAGAGGATTCAGAGATGAAAAAATGAAAACCAGTATTTTCTGCCAACGGGTGTTATTTGAGAGTTTAGTGCTGGTGAAAGTGATGGTGAAATACTTTGGAGACTGATTGCTTCTGCATCTACTCCTTTGTAATTGTACCGGGGACACTGTTAGTGAAAATACACCCTTCTTGCCTTAGTCCTAAGTTGAAAGGACCTCTGCCTAGTGATGACAGGAAAGTAAACCTTGTAAACCTGCAAACCTTGACTTCCTGAGACTGCCAGGAGGGGCAGTTCATGCCAGTTATGGCAGTGATGTTTGTGATGTAGAAGTGTACTACTTCATGGTTTATAATGGTCCAGGAGGCTGTGATTATTAAATGTTGCTTGTGAGGTCTCCCAGATTCAGAGTAATCTCTCAGGAGAAAAAGGTTGATTCTGTCATTTTGCATATTATAATGCTGCACTCCCACTTGGGTAAGGAGCACAGGGTGCTTCTTTTCAAAACCCAAAACTTTAAAACTGCAAGTTTGACAAAAATAATCAAGCTTTATGGCACACTATTAAGTTATATTTAAGTTGGAAGAAAGCAGAACACTGTACTTTTTTTAAGAACTTCCTCTTTTTGTGATAGCATTAAATAAGTCTGGTCTTGGTTTGATTTTTAATTGGTAGGGTGTTATGATTTGAGAGCTGATGCAGTTCAAACTGATCAGTCTATCACATGCTACCAGCCGTGCTGAGTATTTTACCAAACAAGACTAGACAGATGCCTTGTTCTGAAGAGACTGCAGTTTGAGACTGATCTTTCAAGATACTGTATGATGGCAGATTCCTCAAGGGAATGATTTGGTCTCTTTGTAATCTCAAGTGTCTGCATACACTGCAGTAGGTTTGGTGTCTAGTACTCTTATTCTGGGACAACAATTAACAGCCAGTTCAATCAAGACCTAACTGAGAACTTAATGGAAAAAGTTAGTATTTCCCCAAGGACTGTGCCATAAATTCAGCTGAGATGACAAGAGGAAGGAATTGCAAGATGGGTAGTGTGAGATACATGAAGTTTATCTTTGAGCTGAATTCAAACAGAGCTAGTAATGGTCAAATGTTATGATGACTTTGGTGGTGAGAGTTAAACTGGAGGTTTTCCCAGTGATCTGTGCTCCATTTTAAAAAAGCAAAGAAACAAAATTTGTTGTAGCTGGCACTAAATGGAAGTCTTTTTTTTAGCAGTAGCAATAGATTGCAGTGACTGATCCACAGAAATGAAACTGCTCATTTGTCATTCCTTTTGGTTATCGGTGACCCACAGCAATGAGGGAGTTGCTTGTTCATATTCTCCACACTGTGAAAGACAGCATTCAGCTCATGAGGACTGTCCATCCATCACCTTTTTTGTAGTATCAGCCTTCCCCTTGACAGAGACTTTATTTAAAAAAAAGAGGGAGACCCACCCCAGAATGTGGCATTAGTTTTCAGTATTCATTCAGTAATCAATACCATTCAGTATGGTATATGTATAATGCCATACAATATTTTAAGTTGGTGCAGATATCTGGGATACAGGGAGAAATCTGTGTTCATCCTTTACGTAACAGTCATTGAGTCATGCAATCTTGTTTAAACAAACAGTGTGAATCTTAAAATAGCCCCTGGACATTCCACTGTGATGGCCATATTCAAATGAATGTTCAAGATGTTTCCCCACTATCGTATACCCACACAGTAACCCTTCGGTGACAGCAGAGCCATCTAGAGACAGTATTAAGCTACACTAGGCACTAGACACACAGATTTGTTTGCTTGCTCTGATGAAGCAGGAAAATCTGCTTCTCTGTCATCTACCCACCAAGCAAGGCAATAGACATGAAACATTTTGAGGCTAAGCTCATCTGAGGGTCATTTTAACATACCAGTTATTGTTACTAGATAATTATTAGAGGAATTCATGGAACATGACCTTGTTGCCATATAAATGGTGGGAAACCCTGCTCTTCACCTGATTAACGATTGACATTGGCCAGTTTCAAGGAGATAGGAATGAAAACTTGAAATTCTTTGAATGCAATATTATTAATATTGCTATAGATACAGAACTAGAGGAAATTGCTCTTACTGCTCAGAACATTTGTCTCATTTCCATAATCCTCGCTGGTGTTTTCTATAGGGTCTTATTGATACATTTCAAAGGATAGTTTAGATGTGATAGAAGCATAAATATTTTGTGGAACTGATCACTTAAGAGAGCAGCCAGTAGACATTGCAGCTCACCATTTAGAAATTGTTTAGCAGTGTCTCTCTAGCAAAGAAAGCTTCAAAGAGGAGGCTAGAAAGGCTACTCTTCTGGAGCTCACTCAGTTGCTAACCTAGAAGTCAGGCTAGTATTGGAGGGACTTGGATTTTCATGAGATGAGAAACATAAAATCAGGCTGCTGCAGCCCCTTCTGTATGGGTCTGTGGGTGAAGTACTCGGCTCTTCAAGACGGTCCATGTGTTATCTTCCACCAGGCTTTGCCTATATCATGTATACTTGTGCACGAATCCAGAACAGGCTGTGAAATTGGTCAATAAACCTGGTATTGATCCCTCAGTAAAGGTAGGATAAGGCTCCAGAGAAAAGACTGTGTGGAGTAAGCTTACAGCAGCTAAAGGAGCTGAATGCGTACTGAATGCTTCCCTTTCCTATTTGGGGACCTAACCTGTGCTTCTGAAATCCAAAGTCACAAGCAAGCTGAGAGGAAAATACCTCACGTCTAGGTGGGTTGCAAAAGTTCCAGTGAAAGGCATGTGTCCCCAGGAGTCACTGGGGGAGCTGGGGAACCAGGCAGACTGCCAGCAGGTACACAGGGCCTGTCTGGGGGCACGCGGGCACACAGGCACTGAGACCCTGCCAGACCACAGCTGCCCCCCTCCTTTGTCTGAACTCCCCTGGGGGCAGTACTGAAGAGCAGGGCTGGCCATTTGGATGTACCTACTGACCCTGTCTTATAACAGGAGAGAGCACTCAGTGACATTAAAATAGAACAAATTTGCAATGGTGTCAGGTTATATGTTTTATGAGCCATATAATTAACATGCGACACTCAGTGCCATGGGATATTATTGACTTAAATAGCTTAGTAAGTATCAAAAAGGATTAGGCATTGACATGAAACAGAATAGCATATGCACTGACACAAGCTAGGATCAGAATTACAAGGGCTACCAATCCTTGTGCTTCGGGGCATATTTTGATCATCAGCTTGGGGTCAGGAGGAAAGCCACTCTCTGAGTAGTGCACAGTATGCACGTGCGTTATAGTTATACAGATCTCTTTATTGGCCTGTTTTGATTCCTCTCCCTTCTCCTTCTCTGTCTTCCTTTCATCCCCTCCTGTTCCCCCTCCCTCACATTTACTGTTTGGAATAGGTCACTACTGAAGACAAGACACTAAACTAGATGGATGGCTGAATAGTCCGTACTAATAGGGTAATTTAACGTTTGCTTCTCTCCAGAACTCTAACGTTTATTTCAAATATAAATTTTATATTCACTTGCTAAAAAGTTCCTCTCTTTCCAACCTTCCTTATATGCACACTACTTCTTATTATGATCAGCTACACCTACAAATTCACTTAGGCTCATTTGAATAATGATTTTTCAGAGGTAACAAATAAACCTCAGTTTGGGAGAAGGAAGAGAACAACCAGGCACTTTAAAGGAACCTGATTTTTGTGGTAGATACTCAACAACTGCTTAAGTAAAAAATTTTTTGAGAGATCTTGTATTGTATAGCCAACATGAATAATCACTTATGAAAATAAGGGTGGGGTTTTTTTTCTGTGTACATGACAGTGAGTCTGTTGACATTCATGATAAAATGATGCTTGATTTAGGTAACTGTCTGCATTTTTCTTTGCAGGGTCTGAAGCAAAATAATTGTTAAGAATTCTAACACTTTTCCTCACTTTCACCTGCCAAAAAAATCCTCATTTTAAGACGATGCAATATTTCACACAATTCTAGAGGTTTGGATGCTTTGTTTTGTGTTTTTATTTGTTACTATGCTGAAGTAGTGCCAGGAAGCCCCATGTAAGAGCAGGGCTGGTTGAATTTTATGTCCTGTAAATGCTTTGTGAGTGATAAGACCTACCTGGAGTTACTCACTCTAAATAGACAGACTGGACAGCAGAGGCACAGAGGAGAAAATTCCTTGATTGTTTGTGGGACCCTAAGTTAACAGCAGAAAACCAGAGAATGTCTATTTAAAAAATATGCCTATTTATTTTGTTTGTTGCTTATTTCTTTTTTGCGTCTTGCCTTGACCCTCCCAGACTGATTTCTGACTCTACCCATTCTTACCTTTCCCAGGTCCTTTATTTTTGCTAATGCCTTCTCTTCATATCTGGCACTAGCCAGCGCTGCTCTGCTCAGCACACTGATACATGCTGGCCTTTGGCTTATTGAACCTTGCTGGAAAGACGCTATCGTGCACCTTCTCCAGCATCCTTCCCATTTTCCACAGTGGGTCAAATTCCAGTCAGTTTCTGTGAACTCATTTTGTAGTCCTTCACTCTGCTTCCCTCAAGACCAACGCTTTTGCATTATTGCCTTCCCACAGACATTCTTCAACACGACAAAGCTGACCTTAGGCTCAATGGACAGATGGGGCCTGATCCAAAGTCCATTAACATCAAGAGATGTCCATTTATGACCATGGGCTTTGCATTAAATCCTTTGCATTTTACTTACTTTGTTTAGTGCCTCTTACTCAGCTCCAGTTATTAAAATCAGATTAATCCCTGACAGATCCCTGATGGTTCAGCATCCTGTATAAGCCAACCTGTGCTACTTCAAAAGATAGAGACCAAAATTGCTACTCTGCTAATGTGAAATCTGCAGCTGGCTAATGTTAAAAGCAAGGCATTACTTCCAGATTTCAATCCTGCATAACTGAGGTCAGAATCTCACTTTTACTCTTCATTAGCTGAATCTCCCATTACTAGCGCATGGGCTTTCTCAAAACCATTTCTTACTGTTCAGATATTTTCTGGTCCCTACAACATTATTCTGACCAGGCACTGTTCAAGATTCACCTCTGTTTGCAGTTTTACTCTCAGTACAAGTAGATTGCTATGTCAGCTAGAACATCAATATTTCTTTCTGTTGACACAATACTCTCTTATCCATATTGCCACCCCTCCTCCTGTTTCATTTTGTCTACATTCCTTTTGAAAACTCCACTCCCATAATTTAGTCTCCCACTCAGTACTTGGTTTAATCAAGTCTGTCACTCAATTTGTATCCCACTTCTCGTTTAACAAAAGTTTCTCAGTTAGCAATCTGTTTCTGTAGCACTTACTATGCGTAACACATGGTTAGCTTTTCTTTCCACACTTGCTTCTCTGTTCGCTTTCTGATTTCCAGACCTCGCTTTTCCTTGTAACACTTGAAGATGAGAAACTTCCTCTTCTGTCTCATTCTTTTTATGTTCCTCATGTATTTTTATGAGACCGCTGTGATCAGGGCTTCTTAAATAGCATGGGGTGCTTTTGTGTGGGGCACAGAACAGTCCTTGAGTCCAGTTAAAACAGTTTTCAACTGCAGAATCTCACTCAGTTTAATACACAGCTTTAGGTAAACCTCTCCTGTTGCTGTATTTCTCTGTCGCGGCTTGTACCCCTTTTCATCTTCACCATCTTTCCTCGGTTTGCAGGAACACAGGCCAAATGCACAAAAGTGCATCTCCCTCTGGCTCCTCATTCGGCCCAGTGTGCTAAAATCTGGTCTTAAATGTCCACCCTTAGTTTTTGTGTTGAGGAACAAAGAGTGGAACAGAGTCCTGTTCCAGTTGCTCTGTACATTTTAACATAGGGGACTGGGTTGCATTTATCTTGACTACATTGCCTAGTGCAACCACAGCACAAACTTAATAGCTCACCTTTCCGCCACAAAGAACATCTAATGTCATTTTGGATGGTGGAAGTGCGCTGCAGGTTGTATATTGGCAACATTGCCTATCACCACACCTAGAACCTCCCACTTGAGTTTTGTGTTATCAGCTGATTCCCCTGGTAAGGACCGTGGGTTGTCAGACTGCTTTCTTCCTCGTCTGCAACTCTTCTAACTGTTAGAGAAACTAGTGGACCACTGAATGAGGCCGTTGGAGCAGTTTTAGCTCGGCAGGAGGCAGATTCACTGATTGGCACCTGTTGGATAGATCATTTGTTGGTTCTCTGAGTTATTCTGCTGGGTCAGCAGGTTTCCAGGTTTAAATGCTGGCATGGTGTAAGACGCAGAATGCTGTTGTTTCATAATCACCTTCTAGAAGTATAGCTTTGTTGTAGTGCTACTGTTATGTTGTCCTACTTTTGCTATCTACTTTCTGCATAGGCTGGGTGAATGTTTGCCCACTGCATCGCTGCATTTAACCTGGAGACAAGGAGTGGGGGGGGATATGCTGGTGGCTGCTGTCACTGCTTTTCATGCGACTGAATAACATGACAATTTCATAGTCCAGTCACAGAGCAGGCATGCATGGTACTTATACAGTGCTTTTCATTTTTCAGATCAGTTTAATGCTGCTCCTGGCTTACGGTACGCTCATCTGTCTCTCTATGTTCTTAAAACAGCTCGAGCTCCCAGTCGCGCAGGAGAGGCTGGAGCAGCCTTTCCCTCTCTGGCTGGATCAGTGACTGCCCTATATAAATCTGCATATTAAGCAGATTTGGCAATTGTTCAGAGAGAGACAGACTCAAGTAAGAGGTGAAAATAAACTTGCTTAGGAAGGCACTGCAGACAGCACTCTCAGACGGGATGCTACTAGAGACAGAACAGAGGCTGGTTTGTTTTCTTTTGCGGTTGGGAGACTGACGATTTCTGTTTGTCTTCTGCCTCCAAGTCCCACCACCATAAACCCTACGTGTGTGCGAGCGCCGGGTCTCGTTCTTGAGCAGTTTCAGGACATTGCGCGTGTTACCGCTCTACCTCCGCACCAGATGGTTGATCTCCTCGGGGACTCCCGCACGCAGCCCCCAAGGTCGGGCAGCTGACAGCGCCGCCCGCTCGGCAGCGCGCCGGTCCCAACTTTGCGGTGGATCGGGAGGAAGACTTGGGGCTCCGCGTTCCCCTCTCGCGGGGGGCAACGCAGCGCGCCGGGTCCCTTGCGCTGGGCGGTGGCCTCAGACAGCGGCCAGGCCGCGCAGCAGCGGCCGGGAGCTGCCTCCGCTGCCTCCACGCGCCTCCTCCTCCTCCTCCTCCTCCTCCTCCGCCGTCCGGAGCACGCACAGTGCGGCGGGGAGAGAGCCGGGCGGCTGCTGCCTGCGAGGCGGCCGGGTCGCCCGGCGCTGCCAGCCCGGCGCTAGCCCCGCTGACATGCACCCGGGGGAGGGCGGTGGGGTGGCGGCGGCCTCCCGGGCCTTCCCTTCCCTTCCCTTCCCTTCCCTTCCCTTCCCTTCCCTTCCCTTCCCTCCCGCTGCACGCAGGAAGTTTATCCGGCCGCGGCTCTCCCCGCCCCGGGCGCTGCGGCCCCGGCCCGGCGCCCCCACGGGGGGACGTACGAGAAGTACCCGCCGTGCGCCCGGCCGGGGGTCTCCTCGCGGCCCTGCAGCCTCCCCGCCGCCTACGGCGCGCAGCGGAGCGGGCGGCGAGCCCGCCGCAGTCTGCCCACCCTCCGTGCGCGGGGGCGGGGGTGCTGACTGCAGTGCCCGCTCCGGCGGCCGCGGGCGGGGGCGGGGAGGTGGCCACGCCCCGGCCGCAGCCCCCTGCGCGGGCGGCGGCGCTGTGGGCGCCCCGGGGAGCGCCCCCGGCGGCCACACCCCGCGGCGGGCCGGGGCCGGCGGAGGGGCGGAGGGAGGGGGGGCCGGCGCGGGGTGTCTCCGAGCCAGTTCTCGCGGTGCTGGCCAGGCTCAGCCTCCTTCCCCTCCCCGGCGAGCGGTGACTGTGCACGGCGGAGCGGGGAGCGCCGAGCCGGGCGCGGGGGGAAGCCCGCGCCGCCCCGCCGAGCCAGGAGGGAGGCCGCCGAGCAGCGCGGCCGCCCGTCCCGTCCCGGCCCGTCCCGGTCGCCCTGCCCCATGCCCCAGCGGCACTGAGCCTCTCGCAGCCCGAACATGGCCACCACGGCAACGTGCACCCGCTTCACCGACGAGTACCAGCTCTACGAGGAGCTCGGCAAGTACGGAGCCCGCCGCGCGCCCCGCGCCGCGCCCCGCCGCCCGCCCCGGGACCCGCCGACGCTGCCGGGAGCCCTGTGCCGGCGCCCCGGCTCTCCCGGGAGCCGGAGGAGGATTAGCTGCCGCGCGCTGTAATCCTGCTCGCCAACACCTCCCCAGACCCCACCTTCGTCCGCCCCGGCGGCATCGCCGCTGAAGGGAAAGGTGTTTCTGCGCCCCTGGGTCATCCCCGCCGCTGGATGGGGTGTCCCCGCAGCCTGCCTCGGGCTGCACCCTCCTGTTGCACCCCGGGATTTCTTCTCTTCCCCCTTGCCCTCCTCAGGGGCTGTTGCCTTCTCCCCCGCGCCGTTTCCTTGCTGCACGTTGCCGTTCCCTTCAAGTGTTTCTGCGCCGGGACACGGCGCTGTTACTGCCACTCGGCGATGCTTAAGTCCCCGCTTCCTTATCCCTGTGAAAGGGCCAGGTGCTGCTGCACCGCGCTTCTCCCTCCCTCTCTCCGCACTTGCCTCTGCATTGGCAGACCTGCTGCTGCACCCTAGGACAGGGTTTTGCAGGGAGACCCGGTGGGACAGGAAGGCGGTGTAGCAACGACCAGGGTAGGATTACGGGGACAGTGCTTTCCTGGGTGCTGCTGCTCTCCCCCTCCCTCCCTTCCTGCACCAACCGCTGGGCTCTGCTGCATCTCTTCTCTCCAGCCCGGCGCCCCCGTCCCTCCCCACACTGCTGCAGCTGTGTGTCACCGAGCCTGGGCCCTGGTGCCGGTGCTCACCTTGCTGCTTATTGGTTTGTATGTAGAGGTTGAGGAAGGGGAGAATAAGGCAGGGCTCTGCAGTATCAGGAGGATTCAGGCTATTTTAGGCTCTCTGTAGGACTAACTGTCTTGTGGGGCCCTTGTGCAGCTTCTGTTCCCCTTTCTTATACTTCAGATATGTACATTTGTCCGTTTGTCCGTAGACATGGGTTGACGTTCCTAGTCTGAAGGACTTAGAATTTTCTGCCAGTTTTCTCTTACTTGTCCTTTTTCCCTTTTCAGATCTTTCCTGTAAAGCCAGTTGTTATCCTTTTCCCACCCTGTTTTGTTGTTTTTTTTTTTCAAAAGAAGGGACCGCTTTCAAGCGCTCATCTGTGTAGTCCTGTAGATTTTGAGTCCCTATCTTTTCACCTTGGTCTCTGTTGTATTATCTCTTTTTTCCTCACAGAAATCCTTCTTCCCTCTCTCTCAGACCTGTTCTCCAAGTGGCTCTTTGGAATAGTTATAATAATATCAATAGTTGCAGCTTGAGAAAATGTACAAAGCCTTGTAGCTTCCTACTCACTTCATTAATAGGTACATGCTTATCTCCATTTTGCAGGTGGGTAGAGAGATGTAAGAGATCTAGTAACTTCTGCAAAGTGTTGCAGCGGTTTCATGACCAAGCTGGCACTTTAAACATGGGAGAAATGAGTCCTGGTTGTCTGATGTAACTGCTGGGGGTACTGTCTTCGGGAGATGGACTTATCAGCTAGTTTTTACAGTGTCGTCCTGGGCTGTTTGTCTCCCATTCATCAATCCCTTCATGTCCCGTTTCTGTGCCCGTATGGTCTCTCTCTCTCCCTGCACAGTGTGCTGTTCTTACTGTGCTGTCTGTGAGGGGGCTTTTGAGGGGTCTTCAGGAGGCCTGAGTACCATGTAGACTAGGTTTTATTTGCTGATCAGACAGCATGCGCTGTTCATCAGATTCTCATGTGTTGATTCCCTCCTCTGTATGTCTTCTGCCATGTCCTTAATCTGGTCTGCTCTGGGGATAGAAATTGCTGCTATTGTATTCTCATTTTCAGTTTCATAGCTCCTACCCTCTTTATTTGTCTTCTAGGGGAGCCTTCTCTGTGGTCCGCAGATGTGTAAAGAAGAGTTCATCACAGGAATATGCTGCAAAAATCATCAACACCAAAAAACTGTCAGCCAGAGGTTAGTATCTCGATCTACCCTTCTTTTTATTAATAGAAATTACTTCACTGGAGTTGAAGCTGTAATAAGTTTAAGGGATCTGAAGTTGCTTGTCTTGGTCATTATTTCAGCATTACAAAATAATTGAGTTGCGTGGCAAAGTGGAGATTGAAAGGAGGTAGCGTAGGGTGATAGAAAAATTCCTGTATCTGGAAACGTATACTCTGTGAAGTGATGTTGTCTTTTTTTCTTTTTGAGATCTTTCTTTTGCAAGCTGAGCTAGAGGTACATTTATAGAAGATTTATCTACGTGTGTGTGTACTGATCACTCATAATAAAGAGAAGTGTTGCAGACTGATTTTGCTGAATGTATTTTCTACCTAGGAGATCTGTCTTAGCAGAACAGATGTGATTTTTTTTTTTAGGCTTAGATGCTATAGGCCTTGCTGTAGTTAAGCATGGTGTGTTTGGAAACTAACAAGTTTGCCTTCAAAGTCAGAAGTAGGCTGGATGGAGAAATCTTATGAACTTGATTTCTCAACAAATTAGAACAAGTATTCTTTGCTTTTGCTAGTCCTGGAGACTTCTGAAACGAGAGTGTAGTCTTATGAAAAGAGAAAAAAATCTTAACTCTTCCCCCAAGCTGTTAGTCTTCTGTTTTCCAGGGACATACATATACACAAAGGGTAGTGTACCTTGTAGTATGCGGGGAGTGTGTATCTTCTAGTGTGTAGGGAATCCCTTACAGGGATTAAAGTTGCTTTGTCAGTGGGGTAGATGAGAGGGAGAATAAGAGAAACCAAACTGCAGTAAATGATGCTGAAAGCAGAGTGCAACAAGTTGAGATGCCAGAGGCGACTGTTTCTAGAAGAGGTGAACAAGACAAGATCTAAGTTCTTAGAGGCCTTTCAGATTTGACAAGATTAATGTATTAGGCCCTTGCCTGTCTTGCTACTTGAATAGTTGGCTTAATAGGGGGATTGACTGAGAAATGAAGAAAAAGCAGGAGGAGGTAAATGATCTTGATAAATTATTTAGAAGTGAAGAATGTTTTGCTTAATCCCTATAAAAGAGAAAAATAGAATATGTATTCTCCTTTTTGCCAGAATACGACCAGAAGATAGCTTGAAGAATGGTGAAAAATTTCCATTTACTATAGTTTGCATGGAGAAGTAGTGTCAGAAGTAGAGTGCAGTGCCATGAAGTTTGATTTCCACACCCCGCCCCCCAACTTGTGGAAGTAAGCATATGTGATAATGTATTATTTCAGTATCTAGCCTGAGTCAGATTGTGTTGGGGACCAACCAGTGGAGCCCTAGATTATTTAGGAGGTGGCTGCAGATCCTGTGGGAATTGGTGTCCCTCCATGGTCAGGTGACGGTGCCTGCTGATGTAGGTGGGATATCCAATCTTTTGAGTTCAAAATTAGTTCAACTTAATATGGGAGAGGTTTGAAGGGTGGCTTTGCTTTGCTGACGGCCATTAATGCTGTGTTCGCTCCAGAGAGTTCCCTGTCAATCCTGTAGCAAGGTCTAAAGCTGAGGAGAGCCATCTTCTCAGATGCTAGTGGACACAAGCCTGCTTAGGGAAGGGAGAGGGTAGATTGATAAACTGATTGCAAATAAGAAACCGTTTCCTTACGAAGGAGGTGGTATTGAAGTTAACTCTGGAGATAAGAAAAAAGGTGAAAACTGCAGGATGAATATAGTTGCAACAATATTCAGAAACACGTTAGCAGAAGTCCAAAAGTAGCAGAACTGATTGAGTCAGTTTTTAAGTGTTTGGGCACCTAATGAGTTACAGAGGAAGCATTATATAGATTCTAATTGTTTTTCATATTAAGGGGATGACAGTTTTATGACCCAGCAAGTAGAAAAAGTAAGTATGGGTGAATACAGGCCATGTTTTGATCTAGTACTTACTTTCTAGATTTCATACCTTCCTATAAATAAAATACATTGAGGATACTAGCCTGGTCCTCAGCTACATAACTCGAGGCAGCTGGCAATGATTTACTTACAAAGGTATTGGTTAGGTAGAGGGCAGGTGTGGGAAGAGCCGAGAAGGGAAATGGGTGTTTCTGCTAGTGCAGAAGAATACCAGAAACAAGGGACTGATCGGGTTTTGTTGAAGTCTTACCTGAGGAGTAAAGAATCTGCATTTACAGTGAAAAGAGGATGGTGACTTCAGCTGAATGTATAGGTTCCTCAGTTATTCCAGCTGTGTTTGCTGATAGCTCAAGTGATTAGTACAAAAAGGATCTGAATATTTTGATAGGAATTTAGTGAATTCACCTTGGAATAGGTCTTTAAAGCATTGGAGGAAGAACGCGTGCTATTTAGGCATTGCAGCTGTAAATCAGTGATTAGGGAGGTTCAATTCAGCAACCTGAAAATGAAGTCTCGGGGAAAGGTGTTTTAGAAAGCTGTCTCCCACAGGAGGAGAATTATGGCGTTAATTCTGCAGTATCCTGGATATGTGTTGCCTGATGCTTCCTTTCCCCAAGCTGGCACTTCTCCCGGGGAGGCCATGTCTCTGCCCAGCAATACATACGCACGGGGCTCTCCTGTGCACCCAACTGCATGCCTGTCTGTTGCATGGGTGAACCCACCCTTCTGACCTGCCTCCTGCGTTGTTGGTTTTCTTCTAGGCTTGGTCACAGCACCAGAATATTCTCTCATGTGGGAACACCCTGCCTCTCTCCAACTTAAGCATAGCTACATTTAACATTTTGTACCTTCTAGCAGAATTTCAACCTGTATAGATGCCTGATGTGGTAACCGCTACTTCAAGAGCCAGCGTCTTGCTGCAGCTGAGAAGTATGTCTAGCCTGTTGCTGCTTTGCAGAAGTTTTGCCTGCTGTAGTGCTTCCCTTGATTATGTCCAAGAAAATTATAACAAAGCCTTGCTCTCCTTCTGCAGTACTTCTTGTTACCTTTATTTTTCAAGACTGTTGGTGAAGAAATACTAGATAGCTGACTGGGAAGTGATGAACAGCTTGCTGTACGTAGCTGAAAAGGAGGAAGAGGAACACTTCAGGGTGAATTGTATGTGTTTAAAGGGTTCTGTATTACTTGACGTATTTATCAAACTCTCTTCTTAAAGCAGTAAAGAGTTGACGAGGCATGGTGCTGTTACAAGGCTTCTCTGTGAAAGCAAGGAGGATGAATGCAGTGCTGGTCTTGGTGAAGGGCGGTCCTAACAACTTCAGTCTAGTAAGGTTCACCCTTTGTAAATACAAAGTCATATGTTGAGAGGAGAGTCTCTTGTTTCTGTATTGTCTGTGATTTTGGGATGCCTGTTCTCTTTTTTAATAAATTGTGTCAGTAAGAGCTGGTCTAGATTAAAATTCATATTTTGGCTTTAATGAAGTATTTGCTATTATTCATATTGTTTTGAGGCTTAAGACTGCCTGGTGAAGAGTATGCCAAGAACTTTAATGTCAAATAGGGGCCAAAAGCTTGTGGAAATGGAAGGGAAAGAGACTTCACCTCAGTGAGCATTCAGCTGACATATAAGAGCAGTGGTTATTACACATGGGGAAAATAAAATGCTTCAGTCATCTGAAATTCCTATGGGATTGAATACACAGGCTTTTACTAGAGCTACGGGTAGAGGGAAATAATAACTGTAATTTTTTGGAAGTTGTCTTGTGGGTGTCACCATACTTCTTGAACATGAAAATTCATAGCAAGTAGTGCTTCAGTTCCTAGGCAGCAGAGAAGTTCAAATGAAGTAAAATTACGTGCAGTGATCAAAAGGATCAAGAGAGAAGCAGTAGCTTTAGTAGCAGTAGGGAAATATCCAGGATTTGACTCTCCAGCATATACTTCAAGAGATAGTCCTGCATTGGAAAGAGGTAGGCAGAGCTCTATCCTGTGACAATTTTTAGGATGTTGTTTATGCCAAATAGTATATAGTGATCCTACCACCACGCATAGGATTTTTGGCCCTTGTTTCTTAGGTGGGGGGTGAGAAGTCTCTGTGCATCACATATATTGTTGAATTTCATTTGCTGCTGATAATCTGTATCTTTCAACTCTTGCAAGTGACATCTCTTGATGAAAAAATGAAAAGCAGCTGTCTAGGAAGTTAGACCACTTCACTGCTTTCTCCTGACTGTGGCTTTGCTCTTGCCTGTCGAATAAAGAGGTGGATTCTTTCCCTGATCTTGTCTTTCCAAATTTATAAACCAGATGAAAATTTGCAGTCTACCCGGTTCTTCTGTTATTGTTCCTGTAGGGGATTATGTGGACTGTGGGAGGAGCAGGGAATTATTTCTCTGTATCAAACCCTGACAGGAAAAAAGCTCTCTCTTGACACTTCCAACTCAGCTTTTTTTTCATACATTTCTCTTCTTCTGGCTTTCAGTTCCATAGTGCTTGCTGATTTGGGCTTTTGTATGTATGTTTGGTTGGAGGTGTCAGTAGTAATTTCCCTGGACACTGAAACATTGAGCTTGAATGTTGCAGAGGAAGTTTAGCAGCATCAGTCCCTAACCTCTGTCTTGATCTGCTCTGTAAACATTCTCAGCCGGTGTTTGAGTTAGGACTCTCTTGGACTGCTCTTGTGGCTGCTAGGTTTGAAGTCTCCTGTGGGCTACAGCACACCCGCTAGAATTAGCCGCACGCAGCGGTGGTGCACTGCAGCCTGGCAAATTGGCTCTGTGTGAAAGCAAGGAAAGCCCAGCGTACCGGTCACAGATGGCTGAAGCGCAAATCCGAACTCGTGTAGAAATGTCCTGTAATAGCTGTCCTCTGTGTGTGCCTGTGTTTGTAGGTTGGGGACGAATGTCCTTTCTTGCAGAGGATGGCAAATCAACCAAGTCCACTCAGCTGTACTTGCTGAGCAGCCAAGTCAGGTCTGGTCATTTGGTGTGGGAGAGGAGCTGCCCTTCCCGCAGGGTGGGCCTTGGGCTGAGGGTGAAGAGCTTCCCTGCACCCCAGCTCCTCCTCCCCTCTGCCACCCGCGAGGAGTCTGAGAGATGCTGTGATTAGGAAGCGTATATAGGAGATCAGCTGCAGTGATGGCTGGGGATTTTTTTGGAGGTCCTTGCGCATGTGGAGGGATGCCCAGAGCAGAGCAGAGTGCTGCACCCCCTCCACCCCCAACAGCGGTGTGTGCGGCTGTGGGCTGTGGGGGAGGACTCGGTCAGTGGGATGGGTGCGTGGACAGCGAGTGCCTGAATTCTCCGCTCTGCACCGCAGCACATATGCGTGCGGCAGGGGGTGGCGGGGGGGCTGCTCCGCTGATGTCAGAAACTGCAGCCCTCTACCTCCCGCCAGCAGCCTGCCTCCCCCTCCTCTTCCTCCCTGCCTCCGCCTGCAGCCCGCCTTAGGGGAAGAGGGGTTCAAGCGCTATATGTCTAGGGGGAATTTCGCTGGAAGAGGTGTTCGGAGAAGAGGAGGAGTATGTGTAAAAGCAGAGACCCTGACCTTGGAGGAGAGGCTGGGGCTGGGAGCTTGGTGGGGGGCTGCCGAGGGTCAGCCTGGCTTTTCGCCTGCCCCAATGCATGGACACGGGTGGGAGAGTGCCCTGGCATGAGAGCTGGCAGAGATTGGCAGGGTGGCGAGCGGTGGAAGCTTTGCTTTTGCTGTGACTCCCTATGGCCAGAAGCTGGCTTCCTCCCGCTGTGGATGTCGGCAATGGTTGGGGTTGCCTCTCGGTTTACGCTGTATATTTTATAAAGGAGCTGGAACAGAGCAGACAGGATTTCAGCTTGTGTCTGTCTTCTCAGTGGTCACATTGAGTATTAAATTTCCAGCATTAACAATGAGGAGGGGGGCAGTAGGCACGCAGATTGGGCAGGAGTTCCTACTGCCTCCACATGAGGTTGGAGAAAGGGGCTTGGCGAGAGAGTTGTGTTTCTTGTTTTCCCAATATAAACTGGATTTGTGTATGGCAGAGATGTGATTAGACTAACTCCCGCATGTGTCCCAAAGCCCTTGGCTCTAGAGCATTTACTCTGATCAGCGAGCCATGATTGAAATATTTCCAGGTATCCCCGCAATGAAGAGCGGGATGTTGAACACACTGTAGATATTTGGGGCAGAGAGAGCTACTTGAATTTCTTGTAAGAAGGATCCAGTGCAAAAGCTATGGGTTTTTTTGTTGTTTTTGGGGTGTAGCATGGAAATTTCACTGCCTCCAAATTTAATTCTTCTCTGGACAGTGCAAAACCATCACTGCCAGAGGAGGACTTATCCGTGGATCATGCAGAAATTTCTGAAGAGTGCTGCTCCCCCGCCGCGCCAAAATGGTGGGTTAATACCACTGTTTTAAGAGAGGGCTATGACAATCTTTTTGTTCCCTTCCATGCCCTGGAAGGATTTTAGTTTTTCTGGCCCTGCAAATTGGTTGAGGACAGTTTTTAAAAGGGAAGCATGCTAATATAAAAATCTCCCTCCTCTGTGCCACCTATGAGCATCACCTATCTGCTTCACAACCCTGACAACCAGGGTATCACCCCCTTTTCATTAATTCTGGCCTATCACCTATTGTGGTGTTTCAGGTGTTTCTTTTCCTTTCCTCTGTTCTTGAAACCTCCTGACTTTGACCAAGTTAATAGATGTTACCAAAAAATGTTAATTTGCCAGTGTTTGACTATAGAATGAGCTATTGCTGTTGGCTTGGCTGGGGGAAGAGGGCAATATCAGCTGGCACCAGGACCACCAGCACAGGAAAGAAGCCTTGAATGTTGTAAGAGGAAGTGTGGAGTGTCTTACCTCGTTGTGTGTTTGCTTGCAACAGAAGTGTTGTCAGTGCTCAGAGTAGTCATGTTGGGGAAAGCAGAGGTGCATTGGTTTCTGATGGGCAAATGCGTACTTAAAAATTTTAAGTGTTTGCTATATTTTGTTAGTGTATGGAGGAAATGTCAAGCTGTAATTTAAACAACTGTAGTTCCTGCTGGCCCTTGTGACAGTAAGCTTAATGCTTCAAAATGTGGGGTCCTGTGAGCTAGGCTGACCTCAGGTTCCTTTTTGTACCTTCTTAAATTTGCTGTCTATTTAAATATCACTGTATACTTCTGTTACAGCTCCCCAAGCATTCTGGTATTGCTGCCTACGTGATTTTTGGAGAACAGTAGCAGAATACTTCTGAAGAAATGGGCCGGCAGTATCTTAGAAATCAGCTTTTTGAACACTGAGGGTAGCTGAAGATCAGTGGGGCATGGATTTAGTCTTCTGGGGAAACTGAGTCTATAGCTGTTAGATTTTGATTCCTCATAGCTTTTTCCACCTGTTACTCTCCGGCTCCCTTTCTTTCTGTTTGAATTTGTTTTTAATGTTCATTTGTCTCTCATGGATTGGTTACTTTAACCAGTAATTGTATTAATCTATAATGCTTTGATTGAAAATATCCCTTTAGTAATGCTGCTTTACCCTCCCCCTTTCCTTCCAGAGAATATTGCAGAATTCCTGTTGCTCCCACCTGTTAGATGAGCAGACTGGGGAAGATGCTTGCTGGTGCAAGCATCTAATTACTGATGACTCTAAGAATAATTCAGAGATCTAAGGGGAGCTGGTTAATGTTGTATCTTCCCTTTTTATGATGGGATTGGGAAAGGAGGAAGTAACTGTGGCTTTACTCCTGGTGTCGGGATCTGCCTCGCTCTGCTCCTGGCAGAGTCAGAAGAATTCCCCGTCTCCAAGATGTGAGTTGAGTAAATGTGATGACCTTTCAGAGAATGTGTGTGTGCATGTGCATATAGATGTGATACTGTACTCTCAGTACTTTTGCATTATGTTCCTGAAAGCATGAGTTACATATCTCTCCGAAGTGGTGACCCGCTGTCCTGCTGCTTCAATCGAAAGTTCCCATCTTGAGTGAGCCATTGGCAAGGCAGCCACAGCCCTGGGCTGTCTTGTCTTTCTTGTGGCTGGAGTCTGCTTAGCAGTGACACTGGGACAAGTCCAGGTTAGTGTTCTGCTGCTGAGAAGGGTGCTAGCTAATCTTTTCTCTTTGCTAGAAGGCACAGGTGATATGGCTGTTAAACACAAGACCCTTTTTCTCCAGGGCAGCAAAGGTAGCATCTCTTGAGCTGAGAGCTGTCTTGGAGAAAAGAGTAGGCACTGTGGGAATGAAGACACAGTTAATTTAAAACAAAACCCATGCAAACATATCTCTAGGGAAGGATGGTGCCCGTGAAGATGAGCCTGGGAGTGGGCATAGCTCTTGTAGGCCTACCGAGCCAAAGGCTAAATGGCAGAGAAGGCAGGGAGCAGCAGCCTGCCTGCTGTGGCAGAGCTGCTGGATTATCTCTGGGGGGCTGTTGCCATGACGACAGTGGCAAACAGGGACTGAAAAATTTACCAGATCTGTGTGAGCCAAAGGATTAAACTTTCTCATAGGAGGGAAGGGAGAGGAGGAGGAGGAAGGCGAGTGGTGACGTATTAATGAAGGACAGCATCCTAGTGAGAAATACCAGGGTCGCTTTCCTATAGCCACTGGGATGGCGGAAGGGAATGCGGACTGGCATTCTTCCTCCAGTCTAAACTGTGGGCAATACTGCTCTGACAGATTCTCTGTTTGAAGAGGGGGTGAATGCACCCTGCTTTCACTGGGTAAATGGGCACTATTTGCATTGTTTTGGCAGATGAAATGTAAGAAGTGGGAAAAGATGGTCTCTCTCTCTTTTTTCGGTCTTTTTTTCTATTCCCTATACTCACAAATAACTCTAGTTCTCTACCTCATGCTTACAGCTTTTCTGTATCAGAGTTGGTGCAAATAATAAAGTTTCAGTGTTGCCTGCAGGTTTCAGATTATCGAACATAAAGCTAACCAGCCTGCACTAGTGTTATTGATAATGCAAGGCTGATGTCATTGAAAATGTCTGATGCAAAACCATGTCAGCCCTGTTAGGGCTAGTACTGGTCTTGACCCTGCATACTGCTTTTGTCCCTGCTGGCTTTTCTTCCCAGAGCTGTAGTGGTGTCCCTGCATATCAGAGCTGATAGCATGGTGGGGAAGGCCTGAGTGGTGGGCAGGTAGTGTGAGTTTTCCCTCCAATGGAGTCTGAGGGAAGTCCTATCACTACCTTGTGCTGCAGCTTCCTTTGTGGAGGTTGACCATTATAAGGACTGGTCCTAGAAGAATTAATGATTTGCAGTTGGCTGGGGAGCAAGGAGCTGGTGATGGGAGTCTCTGCCCTCAGTGCCCAAAATCCCAATGCCCCATAGCTTAAAAGTTGGTACCACTTGGTTGTTTGCAGTACTGCAAGTTATCATGGTACCTTTTTGCAGGCTGCTTCAGGAAAGACTTACCTGGTCATGCGCGGCAAACCACATGCAGCAGCAATGCACATACTAGCATAAAATGTTTGCAGACTTAGTAAGATAGAATTGTGGTGATTAAAACTAGTTCCTTTCTAGAAGGGCTTCTTCAACTTAAAACATTTATTTATGAAATGAGACATTAATACCTATGGAAATTAATAGTATAGGCCTTTCCCAGTAGCCCAAATCCCAGTGGGCTTTTTAAGCCCCTGTGAATACAGGCCATGAGTGAGAACAAGGATGTTAAGGCTCCAAAGCCAGTTTCTGAAAGCTTGTGGAAAGGGTTCTTTCCTTTCCCTTCCCTCGCTTCCACTCCTCGTCTAGGCACCTGAGTTAGCTGGTGTAGGCTGCAGCTTGTCTAGTGGAGTAACTCAGTATTTGGATGTGCTTTATCTTCTGCTGTTACTGTGTCATCTCTGGTAAGTCAGTTGGTGCAGACTGTGGTGATAGCTGTGAAGAGAGAGATATAATTTCTTGATGTTGAAGACAACTCTCCTCTGAAGGAAGAGATTTTCTCAATCCCAGGGGAGCAATGAGAAAAGGAAAAGTGGTCTGACACAGCCTGAAGTCCGAGGTGAAAAAAGGAGGGAGAAGAGCTAGAAACCTTTAAACTTAAGTGCACTGGGTTTTCTTCTTTCCTCTGAGCCCTCTTCTTTTACAGGTGGGACTGAGCATAAGATAGCTCAAGCAGATGAGTTTTACCCCAACTTCTCTCTTGAAGGAGGTTATTTCCTGAACCTGTTGCTTTGTTCCAATCTGCCATACATTCCAGAGGAGTCTGCAGTTGGTGGACTTCCTTCTGAGTGAGGGGTCTCCTTGTCTGTGTAGCAGAATACAGTCAGTGTGTAAAGTTCCCTGCAGCTCTGGAGATGTGTGAGATGTGTGTGTTGATCCTGCTGCTGTGCTTGCTGCTAGAGATCTGATGTCATACACCTGACTCAAAATGTGACTTCAGAGGGTATAGTCCAGTGCTTTCTCTGGGATGCACTTACTAGATGCACATTTCAAATAGCATGGGTGCCCTGGAATTTTTTGCAGGGAAAACAGCTTGCTAAACCTCTTGTATTGGTCTCCAGCCCCTGCCAAATATACTTAGCATTTCTACTGTAGTGGAGCAGCTGCCATTCTGAAAATGTCCATGTGTATCGTGTATCTTGTGGGTTTTGGTTTTTTGGTGGGTTTTTTTTGTCTGTTTGTTTGTTTTCCTCCTACCACCTTGTGTCAAAGCATATAACATTTGTGGGTGATGGGCCAAGAAATCACCCAGGGGGGCTGGAGGAAAAAATAGATGTGGAAGAAGGAAGTTGTCTTTAGTGCCCCCTGTAACACACAGGCACTTGCTGGAAGGTTGTTCTTGGAGGCTAGTAGAGAGTGTAGCTTGGTGATGCCAAGCAGAAGTTCTTTCTGGTTTTTGCCCAAAGAGTTGGTGTGCTGTTAAGTTTAATTTTGCCTGCCTCGGTGCCTCTCAGTGTACTCCATTTGGGTATCAAACGTCCTCTGTTGAGATTGTGTCAGAGAGATTGGAAGAGTTGAAGTTGCGCAGTTTTATTTTGTAACTGATGCCAGTGCAGAGGCAAAGCTCAATCGTGCAAGTTAAAGTAGTGATTCATAGCACTTGTGTTACTTTAAATATTCCTGATTTTTGGACTGCAGGATTGAAAAGCAACTTCCAGCTCTGCCCATTTTTGTTTGACTTGTATGTCATTCGGCCTAGAACCTGCCAGCTCTGCAGATTAGGCTATTGTGTTGCATCTACTGCTTGTTATGAAGTTGCCCGAATTAAAATTTTCAGTGTTGCCTGATCAGTGCAGAGCAATGATCCACAGCCTTCACTGTCTGTCTGAATTGCTCTTGCACTTAATAAGGATGATGTAGAGGAGTGAAGTGTTGGTCAGCTTGTCCTTTGTGTGGAAGTGCTTCTACAGCAGCAGACTGGGAGTTGAGCTTTCATAATGCACTTGTCTTCTCCAGACAGCCAAGTTCAGCATGAGGGATGTGGAAAAAAGAGGAACAAGGTAGTTTGCTTTTTTGATAACCATTATCAAATATTGCTGACAAGTCCAGGTGACTCTGGCTGCTGCTAGCAGTTTATGTTGCTGCAGAGCTGGTTACCAAGCTTTAAGGAAGCATGTTATGCCTTGTTAACTCTTTGTGGCTGTGTATACTTAGTTTCTTCAGTAGTCCTGAAGCTGCACTTAAAAAGCTTTCCCTCCCACCACCTCACAAATGGTCAAGAAGTTTCTTGGCTTTCCTAGGCTTTTCAGCCTGCTCTTCTCCCTGAAGAAATATGAAATGTTAACTGTTGAAGTTTTTTCTCATTTGAAAAATAGCTGAAACTCCATCCCCATCTTAGAAACAAAACTCAGGTCTCACCAATGCAGTTAGCTTATCTGAAGTGGTGGGGGCGGCCAGCTTGGAAACAAGGAAACATACAGCTCGGCTGAGCCAGAGGAATTTATATTCTTCCTTCTGCATCTCTGAATTCCTGGATCCTGCATTGCAGTGACTTGACGCTGCTGAGACATGCCTCCCTGCCACACTGTTACCTTGTCTGCTAACCAGCTGTAGTCTGATATTTATTTAGCTGGTTCATCCAAATCCACTGGCACCTGACGTGATCAGCTGATGGGGAGAAGAAAGGAGCTTGTGTCCAGAAATGAGCTCACTTTGTGGGATTTGTCTTTGCTAAGCTGTGCACTTCAGACCCTCTGTGCGTAGCAGGATCGAGACAGAGTCGCTGGAGTTCTTGCACAGAACACTGTTGCTGTGTGTGTGGCAGAGAGGTTGTCAGTATGGCTGTGTCGCCTTCGGAGCAGCTCCGTGCCCTACTGTCTTGCTTACTGCATGTCCACTTTAAGAGGGTTCATCTGCAATGCAGCTGTTAGTGGGGAAGTTCTGTAAATCAAGAGGGAGCGAGTGCAGGCAAGCCTGATGTCTGCAGTTGTGGCTGGGTCCTACCCACAGCACAGGGAAACTTGTTCAGAAAGACTTTTTGAAGGAGGAGGAGTTGAAAGGGATGGTAGCACAGTGCTGATGCTAGGAGCCCCTCCTTTCTGTGCCTGTGTCTGCACCAGCTGCTCAGGAGCTGGAAAATGTGTGGAAAAGCACAACGGGCAGCAGCCCTGGAACTGGAAAGTCCTGTCATGCTTTTCTCGTCACTCCGCCACAGAGTCTAACTAGGTGTTTGCTTAGGGCCGATCCTGTCAGGATGTCTTTATTGCACACTCGCTTCTCACACAGGATGTCCTGTTATAATTCGGAGCTTGTGAGCTTCTGCACGTGACTCAGAAGCATGCAGAGGCCTCATGAGTCGCAAGTTTATTACTGTGCCCTCCTCTGTTGCACGGGCTGTCAAAGTGACCACTTGCTGGTGCAAGGGGATGGTGCCAGTGACCTGTGGGGATGCTGTGATGCCAGGGAGGAAGCCCACAGGTGGAGTCAGCTGGAGTGCCATGGCTGTGTACCTGGCAGGCTGGGGACTGCCACTGAGTGACTTGGTACAGGGAGGAGGAGAGGGACCACGTGCTGCCGTAGCCCTGCTGTAAGTGGGGCAGATGCGCTGTCGGAGGGGGAGCTCTGCAAGGAATGCAGCCCCTCAAGTGCATGTCAGGGAGGCTGGCTGGGGACCGTGGGGTTTTGAGCATGTGGCTGAGGACGGGATGGCTTGCTGTTCTGCTCTTCCCCTGCCCCTCCGCTTCTCCAGTATGCAGAAGCCCTTTGAAAGACTGCCTGGGTATCAGCCATGCCGGGAGCACTTGCAGGATTGCTTGCTGGTTCCCCAGCCACAAGTTTCTGAGGATATTTTGGTGAAGAAAGTCCTCTGTGGTTTCTGCGGTTAAGCAGCTGGGAAGCGTGATGCCTTCCCACAGGGATCCACAGGGATACCTGGAACTCTGTGGGCCAGAGCTGGGGAGGACCTCACAGGACCTCCCTTAAAGGTGGCTTCAGCTGGGGAGAGTGCATGCTCCTTTTCACTCTGATGCTTAGCAAGCAAGGCTCCCTCCTTCGCTGCATTTAAATGTATTCTGGGCAGACTTGGTTCTGGGTTTCTACTTTGGTTTCTTTATTTCCAGTTGGGAAAGCATCTCCTACTGACAGTCGTTGGTGATGCAGGAGAAATTGGGGTATGATTCACCACCTGCTTTTCTTCCTCTGTTTCCTCTCTGCTTCTCCTGTTTGCCTGGGCATTAGTTGTCCCTCTCATAATAACTGAATTGTGCTAACCATGTATAAGCAATGTTCCCTCCCCTTTTGCTGCAGGACTGGCTGACTTGTTGTAAGAAGTTATTTTTAGAGTTTGCTTCCTGGGATATTCTACCCATGGCCAGTTATGGTGATGAAAATGTCACTGAGGTGCAGAAAGGACTCCCAACTCATTGCTAGCATGCCTGATCTTTCTGTTATTAGGGTGTTCATGGGGGACATGAGTCCCTTACCACTACATCACCTGTGATTAGGGAGACACCACAATGACTGTGCAGCATGACTCCCTGTGGAAAGCACACTGAGCTTCCAGTGTGATCCAGATAGATTATGTGGCAACTGAACTGGCATAGGGGAAAAAAAATGAATGAAATAAGAAAAAGGAAAATAGAAAAAAGCCTTTCTTTGGTTGCACTGGAGTTTGTTTCTGACCTTTTTGTTTTTCGTAGATAGGGATGTCAGTGCTGCAGAGCTGTGTGTCCAGTGTACAGGGATGTCCCTAACAGGCAATTTGCATCTTGTACTGGATGTATTAGGTTGCACTGGGTTACTGCCAAATGCCTGGTCTAGACTAGAGGAGAAGGTGTGTGCTTATTCTTTTTAAACACCTCTCCCACCCCAGATCTGCAGCTTGCAACACCTGAAAAAGCTGATCTTTGTGGTAGCTATAGTCAGCAAAGCATGAATGTAATATGGACAAGTTACAAAGTCCAGCTGAATGAGGCCGTGGGTTGACAAAATGCAGTCTTTGGTGCCAATGTTAGCTTAAGGAGCATCTGCCTCTTTGGAGATGTCTGTTCCCTTCTCTGTATTGCAGCAGGTCTCTTTCCTTTTCTGTCTCATCCCTTGGATCAGGAAATCAAGCTCAGAAGAGCCCTTCAGTAAGGAATTACTGAAGTGATAGGGATGGAAAGGCATTTGGTTTCCAGACAGGTTTCTTGGAGCAGCCATGGAAGTGTTTGCTTGGGAGTAGCTTTGGGAACCAGGATTTCCTGCAGATGGGACTGAGAAAAGTGCATATGGAGTGGTGTGTTAGTGCACCAGACCGGTGGATAGCTCTTGCGTGCCTGTATTGTACTCCTGGAGGAGAGCATGTGGAGCAGAAACCCCTGAGTGGCTTTGGATCCAGGTAGCGGGGAATAGCAACTTGGTTTTCAGGCCTGATGCCATTGGGACCGGGAAGCCGGGTAGCTGCGGTGCAGGGATGGTGGCAGCAGTCTCAAGGGGCTGGGCACTGTGCCCATGCAATGCGGAGCCTTACCAGCTGCCTGAAGGGGAGCCTGGTTACAGAAAGATTGGGAGACACTCCTCCCTGACTAGATGGAGTGTCTTCAAAGTTATCAGTGCTTAGAAACAGTTTTGTGTATGTTTTTAAGTAATCCTTACATTTAAAGTTGCTTTAGTGAGTGGTAACTTTTCCTCTTAAAATGTCTTGTCACTGTCTTGCTTCTATACAATACCTAGAAGTACCCAAGAACTTTACATACACAGGATCAAGTTTTTGGACTCTTCAGGAACTGGAGGCAGCCATGCTGTCTCTTTCCCCCCCACCCCACCCTGCTCCATGTTCTTAACTGCTGTGTGGACTTACTGATATGTGGTATATTTTGCCCTTTTGTATAGAAGTGTTTTGGTGGCTCTGCTGTAGGTGATATCTGGTGTGGTGTGTGTGTACATTTTAAGTCTTCTCTCACTGAAATTTCTTGGTAGCCTGCTCTGTATTTACAGCTTGCTCTGCTTAATTTAAAGTTATCCTAGTATTGCTAGGGGAACTTAGTCTTAAAATAGATGGTTTGGCCTTTTTTTCTTTTTTTTTAATTATTCTAATCCTCCAAGACTTGGTGTTTCTTGTCAGAAGAGCGTATTTCGACAGAGGTATTATCTTCTTTGGAGAGGAGTCATTCAGCACTCGGGTACAGAACCATTCATCTGTGTTCTCAAGAAGATTTTCCAGTTAGTTTACTCCGCTCGTTCATGTCCCTCAGATACCAGATCAAGGCAGCATTTCCAGCATCCTTCCCTCTTTCAACTGGTTTGGAATAGCTAAAAAATAAGCGATGAATATAGGCTTGCTGTTGCGTGGATACAGGCGCCCCCAATATGTCTCGTGCAGTGAAGAATGGCGTTCTGCTGAATACCAGCATTAGGAGCATGCAGAAAGTTCTGTGTTTTTGTTTCCCTCCTGAGTTTTCATCATTTGGGTTCAAACATAGATTTCCTTGGTTCCTTCAAAAGAAATCCAACTGTTTGATGACCAGTGGTTCCATTATCATATAGCATTTTATTCAAGGGCCACATCATACAGATGTGTTGTTGGGAAACTGGGGACTGGATGCAGTAGGTCTGCAGGCTTGGACAGCCCTGATAGTGACGTCTGAATTGAAGTTTGTCAGGGTTGTATGAGAAGGAGCCTGCGTAGCCCCTTCTGCACAGGATAGACTTATTGTTTCTGTTCGTATGTTGGTAAAGGTGGAATCAATGCCAGGAACTTCTTCCAAGTAGGGTTTTTTCCCAAGGTTTTGTTAGGAGTTTGCTCTCTCCTATGGAAAGGGATGGGTGTTTAGTCTTGTTCTCCAGGAGTTTGATTCCCCCCACCCTTTGTCCTCCCAAAATTTGTTTTCCCCTACCTGAAAGAAGGTCCTTCCACTGCACTGTGCTCCTCTGTGCCACCAGGAAAGTGTTTCTGTAGCTTTTTTTTAGCCATGTACCCTCAGTCTTGCTTTGTTGTTCCCCCTATCAACTACGTAATGCATCAATAGCTTTCATTAAGCATCCTTTATTCTCCCAGTACCACTGCTGGGCAGGGAAGTATTAACTCGGTTTTACTCATGGAAATACTGAGAGAGATGCAAATTTTAAAGTGCTTTCCAGAACACTTGGCAATAAGTCATGATGAGTTAGGAAAAGAGTCCAAGTCATATTCTTTGCTATAACAGTGATAAGAAGAGTGTAGGTAGAAAAAAGACTGTGGGCATTTGGCAGGAAAATAACGTGGGCTAAAGCATGTAGTATTAAGAGGAGTTGTAGTCTAATTTGCTGGTTATAGGAATAAGATTTTGGTGTGTTCCTTGTACTGCTCTTCCCTCTGATTTGCTTATTGTTTATGGAGTACATCTCTGACGTACATTATGTCGGCATGCCTTTGGACTCTCTACCTTTCTGTTATTTTTTTCAGTGATAAGAGATGGTTTGAAAACTACAGGTAGTTGTTGTTGATACAGAAGGCTCTTACACAGATGACAATAAACATCACGTGATTTTGTGTGTGTGTGTTTGTGAAGACTAATCAGAAAAAGTAAAGGAGATCACTTAGATATAAAATTGTTCCTTGTATCAGTCATAACTACAGGAATGGGGACAGTAACATCTGCAATGGGTTGCTTTTGGAAATGAGTAAAAGTAGGGCGGCAAAAATGAAAACTTAGATCTCTAGGATCAGCAACTGTACCCAAGAGCAAAAATAAGAACAATCTTATGACAAGAATTTAGGTAAATTCTAAGACTGGCTGCATTTCAGGATCTGAGTAAGTAATTGAGTCAGTTGTGAAAATTTAGATTATGGGATGTTGTCAGGAAACAGTTCCTGCTCCCCACTCGCTGTGTCTCTTTGGCTAACTAATCAGTCTGTTTGTGCAAAGGTTTCCTACATCCTGGAGAATTTGTAAACATGCACATTAATATATGGTTAAGGCATTTGAAGTGTTTCCAAAGGAAACAGCTGTAGATGCACAAGGTATACTGCTGCAAGCCTTCTTGATCATGCGATAGTGCCAAACTAATATGAAGTCTTCAAGTGTAGAACATCCTTTGCCACCCAGGGAGGAATAAAATCTTGGATGCGTTTAAGGAGATTACTGTTAGCTTGTCAGAAGGAATAATGAGAAGTTATGGGACAGAGCTGAAGACCTGTCATTAACTGAAAGCTGGTTCAGGGGAGGGAAGAAAAAATGGGAGAGAATGACCAGAAAGTTATTCTACACTTCATATATGCTGGGGATACTGCTCTCATTTCAAACAGTGTGATTCAGGTTTTGTTTAGAAGGCATTTAGAAACCATGCTGTGGAGGTGTTGGAAGGAGAATCCATATGAGGGGGGGAGCAGAGGGAAAAGGAAAATGCTAGAGAGAGGTGGAATGTGATTAAGGTTAATTAAAGTGTGCTGTGAAAACTAGTTAGATGTTCTTGTGTGCCCTTTGTGTAATAAGAGACATATGTGGTTATGCAACAAATTGAAAATTTCTTTTCAATAATTCATTTCAAACTTGCTGCCTTGAGACAAATATCATAGATTGGAAAAAAGGATGAGAAACTTGTGTGTAATTAAAGTCGGCATATTTGGAGAGGAATTCTTTTTAAAAAGTAAAGGGTTTACAGACTTATTTCTTCAGGTTATTTGTGTTTGGCAATGGGAGATTAATCCCTTGTGCCCTTTGTACAGGGTGACTGGGATAGTCCTGAAACATAGATCTGTGTCTTTGTTTTTATTGATAGTTGTTTTCTCTGTAACTTCAGAGAAGAATACAAGCTTCCCTTTTTCCTAGCGCCACAGCAGGAGAGTGGAAGATGGGGGAAGGAATGGAGGTTTGACTCCAGCATTGGGAGTAATCCACCCTATAGCTTGATTTAAAAAAAAAAAACAACAAAAAAACCCCAAACAAACAAAACCCCAAAGGACATCCAGCCACTCACTCTCCTTTTTCACTCTGTCTTTTCTGCCATCTGGCTGTCCTAATGTTCTAGCATGAATTAAGTTGAATTGTTGCTATTCTACCTGAATTAGCAGGTTTCAGCCACCATTGGTTACAGAATGCGAGATAAAATGAATTAGTGCCCTGGCAGTGAGTGTATATTAAATTTAGGAGCTGACAGTACTGCCTATCATGGCTTGACTTTCTCCGCTTCTGGAAATTACATTTGTCTTTCTTTGCACTTGAGCTTTGTTTTCTTAATCTTTAGCATGTTAGAATAATGTGTAATGCTGCTGAGGACTAATGCTGGTGCGTGAACCTATGCTAGCACTATTGCATGTAACATTTTGGCCTCCAGGCTGCAAAGAATTTTTCTGCTAGTTTGTTGGGGATTTTTTGATGGAGGGCAGGGGCGAGGAGAGCAAAGGGAAAGCCTCAAGAACCAATAATGCAGCATTCCGTGATGCTGTTTTTAGAAGTTCTATGTCCTATGTAAAAGACACTTAGGAAGCATTTTTTCCCCCCTCCAGTTTTTTACCTCCTATGAAAAGGAATGTTAATGCTGTGAAGGAGGATGTGGAGCACAGTCCTCCCAAGCTCAGTCCTGTGAACTGCCTGGATATGGCGTGTGGTTGGAAATAACTTTTTACACTGGAGCTATAAACATTGTTCTGCTTCTCTCTGTGGATGGTATGCTGGTTGCCTCCAAACAAACACGGTGTCTGTTTATTACTAGAAATTCAGGTTGATTTAAGCAGTATTTGAATCAAAAGCATGAAGAGTATGATGTCAAGGCTTCTCTGTGGAAAATGGTATTGTAAGTTATTAGCTGATTCAATGTACAAGTCATAGGGATATCAACTATATTACTAACTGAAAGCCCTGGTGATTCTGCAGGTTTTGTGGAGCACTGAAACACTGCAACAAATTGGGTAGGTACTTCTTTGACTCTTGAGAGTGGGTTTTAACTATTGCCTGGGCTGACTCTTCTAGCAAGAAGCATGCCAGCTTCCCCTGTGCTTAGTGGCTCTGTGGCTTCATAAAAGTGAAATTCTTGTACAACCTTCTCTTTTAGGCTTCCAAGAACACACATTGTTTTGGACTTTCAGCTGAAGTGAGAGTTCACTATCCAGAGTCTGGCTGTTTGGGGGGTGTGTGTGTGTGGAAATGTTTGTTCCTTTAAGTTGCTTATGTGTCTGAAATTTAAGGATGTGGTTGCATATCTTTATAAATCCATGATGTGATCACTAACCCCAAAAAGCTTTGAAAGTTTTTCTTAAGTGAAAAAGAGGAGGTGTGTTTGTCTTTTTTTTTCCAATTGCTGTGTTTTAAAATGATGTGTTGTTCATTTTTAAGTCGTGAACTACACCTTGACTGCAAATTGGAGATCTTTAAAGGCATCCTTCTCTTAACTGTCAATTCATTTGGAATAACTCTGAAGCCAAATGAAGGGCAAATAGTACTTGAATTATCAGTGTTTATGGAAAGGCAAACTGTTTCCTTCCCTCCTGCCCTTGCCATAATAAGGGCATTGCTTTGTGCAGTGTAAACTGCATTTAGTAATGGTCTTGTGCTTAAGAGCTTCTAGTTAATGAGACCTATTAACAATAATGAAAAATGGCATTCTGAAAGTGCAGACCTAGTCAGAAAAATGATTCTCCAAGAATGACTGGATGGCTGCATGCTCTTTCTTGGCTTATATAATTTAGGGGGTGGGGGAGGAGCACAGTCTTGGCTCTGAAACTAATTATTCTCCTACAAATGTGCCCATGATCGGCAGTTCCTGCTGGGGATTTGCAGGGCTGGGGCTTCTAGGGCTAAAGAGCTTCCCAGACTGAGCCTAGCCGAGACTGGTGTAGGCTTGACTTTGCTTTCCTAAGCCTCAGCGGGAGTAGCAGTGGTAAAACCCAGCTTTTTGTCTGCTGGAATGAAGACATCTGAGTCAGCAACACAGAGCAGTTGCGTGGAGTAGGAAAGTGATGTTTTTTCATAATTATTCATCTGGCTATGTTTGTGTTTTAGTGTGGTGCCACCTCCGCATCATGTGCTGTTTTAGTTGGGAAGGATATGCCTTGCTTTTCAATATGTGAATAATTCTACTTAAGGAAAGGGGAGGATTGGCAACAACTATATTGGATTTGAAATACAAGAAAAACCCCACATCCCTGCTTAGGAGCTGATGCAAGAAGAGAGCATGGATGATGTCTGTTCATATGAATAATAATAAGGCATTACAGGGAAAGTCTAGAGAAGTGGAAGCTCCCTTTATCTCTGCCTTAGTGTCCTCCCACTCAGAATGGACATGTGGGTACAGTACCAATAATTTCCTTTTGAGATAGGACAGCCTGTCGTGCCACTCTGCAGGCTTGGAATAGCTTCCCCCAATATGGGACCAGCTTGTCCATCTTCATTAAAAAGGATTTCTCTGGTTGTTCTCTTGACTCTGCTGTTTGTGCTAAGTTCTTCTTAAGAATTGCGACTTTCTGTGATTACAGGTGTTCTGTATATTGGGAAATTCCATGCTGTGGGACAAAGTGGGCAGGTTTTAGGACAGAGGGGAGATTTTCACATAAAGCGGATGTTTCTTCTCCTATTTGGGGGGCAGCATTGATTGCTGGAGAGAAACATGATTTCTTGGTTCTAGACCCTGACTGCCAACTTGAGCTAATGGTACCAGACCCTTTAGGTTTTTAGTTGGACTTCATCTTCTAATAAGGTGTCCTATTAACTGCCATCTGTGGCAGGATCATGTGCTTGAAGCTTAGTGGTCCTAGATGGATAGCTAGTGGCTAGCTCAGTGGTGATTCCTCTGTCTCTTCTTCTGGTGCTAAGCAGAAGGATGTCAGTATCTGCTCTCAAAGGAGCCATTTCTGTGCTATAGTGGAAGCATTTCAAACCACCTTGCCCTTGTCTCTAGCAGTTGCTTCTTCCATGTGGAGGTAGAGGGGCTTTGGGGGGTTCATGTAATTTTTCAGGATGTGTTATGTACTCACGCATCTGCCCTTTGCGGAAGAGGCGGGTTGGAGCGTTTGCCACTTAGCACTAAAACCCTGCCATAGGGACTGTTGAGCCATTGTGGGAGAGACTTAACTGCTTGAAAAGAAAACAGACTTCTGAAGCTGTTTACAAACAGAAATCGGAAACTGGTGGATGCCTAGGGTGTGCAGGAGCATTGGCTAGCAGCTTCAGTTAAAATGGAGCCGAGAAAGATGCTGTGGTGAGCTGCTGCATCCCCGGTGGAGCTGCAAGCTTGTTGAACAGGAAGCAGGCCAGTGCGTGGAGGATGAAATGGCTGGCATTGTGACAGGGAGCAGACCACTAATGGGGCTGTCCAGAGCGCTGCTGTGTAGGTGAGAGGAGAAATTAGCTCTTGGTGCAAAACATTTTGTGGCCTGACAGCCAAAACCACTCAACAGTGCCAGGTTTGCGTGTATGCGGTTTTGGCCAGATTTTCTTTTCCAGGTCTTGCTCTCCTGCTGTACGTTGCCACAAGGCCAAGATTTGTGAGTTTGACCCAGAATTGCAAGGATATGCCTGTACTCCGTTTTCTTAGACCGTTGTGTTTGAAAAGATTGGGATTTCTTTACTGAAAAATCAAAACTGAGAAGATTCCCCTAGGCTTTAATGTGTTCTAATACAGTGTTAACAAAGGGAGGGGAAAAAGCAGTTGCAAAGCTGAACACCATGATGTGAGCTTGTGCTAAAACCTTGGACCCTATAATGGCTACTTGCCGTCCTTAGCTTGTCTGTTTTAGAGATGGAAGCATCTGTTTTAGAGATTGAGCACCCATGCTTCTGCTGGGCATAATTTATCTTGGCATACCCAGAATTGCTTAAAATCCAATTTTTGGGTATTCCTTGCAATCAAACATTTAATCATGTGTTCTGTAATCACATCTATGATGTGGTATCACTACCAATTTGCATAGACAGTATTATTAATTGTGCTATTTTTTAAACTTCCAGGTATTTTGTAAAAGAACTTTTTTTTGAACAGAACTTAAGTATTACTTTTTTTTTTTTTAAATGTGTTATGTGTACTGGGTCTAGATAAATGTTTTTCCTCTATCTCTTCATTGGCTCGTTGGCTTGGTCATTCAGTGCTGCAGCCCAGAGTTTTATTGCTCACACTACTGGGTTAACTGTTGGCTGGTAGAGAAGGAAAGCTTTTACCTCTGTAAATCCTTCACTAAGAGATAATGTCTTTTGCAGTAGCTGCCACTTCATCTCTTTCTCTTCTCTTCCTCTGGCTTTTGAAAAGTGTACAGAAGAGCATGGGGAAGACAAGACACAGTTTGTCATAACCTGCCATCCCTTTCAAGATGTCTTTTGGCTAGAGTAGGTCAGTATAAATGGCTGGGTGCCACTTAAAGATGCATTTCAAGTTTGGATATCAGAGCTTTGTTTGTAAGTAGCTGGTGTTGAAGAGGAGGTGCCATTTACAGGACAAAGAAGTGACCTTTATTAGAAGTGCCTATAGCAAATGGGTATCTCTGAGGCAATATTGCCCTTTTCCTTAAAAAGAGGGTAAAAGATGGTGAGCTATCTGTTATCTGATCTTGCCTTACTCATAGCTTGTGTGATGATAAGCAAGTCATTGCATTCAGGTGTTTGTTCAGTTTTGGTATTAAATTCAGACAGAAAACCCAATACCCCCTTTTATTATTTTTTTTCCCCTTTGATCTGTCTTCATTCTTTCAGGAGTAGATGAAATCTAATCAAAGGAAATCTGATTGTTGGGCAGGCCACATCTGTGGAAAAGCGGAGTCATATTGGGCCTCACCTTTTTGAAATGCAGACTATTTTGAGTCTCAGATTGTGTTTCTGCAAAATGGTGTATTCTCCTTTTATTGTTGGTGATACTAGGCTAAATTAATTGCTGTCTAAAGCACCTGAAAATCCAGTGCCATAAGGTGTTATAGAAAAAGCTAGGTGTTGTTTTGCAGCTGGTACGAACAATCTGGATCTGTATTTTATTTGAAGGGCATTTCAAATTGTTGTTCTTGATGCTTAATCATGACCCATCTATATGTTAACCTGTATTTTCTATATGATAAATGGAGACTTTAACAATATATGTGCTGAGCGGAAGGATCTTTCCTATAATGTACATGTGAAATATTTGCTAATAAGCTGTCATGTTTTGTGTCACTCTAGTCTCTACTGAGGTAGATGATTAGAGATGGTCTAATGATGCCCTCAGAGCTTTACTAAGCAGAATCTTATGAACTAAACCAGGAGCAAAGATTTTGTCTTTGTAATAAGATTCCATATGCTGAAGGATCTCGAAGTACATCCCAAGCTCACCGTGCTGACAGGACCACTGAATTGCAGTCATGAGCTGGGGAATCACAGAACAAGCCTGTATCTGAAATTGGAGCTGAATCCAAATGATCCTACTGAGTAACTCAGACATGATGAAGACAGTTAACATCTTGGGAATACGATCTTCAGCATAAAATCAGAAGAAATAATAAAGCTGTCTTTTGGCGGGTGGAGGGTGGTTATCGCTCTTTTAAAAGTGTGAGGAATAAAGGGAAGCAGCCAGGTTTAACTTATATTGATGAACACAGGAATATGCAAAATAAATACCTGTGGTCTATACTGTATTTCTGCCCAAATATGACTCATTGTTTCTCTTGTCCGAATTGTATTCCTGGGAGCATTGGATCACCACAGAGCTACAAACTGATTTTGCCTAGTGGTTAAGACTCAAGGATGCATCTTGGTATCATGAAGGCAGCCAGAAGTCCATAAGGACAGCCTCTTGTCAGAGTAGCTGCGTTGGACTTGGCAAAATATGTTTAAACTTGGCAGGAGGCAGAGAAGACTGGAAAAGCACCTTAGAGCTGCAGATGTTTGGTTCTGAGATGTGTTGCCCTCTTCCTCCTCTGACTTCCAAGAATGAGTTGTCCTAGGTCCTCCTACATGGAACCTGCTTGTTTGATAAACAAAACAAACTCAAAATCCCCATTTCCTGGTAATCTGGGTGTTTTCCCTCTCTGGACTGAATGCTTATCTTGTCTTCCCTGTGCTGCTGATGAGAGAGGCCAAGACGGGTTTATCGTAGCCCACAGTGGTGCAGGTTGCCATCAGTGTGAGGCTGGTGCAGTGCTTCCTCCCAGCCCCAGCTCTTGGTGGTGTCACCTGACTCTTCCTTCTGAAACTCCTTCCTCCCATACCTGCCACGGCAATTTGATAACTGCTTTCCCCAAACCTGTCTTCACTTTCTTTGTTCCTCTGGTGCCATCTTTGTGATTTTTCTCTTAGAGTGCGGAGTTATGTATAGGCTGTAATAAATAAGTTTCTCCTGTAAGCAATCAGTGGTGTGCTTTATTAGATATGTTGCTGTCTAAGTCATTTTCCCGTTAAAGCTTCCATTTCTTTTAGTCACTGAGTCAAGTGTCCTATCTTTCTAATATTTGAATAATTCTTGATGTGTGGTCTCCATTCTGTCCTTGTAGAGCAAACTGAGAGCTTTAACAGTCTCCAGTTTAACTTCAGATCATGTAAATTCTTAAGTGCCCTGGCCTGCTGGTTTCCTGACCAGCTAGAGCTAGAGAGAGAATTGCTCTGTATGCTTGTAGACACAGGAGGAGATGCTGCTCATTGCAAGTTCTCCAGTATATTGAATGGATGGGAGCTACGTGTAGATTTGGGAGTTGGTATCCTCTGGTTTTGGCTGTGCCTGTTAAAGAGCAGTAGGCAACCTGATGGGTATCAGTCGCTGTGTGTTGTTGTCATTGGTGAGGTCCTTGGTTCTGACTGTAAGCAGCCAACTGCATAGTTACTTCTTGGGAAATCAGTGTGTTTCACTAGCTCCTGAATAGCCTGTCTCTGAAACGGTGCTGTCCCAATAGCAATGTCATACTTGCCTTGCTATTATCCAGATCTCATGTGATATCCTGGTATTACATGACTGGGGTTTTTCTTTCTTTTAGGTGCAGGTTCTAGGGCTCTGCAAGTCCTGGCTGTACTGCTGACTCCTTGTGATTTTCAAATAAATTGCTTTATTTTCACTTTACTTTTTTTAATCTGTGAAACTGGATATTTTTCTTCAGTATGTGATGAGAGGGTGGTAAAGATTGATCTGCATTCTGTACTTACAAAAATGATGACCTCCTACGTGAGTGCCAGGAGTGACAAAGGGAAACTGTTGGGGGAGCTCTGATGAACAGTTGTCTCTCATGATGGATCAGAAATTAGGGGTAGACTAATTCAGTCAGAAGACTAGAACATCGTGCAGTCTGACATAAACCACTTGTGGGCACTAATTCTTGGAGTATCATAGCAAAGGATAGCAGAATTGTACCCTGTAGCTTCATGAGCAGTCACAGCCAGTGTGAGCTGTGTGCTGCTTCTGAAAGAAGCAGCCTTTCTTCTGACCGTTTCTTCCCTCCTTGCACCAGCACAAATTCTTTATATAGTTACAAGGTGAACCAGGTTAATGATGGATCAGTTCAGCTATCCACTTCAGTGTGCTGCTGCACAAATGCTTGTGCCAGCTTCAGAAGCAAAGAGGGCCATTAGGAAACAGGCAGGGGAAGGATGGGACTGCAGTGACTGCCAGCGTTACAACAAAGGGACCTCCTGTACCTGCTGTTGGACAGCTCTGCACCACAAGGCAGTGCCAGAAGAGTGATCTCTTTCTTCCTAGAGATACTCAAAAAAATCTGGCTTTATCTTATCTGTGGCCTTTTGGGGAAGAAGGTGAGGGGAATCAGTGCTCTGGTGGGACCTTTAGCTCATACAGCTGTACTACTAGAATCCTCAATTCCAGTAGCTTAGCTAAGGAATCAGAGATGCTACTGCATCTCTATAGAGCTGAATTACTAAAATATCATTTGAAGGGTAGACAGGCTTTTTGGAGGGAACAGTGGGTTCTTCAGTCTAAACAGCATCTTGCTGTGGTGCTAGCTTTGCTGGTGTCTGCTTGTCCTTGCTGTAGGAACTCTTCTAATACAACATGCAGGAATTAATATGCCTGTGAAGTGTGTTTACTGGTAGACATGATCCAGACAGAAACGAAGACCAGCAGTGGCTAGCGTTGCCTCTAGCAGGGGATTTTAATGTTCTGAAAGTGTGGACTTGATCTGATGGTGGTGTTTGCCCCATCTCATACAAGCCTGAGTTTCACTCTGAGGTGCAGGTACTGAACCCAAAATTTGGGTCTGAGACTGCTCTGATTATCTGTTTAAAGCCACTGCATGGCTGAAGAGAGTGTCACACAGTCTTAAGATTGCTTGAATGAATAAATCTTTATGTTGTGTCTCCCTCGTCTCTTTGGGAAGTCATTTCCTATGATTCGAGAGCTAGGCTCCAGGAGTAGGAGTGGGTTTCCCAGTGATCTCTCACAGTGTCATTGCCCACACGGTGAGTCACTGGTAATGCCTGAGTTCTTATTTTTAGTCCTGTTGCTGCCATCGGGCTGAAACCATTGGCCAGTAAGAGACTTAAGCGAGGAGATAAACATGTTAATCTCCCTAGGCCTTCCCTCTCAGCTGCTGCCTCCGTGCCTTTGTGCATCTCAAGATGTAGCGTTTCCCGGGTCATCAGGCAGAACGATGTCTCTTTTGTACCCTGGCGGGATGTCATTCAAACCTTTTCACTATTAAGTGCTGGAGCTCGGAGAAATGCCCTCCTGCATGTGGGTTTGCACACGCAGGTGGGGCAGCATGCTTTGTCTGTGATGAAGGCAAGCTGTTACTTTCCACCCTGGCACCTTTGCCATCAGCACTTTTCAGGGAACATCCATTCTTTTCTTGGGTTCTCCACCACACTGCCTTTCCCTCCCCTCCCTCAGGAAGACTCCTGAAACAAACAAACAGGATTATTTTGTATAAGCTTTCTTGTATAAGCAATTTCTGTAGCAATTGAGAAAGTCTGTCCCCTTTGCTGAGCTTTTAAAGTATCCTGTTGAATACTTGGGTGAGGTCACTGGTCTTTTGCACAGGTTTACATGATGTGAATTTTAAGGGAAGAAAGGAGTGTGTTCAGCTGGTAGATTTTTTTTTTTTTTTCAATTATGTATTTTGGGGGTTTTGTTTGTGGAAGAGAAATGAAGGAAAGACAATCAACTGCTGGCGACTTGCTCTTCTTCCAGCAACAGTAACCCTGAGCCCTCATGGACCTTGTTGTTCCAGAAGTCCCAAAACACACATCCAAAGCTGGTAGCACTGTGTGATTATGGCTGATCTACTTCTCAGTTTCCTTGGCTCAGTGGCCTCAGGTAGCCAGCCGTAGCTTGTAATTTGAGTAAAGCTCAGACTCCTGAGCCCCTGGCAGTGCGTTGGTGATACAACGAGCATATGCTTAACTCGGATGGAGTTCAGTCCTGTTGATAGTGGCTTAGTTAGTGTCATTCTTTTGACCTTCCTGGTCCAAAGCCCTTTTCAGTTCTGTGCCCTCATTTTTGTTGCCACACATGTGTCTTTGAGAGTGGCCCAATCTTTACAAAATTCAGAAACAGATACTTGAAAACCTTTTATTTCTGATACCTGCCATTTGGAGGGGAAAGGATGAAGTCCTGGGTGTTTGAAGCCTCCTGTATTTCTTGGCAATCCCTTTTCTGGTACAATTTGAAAGCACTCCTGACTGTCAGATCTGGGAGAACATTAACTCAACCTAGGGGTAGCATGCTCAAGTGGAGAGTTAAGGCATAAGTTGAACAAAGTGACTACTGCTATTGTCCCATCTGCTGGGTGATGTGATGTAAAAAGGCATCTGAAGGGGGTGACCACAGTTTCAAATGTGGAGGTAGAGCTGCCAGCATGCTGAGGTGGGGGACCAGCCATGTGGGAACAAGTTAGTCCTGTGTGTGGCTGAACTTACCTGGATCTTCTCTGGAGGCTCTAAAACTTATGCAAAACTGGCTCCTGTTTGTTTCCTCCCCTGTAGTGCTAGTTTTGAAATGCAGAGCTAGTGTGGGAGAGCAGGGCACCTGTGGATGCCGGTAGCTTGTGCTCAGAGACCACCATAATGGGAACTACTGTGTGTGTGTTTGTAAATCTCTGCACCCATTGAGCTGGAGATTGACGCTGCTTGCTCATTGCACTGAAAATGGAATTGGCTGTGGGCAGTGGAGTTGCGAGATATGAAGTGTAATCACTTCACCCACATGTGCTATGAGTTTCTGGAGCTGCTCTTTGTGTGTCTCTCCTTTTTGATATGTCTTTCTATTATTATTACTATTATTACTGTAGAACTTGTCTCTGGATGTGTTCAGTGTTTGAGTGGGAGAATGCGAAGGACTGGACAAACAGTGTAATTAGAAGTCTCTCATCTTGTGTCTGTATTTCTTCCCTCTTTCTCTCTGTTCCTTTTATCTCACTTCTCCTAGTCTATATACAAGTAGTGAGTATCTCATGATGAAGAGAGAGCTTGGTCTCTGCTGAGAGTGTAGCAGAAAGTGTGGTTGCAGCATGAAGGACATACTTCACCAACTTTATTCTTAGTAGTATAGAGATAATAGCATTGAATTCACAGTGATGTGGATTTCAGTGTGGGCTAGCAACTTAAGCACGTGTAGGTCCTCAGCAGGCCTGTACAATTTGTGTTAAAGTCCATGAATCCTGCTATTACTACTCCTGCTAGTGAGTATAGTGCTAATGTGGATATGTATTCATGCTATGATTAAACCTTTCATTGCAGAGTAGACATCTCCATAAAGCTTTGAGGTGCTTTTGCAAGGACAGAAGGTGCCCAGCAGGAACAATATCAGAAACTGGGTGTCTCTCTCCTGCTTGGGAGTGCCAGGTCCAGAGGAAATTGTTATGCAGTTTGCTTATCACTTCAATTTTACTCCAGCTCTCACTCTGCTGCTCGCTTTTAAAGCAAAGGTCTTGGCTTCCCAGAGAACAGCTGCTTATGGTATCCCCTTGCACAGGGTCTTGTTCACTAAAGCCCAGCCTTTTGGAACTTTTCCAGCCCCTAACCCTATGGAGAAAAACCTGTGTGACCACTTGAGTCATCGTTATAGGCAACAGCTTATCTACAGTGCTGGATGCGTCATCATCAGATCCTAGGGAAGGGTGATTTCTGTCCCCTCTCTTAGTCGAGGTGAGGAGGCAGGTGGATGGAAGATGCTGGTAAGAGCCACCCATCTGTCCATTCAAGGCAGAGCAGCAAAGAGAAGACAGTGGAAAGCCTGGGGATTTGATAGCCTATGTCTGTGCTAACTGTGGTGTGTTAGGGATGCTGGTGTTTTTAATGCTCCGGAGGTCACTGTGGCTGTGGTGTGCACTGGGAATTATTGTGATTTTCATGGCCTCTGAAATGTGAAAAAGGGATCTAAAAACTAGGAAAGTGACCAAAAAGCCCAGTAACCTATGTGTGCTGCAGCATGCTTTGTTTTGCTCCTTCATACACCTTTCCTGCCAAAGGAATGGAAATGCAGCTGTGGCAGATGTATTCCTAACCACATTTACGCACCCTGGAAAACTGTGGGAGCTGTTAGCTATGTTGGTTTGTAAGTCCCAGCAGCTGAGTTCTGGTTTGTCTGGGGGATTTTGGTTTGAAGAAGCCTTGATTTCCGCCCCCCCCCCCCCCCCCCCAAAGCTCTAGAGAAAATTGTTCTTGGGAAGGTGATTCTGCTCTGCCCTATGGATGTGTCAGCCCAGCGGCTCCCCAGGGCAGATGCCTGGAGTGCTGGAGAAGATAGAGGAGAACTGTGGGGACAGGGGGGCTGAGCCCAAGACCACCTTTGGTCTGATTCTTGGAATCAAAATAACAGATACCTGCTGCTTCCCTGTGTGTTTTGGGTGGTAGTGGATAGGTGTTGACAGCTGCATTTTGCTGGTGCTTGGGTCTTGACATAAGGTTCACCAACGATGCTGCCTGTGATCGTTGCAGTGATGGCCATGCAGAAGTTATCCTCTTGTCCTGGCCAGAGACATTTCCCTGCCACCTGGTCCTGTGTCTGGTATATGCTTCTTCCAGTTTGCTGAGCAAGTTTGAGAGTCTTTCCCCCTGTTCACCTGGAACCTGCCCAGCTGTAGATCTATTGAGCTGTTATTCTGAATCATGAGGGTGTTTGTTCCCGTGCTCTGGATATCACCATGCATTTATTCTAGGCTGCTCTTAGCATCTCTTCTTAGGCTATCCTTGCTGGATGGGATGCAACTTTCCTGTGTTCCTACTGTGGTCAAGTGATGACTATGAAAATCCTTGCTGACCTGTTGTGCAGGACTTGTGCAGCCTCTCTTTCTGGATTAGACAGAGACTTTCACTCAGGAGTAGAAAACAACTTATATGCAAACTGATGGTCCAGCTGCCTTCTGTGGTTCCTTTGCAGTAGCTTCAGCTCTATTTGAGCTGCTGCTTCTGCTGGATGCTGGAGTGAAATCCTGTTCCTCATGATGCAGTTCCCTCTCCCCCTTATTCTTCCCCAGGCACAGATCCACAGATGCTCTACACTGCCCCCGCTGAGGACCTCCTCTCTGAGCATTCAGTTTTCCAGTATTCCTGCTGCCCCTCAGTCAAATACAACTCTGGGTATGCTGCTTGCGTTGTCCTTATCATTTTCAGTTGTGGTTTACAACTAGCATGTTGTGCTCTGGACGTTGCTTCCCACTCATGCAGGGAGGGTGGTGGTTCCTGTCTTTGCTCCTGTGAAGCTGTGTAGCAGGAGATGAGAATTACCACCCAGCTTCTGAATGAGGCTGCAGCCAGGAGGGAGTTAGCCTCTGACATATGGATGATGGGGCAGTGAACACACAACATCACTGATGGCACGTGGGCATAGGTTAAGAAGGTCAGGATAGCAAAGCAACATCTGCGTAATCCCTTTGCTACTTTGTGTGAAGATGAATGAGTGGCTGGGCAGGGGGAGGAGGCAGCAAAATCACTGTTAGCAGGGCAGACATGAGTGTGGTTACAGGTTTGGTTTTGTTTTGTTCATTTTTTTAACAGGAATGAATAGATTTGTAGAACAGTAGCAGTAAAACATGCACTAAGCTGGCAGCCCTCTTCTCAGGAGTTCGAGAACTTCCCAGAATTTCTCAGATGAACTGGAGGCAGATTCCCTGCAGCTCAGAAGCTCTTGAAGAGTTGATAACAGTTCAGTATTTGAAGGGACAGCTTATTTATTCTGTGACAAGTCTTGCATTCCCCAGCCTACCAGACCCTCCAGCTCCCTAGCACAGGAACCTTTCTGCAGGTGCTGCTGGAAACACAGCCACTGCATTTCCTCGATACTCCTTCCATACTGAGGGGCAGGTCCTGCTTGCCACAGCCTTTCCTGATGGCCTAGCCAGAACACGGGGAGGAGGTGTGTGGGAAGAGATGATTCCTGTCTGACTGTTGGGGATGAAGCACATTCAGAGAGCTGGGTTATACACAGAAGCTGTGCAGAAGTACACTGTAGTCCAGAGACTTCAAACTGCCCTGGCTAGGGTAGGGTCTCTGTATTTTAGGCTTTCCGCAGCATGCTGTGACTTTAGGGAGGAAAAGAGGAGTGGCTGTCTTTGCAATACCTTTGAATTGCTTGTCTTGCACTCTTATCGTCCTTTGTGGATGAGCTTTCATGTGAGCAGTGACAGCTACTAGAGAAGCTGCAGCCTCAGTATTTTCCTGCATCTTCCTCCCACCAGAGCTGGCGGTGCTGTTTTGATGTGTGCTTAATAGACCGAGCCCTGAGAGGCAGTGTAGGCCAATACTAATCGGAAGGATCTGTTTTCTACCTGCATCTTCCTATAGTTGGTGTCTGTCAGAGAGCAGAAGGCGGTGCCAGGGTGGAAGGTTGCAGGGACCTCGTGCTGTCGTGAGCACTTTCTGGAATGAAGCGTGCAGCGGCTGCGCTTTCAGGCACGGAGGCCTTGTCTCCCATGGAAGCTGGGAAGAGAGAGCCCTCCTCTGCTCCCTCTGGAACAAAACCAGTGGATGACTAATGCACTCTTTGTAAATACAACTTATCCTATCAGTGACTAATGAAGGCTTTAGGCTTTTTTTTTTCCTTTCCCCTCCTGTCTCACTAAAATAAAAGCAGTTGCTCAGAGCAAGGCTGCTGATGGGATCTCTTTCCTTTTGTTTTATTTCACTTTTATCACTGGTGTAGCAGGGGATGCAGTGCTTTTACAAAAGGCAGCTTATTGCCACTTTTACTTATGTGAGACTTAATTCCATATGGTAATTTGTGTATTCATTTTTGTTAGGGTCATGGCACACTCCTAAGGCGATCTTCTGTTCCATCTGCTGATCTTTGCTTCTCATACTGGAACCTGTGTCATGTCCACAATGCAGGAGAATCAAACCTTGCTTTAACTTTTTTGATAAAACCTTCGACAGTGTGCCGTTAGTCCTGTACATTTGGACCGTGCTCAGATGCTTGCTCCTGATTTTTGCGTCTTGTCCTTGCGAAGGGGCATCCCATTTTTCTCTTGGCACTCTACCAACAGACAGCTTCCAGCCTGCAGGTTAGGAAGCTTGTGGGCTTGCTAAAAGCTCTTGGAGAAAGCTTGTTGTTCTAGTGCCATGCTGTCCGGCCCTTACAGATACACACAGTATGCCAACAAGATACCCAAAAGAGCCAGAAACAATATTCACCAAGATGTGTATGGAGATACTACTCATATGTTTGGTAAGTGCATTATTAAAAAGTAGGACTTGTAATTCAATAGAAGGCTTAGCTTTAGATGGAAATTGTGTATCAAATAGGAAAAACTGTAACACAGAAGTTCTCTGAACCCTGCTCTATGAATTGCTTCCATGGTCCCAAAGGTTATTCATCATTGGAGACAGATACGTAAGGGACTTCAACAAGAGTGCTCTTGAGTGCTGTCTTGGATTTGGCAAGCAGATTCCATAAAAGCCTATGTCCTGGTTTCAGCTGGGATAGAGTTAACTGTCTTCCTAGTAGCTGGTACAGTGCTATGTTTTGAGTTCAGTATGTGAAGAATGTTGATAACACTGATGTTTTCAGTTGTTGCTCAGTAGTGTTTAGACTATAGTCAAGGATTTTCAGCTTCTCGTGCCCAGCCAGGGCACCTGACCCAAACTGGCCAACAGTGTATTCCATACCATGTGACGTCCCATCTAGTTTAGGAACTGGGAAGTGGGGGGCAGGGATTCGCCGCTCGGGGACTGGCTGGGTGTCGGTCGGCGGGTGGTGAGCAATTGCCCTGCACATCATTTGTACATTTCAATCCTTTTATTACTACTGTTGTCATTTTATTAGTGTTATCATTATCATTATTAGTTTCTTCTTTTCTGTTCTATTGAACCGTTCTTATCTCAACCCGGGAGTTTTACTTCTTTTCCTGATTTTCTCCCCCATCCCACTGGATGGGGGGAGAGTGAGTGAGCAGCTGCGTGGTGCTTAGTTGCTGGCTGGGGTTAAACCACGACAAAGTATCTGAGCTTGTCACATTGACCTTTTCTGAAAAGAAATCTAGAAAACTGCTTGCAAGTTTGGTTGGTTTGTTTTGCACCTCAAATATATTGCTATTTTCAAGGCAGCAAGGACAGGAAACGGTGTCTTACTGCCATCAAATACTGTCCTTCCAGCTCTGCCTTGTGAACCTCCTGGAGGGAGCAAAGGAGAGCAGTACTTGGTGATACCATGCGTCCTCTTTGTAGGATGCCATCAAGTGCACCTTCCTCCTTCCCTCTCTGTGCAAACCAGCCTCTCACATTCATCTGGCTGCTTGAGCAGTAGTTTACATGTCACTGCAATGTTACAAAAGAGAATTTTCAAGAAATTGTCTTGTTAATTTTTTTGTGTGTGTGTGTGTCCTTTATCTGGCAGGAGGGTACCTTGTCTTCTGTCTCTGTTGCTCTGCAGCTCCCATCCTGCCCTTCCCCTCAGCCAGATCATGACCTGTTCTCTTCGGTCACTCTCCCTGCCTGTCCTGATATGACACTAGGTCTTTGCTGCAGCCTTTCCCCACCCCCTCTTTATATCCAGCTTATAGCTGGCCTTATTTGCTACTCCTGTGGCAGGATGGTTGCTCGCTTTTGCCTACATTTGCACTCGCAAGTCTCCTGGGTGCTTGCAGAAGTAGAGATAGCCAAGTGCCATGTGTCTGCCTGACTTTACAGGTCATCAGCAGTGACCCTCAGCTGTCTTTCAGGTACCTTCTGAATTAAGATTTATATGAAGTTACTTGCTGACTTTAGTATAAAGAAACAAAGTACACATCTTCTTCTAGAGGCCTTTTAAGTTTGTTGCTTATGTTTCAAAATGAAAAATTGTTTTATTTAAAAGCACAAATCTGTTAGCTAAAATGTGAATTAAGGAAGAAGTCCACAAGTATGGTGAGATGGGACGAGTGTAAGAGGGAAACTTGCACTTCAAAAGCAAGAAATCTGTGCTGCAATCGGACATTAAATCAAACTCTGGTCACTAAAAGGAAACATATTTGCTATTTAAAACCTAGCATAATTGCTGGTAGCAGAACAGCATCAAGCTGTTCCTTCTAAAAATGTTCTTTCTCTGAAGAACATAGACCCCTGCTCTGTTCCACACATGCTCAACAATCCTAGTGACTTCCTCCTCCCAGAGACCTTTTATCTCTGACTTCTTGGGCTCCCTGACAGCTTGTCAGGGGAACCTCTTGTCCCAGATCCCAGAGTCTGGCTAAAGAAATGCCACTTTCAAATATGACAAAGGGTGATCGATTGCACAAGCAGGACCTGAGCCAGTTGATATAAATCTGCCTTCAGCACAGATGTATAAACACTGGGGCATGTGACGTATGTTCTGTGCTCAGGAGCCAGATGCTCAGGGAAGTTAAGCACAGATTACACTGGAGTGATATTGGACTGACCGACTCAACTGATAGAAGGAAATAAAGAAGTCTTCCCAGGTCTCCAAGTCCACTGGTTGATTTGTCCATTGCTGTGTTTTTATGTGATATTTGGAAGCACAGTAGAATGGGAAGCTGCTTTCCTCTGGCTCTCCATAGTTCATTTAGTCGGTGGACCATTTTCTTGTACAGCAGGGATTTGCTGTGTTTTAGCATACCTTTGCCAGAGCTGGGTGGGAGGCAGGCCTTTTTAAGGTGGGATATCTTTGCATTTTCAGGAGACTTTAGAGACCTCATGAATACATCATGTCCTGGGCTGGCCTGTTTTTTGGCACATGGGCATTGCTAGCCAGAAAACTGTTTGGAAAGGGTAGCAGTATTGAGTGCTTCAGGAGAATCAGTGGGCTGGAGTACCCAACTGGAGACTGGACAGAGTACTCTCGAGACTAGCATAGTCAATTTGCTTTGCCTGCCTTAGGGAAGGGCAGGCAGCACTTCATGTCTTGACCACTCTGTTTCATTCACTCTCTTGCTTTCTTTCTCAGTGTGAGTTGTGTTGTTCTGAAGGCTGCAGAAATGCTCATCTCTTTCCTCTTCACGTGTTAGTATTGCAGTAAATGAGTTCAGATACACTTGTTTTGGCTGCAGTTTCCTTAAGGAAACCTGGCACCAAAGCATTCAAGCAATCCTGCCTGTCTAGGGGGCTGTAGAAAGACTGCACAAGTAGTTTAAACTGTTGACATTTCCTCGATATTTAGTTGTATCGGTGACCCTTTATGAAGCTATTGCATGTACGTATACTTGGTAGGATTTGCTGTTACCATACTCTTGGTTGAGACAGGTGCCCTATGCAGCATCTTACTTTCTGCCTTGTGGTGCTCTCTCTTCTGTGCATATTCCTTGCTTTTAACCATGTGTGACAACATTGTAATCCTTCCATCTCAGGTCTTAAAAGTTACAGATGAGGAAGCTTTGCAGGTGCATCTTAAATGATGGGGGTTTTGTGGTAGGGAGTGGGAAAACCACTGTAGGATACATCTTCAGGCCAGAGAAATAGATGGATTAGGCAAAGGATAAGCTGTTCTTTTATTTCTTTGCATTCCCTGAGCTACTTATGATAATGGTTTGGAGGAGAAGCCAGTGCTATCTCAGGCAATTATAACTGTGAGAACAACTGTGTTTTACCCAGGGTCCTGTGTGTTTTGTTGTTTCACAACCACGAGTCATCAGGGAAGTTTTCAGAGCTGTGTGACACAGAAGGTGGAATTTACAAATTGCAAAATTTAACTTCGTTAGCCTGAAACTTAGAGTTTGTGGCCTGACCCTTTCTTCTTGTTGTGACTATCGTGCTGAAATCCTCAGTATCCAGTGTGTACACCAGTGTTTCAGATGTAGAAAATGAAGACTCTCTCTGTTCCTTCAAGGTTCTTTTCCTTTTCTCTCCCCATTCCTTCTGGTGTGTTTGTACACTTACGAAACTGGGGAAAAGAAATCTGTCATGTACTCAATGGGTGAGGATAGTTAGAACTTTAATGGCTCTCCTGTAGGGATTGCATTAGGCACTACAGGACTTAATTAAAACCCTCCATTCTTAAAACACTGAATGACATTACTGCAGGATTTGCAGCTGTGGTGCCTCAGTATTACAGCACTTGAGGCTTTCTTTTGTGTTGTAGAGATCTAACTAGCTGGAGTGTCCGTTTTAAACCAGTACCCTATCCTCGGTGCATCTGTAGGGAAGATGTTACACATGTGATTTAGACTTGATATGATTTGCTCATAATTCCGATGCATTTTGTGCTTTTGTAGTTAGCAGACTTACTGCTGCCTTCTTCCTGAACTTCAGCATTGAGGTAAGGTAGTCCTGATGTGATCCATCAGAACTCATTGCTCAGATGGTACAAGTGAGCAGCCAGCACTCTAAACAAACTAATACCAGTACGGGGACGAGGAACAACTTCCTACATGGTGTCTTCATCACTATTTTGATTTTATTATCTATTAGCTTTCACTTTTTTCTCAACCTTTTCTCATCTAAAAGGAGGAGCTTTATATTTCACCCTTATCTGCCTGAGATCCCAGCCCTTGAGGGAGGACTTCTGAAAGCAGGAGCAAGGACAAGAAGAGACATAAAAGTCTATTGGAGCCATACAGGAACTTCAGAGACCTAATAGCCATTGTGACTACCTCTCCTGCTTGCACACTTGCACAGAGATTGCATTGTTCAGTGCAGGCTCTCTGCCAGCCAGGATATGAGCAGCAGGGATGCTGTGGGCTTAAGAGTTGGTTTGTGGCACCCATCATCGACTGGCAGCAGCATTTATCTAGGCCAGCAGGGATGCAGGCAGTGAGTGACTCACTCAAGGATTTATGTGCACTCTCCCCCTCTCCTCCCCCTGTCGCAGCTGTGGCTTGGTCATCAGCCATTTGGGAACTAGCAGCTTTATTTGGTTGCTGTTTGCAGTGGGCAGTTTCTATTAAGGTTGTTAATTTTATCAACTGCCTTGGAAGCTTAACTGACTTGAGAGAAGATTTAAAATTGCCTTTTCTGCCTCTCTTCTCCTTCCCTGGTCATAGGGCTGCCACCCAAACAGCTGACCTGGCACTGGACTCGGCCGAGGAGGTGAGAACAAGCAGATGGGCTGGAGGCAGAAACTTCCTAAGCTGATCAGCCAACAGCACGGTCACTGTTTTGCATGGTGGCTGATGTTGTTAGGCTGAATGCTCTCTCCAGGCGCCACCTTGGCGGTGGTGACTGGAGGGTCTGGTGGCTTTGCTCCAGCTGAACAGAGAAACACATTTCATGGTGTGGTAGAAGAACGAATGTGGGGACAGCGTGAAGTACAGAAAATTCTTTAAATAATTGTAAAATGGAAAACTGTTTACTTTGTGATCACAGCTCTTGGTAGACTCATCAGAGGTTACCAGGGTTATTTTCTGTTGAACTGCGGGTGACATGGTCAGTAATGCTCCAGGCTGCTGCTGAGGGTTATGGTCCATGAAGGAGAACAGCCTGCCCTGGGCAGCCACTGTGCTGTCCTTTGCTCCCTTTCACCAAGGCCAATGAGTCTCATCTCTGAGCTGGGCTTTCTCTTCTCGCGTGATCACATTTCCCTTGCGCTGCTCTTTTTGGTGGGTGCTCTGTCCTTCCCATGCTCCATACTTTTTCTTGTGGCTTTGGCTTCCCTCTGGACACTTCTTTGGTCATCTCTGTCTCCTGTCTGTGTTCCTGGCTACAAGTGTCATTAATGTTTTTCTTTTAGAAGCACATTTTATGCTTGCATTTACTAGGGCCTAGAGGACATGCTTTCTAGGCCTTCCTGCCCACTGGGTGCTGTCGTTTCAGATCCTGGCTGTGTTGGATATAAGCAGCTTGGGAGGCTCGCTGTTCCTAAGCCCCGAACAGTGCCGCTTGCCCTGCCACTGTCTCCTTCCCCTGCAGGGTTGCGGGACCTGGGAACTTCTTTTTTGCTGCAGAGCCCAGTCCGACAGCACAGATGAGTATTTTTTTTTTATTTTTATATATATTTTTTTTTAATTTTTTTTTTTTTTTTTAGGTCAAGGGCTGTACTTCTGTTTTCTTATGTTCCTCAGCTTTCTGGTGAGCTGTGTGAACTATGTACTTCTATGCTGGGGCTGCAGCAGTATCTTCACAATACACTGTATTCAGACACCTGTAGTTGTCCTCTGCCTGCTGTGCTGAAGGACTGCAGTATTTGGATACACTGCTTGACAGAAGAACTGAAGAAGAGGAGAGAGGCTGAGGAAGGGGTAGGGATCACTTTTGCTAGCATTCACCTTGAAATGGAGATAGCAGTTTTGGTGATAGGATGAGCAGGGTCCCAAGTCTCATGTGGCTAGACCACCTGTCCAGGTAGAGATGGCAAAAGAGGAAGCATAAGGAGACTTTTTTTTACCATGCTGTCTGCTGGGAATGGTGGCTGTTGGGGAGCCTCTTTAAACAAGGGGTGCTGCAGTCTGGATCCCACCTTTGTGCTCCACGGAGCTCTTATGGGACTGCAGAGGCTTCTCAGGCACCGGCCGTAAGAGACCATACTCTGCTGTATTTTTTTGGTTTGAGATTCAACTTGTCTGTGCCAAAGTAACGTTTGTAGGGTGGAAGTGCTTCTTTTAAGTCAGAGCTAAGGCTGTCTGGTGGGTAGCGTGGGAGAAGCTTTCTCTGCCACTATTCCTCATTTGTGTGTTCTGTAGAAAAAGGAGGGTTTAGTCTTAAGACATGTTGGCTCGACTTCGTAACCGCCACCCCATTAAAACCCAGTCTCAACACAGAAAGTTGCTTTGTAGATATTAGTGTTAGTGCTTTAATAGTGGTTTCTCTGCATTTTCTTTCTCCTTCTGACACACCTCCCTCTCATTTTTTGCTTGGGATAGGCAGCAATTTACAGATCTGCATGCTTTGAGATAACATAACATCTACAATTTCAATCCCTCATCCTCAGTCTTTCTTTGCTGAACAGTATATGAGGTGAACTTAATCAGTAAGGATTGCTGTTCTGGGTATGTTGTCTGTTAATCAGCAAATCTGGCCATCTCTTGAGATTCAGTAAGTGTCTGTCATCTTGATATGGTGCTGTGGAATTCAGTGCCAAAATGCACCACATAATTTAGATCCAGACAACAGCAGAAGACTTGTGGGAAGGAAAAAAGCTGTAGATGGCCTTAAAGTTAGTATTACAGTAATGTAGCAGCATTAAATGCTCCCAGGCAAACAGGGTCTAAACTGATCTAGCCAGGAGCATTAAACATTCATCAAAACAAGAAATAAACTTAGCCAGAGAATAAATCAAAACTGCAGCATAACAGCTGCTTTTTTGGAAAAGATGCAAGTCAAGTGCTTCTTTCCCTGGAAATCTGAAAGCAGGCATGGTGATGGGGCAGGGCGACTACTTTCAAGCTGTTGTGCTCACCAGACAGGCCAGATCTGGAGCTTCCACATGAAGGAAGCTGTTTACAGGCTGTGCTCTTGTCAAGTGCAACACAGGCTTTGTCAGGTGGCAGTTCCACCCTAACAGGCTAAATGTTGTTTTTTAAATTTTTTTTTTCACTGCTGAACACTGGACCTTATGATAAAAATCCATTAGGTCCTCGTATAGCATTGAGGTAGGATTTCGTGCTTCACAGCGTGAGATACGGTGAGGTATTGCAGCAGTGCTAGTGCTGCCCCAATCAGTTTTTGCTTTGAGAGACTACTCAAAATCCATTAAAATTGAACTGCATTGTTTCTATCTTCATTTGTCTTTCTGCAGAAAGTTGAAAAACATGGTAGTGAGACTCAAATTCCAAAGATCTGAGTTTGTTCACAGATTTGTCACTGACATGGTCTCTGGTTTCAGTACCTCTGCGTTTCTCTTCCATCTCTTTAAAGACAGGAAAAAAACCCTTGTGCTTCAGGGGTTTTCAGGCTGCATAGTAAATGTTTGTTACACACCTAGAGAGTCTCCAACAAAAGATGCTATGGAAGTAGTTGTTCTTCTATGGGGATTTTTTGTTTTCTAACATCTCCCCCCCTCCCCCCCCCAAAGTATCTGTCTTCTAGAAATTTGCCAGAACTTCTATTTTCCCAAAATCTCTGCTTGTGGCCTGCAGGTCTAGGGACAGTTAAAAAGAGCTCTGCAAAGGGCACCCAAGAAAAACATTATCACACAGCTCTTAGTGTGAGCTAAGAGACACTGCCGTGCATATTGTACTGCCCATCTCCTTGCAGAAAGTATGTGGAATCCCTCTAAAATTTAGACTGCATGTTTATTTCAAAAATCACTTGTCCCTTCTTAACCTCTGCAGGAGCATGTTGGGATGATGTTTCTTTAAACACATGTTCTACAGCCAGCCTCTTGGATCTGAAACACTCCCCCCCACCCCCCAGCATTCTAACCAAAGAAATGTAGTTGCACATGTGTGGAAGCTAGCATTGTACCTGCAGCCTCCTGCCTCTTAATCCCCTAACCCACAACTTCTACCTTTCTCTGCACGGGACACCATAGCATGCTGTCTGTAACACTGCCCAAGAACTCGTGCTCAGAGATGCAGATGGACTCTCAAGTTGCCATGTCAGGACATCAGACGTCATTTGCGCTGCAGCATTTCTTGGGGATCTCATGCTTCCAGTGGTGTAGGAGGAACCACCCCAACACCTGTGGAGCAGCAGAGCATGTTCCTCCACTCTGCCCTACCTTTAATACTGTATTTTTTAATTTTTCCTGCCACTAGTTTTCCATGACTAATTGCTGTTTTATAGGAAAGATCAGCTCCTTGCATGTAAGCCTTTGGATGATCAGCTGGGGTGTGAGGCTGGTGTCTCAACTCTTCTCTGACTTCAGCCTTGGCTGTAGTCAAATGAGATGCCGGACCCTTATGTTGTGCATTTGCTCTGCACCTTTGCTGTGAGAGCATCTGGGGAAGGGTTGGTGGTGAAGGAGGAGTGTGGGGAGAGATTGTGTTCTTGGTCTCAGTGAAGTTGCTGGTAAGCTGGTCACATGAAACAAAAACTACATCAGCTCCCCTCCCCCTTGCACTGGTTTCTTGGCTCTGCACCCAAACTAGCAGCTGAGCACCTGATTTACTTGTAAAATGCAGTTTGGAAAAAAAAAAAAAAAAAAAGGTGCCATTGCAGATGGAAAATAAGGGATGGGAGGGCTGCACTGGGACTGCCCTGTGTGCAGTGGAGGGCTGCCAGGGAAGGGAAGGGGTATGTCTCCCTGCTGAGTTGCAGGAAGCTGGGGGGATGCTGTGCTGAGGGACATGGGCTTGGGGGAGCGTGTGCTGCAGGATGTGGGGCTGCAGAGGAAAGCGCGAGCTGCAGGAGGCAAAATGGAGGGGAACATGCTGAACCGCAGCCCTACTGGGGGAAGGAGGTGGGGCGGGGAAGGAAGGGGGAGGGCTCTGGTGCAGGGAGGGGTGGGGTGCAGGTGGTATGGGGGGCTGTGTTTTGAGAGTTAGACTAGACAAGTGCTCTGAACTGAAAGTCTTCTTACATGATATGAGGTCTGAAGGGTTGGGGACAGAGGGTTGTGCTAAATTTTGCTGGTTTGGTGCGAGAAAAGGGAAGTCGTTTGGCCATTCAAAGCTGTGGAGCTTAGCATCTTCTAGTTTGAAAACTTCATTCCTTTTGCTAGTTGTGTTTGCATCCCACAGTTCTTCCTTCCTCTGGGCTGTAGGCTCTCTTAAGCTTTTGAAACTAGACTGACCCAATGTGCCCAAGGAGAGCTAAAATACACTGTTATGCTCATCACAAACCTGGTGGAGGCCTTCAAGCCGATGCCCCGCCAGGCTGGACAGCACGGCAGTTGCATCATTCTTAGGGGGAGTACAATTACAACACATTTCTTCCTGTGTCAGGACTGTGGCGGGTGCAGTTAACGCCTCCTGGCCACAGCAGATAAAATGAGATAGAAGAATTCCTGCTCTTTGCTGTGCTTACATCTGCCTGTCAGTGTTTGTGGTTGGTGATCTCCATTGCTTCAGGTCAGGAGGAAGGTGGCTGTGTTTTTGTTGTTGTCAGCTGGAGGATGTATTGCTTCAGAGGGGAGCTACAATGCACTGCTGCAGGAATGGTTCCCAGTACCTCTCACTGCAGTGCTGTCTTTCCTTGTTTTTCATCCCACCCTGAGCAAGGAAGAAGTCTTGTAGAAGCAAGAAATGGCACTCTGCAGTAGCCAATGGAGCAGGTGAATTGGTGGGTAGTTTAATGGTCAATTGGTAGAATTCTTGATTATTGCAGCAGACTGTAGGTACTGACTTCTGTGGCCATAGGTGTTAACCTGGCACACAGTTTGGAAGGTAACCTCAGTAGTGAAGCGTTTCCTTCCCACCTATTCACCACCGAACCTGGAAGGGATGTTTCCCTCTATGACTTGCCTCCATCATGGTGGCATGAAATAAGCTGATGGCTAGCAGGAAAAAAGAGGGGGAATGTAATTCAAATCAGAAGCTCTTGGAAATTCTTCATTGGTTTTTAGTAAATGAAGTAACTGGTTGATGGGAAAAGCAAACACAGAATAAAGCAGAGTTGGCACAGGCCTTTTATATCCCACTGGCAACATGGGAAGGATGACCGGGGAGATGAAGAGACATTATCTTGCCAGCAAGGAATTGGTATGCCCCAAAAGGAGATGTGGACCAGAAGCAGGGCTTGTACATGAGGGGATGGCATGTGTGTTAGGCCAGAGCTTATTGAAGACTTTGACTAGGGCCTGAATTGTGCCTGTGTTAGTTGTTCTGTAGGCAGATAGCCTCCACCCTTCTAATGCAGACGTGGTGCTGGCTCATTTTTCAGTGGTTGCACTGATACTGAGGCTTCAGGCTGAATCCACTGGGTTCTATTTGGCCCATTGCTTTTGGCTGAATAAGACTGGGAACAGCTTTCAAAACAGCCTGAAGATCAGGGGCTCTGGGGGCCTGTGGCTTGTGGGGAAGGACGGGTCAGGTGGGGAGGGCGCGGCAAATGCTGTGGAGGGATGTCTTGTCAAGGGGTTTACAAAATCCTGCACTGGGTGCTGTAGCAAGCTCGGAAGGAGGTTCTTTGCCCAGATTCTGAATTCATCTCAAATGTGAAGCCAAGGACTATGCCTAGAGTGGATGGCTGGGGTGCTTGCTCTTTTCCTTTCTATATACTGGTGCACGGACATGCATTCAGATTTCATGTTGCTTTGCAGTGCTGGCTTTGGTCAAACTGTGGGATCTGCTGTAGGCAAGAACCTAAGCTGAATGGTGGGAGTTCTATATGAGAGAGAGAAAATTGGCTTTATCTGTGCCTTTTTAGGCAAGGAATGGCATGTCAGGCTTGAGTACACTTAACCCCTGTGTGTTCACATCGTAAATTGTGACAGAGATGGCTCTCACCTATAGCTGTGAGCCTGCGCTGATTCAGTAATTTGACTTCCTTTGACTCTTGAAGTTCCTGGAAAGTTGCTGGTGTCTGTGAGAACCCAAGCTCTGTGCTTCCTCTTACTGTGCACATCAGGTTGCTTTTCTTTTGCTTTATAATGTGTACAATAGGTAATACTCAGGGTATGCATTCCTGCTGAAAACAAGAGGACAGGAATTCTTCCTTTACCAGGAAGAAAAATATTGGACAAGTTGTTTGCTGATATGAAAAATATGCATGTGAAAAGAAAAGGCAGCTTTGAATGACACCGAGCATAGAAATTGCAATGGCAAAGGTGCACACTATGACTTTTTTTAAAATATCCACCCCTTTTAGGTATTTTTAATACCTTATTTCCTTTTGCCACTGTTGTACACCTGTTCATATCTGCCTTCATTTAGATTATCTTTGCAAAGTAAGTACAAGGTAATGAAATACTGGAAAAGAGAATAAATTTCCCTGGCCTGTTCTTCAGGGTGCTCATCGGAAATGCAAATATAATTATTTAAACCATCTTGACTTCTACTCTGTGGTGTTGATAGTATAATTTCTGCATTACTTGAACAAAAAAGTGGAAACTCTGTTCTAAGTTTCTGTAGTTCGTTCCTTTTATTTTGTTTGGTTTGTGTTTCCAGTACAGTAATATCAAGGGGTTCACAGATACTAGTGTGTGGAAACACAGCTTGTTACCGAATGTGTGAGCTTTCTGGCTGTCTTTAAGATCCATGTGTGTATGTACTTTTAGGGCTAGTATTACACTTTTATGTGAGGAGTTGTTTGTTTCTGGGACATTGGGAGAACGTGGGAAAAGGCTGTTACAAAGTAATAACATTAGTGGTTTTGCTAGAGGAAAGGCTTTGTCAGAAAGTACATCTATGGCATTTCTTGAAAGAAGTCTTGTATTTGTTTATTATGTCCTATTGGCACTTGAACCTCCTCCTCTGTCAGTAGCTGAAGGCAAGTGATGAGGATTTCACCACGGTCTTGTCTCTCTAGCTTTCACTGGGTAAGAAAAGTGGAGTTTTGCTGTTTCATCTTCACTTGCTCGCTCCAGCCATGTCTTCCTCTAAGTGACTTTGACTCTTGCGCAGTTGCTGCAGCAGAGATGCTGGTGGTGGTGGTAGGGGATGGGTGCCCCTCTGCCCTCGCGCTTGGGACATCGTGCCACTGGGGTCGTTCTGCACTGGGAGGCTGGAAAATAGACTTTGGCTTTCAGAAATGTCGCCTGCAATGGGGGTAGTATGCTGTTAATTTTGGCTGGTCTTTGAAATGGCAATGCAGAAACACTGAAATGGAAATGTCAAAGTCCTTAGCTGCAAGTAGCTGGAGGGAGGGAGGAAGAGCATTTGGGAAGTGTTGTTATATGCTTATTTTCTTTCTATTTTTCTTTAGGCATCTGCTGTTAGCTCTTGTCAGAAAGGATATACTGAATCTACAGGGGCCCCAGTCATTCTTAAGGCCTAGGATGATTTTTTGTTTGTTTCTACTAACTTCTGCAGAAGGGGAAATGGTGGTGATCTGAGACTTGCTGGTATTCATGTTTAAAGTGGTGGTGTGGCATGGCATACTGTCCTCTGCCACCCTACTGCAAATGCTGAGAGATCTCAGCTGTTCTGTAGCACAGTCTTGTTGGAAAAATAAAAGAATACGGGGCAAAGTCTGTGGCTTGAAGTGTGGGATGAGGGAGCTGGCTGTCTTTTGCTGGGAATGTCTTCAGAGAGGAAGTTTAAATTTAAACAAGCAAAGAAGAGCATGAAGGAACCTGAAGGCTCAGACTAGTCTCACACTACAAAATGTATTTGATGCAAATTCGATTTCTGTCTTGAAGCAACTCAAATAGTCTTTTAGCAGCTGGCACCAATTGACTGTCTCCCGGAAATGGCATGATGACAGCAATCAAACCAAATTTATTGCTTTGGGTTTGATTCCTCTTCTGGACTCTTCCCATTCTCAGAAATGTAATCTAGAATGTGTTCCCACAGGAATGATAGCTTCAAGCCTCCTTTAACAGCAATGATAGAGCATGATCCTAGTGCAGGATGAAGACAGGTGGACTGTAGTATTGAGCAGCCGGATTGTGTATTCCAGTTGAGAGCAGGAAGATTAAGTATTGGTAAAGGGAGGATCAAGGTTTTTTTCTTCATGACACAGTTTGTCATCAAACAGAGATGATTCACAACTAAGCGTTAGTTTTGTTGCTGCTTATTTTTACAGCATTTAGGAAAGAATCTGCCTTCCCATTGGGGTGGCTAAACTTTTAGGCTGCTAAAAGTTGCACCCGCACCCTTTTTTCTTTTTTCTTCTTAAGGCAAGTGTACTAACTAAAGAGCGAGCTTTAGCCACAGGACCTCAGTATAGCTGTAGTTTGGTAAAGTAAGCCAGTAAACGCTGCAGTGGGTGTGCTCCTTTGCATGTGGAACCGTTTCGAAACGCTGCTGTGTTTCTAAGGCTTGTTGAAGAAAGTGTGGTAGAATTAACTTTTCCACCTTGTGTTCTGGTAGGTATGAAATTAATCACTTTCACTGATGAATCTTGGTTTGATTTATTTCAATAACTGTTTTGTCCACTTTTTCAATTAGTTTTTAATGCTGTCTTCTGCTTGCCAGGAGAAGGAACTACCTGAAATAGGTTTGGTTTTGCTGACGTTTGTTCCTAGAGCAATAAATGTCAGCGTTCCTTGGGCAGGTGGAGGGGATGGGGTGCAAAGGGCACATCTCTTTCAATCTCCCTGGTCACTGGTCCTTTGAGGAGCTTGTGGCAGCACTCTGGCTGGAAAGCATGTTTGTGTGGCAGCTACCTGCAGCTGAAACAAAACCCCTCTCCACGTCTCTCGGGAGCGGGAGTCAGGGCATTGTAGCTATGTCCAAAGCCAGGAGGGTTTTGTGCTGTGCTGCCTGTGCAAGGTGGCAGTGTCAGCACCTGACACCCACCGTCTTCTCCTGCTCCCTGGCTCAAGTTTGGCCCTCACCCCGCTTGCTTGGGACTGATTTTCTTTTTGGGGTTGTTGCAGGTGTCTTTCCCCAGACTCTGCCTTTTGCAAGCATACCTCAGCTCCATGCAGACAGGTCTCCCTGTGCTTTCCTGGGAGCCCCTTCTCAGCACAGCTTCCTACCAGGCTGATTAGGCACAGTGACCTTTTTCTTCATCTTCTTTTTGTTGTTGTTATGGAAATGCTCTCACTTGACAGCTCTAGACTACTGGGATTTCTAGATGTCCTGTGCCCTGTCTGTGTGTCTGAAAATGTTCTCCTCCAGGCCTCAGGTACCCTTGGAGGAGAAGGACCTGGTGAGGAGAAACCTGCGAGGCAGCTGTGCGTGTAGTGGCTAGAGTGGAAAACCGGGAACTGATTCCCTGGAGAAGAATGGAGCCCAGAAGTTGGGTTTTGTGTTATTTATCCATCTCTGTCACTGCATCTTTCGGGTAACAGACTGAAGTGGTCAGACAATGAAAGGATTTTCTTAGAAAAGAGTGAGAAATGCACATCCGTATAAAACTAGTCATATTCCCTACCCTGCTGGAGATCGCCAGGTTTTCATGAAGTAAAGCTGTCTACATTTTGTTTTTTATTTCTGTTGGGTACACCTTTCTTTTACATCATGTTATGCTGTTTATCTGCTGAAGTTTGATGCATTTAGGACACAGGCCAAACTATCATGGTCTTGGTCTGCTGTCTTCTGTACTCAGGCAGGGTTGGTTTTGTTTTAACCTGCTCAGTTAGAGCTTCTTACAGCTGTGACGTTATTAATTGTGCATGGCCACTTCTGTCCATTGTACACGAGCAGTCCTGTCCCAGTGAACGGACTGCATGTTTGTACAAAATGAAGCAGCTTCATTTTTGCAGGTCCTTAACTTTCATAGATGATGGTAACACAATGATTCTTGTTTTCTATTAAAGTAAATCCCTAGACAAATCAAAGCCCAACCCAAAGAAATCCCAGTTTTCTGAACAGGCCGTTTGTTATCAGGTATATTCTGAAGAGCCCAGTATTAACATTGCTGGAATGACACTTAGCGCAGTATTTGCAGAGCAATAATGTTAAAGGTACTTGGGTTAAGTGTAGTCTCACATGCTGAACCAAGATGCAGAAATCATATCATCTAAAGGACTAATGAAGAGAAATAGATATTCACACCTCAGTCTGTGTATCAAGTTTTTAAGCACCATCTCCTTAAGCATTTACATTTTAAGTTTTGCTGCAAAAGAACTACATAGACCGCACTTTTCTGTCTGTGTAGATACTCATTGCTTCAGACTGTAGATAGAAGAATTGTCCAAATAGCAAGATTCCCTTTTTTTGGCTGGAAAACAGTAAATGAATATTAGATGAGTGTTTGTAATATCCTGTACTTAAGTTTTAAGCATCAGCTGTTGTTCAAGGCTAGACAGCTCTGTAACGTAGCAGGAAAAGAGCTTAATGAAATCCAATATTTGGAAGCAGGAGGTAGATGAATTCAGACTTGGAATGGCAGTACTAGATTTTAACAGGAAGGATAACTGACATTTGGAGTAACTTCTGTGGGTGTATGGCTTTATCTCTTGAAGTCTTGAATGTGAACCCTTATGTTTTCTAAAGGATATACTGTGTTTTAGGCAAGTTATGGAAATTGCTGGTTGAATTTCATACTTTAGGCTTATTTCCCACCTTTCACAATGTCCCATGCCTGGGATTCTGTAAAGTAGGTCAGATGTGTCACTGTGTTTCTGTTAGCTACAAGGTGTACTTCCATTGTGCATTAAGAACAAACTCCTTCACTCCACAAATGGCTTGCAGAAGTAAGTTTGATCTTTTGGGCAGAGGGAGAGGAAATTATTTGCTTTGCAAGCTCTCAGTAAGGCAGAGATCTGAACCCATGTCATCTTTTCATCGTGCATTTTTATGGTTTGGTGAGACCTTGTACAAGAGAAGTGTTAAAGCCCTGCCTTTGACTGCTCTGCCAGACTTAGAGTTTTGTTTTTTCTGTCTCCTACTGTGAATAACCGTTGTTAGACCAAAGAAAGGTAGAAAAATTGCAGCTCTGTGTTTATTCCTTGCGCATTTAGGTACTGGATTGTTCCCAACGAGTACCAAATTGACTCTGCCGCTGATCCCTGGAACAAGAGTCTAATGCCTACACTGTGCCAAAGCCCGCTGGGTGATGAAGAAAAATTAAAAAGGGGCTCTCTTTGGGGGCTGGGGGGGGGCTCTTTTCAAGTCACAGGTTGGGCTGTGTTCTGGTGCCACCTGCAACGGGATAGGTGATCCTGCAGGAAGGGGATCCATGATCCTCGAGGACCTGCAGCAGGAAACCCACCCAGCCTGACCTTTCACCGCTCTCAGTTGCAGCGGCTGGCTGCTGTGGGCTGTTGCTCCTGGGGCTGGAGTGCGCTTTCTCTCTGCAAGTTGTGCTTGACTTTGCCTGTTTTGTTGCCCTGGAGACAGAAGAGTGTGGTATGCTTTCCCCCTGACCAGAAATAGTTTCCTGTACCTTGTGACCGGAGCACTGTACTCCTCCTCTGGTCTCCAGCCAGGCTGTGTCGTGCTGGCAGGATGGGGTGTGGGGTGATGACCTCTTGTCACAAGTTCTGGAGTGGCTGCTGCCCATGATCACTAGCTGCCCTGCCTGCTCCCCTCCCTCTGCACGATGGTGTAGGATTTCAGGGGAGCAATTGCTCTTGATTTACATCTCCCGTGGCATTTTGATGGTTATGTCATTTTGTTTGAGCCTTGCTCCGGTCAGCTGTCTGTCCTGGCTGTCAGGACTCAGTGGCTGAGTAGCACGTGGTGAGCTCTTACCTTTCCTTCCCCTTTGCTCAGCTGTTTTTGCTGTCTGCTTCCCTGTGTCCTTGTACTTGGGAACAGACTCTCAGCAAGCGTAACTGCACATGAGGGCAACGTGATCTGGGTGGATGAAGGATCCCCTTCTGTAGGAGTTCCAAGTAGAGCTGGGAGGGTAAGTGGGGAATTTGCAAGACCCAGGCGTGCAAGCGGGCTATGGATAGTTTATCTTAAAACTGTTGTCCTGCTGTGAGAATCTGGCCCGAGTGCAGAGTATGCAGCACAGTCTGTTACCTTGCAACTGTGTTTTGCAAAACTTCATTTGTGAGAGATGCTGCTAAAGGGGAAGACAAGACACCCCCACCACTTCCCAGCAATGCAGGTGAGAAAGCGCTTGCACTGCACCAAGGCCTCAGGCGCCTGGAAGCTCTCCAGGCTTTCTTGCTGCCTGCTACTTTATTGGAGAGTGGTTCTGGCAGAGAACTGTAAAATACATGCAACAACAATAATTTCCACGACTGAGAAGGAAGGACAGATGAAAGGAGTCATTTACCTTCCCCCATCCCTGAACAGTAGCAGATGAGGATGTAAGCACATCTCAGCCCTATAAAGTATTAATTGGGACATTTTCTACAGTTCAGCTGTGGGAAAGAAGACAGAAAGCCTGCAGTGCCCTGAGCTGCTATTCCCAGTCTGGGAGAGAAGAGTGTTCTGAGCTGAGATCTGGCTTGGTTTCTGTCTTCTGCTCATAAGGAACAGTTGCCCAAAGCCTTCCTTTACAAAGGGAAGGGAAGACCATGCAGAGACCATGGAGCTGTTCTCAGGCAGAGCAGTGCAGTGTGGCTTTGTTGAAGTGGGTCTCTAGCAGGTTTCCTATAAATCTGAGGATGCGGCATTCCTACCAGTGATATGCTGAGTAGCCCAACCAGCCAAGGGTCCTGCTTACTCGTGTGGAGAAGACTTGTGTGTCACAGGGGATGCAGAGAAGGTGTGTTTTCAAGCCTGTGTGCTTGGGTAGGGACTGCTACTTCCCCTTGCTATGTTCTTTTGATGGCTGGACTGGGGAGGACAGGCAGTCCTTGTTTCTTGCCTCTTTCTAGGCAACTGCATCCCCAAGAGTCTGGAGTTTAGCAGCTGCAAGGGCTGCCTAAAAGATTTGCCTCCCTCGGATCCTTTTCTGGTGTGAGCTTTTCACTTGAGAGGATGGGGGCTTTGGAGTGAAAATTCAGGACTCAATCCTTGCTGTAGTGAAAAATCCCCTGTCTGAGCCTCAGTGGCTAAAATGCCCCCTGCTTCTTGGCTAAGATGGGCAGAGTTGCTCTGTCTCCCTCTCCTTTCCTTGAACTCATGCTTGTTACATTTCTAGGGAGGACAAACCATTTTTTACTTTCCTTGATATTTTTTTCTTTAATCCAGATGACAGTTGTGCTTGAACTGTTGTTGCCTTTGGGCTGGAATAAGCACACTTAGCATTTGGGCAGAACTTCTCGCCTGGAGATCTCGAAGTGCTTGATCAGCATTTCACCAGCGAGTCCATCCATGGGTACTGAAGTATGGTTACCTTTACAGTTCACTGGAGCTGGCAGAGTTCCCTACTTCATGTGGTCGCTGTGCACTAGCAGGAGCTGTGCATTTCTCCCTCCTACTCTGCCCTTCTTCCCCAGTTGTTTCTCTGGAGTGGAAGCAGGTCCTTTTCCCATTTCATATGGGCTACTACTTCAGAGGCTTTTCCTCGTCCTCTCCAGCCTTGGAGAAGGGGGTAAGTTTCGGAAGGGGTATCACTGGAAGTGGCTCTGCATGTTTGTGGGGCTGACAGAAGAGCGGTGTCTTTGACTCTGCTGCTACTCACTTTGAATCCAAGGAGGGAATATCAGTTTAGTGCTAGCTCTGTAGCAGGAGTGGAGGTCCTCCTGCAGCCTCGGCTGCATAGCCCTTGCCTGAAAGAGCTGTGAGGTTTTGGGAGGCAGTCATGTTCCAGCAATTTCTAGCCCTCTGGATGTCTGCTGGGTCACTGTGTTCCATTCTCTGTTGAATATGAACAAGAGCTTAGTTCACAGTTGTGGTGCTTAACACCTTGTTTATTACTCTCTTTCAGATCACCAGAAACTGGAACGTGAAGCTCGAATCTGCCGACTTCTAAAGCATCCAAATATTGGTAAACCTCCTTGGGCTCAGAGGGATGGGGGTGAGGGATGAGTAATGTGTCTCATCTAGTGCACTGTAAGAGAGCAGATGTATTCTGAATGTTCACAACAACTTGTCAAACTTGCCTTTTGAAATCACCTCAGTTTCTCTCTTTGACAAATTCTGCATATGACCCTGTCTCATTCCTTAGCATCTTGGCCCAGATGGTCACCAGTGTGCTGTGTTGCCGTCCGCTTGCCCGTGCAGAGCTGTCCCTGTTCCTTGGGTGATGCATGACTCTTGTCTGCTCCTCTGACATTCTGCAATAGGAGTGAGCTGTTGTGGTTTTTTTCCCCACACTCGTCTTTGTTTCCTCTTTTGGCACTTTTTGACATATCCATTTAAGTGCTGTATTCAATGACATGCCCCAAGTTAAAGGAGGGCAGGCTAATATGTCAGCTCTTCGCATTACAGTGGCCACTTGCTCTATAAACAAGAGGCCAAAACCAAATTGCCTATTTTTGCAGTGGTCAGAAACCCCCCCCCAAACCAAAAACCAAACACTAATGAATAAAGGAAATAGTTTTGTCTAGAAATACAGGAAGAGGCAAAATAAGGCACAACTTCAAACCCAAACTACATTATTTACTGAACTGTAGAAAGAGGGCATGGATTTTTATCTAGTTCCAAAACACCATGGAAGTTTGTCCTAAGTTTTCTTTTAGAGAAATTTCACATTGCTGGAAGTTGCTTTGAGCAAAAAATTTGGACCATGAATAATTCCCTTTTTAGGATCTTTAAATAAATAAAGCCTCTAGGATCCTAGCTAAGATCTAATTTGAGTTAATTTATTTAAGAAAACATTAAGAAATACCAAATGCCACCTTCAACCAAACCACTGTTAAATATCCCTGTCTGGGAAACCTGTGATGCATTACATTGTCTTTCTTTTGCATAACCCTGTCTGTCAGTGTACATAACATTTTAAGGGCATCTGTCTGGTCTCCTGACTTTCAGCTTCGTAATCATTTGCTCCAATCCTCTGAAGACCTGGGAGAGGAAAGGTGCCTTATAGCATACCCCGTGGACTAACATCTGTAGCCTATTCCATATGTGATGAAGAAGCCATTTCCACAAGCTCGGGACCCCACAAAATGCAAAGCACCTTATTAGCAGATTTTCAGCAGAAAGAGCTCTGTTGCATCTGAGTGTAGTTGTGGAAGTATGGCATGAGGAGGGGAGCAGCGGCCACCTTCTACAGTCATTTGCCCTGGTGAATATATTGGCCAGTAAATTTAGTGCTTGGCAATATTCACAATGACTAAAACTAATTAGCTAGTTATCAAGCTTCATTTGCCCCATAAGACTTGCTTCACTTAGTTTAGTAGGTGATGTCACTTTTTGTTTTGGCCTTAACTTCGCTTTCATCATCTCTCCTTTTTTTCATTTCTTGCATCTTTTCTTGCCAGGCCTCTCACAGAGTAAATCTTATACAGGAGAGGAAAACAATGTTTATGAGTAAACCATACCGAAAACAGAAACATACCACATTCCTGGTTCAATTCTACAGCTTGTTCCTCATCTGTAATGAGTGGCAATGCTTGTCTCCTGTTGTATTGTGGTTTGGAAAAGACAGTCTGGTGGAATGTCAGTGGTTCTTGCATTTTCTACAGAGCATTTCTTGTCTTCCTAGGAAGAACAGTTTTTCTTTTAAGATAAAGAAACTAGTCATTCTAAACCCAACAGGTGGTCACAAATAGCAATCAAGGAATTAAGTTTTATGCCTACAACACAGAATCAAACTGTTGACTAAGACCTCGGGGAGTCATATGGTCCATTCAGCAGTCCTGTGAAAACCTTTTATACCTGGCTGGTTCCAGGCATGTTTGTTCTTAAAAACCTTTAATGATTCCACAGCCCCTAGTGGCAGTCTTTCAGATGTTTAATTTTTCTGTCAGTTAGACATTAGAAAAAACATGCTTTGCTGCTATCTTAGCTTGCTGTTTCTAGTTCTATCCGGAGTATATGTGGAAAGTAGTTTTTCTTTCTTGTAACAATCTTTTACATATTTGAAGGCTGTTATCATGTCTCTTTTTAGTCGTCTTTTTCTTCAGACTAAACAAACCCAGTTCTTTCAATCTTTCCTCATACGTCATGTTTTCTAGACCTCCAGTCTTTTTTTTTTTTTTTTTCCTTTTCTTTCTTTCTCCTTCCTTGGACTCTATCCAGTTGCTTCATATCTTTCTAGAAATGTGATGCCCAAAGCTGGGCGTAAGATTCCAACTAAGGCCATGTCAGTGCTGACTAGAGGGGGAAGAACTGCTTCACCTGTCCTACCAAGGATACTCTTGTTTTGTACATCAACCTGTGAATCTTTCGATTTAAATATATTGTTGATGCACATTTGTTTTCTGACACATTATTGCTCCAGACTACTTTCTGCAGAACTTCTGGCAAGCAAATAATTTTTCCATCTTGTATAGATGAAGATTCCTATCAATTGTACATTACATTTGTCTTTATTAAAACAAATGGGAAGAAATTCACTCTCTGGATTCCCCCCCAGATTTTTCAAGACCATTTTGTTTATCTTCTGATAACATAATAGGGTTGCAACTCCCTCTACAGTAATGTGATCTTTAATAACAATGCCATATATTGCATCATGTAGATAATTAATAACACTGTTGAATATTGTTGGAATCTGGACAAACTCTTGAAGATATCATTTGATATATTGTTCCAGTTTGGTCAGTTTTGAGTATGTTTTTTCAATTAGTTGTATACACCATTGTAAGCTAGTTCTGAATACACATTTCTTCTAAATTGTTTATGGAGATAGCACATAAGATGCTGTCAGAAGCCTTGCTGAAATCCAGATGCTACATGCGTTGCTGCTTCCATATTCCTTGGACCTGTTATGTTGCCATAGAAAGGAAACATGTTGTTCTGACATAGCAGTAGGTTCTTTCCTTGAAATGTGTATTAGCAGTTAGTAATCACCTAGTTACTACCATTCTATGTTGTAAACTCTTCTGGATGAATACTTGGTGTGTTGCCTCAGTGTGAGCTATGCTATTAACACTGCAGCAGTCCTGGAGAATTCTGCAGAATTTGCACTTGCTTTAATTTCCCCATTAAGTTTTGTTGTTACTGTTTTTGTTGCAAACTGTGTTGCAGCATGTCCTGGTCTTCTACAGAGACCTGAGCCTCTAGTGAGTCCAGGGCAGAGGATTCAAAGTTAGGACCCTGTGAGCTGGGCTGCTTTTCTCTCCTGCCTGTACACAGGATATAAAGCAAACCTGTTGTTGAATTTGTGGTTTTTACCCATTTTCTGCAAGACAGTTGATTCTGCTATGGAGATTCTGGACTGCAACACGCTGACCGTAACACCGCTACTCCGATAAAATAAAGGTTACTCTAGGTACAAAATAATAGTGATATTTCCATTTGCTGTTGCTCTTTGTGAAATGACCACTTTCTGAGTTATCCTAACATGCTTTCATCAAATCTCAGCCCTAATTATAGGCTATTGCTCTGTAATTGGGCGTTTTGCTTGTCTTTAGATGCACATTATGGCGAAGGTAATCACAGTGGAGTAATCCTTCTAAAAGCCTAGTGTTGCAGTAAGGTTTTTTTGTCTGGACAGAAGAAAGTTGACTTGAGGTAATTTTCTGATTTCCAGCTCATGGTATGTACCATGTTCTCATTGCAAACCATCCATTTGAATGTGCCATTATAGCTGGTCACCTCAGACTTCAGTTCAGTAGAGGAAGGACTTCTTTCCCTAACTTTCAGCTTGGTTTTTTTCCTCCTGACAACTTTCTAGAGTATTTTGCATTCTGGTCCAGGGAAACCATTTGCCAAGCATGTTCACCAAATACAGCAGAATTGAACGGAGATCAATCAGTGAACTGCTCACCCTGTGTTAAAGGCAAAAAAGATGCACCCATTTCTGAGGATATCAGAGTGTTAAAGAGGCAGAAGGCAACATCATTAAACCCCCACTGTCTGTAAGCAGATAAAATGCCTGTGAAATTTGGCAAGAGTCACGGCTCTATGGGGAATTCCACTTCTTGAACAACTTACTGTTCCAGTGATTCACTTATCTATAAATCTTGTGGGCATTTGACATGGATGTGTTTGGGAACACAAAGAATGATATGGCTCTCTTCTTCCTTGGTCCCTGCTTTGCAGGAAGGAAGCAGGTTTCTAAGCATACTCATAGCCCTGACCCTTCATTTGCAGATGCTTTCCTGATTGTGCCACTGAAGTTTGTGCAATGGCTAAGATAAAATAAACTTCACCATTGCCTTCTGTTTGTTGTAGAGCTAAACAATGTGTTGAATATCAATTCTTGCTTTGGTCTTCTGCTTAGTTGTAAACTTAATTTCAGTCAGTCTGTGTATTTGATTTTTAAGTCCTATAATTCTTTCACTACATAGGGATTCTCTTGTGGAGAATTCATTTTTTTCCCATGCTTCCTGCTACCCATCAAATACTAGAGCAGTGACAGAGCTGGGAACCCCAGTATCTTCCTGCAGGCTTGTTCAGTGCAGATGTGAAGTTCAGCAGAGTGCTGAACTTGACCCTTCCTGTCCTAGGACTCCCAAAGCAGTAATTGTGCAAAATTTAATAAAAATCCTCATTCATAGCTTTGAAAGCACTTCTCTAGCATTCCCATGTTCTCCTACAAGAGTAGGATTGTGGCTTGTTCAGTGCACCATGAAGTCTGCTCTGTGCATGGATTTTGTCCACCGTGTTGTTAGGTGTTGCCCTTCTCCTTCTAAATTTTCTTTGTTACCCCAGTCTAAATATGTGCCTCCTCTTTGGATCTGTCACCAGATGATCTGTACTTTTTCTTAGATATTTTTAACCCAACATTACAAAAGTAGTTCTTGAATATCTTTTGTTCATAGTTCGAACTGAGCACTTCTGGTTGGTTATTGTGTCCCAGCTCATGGCAGCCTTTGCTGTGAAAAACTGCATGCACTTAGGTCTAGAGTGATAAAAAAATACATACTTTAAGAGAGTCTGGTAGTAGCCCAAGACGCGAAGCCAAATTCTGTTTCTGATTTCTGCCTTCATATTCTTTGCTGAACTGCTTCAGAGTTAATTTGTTTGAGGGAATTTGTAGCAGTAGTGAAATGCTGTCCTCAGCATCTATCAGAATTATTGCGTTTCCAGGTTTTTCCTACTTCTGACTTTTTCTCCAAAATACACTTACGCCTGAATTCTTTTTATTTTAACTTCTGTCAGCTTCTCTCAGCATAAACCACAGTTTTGGACTGGCCCTTATTTAAAATGGGGAGGGAATGGTATAGAAATTTCTTGTGAATTAGAAGAATTGTTTTGACCCAGTTCAGTTTTATTTCCTTTGATAAGTGGTCTGTCCTTTTAGTACCTCTGTCTCGTGGGAGTGATTTTGATGCATGTGTATAAAAAAAGGCCTTCAGTCTGTGTGCCCTTAAATGATGGTTCTGAACAAGGTGCGAATTGCTGCAAGGATCAAGAAGGATGCTGTGCTTCTGTGTGCAGCCCAGCTGGAGAATCTCACAATGCTCATAACTAACATGGATGGGAAACGTAGTGCATTGATCAAGTCTGCAGACCTAATACTGAACTTGTTGTCTTAGTGGTATCAGCCACAATTTAAGGTTCACTCATTCCTTATTTTGAGATACTACTCTTGATAAGCAAGCCCTCACTTCCCCCCCCCCCCCCCCCCCCCCCCCCCCGCTGCCAATTGGAATGTTTTCCCATCACCTTTTCCTTAGCAAGAGATTTGAATTGCTTCCTTAGTGAACAAGAAAAAAACCGTAGGCTGTGTTTTGCTGTAAACAGCAGATTTCCTTGTTTTCATTTGGCTGCAGACATCCAGGCTGACTTTGCAATTGGGACAGAAAAGATGTTATGTGCAAAGAATAGTTAAAATGCTGGGGATTCTCCAGTGGTTTGGCCACCTTTGCTGCCCTATGGAAACTCAGCAGTTTCCAAGTGGGATGCTCCTGCACCTGGCCTGCTGTTTAAAGCTGCTGCCCTGCAATTTCTGTTGCTGGGGGACTGCTCCTTTTCTCAGGTGAAACTGGTGTGGAGAGGGGATGGTGTGGGGAAGAGGGGGGATGGGGGGAGAAGAGACCTTGTGGCAAGAGTTATGCTTTACAGCTTTCTCAGTTACTGAGCAGCTTTTTCCTTGGAAGTGTCATGAGGCTGTCTGAGAGGACAGCAAGTTGCTGTGCTTCCTAAGAGGTCAAACATGATGTTCTGGGCCTTAAGCCTTTAACCTGCTCTCCCCCCCCCCCCCGAATAAAAAACATCAAACACCAACCAACCACTCAGAAAAACCCCAAACACAACATCAGCTAGAGTTCATTCCTGCTGGGAAGTTTGAGCCTTTGAGCTGCAAGTTACCATTTATTATTTCCAGTCCTGGCGCTGTTAGGGTTTTATGTGAGTGCCTATGCATGTCTGGCTGAGAGGAGGCTCCCCAGAACCCCAGGCAGTCCAGCTTTTTATTTCTCATTCTGATTCTCCCAGTTACTTTTTTTTACTACCTATTGTTTATTTACCTCTTCTTGTTTTGTCCTTTTTCTGCATCCTCTTCCCACAGCTTTTCCTGTAGTTTTGAGAAAAATGTTTCTCCATGATCCCCCTCAATTTGGGAATGGAGTAACAACTGTATTTTCTTCCTTGCCAGTGGATATATTTATTCTGTATGTCTTTGTGATCTGTACTACAGAGGTATTCAGATTCCGTTATTCATCTGTTCAGCTGTGAGATTTATCTGTATGCAAGCAATCCCTTAAAAAAAAAAAAAAGTAGTGAGATGATGGCCAGGCTCAGTGCACTCAAACTCAAAGGTACTGTAAAAGCCAGAGGAGGAGGATTCCCCTACTTCCCCCCCCCAGTTAGAATAGTGTTGAGGAAGTGCAAGGAACCTCCTTTGGGGTTCCCCCTGCCCGAGCACCAAACAGAACAGAGTGGGGGCTGCACTCTGGTGAAATTGTGCAAGTGACAGCCTGCCTTTTGAACAGAGCTTGCCTGGGTGGCAAGGTTTCATGACTGTCCTGGGCAATGCAAGGAAAGAATTGTGAAAATCAGGTTAATACAGCAAGGCTGGGGGGATATTAGGCAGAACTCCTGTCTGCACGGGCAAGACTACTGCTTTGCAACACCAAAGGCTGATTCATCCCTGATGGCAGAAATGTGTGTAGCGAAGTTGCAGAGCCTGTATGAGAGACCTAAAATTTGTCACAGCCTCTATCTTAATTTTATTAGTTCTAATAAAGTGGGTGTTCTCTGTGTATTTTCTTTGAGGTACCAATAAGGTTGGCTTGTTATTATTTTGGGGCTTTTTAGAAAAAGCTCTCATCTAATACTAGTTGTTATCAAAACTACTTTGCTTTATGTGGTATGTGGATAATTGGAAATTATTAATAATAATTCTGGATGGTTGTGATTGCACTGTTATCAGGAGAGTAGGAAATATTCCTGCTGATGCACTCTTTTGGCTCATGTAATGTTTAAGTAGGGCATACTAAATGTTATGTATCATGCTGAACTTCAGCCTTTCAATATAGACATTGCAAATTCAAAGGAAAAATAACGTTTAGTTGGCACTGAAATGTTTTTAAAAAATACTTCGTGTTTTCTTTTTTTACTGTTGCTTTTTGCTTCTGCAGAAGGACCAGTTTTGTAACAGGAAGGATACTGTTCTCCCTACAACTTCTTTCTAGGCTGTGAATTTCTGTGCATAAGGGAATTTCCCCTGACTTGGCACCATGTATGGTAGAAAGGGCACTGCCTTAACCTTGTTTTCCAGGGCCAGAGTGCTAAAAAGGTTACAGTGAGAACAGTGGGGAGGGGGGCGGGGGGAACACCTCTGTGTGTGTGCACCTTTTCATACTCCCTTAGGACTGTTCCTTGTCTGTCTTTGCAGAGCCTGCAGCAGCTTGGTTCTGCCTGAACCGGAGCAGAGTGTTAACAAGCCCTTCTTCTCTTCCATTTTCTAAAGCTTTAAAACTGCAATTGGTGTGAAATGCTGTGGGCTTGGGGAGTTTACAGCAAGCTGGTATATATCCAGCATACTGTAACCTCTCTGTGTCAGATTTGAAAGGAGGAGGGAAAGAGTACATGTTCCTAAGGGACTGGTTAACAGCAGCATGCTATGTCCTGTTAGCTAACTGTCCTACTGCTGTTAGTTACTGCTCTAACAAAGCTGGTCATTTGCTGCTGGAGCAGATGATTTCTAGAGGATTATTTGAATTACACAATTTAATGCTTTTTAATAGCAAATTTTTAATTAAAAGGAGAGTCCTTTTGGAAGCAGCCTGAGCAGCTGCATCTGAATTCTGTGTGTTTAATGTAATTAGAGAAACAGCTGGGGTGGGAGCTGAGCACCCAGCTCACAGGCAGTCACAGGTTGATGGTGGCTCCTCGCGGGACAGGCATCCTGAGTGATGCGAACTGTGCGGGAAGTGTCCTGGCGCACAGCCAAGCTCGGAGGTGGTGGGACAATTCCCATGTTGGCTGCCCAGGCTGGTGAGCAGCTTGGGAAGTGGAGAGTGGGTGGTAGCCATCTGTGTCAGTTTACTTGTCACTTGTGCTGCTACGGATGATAGTGCTCAGTTTGCAGTCTGTCGGGCTGTGTATATTTGTATCTATAGTTTCAGCATCTCCTGGCATGTTGGAGAATATCTTTGGAAGAGGGCATCAGGCAGGTTTTAGCCTCCAATTTTATTCTGCTGCTTCTGGTATGCACTGTCTCTTGAAGTATCGCCCTTGTGGTATCTCTTACCTCCTCCCTTTCTGCATGATACAGGCAAATGTCTGATGTCTGGTTGGAAACTGCTGAGAAGTGAAGCTGTGGCTGTTTCTAATGAGTGGCTGACCTTTAAATAGCATTGTTGAGTCCAGAAGATCCCAGAGCGCTTTTGAGTTTGCACTGCTAAGGCTGCGTTGCAGTTACCATGACCAGGGAGAGAACCAGAAATCTTTGTTGCCTTGTATTGACTCTGCTGCAGGTACTGCAACACAGGCAACTTCATTTGGGAGCCCCAAATGATATATAATCACAGTACACGATGTGTGTTGGTGCAGAGGTAGTTGGCTAATAGTGTCCTTTATGTTCCCATAATACCCAAATGCTTTACACTTAGGAATGCCAGTTAACCTAGATTTAGCAGACAAGATTACCCTACCCTGTAGCTTCAACACTGTCCCTAAGGACAGGCAAAGGCCATTGGAATGTAGAAGCAAGCATATTTCAGCCCACATTACCTTTTCCTAAGCAGAGATGAGTAATTGCAAAGTGAACATCTTGGGAATTGTCCCGCAAAATTCTTCTGCTTGTGTACTTGCCTTTTGTTGTGAATTCAGTAACTGCTTGCTTGCAGAGATTTACTTGCAGCAGGTAACCAGAAACCACCCTGTGTTACAAGAGCCTGCCTGCCCCAACCATGGGCTAAGCCCCCAGGCAGTACAGTTTGTTATGAGGGAGATTTTCCTCTTATGCTCAGTTGCTTTGTATCATGCTCAGGCATCGGAGAGCTGCGGCTGCCTGTACAGGGTCATTTTATTCAGGCAGGGAATGCAAACCACGTGGCATGACTGTTACTGTATTGCTGTTTCTCACTAAAATGCTTAATTTTCTGTAGTTAATATGCAAGGACTGATCTCCTACATCTGTAAGAATCCCTATGTAAAAAGTGTTCAGTTAGGAAGGAAATATGGTTTGAGTCACTGCTTCTGGGCGTCAGAATCAGTTAATAGAAATAATCTACCTCATCTTCTGGTGAATAGAGTGAGATCAGGTTCCTTGGCAAGTACTGGACTCTTTTGTAGTTTGGTCATCTTTTGGAAGACCCTGTGTTGCTGTTGCGCAACTTCCCTGTTGCTGCAGCTTGAGACTCTTGTTGTGATGTGTGCCTTTGTCTAGCCTGCTGCACTAGACATAGATGTCACTGCTCCCCTGACAGGAGGAAAAAAAAAAAAAAAAAAGGTTCTGTAATATTTTTTAAAAAAATGTTAACTGGATGAATACTTTTGTTTTTAGTTCTTTATTTTTCTTATCATGTATAGTCAGTTTTGGGGAATCCTTTACCCTCCAACATCTACATATGATTATGTTTTTCACCCTCTCATGTCAACAGGTTACACAGGTACGAACAGCCTATGTGGGCTCTGCTCAACTGCTTGGTTGAAGCTGAACTTGTGGTAGTAATGGAGATGTTAGATGGTGTGCGAGGACCAGAAGCCTGTAGCACAAATGGGATCTCCTTTTCATGGGAAAATGTCTGAAACAGAGGACAGCCCAGTATTCAGGTTCCTGTTACCCACTGTTGGAACTGGCCATTCGGGAACCTGTGTCCTGCCTTCAGGTGGAGGGCACTCGCATAGGACATCTGTAAAGCAAAGAGGGCTCTATACTGCCTGGAAGGTGGAGGTATCAGATGGCATCTGAGGTTTGTGTATCTTTATGATGAATGTTAACACTATGTGTTGCATTTATGAACCAAAGTGGAGAGGAGGCCAAGAAACTTTTTAAATGCTTTTATGCTTAACATGAGCTAAAGGTCGTGGAGTTACTTCTGAATGTATGCCATTTCATGGGCTGGCTGAATGGTTTTGGAAAAGGCAGATCATGTTTTTCAGCTGACAGTCCCTGGTAGTTAGCACTGTATTAGAAAGCAGAGCATTTTAACTTGAGTGTCGGCAGAGTGAACCATGGCATCAGAGCTGCTGATTGCAGTAGCCTTGCTGGTCAGGAAGGCTCTTGTGGCTCTGCAGGAGGGTAGGTAAGCAAAATGTTAGAGTGAAATGGCACTGGGTGCTATTGCTGTTCTGCTACTGGGTATTGCTTTTGTTTATTCCCATCAGCATCGGTATGAAGTAGGTGTGGGCTGGAATTGAAAGTCACAAGAGTTTTGGTATATTCAGATTTTTCTTAATCGTTTTTGACTCCCCTCATTACTGCCCCTCTCCACACTTCAAGCCTAGTGTTTTGAGCTGTTGCTAATTACTCCTTTGCAGGGTGGTGGGGCCCACTGTCATCTTTCCTATAGCTTTTCTGGGGTTTGCTGTTCTACAGTTACTCCCCAAGCTTTGTTACCTCAGCAGATTAAATCTTGGGCAGATTTTGTTCTAGCATCACTCTGGCCTGTCGCGAGAAAGCAGCTCCCTTGTTAAGTTAATGACCTGCGTTTTGCCTCCAAGGCCGCCTTTTGCTGTGCAGCCCTAGGGTGATGTATAGCATCAGTATTTATGAACTGTCTCTGTTCTCCTGTCATGGTTACGCACCTAAGGATGCAAATAGTGTTTTACCGTCCTTGAAGGCTCTTTCTGCTGCCTCTGCCAGTCTCTGCCAGCTGAAGTGCTACTGCCTTCTCTTTTCGTAACGTATCTGACAAAATTGCTTTCCTCAGGACAAAGAAATAGTACCAATCAGCTCATTTATGTTTTATTTTCTGATGTAATTTGCTGCCTGCATCTTTGCGTCAGAGTTTATCATTCACTATTTCTCAATTCTACCTGAAGACATGTTTGCTATTCCCTTTTCATGGCCACTGCTCTCAGCCTGCTGGTGGTCATGCTCCTCTGTTCTGCAAGGATTTAATTCGTGCCGCTTTCCTCTCTGCTTGGTGTTTCTTGCAGCAATTCGATGACCTTTCAGGAGCCAGCGGAAGGAGAATGCTTTTTCGTGCACACCAAGCATCGCCAGACAGGACCTTATTAGCACATTCAGCTTTCCTTGAAGTTTCTCCATCTGTTTCCTCTTTATAAGGTGTCCTCACAGACTTTTGCCTGTGTCTTGGGCGTCAGCTCTTGTTCATGTGCCCATCTCCTGCATTCACCTCAAATAGTCTTGTGCACTGGAGTGGAAACTGCCCTGCGCTGGGAATCCAAATGTCTGTTTCAGCCTCTTCCCATCTTGTTTCCAGTCTTGAATGGAAATCTTTTCTCCTAGGAAATACCCTTCTCGCTTGCGTTTTCGTAATGCTACCTCTGCTGGTTTCTGCCAAGTGCTCAGGAGGCAAGTTTTCTTGTAAACACAAAGTTGTATTGCAATGAAGTTATTACAAAGCCAAATAAAACTGCTTACTTGGAAGAATTTTTTTTTTTTTTCAGCGAATAATTTGAGGAACATAGTTCTTAAAGGTGATGTGTCTGTATTTTCATGCTATAGGAACAACATGTTGTACCTGAAACACCTGCTGTACCGCTACTCTTAACTGTACTTGCTTGTTTGCAGCATTATGCTGGGTGGAGTGCTCCTCCCAAACCCCTGCGGTTAGATGCAGTAGAAATGCTAAGGAAAGGAAATTCGTCAAGGGACCAGCCCAGAGAGCTTGTAGATTAAGACAGGAAAAATACAGCAAACTACAGGCAGAAAATAAGGAAAGAATTAAATCCTTTTAGGAGAGGTACTGGCAGTGGTCTCTGCACATCTGTGCTACTGTCAATTTTGAGTTTGTGTGTGTTTGCGTGCATGTGGAAGGGTGCCTTAGCAAAGCAGAGTTGCAAGGAGGATTAGAGGAGAGCATTGAGAACATTTGCAAAAGCTTTTCCATATGAGGCAGGAGCATGTGCCAAGTGCTAGTTTGTAACATTCCCAAGATGGTGATGGTAGCTGATATCATGCATCAATGAGACGCAAACTGACCTCTTGATACTGACCGAGAGAAAATCATGATGTTGGGAAAAGTCAAGACAGGTCACCTGTATTTTATGTGAAAGAGAATAGAAGACAGGCAAGAGAGGCAAAAGTACCATTAAAGTGGCAGAGCAGAACGAGATTTTTCTTACAGGGATGAGAACGGTAATGTTACTTTGGTCAATACTCGATTACAAGGTGTCACAGTGGCTGAGACCCAGTCTAGTCTCAGCTAGTTCCTTTAGTTGGGTGAATCAATAGGGAAAGACCGTAGATGGGCATGTGAAGAAGACAACTCATCCTAGTCAGGGTGTGAAGGTTTAGGAATTGAGTCAAATAGGATTGCTAGCTTGTGACCCCAATTGGCAGGGAAAATAGTGAAGTTTTCCAGCAGGGGAGACAATAGGAGGTAGGTAGCATTGTGAAAGTAAGGGCTTAGTTTCTCCTCTTGGGTTAGAATTAGTGCCTAGGTATCCAAGAAAAGTCAAAGAAACTGAGATTTAGATTCAGACAGGAGGAAATGACACTGTGCTGGCTACATAGATAAAATAGTTATTGCCCACGTGTAACATGGCGAAAGGAAGACAGAGCCCCAGAGACCTCAGAATACCAGGGGGTAGTGGCCCATCACGGGGGTAACTCCAATCCTGTAGGTTAAGGGGGACAAGGAAAGGGAAAAGATGAAGGTTAATTTAGGTAATAGGAGCAGAATTAGGAGGGCATAGGTAAGGAAGCTGAAGGAGGATGAAGTTTTGAGAAGGGGAATGTGATCAGATATGTCTGTGGTAACAAACAGGTGAGAAAATGAGTCAAGAAACTGGCTCTGAATTTTGAGTAAGGATTTTGGATGTAAGAATGAAGTGAGGAAAAGGAAGTAAAAGGGAACTTCATGGAGCTTTACAGATGAAAGGCAGAAGGGAGATCAATGGCACTGACATGCAGGTGAGGTCAGAAGTAAATTTTTTGGGTTGGGGGCTTGTTTGGAGATTCTGAAAAGGGTTTGTTTTGGGAAATAAAAATGGGTGGGGAGAGATGGCAAAACATGAGCGTGAAGGAGAGAGTAGGCAGATGTGAAAGGAGGGTACTGAAGCATTAGAGAAGGAGAATGAACAGGAGGTCAAAGATATTTACACTTTGTTTTGACGCTGGGGAGGGCTGGATGTATGTGAAGGACACCCATCTGTTGTTTTGAGATAATAGAAGGAAACAGGTCACTAAGTGAGCACACAAAGTGAAGGGCATGGGGAATTAATAGACTGATTGGGTTGAGGGAGAACTTGGCTGTGTGCATGGGTTTGATTTGTGAAGTGTCATATTTGCTACATGCTCTGTAAATCTCCATTTCTTGATTATGTTTTTGCAGTGCGGCTCCATGACAGTATTTCAGAAGAAGGTTTCCATTACCTTGTCTTTGATCTGTAAGTGTCTTTCTTTGGCTTTGATCCTTCACCAGTGATACAGGCACATGGATGGTTGACTAAGAGTGGAATAAAAAACCCCTGCATTAACATATTCTCCCTTTCTCTTTTGAGACCTGTAGATACCTCTGGCCTATTTGACAAAAATCCATTGACTGTGTGGTAGGGGATGGACCAGGAAAGCTCCTGGCAGCAGGTGTAAGTGTGGGATGGCAAAGGATGGCTATCCTGTATAGGGAGGCTGTTTGACTTTTGCCTCTGAGGCAGCCTGGAGGGGGTCAGAGAAGGGATGTTCTGCCCAAGCTTAGTATATACTAAGCTGTGTAGAGGTGCATGGGCAATTCGTGCCCAGTGTGTCAACAGTGTCCTGTACACTAGCAGTCCAAGGGGTCAGTCACATGGATGTACCAGTGCTGGTGCCATCATGGTGGAACTCTGCCCTGGCTCCCCTGTGCTGCAGGTCAGTGGTGGAGCTCTGCCCTGGCTCCCCTGTGCCACAGGTCCCCACACAGGCTGTGGGAATGGGCCCAGACAGGCGGCCACGTACCTCCTGTGCAGCCTTGAGCTAGATGTGCGCAGGCTGTGTAACCTCCCTTGTTCTTTTGCACTCCAGGGTTACTGGTGGGGAGCTCTTTGAGGATATTGTTGCCAGAGAATACTATAGTGAAGCAGACGCCAGGTAAGACTGTTTCTGTGTATGTGCCACGTGTGTTGGCAAGTGGAACGAGTGTCCTGACTACTGTTCTGTGCATGGCTTTGTTCTGACACTCTTGCTCCCCATCTGGAAAAAACAATTTCTCTTTCTGCTATTGGCATAAACTGTTGTCACCAGTCAGCCTAACTCACCACAGCTCTAGCCCTTGCTGCTTGCAGACGCTTCTGTCTTTGCTGCTTGCAGACGCTGTGCTCTTTGCTGGGAGTCCCATTGCTAGTGGCTTTGTCTGCCTAACCTTTCTGGTCGGTGGTGACAGTGTGTCCTTAGTGAGCAAACGTAGGGGAGAACTGTCCTGTGGCTGTGACAGCACTGCCTACTTGGTCTCTGCCTTCTGGTAGGGATTCTAGTGATGTGCCATTGCTGTTGGGCAGACCCACTAAATTTGCCTGTGTCTAGGTAATGGTTTACGGGGCAGGGGGGAGATGGGACTTTGAAGGCTATGTTTCTGTGGAAGCCCTCTCTGTGAGCCGGTTGGTGCAGTGAGAAAAGGCACAATATGTGAGAGCAACCTTTGTATTTTAATATTAAAAAGATTTAGAGTTATGCCCTTCTTTTTCTGAGTGTCCCCCCTCTCTCCCATGCATGAACTTCCTGAAGTGGCCTGTGCTTATTCCTTTGCTGTTTGTACAGGGTGGGTGTTTTGTGCAGCAGTAGCTGAGGGTGTTCTCTGACCCATCCGTTTGCTGGACATGTAGCATTTGGAATCAAACCTGGGATTAGGCAGCTCCTGTTCTGCTTTAGCAGGGCCTGGCAGTGGCCCAATGGTGACACTTCACCCCTGCTTATTCTGCACCCATGTTCTTATCCCATCCTAACCCTTGCTGGAGCAGGAAGTCGGGGAGCCATGAGAGGAGAGGCGTAAGAAGGGAGTAGTGGGTGCTGCTGCAGGATGAGCTTGGTAGGCAGTACTGTGAGGAAGATCATACTGAGTGCAAGGAAGCAAAGAGTATGACTTGGTGTGTTAGTGCAGGTACTGTTGTGGAGTCTGTGGGCGCTTATTTGCTTTCCCTGTGGTATGCTTACAGACTTTGTCATCTGGGCTTTACACAATGCTTTCAAATGAGGCATTGCACTGTGCGCTCCGCCATGCGCCGTCTGCTGATGGGGAAGGCCAGTGGGCCCGTCGTCTCTGATGGCGCTCCTGGTAGAGAGGTCTGAGAGCCCTGTAGGTGTTTTCAGTGGGGTGTACAGATGTTGTAGGCACAGTATCTCTGACAGATACATGGTCGCTCAAGCTATTCTGCCTTGAAGTTGGGAAGTTTTGAGGTTATCAATCATCATCCTTCCCCCTGTCCCTCTTGCCTGTTCCCTGAAATGGTCAAGAGCTGGCAGTGACCAACACTGCTCAGGAAAATAATGACAGGGTTAGGGGAAAAGGAGAACTGTCTATTGCTCTGTGAGCCTTCTTCAGGGTGCTCAGCCCTCTGACTGTCAACCGGCCAGGTCTCGCAGTGCCCACCAGATGACAGAGTGAAGCTCCTCCCTTTCTTTCCCCATGCCGAGCTGAATTCCAGAGCAGGCTGGGAGAGCGAGGGAGCGAGGTCTGTGCCAATCCGCCGCACTTGGCTCGCCTGGGACACCTCACACTTTTGCCATTTTTGGCCAGAAAATCTCTCTCGCTCAGACTCGGCTCTGTTCTAATTATACATTTTTGTTTTGGGAGCGGGGAGATATTCATGGACTCCGACCCTGAGGATTGTACTGCCAGCTCCGGAGGGGTGATGGTAGCAAATACACAGTGCTGCACCTCCTCTTCTCTTCCTTCCCTTGCCCTTTTCCCATCTTTTCCAATAGCCAATTTCCCTTCCCTCAAACATTTCACTCATTTCAAATTTATTCCCCTGAGATTTGTAGAACTTGGTGAGCGGACTGACTGATCCTGCAGTGAGGACACAGACCCATCTGAGTTGCCCTCATGTGTGTGCTTACTGCCCAGCCATAGTTGTCAAAATCCCTACTCCATTCCACATTCACCCTTGGGAGCTGAGTAAATGTTTAGTGGAAAAGATGTTTTCAACCAGAAATCTCACCCGTGGGTGTGTTGTGCTGTTCTTATGCAATAGGTGTAAACAACATCTTGCTTTTGCCCTCTGTGGTTACAGCAGTGAGAGTGGCAGAGAAAGAGTTTTCTGTGAGCTGGGGGAGTGCAGCACACTGCACTTAACAGGGAATGAGCCTGCTTCTCAGATCACTAACTCCTTAAGTGGGATCTGTACTTAAAAGGCACCCAGCAAGTGCGTGTGTGCGCACATTGTGTATGTAAAGTGCTTGAGATGCTGCTCTGAAAGCTTTGCAAACGGGCAGGCACCCAGGAGTCATCATCCTGAATTTGCAGGGGGCTGCTGCTGCTCTCTAAAAGTTTATTCTTTGCTTGGGACTAGCCCAGCTGAATGTTTCCTGGAGTGATTGGGTCTTGCCTGCCCAATCTTGGCTGCTGTTTGCAGATACTCAGATGCCGCAGTTCTCCTGTGTGGGGTGGGCACTGTTGGCTGAAGGAACAAGTGAGATGCTTAGTGTGATGGGGAGGAAAGGAAGGAGATGACGGGAGACAGGAGAGAGGCTTTGTGGTCCTGCTATAGATAGGATGTTTAGCGTCCTGTTGCTGAGGGGGGTGGGGGTGTCCAGCTGTGACAGTACTGAGCTGTGGCAGCCATTGGGCATGATGAAGGAATTCAGCCTGGGGTCTTGAACTTGCCCTGGTACAAATATAAAAGTTAGGGAAATAGTTCTGGGATGAGATGAGATGCCAAGTGTATGTGTGCGTGTGTGCATAACTGTGTGTCTCTCCCTTTATCTTGCAGCCACTGTATTCATCAGATACTGGAGAGTGTGAATCACATTCACCAGCACGATATCGTGCACAGGGACTTGAAGGTAATATTTCCTCCGTGCCACAGAGGCTGAGGAGAGCAGCCAGGGGATCATTGGAAGAGGCAAGACAGGAATACTGTGTTGCCAGCTGGCAGGGGTTTTGTTGTTTGTTTGTTTTTTTTTTTTAACTTGAACTGGGCTCGGGGGTTCCTGAAGCACAAATTTGCTCCTTCAGAATTTTCTAGAGGGTGTGCTGAACTCCTGAGGAAGTTTTCAGTCTTCATGAACCTTGCCAGCTCTCAGCCTCTCTGAGGCAGCTCCAGGATGGAGTAGTTGTGAACCTTGGAGTGCGGTAGGCTTTCAGAGAAACTTGGGTAGGATTCATTATAATGAAGGATGCTTTCTAGTCTGCCATTGAAGAGATCTCTAGAGACCTGGGGCAATCTCTGTTCAATCTGCCAGGATGAGTTTGTCTGCGTAAGGCATGTATATTTTTATTCTTCACTGTTGCCAAACACATGCCATTGGGCTAGGGCAGAGATGCACAACAATTTTTTGTGTCATTTCTTTCTTCTCTCATCAGTAGAAGTGCTTTTAATCTAGACCCAAAACTGCTGGCTAGGTAAACACTGGGTCAATCAACTGTTTGCCACATTATAACACATTTATAGACCCAGAGCCCCCACAGTGTAGTTACTTAAACTCCCTTCCCACACAGTGCCAGCTGTACTGGGAGCTGGGCAGGCTCCAGAATGAAGAGGTTTGTGCGGGAAGGTCTGCCTGCCCTGCAGCCTTCTCTGTCTAAAGTGGGAATGGTGATGGCCACCAGTGGTCCAGTTAAATTAATGCAGGATGACACCTGCTACTAGTGTTGGTTTTGGTTTGTTATACAATGCATAAGGGGAAAAGTACAAAAATATTTTGCAGAGAGCGAGGTAAAAGTATGTTGCAAGATCAGTGGCAGTGTTCCCCCAGTGTTTTGATCTAGTGGACAGCTGTTAACCCTTAGTGTTTCTGGCAAACTCCTGTGCAACACTTCTGGCTGCCTGATTCAGAGCACTCTGAAAAGATGCAAGTGATCTACTATGGAATGGCTGCTCTGGATTAGAGCTGACACCTGCTCTTGAGAAAGCAGACTACAAGAGGCACTACTGCCCCAAATTAGGGCCTATATGAAAATCAGTAGTTTTTCCAGTACAGGATGGTTTAAGTTTTCCTTTGCATCCTGTGTTCAGATATAATCTGTTTGCTTCCCAAGTTTTGTTTGTGTGAAAATTGTGAACTTGTTTAGAACTTATCAGCTGCTAGACACTCCCCACTGCAGTTAATGTGTTTCTTCTGTTACTTGCTCTGATTCACTGAAACTCTCCAGGCCTGAGGAGTAGCCGGTCCTTTTAGCAATAAAAGATCCTGTGCTCTTTATTTAATAATTAGCTCCTTGCCAAAAGCTTGGCCTTCAGGATCAGTGTGTAATAACTGCAGAGCTTGTTTCAAGTGAAGCTTTGTCTTTCGCAACTCCCTCTCATAAGCCTGTCTTTTGGCTGACATGTTCTTAAAGAACTTAAAGTGTTGGGCTGCCCATAGGGACCATAAGAAATTAGGGAATACATTCACATCCTTACCAAAAAGTATGTGAAACCTGAGACAACCCATATGTTGGCACCCATGCACATGGATAAACACCATTAGCCTTAAGGTGTTTGTAACTGTATTTTAGAAGCAAACAGTGCTTAGCTAGCACAAGCCAGGCCTAAATTTCACTGTTTCTTAGTCAAGCCAAGCCCAGGTGTGATCTGAAGTTGGGAGGGATTTTCAGAAGACTTCATTGGTCTTCTGCTTTAGGGACTTGTTTACACTGGTGAATTTTCATCAGTGTAGCTTGATTAACACAATCTTTTCCACTTCCCATATAGTGAAAAGCCAGTGGCATCCAAATGTACTGAGACCCAGTTCCCCTTCCTTCCATGCTGCTTATGGCAAGGACTGTGATGGGCAAGGCTGTTCTCCCTTCGTTAAAGCAGAAGCAAGGCACATGCCCAGTACTTTAAGGCAGGTGAATGAGCAAAGCATCATGTTCCTGTCAGGCAGAACAGGGATAGAGGCTTGCTGTGGGATGGAACTGGTGAGCAGGCTGCAAAAAAGACCTTCATCGGGTTTTTGAAACTGAGACAACCTCCTGTTTTTGTATTTCCATGCTTCCATCTTGCTCAGTTAAAAAATCAAGTTGGTAGGAATTTCACAAATGATCAGAAGGGGGTAGGATGAGAAATTGCATTTGTCCTGCCTGTCTAGTTTCCTAGAACCCCAAGTTGGGTTTCCTGCAGAGCTGTAATAGCCACCACCTTAAAGGCTTTGGGGTTTTGAAGGGTCACATGTAACTAGCTGCTCTGGTGCTTCAGAGGAAGCTGCTGACTCCCAGTCCAGCTTTTGGAGTTGTGATAAGCCTTCTGCTGAAGCTGTCTGCTGGAACACAACAGAATTATGATTCAAGTGAGATTCATGTGAGGTGGAAATGTGAGGGGCAAAGGTCTGCCTCTCTTTCCTGGCACATGGGGGAAGTGACATGGCTGCTTATGGTATAGGTGTTGGCGGCAGTAGCAAGAGAGCATATTTTACGCTGCTGTAAATATGTAGCATGAAAAAATAGCTTACAAGAACACTCACTGCTGTGCTGCTTATGCCAATTTGAGGCTGAGGCTTTTTCTGTAAGGGATGAAAGCTACTGCCTATCCAGTTGATGCCTTCCTGCATTACGGTGCTGTATTTGGCAGCCCTTATTAGCATCATATTTACTTTTCCAGTGCCTTGGGGACTGTGTAATGTTCATGGGGAGAAACATCACTGCAGATTGTATCTACTGCATCTTTCCCCCTTTTCCTCTCCCCCTGATTACTCTCTGCGGGGATGACAGAAACAAATTTTGGGTTCTGTGCTGCAGGAACTGTACTGCCAGTGCCCTCTGGTGTCAGCATGTAACGTATGGGCTGGTTTAGGAGAGGCTCTGTCTCCCACAGAGGATTTGTGTTAGACTTGAGGATTTTCTGCCACTCTAGGTCGAAGCCGTTTGTTGCTGTTGCTCTGCCCTCACCTCAGCAGCTTTAGTACATGCCTGCTAAGTTCAGTCAGCAGATTGAATTTAATGATGTGAATACTGAGGTAGGAGACTTTAATGAAGATGTCAAGTCTTTCATTCTTACCCCCTCTTTTCTTTCTTCTCCCCAGCCTGAGAATTTACTACTGGCAAGTAAATGTAAGGGTGCTGCTGTCAAACTGGCTGACTTCGGACTGGCTATAGAAGTCCAGGGAGAGCAGCAGGCCTGGTTTGGTAAGAGCGTTTGAGCTTTCCCACTTTTGCTCCCCCCTTTCCTGGTGGCTGGTTGAGTTGCACCTGCCCTTTCTCAGCTCTTCCAGCACGCTTGTGTGTATTTGGCATTGCTGCTTCCTTTCCAAGCATCACAGCCTCTGGGTCATTGGGCATGAGGCTAGGTGCAATCGAGGAAAGAATATGATAAATAAAGACAGAAAAAATGGCCATGTATTTCTCTGTTTTTCTTCTCGATTTACAGTAGATGCTAGTGTGAGAGACGAATGCAGCTGCTAAGTTTAAACCCTGATCTGAACTTCCCTACTGCTCAGGAGTGTAGACATCTGGAATTTTGTTTGGTCATTTTACAGAAATGCATTTGACCTGGCCTTCCTCAGGCACATTTGGATCTGGCCTTATCTTTGTTTAGCTAAAACATAATTAGAAATAAGACCTTCTCAGGCTAAACATCAGCTCTGAGACTGTGCAGCGCTGCAGAGATTCTAGAGAGATAGCTGCTTTCTCCTGGTCTGCCCATGCCATTTGGCAATCGGATGTGTCCCATCTGTGTCTTGTGTTTTCAAACTCCGAGCCATTATATATAACAATGATATAAGGCCTGGCATATGAGTTTGTGCCCAGCTGGTTGACATGGTCCCTCTTTCTTTTCTATTTTTCTTGCAATACATAGACACTTGATCCCATCTGATTTTCTTTTTTTTTTTTCTTTTTTCTCTTTCTCTTGGTTTACCAAGAAGTAGCTCTAGCAAATGTGAGATGAAGGGTGGGAAATGGCTTTTCGAATTTGTTGGTTACCACTAGTGGATTTTGTGATATGGCAAGATCTCTTGTGCTTGGGTACTGTAAGTACTTCATGTCATCCATTTCCTGGCAGGGTTTGCTGGCACTCCAGGCTACCTCTCCCCTGAAGTCTTAAGAAAAGACCCTTATGGAAAACCAGTGGATATATGGGCCTGTGGTAAGATTCTGTCAAAATGTTTTACACTTAAACAACACCATTTCATGTAGAAGAGCAATTCCTTAAAACCTATTGCTGGGAGGGTGCGCAGTGCTCCTTCTTATTGGGTGGAGAGGTGAAGGCACACTTGAGGATAAGCACCTTGTGTAGATGGAGTTAATATTGGAGCCTGAACTCATTTGATTCTGGCTCCTAATCCTTTCCTCAGGCCATCAGTCAGGTGTTTGAGACTCAAGAGATAGGACCTGGCTATGCTTTGCAGAGTCAGTTGTTTAGATAACTGTAGCAATTTCCTATTACACTATGTAAAAGATGAAATACTGAAGAGAGCTGATTTTTTTAAAAAGGAAAAAATGAAGTGTACATGTATCTGGGACTGATAAGTTTAAAGATATATGATATCAGTGTTGCCTGACATGGACTAAATGGTTCTCTGCAGGCCAGGAGTGTTAGCTTTGTCAGTGTCATTTTTGTCCCAAGACCATGCACAGTAAGCATCTAAAAACATAGTTCTTCCTAAAAAGTCCCTTGCTGCCCAGCAACCCCAGGGGCTGTGGCTTCATTTTATTCTGAGAGAGCTGGGAGTTGTGGCTCACTAGCCATCATAGCCAGAGGAGGGTAGAAGGACCTCATGCACCTTGTTCTAGCTCCTGGTAGCTGGTGTTAAGAGCTGAACATGAAGTGCCAGGGAAAGGTTCAAAAGAGGAGAGGTTTGTACTATCCTTTTCTACCTCAGAAGGCTAAATGTGATGGCAAATGAAGATATAGAGCAATCATTGCCTTGGGGACTGTCAAGAGGGAAGGAAGAGGGGCTGAAGGAATAATTGGCGTATTAGCCTAACCATAGTATATCTGTGTCTCTCCCTCCCAGGAGTGATTCTGTACATATTACTAGTGGGGTACCCTCCCTTTTGGGATGAAGATCAGCACAAACTCTATCAGCAGATCAAAGCCGGAGCCTATGACGTAAGGGCACTTTCTTGCTGAGTACCTGCATGGGTGTAGAAGCCATCCAAAACTTGGCACTATCATACTTGGTGTCCAGCAGCAGGCCCCAAGCTACTGTGCAAAGTGATGTTGGGCATGTTCATATACCTCCTTGTCTTCACTGCCTGGGATACAGTCCTGTTTGGGGCTACTGAAAGGATATGTGGAAAGCATTGCAGTGGGCACCAAGAGGTTGCTGGTCGTTAGGGAAATGCAGAGCTAGAAATACAAATGGTGGGAAATGGTGTCTTGTAGTGCATTTACCACAAAGTGCTGCAGATGTAGCCAATGTTAACTCTTTCAGAGGAGCAGAGGGAAGGTAGAATGAAGGAGCCTGTCTTTATCAAGGCCTAATTAAAAGTACGGGGCAGCACTGTGTAGAATAATAGCTTAAATTATGGCTTCTGGTCTCCTCAGTGCCATAGTGGAATTTCTTCCAGCCGTGGAAAGCATGGAGCCCAGTCAGAAGACTGAATGGCAGGGGCCTTTGGAGGGGTGGCTTTGTGGTGGGCATCAGTGTGGTGGGTTGGAGGTTCTGATAAAAAGCCAAACAGTTCATGGAACAGTTATCAGAGCATGGCAAAACTGAGGTGTAAAAGGTGCCTGAGGGAGAGGAGTAGCAAGGAGGTTAGTACTGGGGAGCAAAGGTGGTGTGGAATGTGGTTTGCGTACCACAGCTTGAATGTTGGACATAAATTCTTCCATGTAAGGAGAGGCTCGGGAGGGAAGAAGGAACTCCTGGAAATCCTAGCTCAAAGCCTGTGGGCATGAATATCAAGAGGAAGTTGGGGAGATGATTTTGTAGGCTGTCTTGTGGTTTGTATTTAAAAAAAGGAAAAAAAAAAGCAAGGGTTCTGCTGGACCCCAGTTACCTCACAGCTTCTGTGCCTGAGACCATGAGAGCAGCTGTACTGGTGAGAACAAAGGTCTGCCTAACCCCGTGTCCTGGCTCAGTGGCTTCCTGAGTGAAAGCAAAGTGATGTCTTTGTACTTGATAGCCTTAAATAGACTTGTGTTCTTCTCTTGCCTTCCTGCCTCTCTTGTTCCTGTGTTGCTTGTTCTTATCTGAAGTGGTTTTGCACTAATTGTATCGATGAGGATTTTCAAAGCACTTCAGGTGTTAAATATCTAACTCTTTCTGTAAGTCATGAGGAGTGAAGTGCCTGATGCCTCCTATCTACCTGTTGGTTTTGAATTCTTACCTATAATGAACAAATACTAGTAGATTCCTCTCCTGTTTTGCCTGGTAGAAAACAGCTCAAGTTTTACTGGCGTACCTGCCCCTACTGTCCTTACCCAAGCATCAAGGGGCCTGTGTGCACTGGACTGGTCTGTTGTTCTCTCTTGACCATAGAGGAAGTGGCAACAGTGAATTGGACTTTGTGCTGTTGGGTAGGAGTTTTGTGCAGCGTTACCATGAATGCTTCAGAGTTCAGGTGGGGGGAAAGTGTCCTGGCTAGAAAGCTCAGTATCGTAATTTTTGAGTAGTGTCTTGCAACATTTGCAGAACAAGTTGTATAATGCCTTTCTGATGCCTGAGAATGCAGAAATAAAATTATATGCAAATCAGATACGGTGGATGTATTTTTATGACCCAACTGAGCAAAGCACAAAATGCAAGAGAAAAGAGATGGGATAATCTTTCTAAATAACGTAGTACTGTAAGGAAATGTTCTCAGGATAGATCAATCTTTCCCCACCCCTTAAAGACAGGGGACTTTATCCCAACAGCACATTTATCTTTGTGTTCTCAAGTTCACCTGTACTTGTACAGTAGATTCATAGGAGGGAGACATACTGCATTTAATCTCAGCATGCTGTCATCTATACCACATGCAAGCATCTGGAGGATGGCATAAATATCTCATCTTTATCATTACTAGAATTATAGAAAAGAGCAGTTACCCCTCATGTATGATCAGCAGATGAAATACTTGAGATTCTTGTCTTTGTTTCCATGCTTCTGTATCCCCATCCACTATTACATCTCTCTTGCTTCCCATGTAATGATTTGTGGTATGGTAGATGCTTGCTAACAACTTGCTGGTGGGTTGCTACACCTAAGTGACTGGTGTTCCAGGATATTGTGCTTTAGGGTGGGGAAGGTATACATGATGGGATATTCTCTGTTAGCGGTTTTTGCTTTCATGAGGTTTTGCTGTAGTTAAGTGTTTGTGATTTTGCATATGCTGTTATAGCTTCTTAGGATGCTGGAGAAAGAGCAAGGTGGGGTAAAAAAGGTAGTGCTTGTGTTTTTCATGTCAGAACTCAGTTAAAAAGATCTGTGACTTTACTTTTTTGACTGCTGAGTGTGAAAGAAATTCAAAGGTCTGAGTGATTCCTAAAAGGCTTTTAAACTGTTAATCTTCCTGCCTGTGTCTGGTGAATGGTACAGATGTGTCCTGCTGTCTGGTACCATTCATTTGCTGGATTCTGTAGGATTTTACTTCAGTGTGGGTTTTCACAAAAATTGATGATTTTGTGAATATGTTGACCCTTGTATCAAAAGGGCAAAAGCTGGAATTCAGCTTTGTAGGAGGGAGAATCTCTTTTGCTAGTAGAAGGCATTTTCAGTTCATCATCTGTTCCTTCTTCCTCTTTCAGTTCCCATCACCTGAGTGGGACACTGTGACTCCAGAAGCAAAGAATTTGATCAACCAGATGCTGACGATAAACCCAGCAAAGCGCATCACAGCTGACCAGGCTCTCAAACATCCATGGGTCTGCGTAAGTGTTTTCCTCTATTACAGTTTGATTTGTGGTTTGCCCTGAACTGACACATCAAGAAGACTTAGCTGCAGGGAACTCAGAATATTTTAAATATTTCAAATTGTGATTATTTTTTTTTTGGAGGCTGGCTTTCAACAATCCAACTTTGTCATGCTGTGGTGCTTTTATTGCCACTGTAGGGAAAAAAAATAAATCCCTTATTCTTTTAGAAGTTTTGTGAATGTCCAGTTTCTGGTTTTCCCCACATCTCCTCTTCCAATCCATATCATCCTAAAATGTCAGATGGAGTCTGGCATCAGACAAAATATTTTAGGATTGTTTTGTTCTTCATCTCTACTTCAGTTTATTGCATTGCATCTTTGCAATGTTAGAACATTTCTGCAGTGCTGCAGCTTAACTGGCTGTAAACTTGAAATCAGCGAAAAATCTTTTGCTGTTCTGTGTATGTAGTCTCTGCCTTGCCAGACCCCACACATAAGCGTTTTTCATCTTCTGCAAAGTTGGCAAGGAAATCCCAGAATGCAGCTGGGAGTGGATGTAGGGGAGGGCAGCAATGGTGCACTTTTATCTCTGCAGGATGGAATAGTTCCACCTAATGGTGGTGCTAATACCATAGCATGCTTCTGCCTTCTAGTACGTGTCTAGTGTTTTCCTTTGCTCCTTTGTTCTTGAGAAGCTGTGGTGTTTTATTCCTTGCGCCACAAAACAACAAATTAGCAATTTAAACTTATGTGAACATCTGTGTAACAGGAGTGTAGTGTCTGCTGTGAAGTGATGCAAGTTCCTTGGAAGTCAAAACTTCACACTAGCTGAGATTTTGCATCTCTTTTTTTTTTCTCCTTGCATACTTGTAATCAACAGCAGTTCCTGTATATTTAACTTTTGTCCAAATGCCTGTAACCAAAGCTGTATGTATTACGATAGCTCGCTCCCTGTGGCAACATAATGTAGAATGGCTCAAGAGAGGCTTTCCTTCTCTGAGTTATGGGGAGTTCAATTTCACTTCACAGCCATTTCAGCCTCTCACCCAAACTGCCTCCTGTTGAGTCTGTTGTTTCCATTTGCTCTGCAGTCTCTATGTGTGCAACATATGTTTTCTTTCTGGAGAGGTATTGCTCCTCTGAAGTAAATGTGGTAGGAAATCTTAAAAGTTTATCTGAGACACCGAGTTACTTAGCATCACTGAACTTCTGAAGTACGTGTCCTGACTCTTGTAAGCCCACATTGAACAACTGGACATCGCTGTCACTCCTAAGGAGGCTGGATGAACAGTGACTGCCAAAGTTGTTAGAGAACAGTTTAGCTATATTCTCCCTCCATACTGCCGTGTGTACTGCAGCAGGTCACTAGCTTTGATGACAGGATCAAAGCAGAGACTTCACATGAAACTAGCTGAGTATGAACATGGTTTACAGTTCTTTTGGGTATTGCAGATTTTTTTTCCAAGCGAGAGAAGGGTAATGGCAGGTTTGCACACACTGATCTGCCAAGTTAGTAATTCACACGCTGTCCTTGTAAATGGAATTCAGGCTTGTGGCTCTATGCAAGAGCAACAGCTACTTTGGCATTAGCCTCTGGTTTTCTTATGCACTCTAAATGCCTGGCAGCATCAGTTTCTGGTTTCCTCATATGCTTAATGACTGGCAACACTTCTGGGAAGTTCTCATTTTGCAGCTGATGGGATCCCAGTCTACTGTGGCTGACAGGTGTGCATCACTGGCTAGAGGTTATGCTCAGGTTTTTGCATTGGTATGATAGAGCTATATGATCTTTCCTCTTACACACTGAAAATCTGTTTCTGCAAAACTGATGCAAAGATGCCGAGGCCTCTGCTAGTCAAACACTTACATTCAGGGAGTTGCCATGTCCAGGAAGGCTACAGCTTACCAGTATTCACTTACTGCTTGGAATTTCCCCTTAGAGACATAACTAATGCAACATAGATCTTTTCTGTAGTGCCTTTAATTCAGTCCCCTGTGGGTATGCTTGTTCATTTGACTTTGTCTTCTTTCTGTCTTGGTCCATTTGTGTGCCTGCGAGACAGGGAGCATTGATTCTCACCTGTACCTCAGTCATAGAGTTTCTTGGGCACAGTCCTGTAATAGCCAACCTTCACTTAATATGTCTTACTGTATTGGGAAGTTCTTTAGTTATGAACTCATTACAGTGTTTTGCAGCCACGCAGTGGTGAGAGACTTGGCCATGTCAGCTTGCATGTCATGGTTGTGTGCAAGTGGAGCAAACTCCCCAGACTGAATTAGTTAGGGTATGTTCTTGATCTTTTGCTGTTCCTGTTTTTCAGCAACGATCCACTGTTGCTTCGATGATGCACAGGCAGGAGACTGTGGAATGCTTGAGAAAGTTCAATGCTAGAAGGAAGCTAAAGGTATGTTCTAGTTTGCCTTAAGTTTGTTTTTAATCCTCTGAATTTGAGGTTAATGCCTTCCTAGCAACAGTATTTTTTTTTATGATTAGCTCACTAACATTAGTGAAGTACTTTATGTGGGCCTCCAGTACAGGATACTGAAGTAGTGTATTGAGGAGCTAGGTAGTTGCTTTCTCCAAAGCTGTAAGTTTCCCATGCCTCTTCTGCTACATAATCACCCCTTCTATGTTCTGCAATAGAGTTGAAATAGAGCAACTACTTAAATCCTGGGGCCCTTAGTTCTGATCACTGTCTGCCTCCCTGTTAATAGTGTATCAGTTGCCTGTAGCTAGGGCAAAGCCTCTGGCCTGTGCATGAAGCAGCTATCTGCTGTTTGAAAGCTAGGAAGCAACTGTGTCTAAGCATAAATTAGTGCCATTTTAGATTTCCTAGGCTATCCTGCCTGGCCTCTAGCTGCCGCTCTAGAAGGGCACGACTCCGAGCAGTCCCATATCAGGTCCAACAGCCACATGTGGGAATCCTGGATATAACTAGGACTTTCCAGGGTAGCATTGGGATACCTCTGCTTTGGCACCTGACGCGCTGTGTTCTCCATGGGTCAGCCCAGCCCCTTTCTGAAGTGAGTGACACTGTCTGTTATCCCTGCTTTCTCTTCCCCACAGGGTGCAATCCTCACAACAATGCTTGTGTCTCGGAATTTTTCAGGTAAGTTCTCATTGTTCCCATCCCTTCCTTGGTTTTGTTTTGTGTGAGTGGTTGGGATATTTTAACTATTTTGGGGTTGAGTAGGAAGGGAGGAAACATGCTCACAATTTGTCATGGTGCAGTGGTGGTCGCTTTGCCTTGGCTGGCGACCAATATGAAATAGGAAGTGATTTGTTTGGAGAGGAGCACATGGCACTGTAGTCTGGTACTAAACAGAAATAAAGTCAGCTGCCACAATCCTCTCAATATACTTTGTTATCAGATTATTTTGGGGAAATTCTACCTGGCATTTGTTAGCTTTCACGTCTGAAACCAGGAGTCAAAAACTCTTATTAGGTAGCAGTGATTCCTTTAGACCTGAGGGAGGGACACGGCAAGTAATAATATTGGTGAGAATAGAGACAACAGCTATTTGGGTATTGTATTACTTTGACTCATCAAAAATGGGTCTGAAGCATCTAGCTATTACAGTTTTCTTTCTTGGAGTCTCAGAAGGGGTTTTCATCCTTTTAAGCTGAATAACTGGTAGCTTGGCTCCCACCCAACTGCATTACATAGTGCACTTACTGAAAATGCAAATCTCAACATGCAAATCAGTGCTTTTTGGAAGATGATTGTCTTGGCTCAGCACATCTACGTGATGCAGTTTTATCTGTGTTCACTTCCATTTGGGTGGAAAACCTCCATTTGCAAGTGCTTTTGGTTTGTGGGATTGTTTGCTTTCGTTGCCGTCTTTGCCATTTTTTCCCCTCTTTTAAAAAGGGTAATCATTGAATGCATGAGTCAAATTTTTTATTGCATCTGCCTACAGTTACTTTCAAGTGAAAGTCTGCTATATGGATTATAAGTGATGATGAATGAAATGGAAGTGTATTAATGTCATCTGGCCATGTACTAATGGTGGATACTAATACTTGTATTCTGGGTGATGTTACAATAAACTTCTAATTGGCATGAAAACCCCATCCCAGCATTCAAAGCGCACATTCATGCATACATTCTTTTGTGAAATCAAGGCAGCATTTTTAAATGGTGTATGGTGATCTGAAAAAAAAGTAAAGGATGTGAAATCAAGCTACAAGTAAGGGACAACCCTCAGCAACTTCAGGATGGTTTTTCCTTGGTTCTTGCTTTCAGGTGAACCTGTGCCAATATGTCGGGACTACTTGTGACTACAGCAATTTCTCTTTACTGCATTTCTGATAGTTTGGCCTTAAACGGACAGAATAATTTTCTCCATTCACCTGTCCCAGGATTGTGCTATTACAGGACTTAAAAATTATACATTGTTTTCTGAGAATGGTTCTGAAATAACTGTTTGAGGAGGTATGGCACAACAACATGGCTTCTGCAGGACTGTATGAAACTTAACATTTTCTTGGGCTTTCTGCTAGTGTGAACAGTTTTTGATCTGTTCACACAGCTAGTTTTTATTTCACCTAACTGATGATTCTGAAATAGTCAGGGTTTGGTTTTTTTTTTTAAACAGCAGTTTTAGAGTCATTTTTAGTCTGCAAATGTTGTCACTTCTAATGAAGCTGCAGAAGTGCTTGGGTAAGAAAATCTCCTGTGGCCCAGATTCTGAGTACATGAAATGCCTGAGAGAAGGGTTCTCCTTAATGATGTGTGACCTATACATCCACTTATTCCCTGAGCTAGTATCAAGGAGGAAAAGGCTTGTTCTGTTCATTCTTCTCTGTTTCAAGGGCTGAAGCTGCTGGATCTGCTTCAGTTAACAGCTGAAAAAAAGGAAATCCTAGGTGACCCATAGTGAGTGCAGGGTTCTCAGTATCACTGAGTTCTGCTTTTGAATATAAGCTGCAATCCCAGGTAATGAGACATGCTAAAAAAATGTGCAGAAACAAATGTTGTGAATTTAGATGCAAAGCATTTATAGTCTCAGCGGATAGTAGCAATTCCTAATTTTTGATGTGTTTTGAAAGTGGGGAGATCAGCTACTCTTGTTTTCTTTGCAGGACTGTGTGTAATATGAGCTTGACTTTTTAAAATTATTACTATTTTTCAGTTTACTTAGGTTTTTTAATTGCTGCAATTGAAATACATAAATCTGCTGGAATTGAAGAATAAGTGCGTGCTAACTGAAAGTAAAGAATTACAAAGTCCATGTGGGAACTTTGGGTAGAGCTCAGACTTTTCCTATCATGATAGGTCATCTAACTCCACTTGAAAAGTTCTGAAATAGTACTTGCTTCTTTCCCTAAAGACTTTAAGAGGTTTTTATTTTCTCTAATGGGGTGACACTGTTTTGTGGGCCTCTGAAAGCCCCATTCCCAGCAGACAGGGAACTAGATTTATGAAGAAAGCAGCTTCTTCCTGTTTGGGGATGAGATCTTCTAAAAGCTTCTTCACAGACATTTTGAACCAGGAAGAAAATGAAGGCTCATGTGACCCTGGTATCAATTGATTAGGCGTGATAGTACTATCTGCAGGAAATATGAGAAGACTTCTTTAATCCTGTTTTTATTGCTATCTCCTGTCACACATTTTGTAATATGGAGTTCCTTCATTTGAGAGTGTGGTTTTAGCTTGTGACAAATGGTATGCTTAGAGTCTGTAGCAGTACTCCTCTTTTTTCCCATCAAAAACCCCTTACTTTTTACAAAGCAAAAAAAAAAAAGTTTCTGTTCTTTTGTGAGTAATCTGTTGCTTGCTATGTGCCTTTTGCCCCAGATCAGTTCCTAAAGATGAAGGAATGTGATCTGGCTCCTTTCCCCAGTTACAGTGTATTCAACAATTTAATATTAGCTGTTTGTGGTGGTTCTTAAAAGATTGTGTCTCAGGTCAGCTGTAGGCTATTTGTTAAAAGCAGATACAGTCGCACTCCTTTCAGTGTAGCTCAGGAAACTGAGACCTGGTTACAATAAGGGGTTTGCAGTTTCTGTCCACACTCTGGTAGGTATTCACTCAGCTGCAAGAGAGAACGTTGCAATATAAACTTCGCTGTGGGATATTCAGAGTTGCACCAGGGTATACACAGGATGATTTGAGTGCTCACTTGAGGCTTTTGATGTTCAGATGATCCAGGCAAATGCTGATTTTATCTGCGTTCACTTATGGAATACAGAAGTATAGTCAGGTAAATCAATTGATTAGATCATATGCAAGAAACTCCTAAATCACCTTCTGAGAAGTAAATGTAAATTTATTACTAAGAGAAAGTTGGCAAGGCTTTCAGAGATTCCTGATAGTTGCAGTATTTAAGAGTGCATGGACTCATTTATGTAGATAAAGCTCTGTAAGTAAGCCTGCTGTAAAGTGAGTAAAAGGATGGACAAAATTGGGTTTCATCCTAGAAACAGCCATCTTCACAAAGTGCTGAGAAGTGTATTTCAGGCTTTAGTTTTAATGAATGCTCCCTCTTTCAATTTTTCTCTGAAAACCATTGGGGCATGTCTGGGAGATGGGTGTGCATCTTCAAACACTATCTAACCTTGAGGTTTTCCCAAAGCATTGGAAGTATTTGTACAGTGATTTGTACAAGTCTAGGCATTGTCTGTGCCTGATGAGATGAATTGGATAGGAAGGAAGGTGTCTGCTATGTCTAGAGATCCTATGGGTCCAGATCACATAAAGGCTTGCATTGCCTAATGGGTTGGAGTTTTTACCTGCCTTTCCACCTGCTTTTACCCTTTTCTCTCTGCTTGTTTTAAAAAGAGTGTTTTGAAGTGACTGACTGCTTTTCATGACCCTTTGTTTATCCTGTAGCAGTTCTTTGAACAGAATAATTTTAGTCTTGCTGAGGAATAGAAGCCCTCATGGAAGGCTTTTCATTGAGGGAGGGAAATGTTAAATGTTGCTGCTTATCTGCTGCTCAGGTATGTTTCTGGAACAGTGGTGTTGTTTAGGGGGCAGAGGGAGTTAATAGCAAAGCAGGATTTAAAAAAAAAAAACAAAAAACCAAAACCAACTATTCAGCAAGAGAGAGTCCACACTGTAAATTCTGCCAGGCAGTTATCCCATGCAAATAGGTTGTCTTTCTATTAGTCTCTCACTTAGCACATAGCATTCCTGTGCAATTGCTATTGCAACACATTCCCATACCAAGTCACTGGAGAATCTAAGAGAAAGGGGACTGCTGAGACAGAAGCCAAAGTGAGGGTAGAGAACACAAGACAACAACTCCCCTCTATTCTGTGAAATCACTGTGCTGTGTTTAAACAGCTGCTTCTAGAGTGACTTGTGCCTAAATAGCCATCATGGCAGAGAGTTAAGAGTCAGTCTTTGCTCTATCTTGTCCTTAATAAATAGATGTTCTTGAAGTTACACTGCATTTGTGGGCATCATTGGTAATGGTAGCCAGAGGTGTCTCTTTGTGGCTATATACTGACTGTCAGTTGGTTTGTGGTGAGCCCCAGAAGTGACATCAAGTTGAGAATTAGTTAATCAGACTTTCGCTGAAATTAGAATATGAGGATGACAAGTCACAGCTCTATGCCATTGGGAATTCTGTGTTGGTATAATACTATTTTTATTTTAATAATCAAGTCTCAGCAAAGTCCACAATTCTTCGTGGTGTAAATGCTTGTGTTTAGAAGCCAGAACTTGGCTTGTCTGTTAGACTAGCATCATTAGTTAGTCAGGCTTAATAAAAGCAACCTCAGTGTTATCCCTGCATCCTAAAAAATACTCTCTGGAAGCTTAACTGAGATGAGAAACATAACTGAGATTTGACAGCTGGGGACAGGGCAAACCAGGGCAGGCTGGGTGAAGGGCTGCTCTCTCTGGAAGAGGAGGAGTGGGGCTGGTGGTGGGGAGGAACTATCCACGGCTGTGTTTAGAGTGGGTATTTCAGTCCCTCTTGGAAATTCACTCCTCCACTGCCCCCTCTTGGCTCTGGTACATCCAGTGTCTAGTGTTTATTGCTGATGAGTTCAGTGTTAGGGATTTGTGTTTCTGCCAGGATCGTGGTCCAGAGCCCAAGCTGTTTCCTACAGAGATCAAAACTGAGAAATGTGGGAAGACAGAGGGGTATATGGGGGGTGCCTTTTGTGTTTCTCTTCAGAGATTAACTGGAGGGCGTCTTGTTAAACCAGGAACAGAACTGTGCTTTTAAGTTACCGGGTTAGCAGCATGTGCCTTTGTACTGTTTCATTATAGAGGAACTCTTAATTCCACTGAGAAGAGGGAATTTAATCCCTTTAATGTGTAGAAGAGGTAGGAAGGATGGTGAAAATAAATACTGGTATCTCATGCTTGGAAAACTGCAGAGCATGGGTACAAGACCATTTCCTGAACAGTGAAGAGTCTGCCTTGGATTTTCTGCCTCCTGTTGTCTCTTTGTGAAGTTGCATGCTGGCTGATGCTGCCAGACTCGTAAACTGATTCTTGTTACTGGAAGCCTTGTCTGTTGCTTGCTGCAGAAATTCCACTTGCATCCCCATTAATTTGTCTCACAACATGTACAGGCTGACCTGTGGGTAAATCTGCATGCCTCCCTTTTGTTTGAGGTGTCTGCAGTCGTCTTTGCATGTGAATGCATTTCATGGGCTCTCCGGTTGTCCTTACAAACCACAGTATGATGCGTGAACTAAATACACCACAGACCGAGTTTCCTTCTGCAGTGCTGGGATGCTGACAGGCTTGTGGGAGAAGAGTGTGTACTGTGCAGAGGTACAAGCAGGGAAGGGGTCTGAAGGCCAGGCTGCGCTTGGGAGCATTGGGTCAACATTACCTAGTGCTGGGCCGCACAGAGGGACTCTCAGCTGAATTTGCTTTAATGGTGTAGAATGTGATTTTAGCTGTCTTTTGTCCACAAAGACAAATGTGAGGTTCTGGGGAAACTGCAGAAAGTGTAAAAAATGTTGCTTCCCAGCTTGTGTCTGGGTCATTCCCAGGACATAAGGTGGTGCTGTTTCCCTTCTCTGATGTTTTGGGGTTTTTTTCACTTCAAGGATGTCCCGTTTGTGATATTTGTTAAGTTGCAGAATCCTTTACTCCTTCAGAAGTATTCTAAGGCCGTAACAGTTTCTTGTTTTCAGCAGTTGCTGTGTGAGATGCCTTGATGTATGTGTGGTATAAATGCTGGACCCCTTTTGACCCCATTGTTCTCCTCACTTCGATGTCGAATCAAGCTGTCTTCATCATGCCTTGAAGGTGGCAAGAACTTCTCTGTTAGATTCAGTCTTGCAATGCTTTAGTATGTGTACACTTAGCAAAGAAACTGTTGCAGGACAGATGGGTTGCTTGGATGACTTTGCCCACCTTCATGTATGCACATTAGAGCATTGTGTTTTGACACATCACATTCAGAAAACCTCTGCATGAGGTTCTTCCAGTGTTCTTGGATGGTTTCTGAGAGCAAGAATGAAGACAAAATCCTGATCTAGATTTATACTTGCATTAGGAAGTAGAATTAGGAAGACCAATTCAGAGATTGTAATAAACTTATATGGGGTGCCACCTCATTGTTGTGAGGAGACACCTTAGTCGTTGCACCAGCTCAGCTAATACTGTCTAGTTAATCCATATCTGTAGGGTCATATGGTAGGGAAAGCAAGGTGGAAAATGCTTTTGACACAAAACTTGAACAGTTGCTTGGATATTGCAAAAGCATTTTTGCCTAATGTTGCTGCTTCTAGAGAGAGACTGAGCACTCTGTGTGCGAGTTGGTCAGCATGTCTTTGGGAGCAAAGCATTTCAACAGTCATGTGAGCATTGTCTTAGGACTTGCCTTTTCTCTAGGCCTTATCTTTTCTGGAGCTAAAATCCAGGTCAAATACCCAGACCCGTATGCTTCCCAGCAGCTGCTTAGCAGAGGCATGTCAGTGTGTTTACAGAGGTTGAAACAACTGAATATGTTCTTCATGGGTAGGCAAGCTATGTTTTATATCTATTGAGGTTGTAGATAGAGTCTTACTGTTGACAGTCATTGTCAACATACCAGTTACCTGTAATCGATGGAGCAGCTCCTTCATCAGTCCTAAGTGTGCCTTCTGCCAGGCATTTGTTGTGGGTTCCCTGTCTGTGCTTATCATGCTCTCCCTTTCATTGCTAGTGCCAGTTGTTCAAGTTGAGCACAGCAGAGCATCTTTATCTTTCAGTGAAGAAATTCAGCCTAGTTCCTGTCTCTTTTCTCATTCTCTTTTCCTTTTTTTTTTAAACAGTTATCAGAGGCTGCCTTTTGCACTTTTCCAGTCTCTTCCTTTCAGCTATCCAGATGTTTCCCCAGAGTAACTGTGAATAGTAGTAATTAAGAGGCCTCCACATTATGAGTGCCCCCTTTATAAGCAAAGTCTGTTACGTGAATGGCTGCACTTGAGGGGAAAGCCCTTATCCTGTTGCAAAGATGTGGCAGATTTCTTTAGCATTTTTCCCTGTAACTGCTGGTACTTCTGGATGGGGTCACAGTGTGTGAGTAGAGCATTGAAATGGAGCTCTAAAGTCTCATTTCAGACTTGGTCTTCCTGAGATGGTGAAAGTGGGAGTGTTTTTGCCTAAGGAGGTGAACAACAGCTAGGATGGGTGACCCTCTGCCACTGGGATGGATTTGATGAGTGACTTGGCCTGTTCTCCAGGTCTCTTGCTGTTAGAGAGGAATTAGCAGGATGGTTGTCCTTCTGAAGTCTTGTGCAGTTTTGAGGGAAGGGGCCGGGGGGGGGCGGGGGAGAGAGAATAGTCTTGAAACCAAAATCTGACCTACTTCTCCTGCTTCTCTCCACAGCTGCCAAAAGCCTGCTGAACAAGAAGTCAGATGGAGTGAAGGTAAGTTCCTGCTTTCCCATTTCACTGTCTCTCCCACCATCTGAACAGAAGACAGCCATTTTCCCTGGTGCCCATCCCCTTCCAGGGTAAAATCACAGCCCTGTCCTGTGGCTGGGATTGTTATGCTCAGTGTATCATTATAGAGCCCTGGGTGGGATCTTAATATTCCTTACATGCACCTTATACATCACACAACTAGCTAAGTGCACTGTTGTACCAGCAAGATTTCTTTTTCCCCTTTCTCTGAAGTATGGAGAACTGGTCAATGCTGTGGATTAGAAAGACCAAGGACTTGCACAAGTGTAACACACACCTCTGACTAGTCTGTTCTGTTCAGTGCAGAATGCTTCCAAGTATCGAAATTGCACAGAACAATTGTCAGTGACTGATGATACCCAGCAGACCTTGTGGAAGTCTCTTTGTCTCCCTCCTTGGACAGATGCTGAAGGTTGAGCTGGAAAGAGGGGTGGAGAAGGAGGAGCCTCCAGATGTTCATGTTTGGACGGAATGGAAACTGAGTCTTGTGTTAGAGTTTGGTCCCTGTCCCTGAGGGCCAGGCACTCCCCTGTTCCCTTCTAAGGGGAATTATTTTTTCCCCATTTCAATTTCACTCTTTGTATGCAGAGTCATCCTTTAGTTCTGGAGGTCAAATAGGCCATTCCCAAGGCTGTATATTGTTGCAGGCAGTAGCCCTTTACCATCTGGTACTGGAGTAGAGACAGTTATGAGCTAGAGCACTGTCTTCCCCTAACTGTTCCAAAGGATAACTGTCCTCCACATGGGAAAGTAGGGTTTGGTTTATTTGCTTGCATTTCCATTGGAAGTCCAAATGTTTCTCCACAGCTGTTAGGCGGAATAGTTCATCATCTGGTTTTGCACTGTGGACAGTCTTCATTCTCCCCATGGTGGGGGGTTGACAGGCACACTGCAGGACCAGCACGCTTGTTCTCTCCTGCTCTGTTAGCCCTTTTCCATTTTAATGAGGCTCTGTTTCCAGAGGGCTCACAATACAAGCAGGCTGCTGGAAAAAGAGGTGTTTTCAGAGGAGTTGTGTTTATTTTAGGTACTGCTCTAGTAAAACCTGCATTCTTGCAGTTCTGCTATGTTCTGCCCTAATGACACCCAAGTTTGGGGTATTTTTTGACCAAAATGCTATAGTGCAACTGCTGTTCTTGCCCTAGGATACTTATCTTTGAAATGTACCTGCAAGAGTGAACTCTTGTGCCTTTGCACATGCCTGCCTCTTGTACTGACATGCACTGAACACATGCACACTAATACAGCAAGTGTGTTTTGAGTTGTCGCATCTGTCAATATGGAAAACTTTGCAGTAAAATCCCAGTGGAATAAGAATGGGTGATCCCAGATGTTGTGAACTGAGAACCAGCAGATACTTGCTTCAAAATCCCAATGTGGCAGGGGAGAAGCAACTGGGAAAGCAGCAGATACCAACACATCTACATAGTTTTTGTTAGCTGTCTAGAAAAAACTTGTTTTCTTCTCAGGATTCTTGATTTCCAACAGGCTCTCAGGGAGTGCTACAGCTTGGGTCAAAATCTTCCAGAAATGGACAGGTGATGTGCACATGGGTTTTGAGGCACAGCTTCCTAGTCATGTAGTTACAAGGAGACCTGTTATGTTAAAAGACTTCCAGCTCCATAGAAAGCTTGTGGTGTTTGGTTTATTGAGAACACGGTGTCTTCCTCTGTGAAAAGGGTAAAGCTGGATTTGCTTTTCTAGCTTCAACTCTTCACAGTATATATTGTTCCTGATACATACAATTGAATACTTGTGATAAAGTGGAAGGTAGATTAGAGATCACAGCATTCTCTGTACGTGGTGAATGGGGTTGTCCTCTGGGAACCTCTTCTCTACTTCTGCATGACAGTGGAGACCTGCAGTCAAGACTCTGCATGTAACTTCCTTGCTCCTAAGTGTTAGAGCAGTCTTGCTCTGCAGTATGAACCTGAGTGGTGTCCATGAGGGGCATTACATGCTTTCAACCTGCACTGAGGGCCCTCCGAAGAGTTGTTTAAGCTTACCATTTTCCCCAGACAGCATCTATCTTCAGGTGTGGTTTTTGAGTCCTCACTTCTATAAGCTTTAAAACTCAGAAGTTATATATTTTTTCTTAAAGCTGGTGTTTTGAGTAACCCTCTTGCTCAATGATGCAGACTTTTAAAAGTACAGGTCTCTTCCCCCTGGTGCTAAGTTTGGACAAGATAGAGAGCAGGTGGTGGTCTGTGTGTGTTTGTAGTACATCCTTAACACTTCTGTTGTAGGATTTCTGTGGCTACATGCTTATTTCTTTCCTTGCTCTGGCTGTCTACATGTACAGTGCTGATTCCCGTTAGTCATCCTATGGAAGTATATAGCCTTTTACCACTTCCATTTGCTTATTGGAGCAGTATTGGCACAGTTGGCTGCTGTGCAGCAGTCTCTGTGCTGGTCACTGTCTGGCAGGTGGCCTCACCGTTGTGACCAGCCTGCTTTTCGTGCATTGCTCGTTATGTGGGAAACTTGTAATTTTAGCCCCACTGATCTTCTCATCCTAGGTAGTTCTGACAAACAACTTGTGCCAGTGACTGCTTGAGTTAAGAGCATCTGGTCTTGCGTTACCCGTAGGAAACTATGATTTTCTGCCCACTGCAGTAGTGCAGGGCACAGATACCATGACTTGAACACCAAACAGATTTTCAGCTTTGTGGTACCCTTTCCACTCCCACTTCCTATATAAATAATTTTACATCAGATATAGGTTTAGAACAAGCATTGCATGCTGTATCTTTAACTGTAGTCTGCTGCTGACCACCTGCCACGTGGTGAGACTGTTTCTTATGTTCCTTTCAGATATGGAGACTCCTGGTTTGTTTGGTGGTTGGGTTTTTTGTTTGTTTGTTTCTTAAAACCTTCTTGGAAATTAATTCCTTACAGAGATTTGAGAGGAAATATGTTTGTTTCTTCACTGGCTTTATCTGGTCCAGGGTGACTGTGCTCCATGAGACTGTTGCCATAGATGTCCACACAGTAGATGGGAATGGGAAGAGTATTTCTTCCACAAACTGATGATTACACCAGTGTAAAAATTAATGGCTTTAAGCCCATTGAAAAAAAAAAAAAACATTGCCAGTTTGTCTTAATTTACTTTCTGTTCAAGATAAGGTAACTTTCCCATACTTTTGGCTGGTATTCAGAGCTATCTATGCTAGAATCTTGCTTTATTTGACAAATGCAGCAGGAATTGCTATTACATAGTAATAGGCAAGTTTGAGTGAGGCCTATATGTTTTTCTCATACTTTATTCCCAAGAACTCCATGACAATGTGTATTGGTGAATATCTGATGGAAGGTGCAGCATGTTGTTGCTGATTTAGCATAAATGAGAGAGGAATGATATATTAGTCATTTGTGGTGATATAAGCATCTAGTGTGAGTCGTGTTGAGCTGATATGTAATAAAAACCCCACATTTTTTGTTTCTATAGGAATTGGCTTTAATCCTTTGCTGAAGCAAGCCTAACACACTAAAGCAATGGTGATGCATGCATTTTACTTGCATTAGACCATTTGGGGGGGTGGGGGGGAAGTTCAAGTCAGGAGGGGAGGACAAAAAGGAAACATTTTTTTATTCCGATGTACATGTATCCACACTGGGGTTATTTTGATAAATTTCCATGTGTATGACCCTCTCCTCTGGCAAATTCCCTTCCAAAAATCTATTTGAAGCATTCCTGGCTTTCATTTTGCACTGCTGCTTCTATTTCAAGTACTAATTCTGCTAATTGGTAGATATTTCATCAGCTTGGCACTTGAGAACTTTTCCATTATCTTAAATAATGAATGATTTAAACTGCCTTGAATCTTAAATTGTCCCTACTCACCAAACCTTTGGTAGTGCTGCACTCACTTTCTTCAGGCAGAATTTGGATCCAAGCTGATGGAGTAGCAGCAAGGAAGGCCCAGGTTTTATCCCCAAGGAACATGCTTTTCTGCTTTCAAATCCAGAAAGTGAGGCTAGAAGATACTGGGTGACGAATTGCAGAGCCATGTAACGTACCACGTGTCTTGTGGCCACCACTGTAGGTCCCAGGTATTTTTTTTTTAAGATTCTAAATTTGTGAGCAACATTGTGCAGCTTCCATTTTAAAATTGACTTTACATAGTTTCATGTCAAATCTACTTGCTTTCTTGTTCCCCTTTCTGCCTGTAATCTGGACTTGCCATCCACTGCAAGGTGAGGGAGGGGTTAAGGAATGGGCTGGGGCAGACATCTGGGTGAAGATTAAGGACACTTTATGCTGAATGTCCTTTCTCTGACCTTGTTGGGATCTTGGCTCCCTGTAGTTAGTGTTACAGTCCTACTGTTGATTTTTTTTTTTTTGTCTCTGGGCAGCACTTCAAACAATTGTGTTCCCTTTTTTCCCAAAGGGGAATTTCCCTTCCTACTGGTGTGAGAGGATGTGTGTGTTTCCAGTTCTAGCAGGGCCTGTCAGATCCATCTTTATAATCAGAATTTGTTAATGCACAAAGTGCTATTTTTAGTTAAGTATATAAGTATTTTAAAATTAGTTCTCCTCTAAGCTCTTTGTCAGTTTCTTCTTCTTTTCTTTCTTTTTTTTTTTTCCTGAGCACTTTGGTTTGATTAGAGGATACAAATTATATCAATAATGTTTTTCAGGGCCAGTGTAACACTCTGTGTAAATAGTAACTTGTGGAGAATGCTATGAGATGCAGGAGATTTTAACAGAATTCACTTGCAATGCTCTGCAAAATTTGTTGATTTTCTACCTTGTCTCGCTGCGGCACACTGTGTTCTTTCCCAGTAAAAGCTGAACAGCTGAAAGGAGAACTCAGCTGAAAGGAGAACTCAGCTGAAAGAGTAAAAATCCAGATTTTTGGTGTGGCAAGGTTAGTGTTGTAAAACCTGCCCTTCATCTTACATAACTGCAAAGAGGCACTAGTTACCATTTGTTCTGCTGTTTGTAGGGAATATTGCAGTAAGTGTACACTTGATGCCTGGTGGGTACCAGCTTTCCCTGCTCTTTGCCCAGTAAAGAGTATGTGGGGAAGGGAGGATACTCTGTAAGCTGGCATGGATGCTGAAAAGCAGTTTGTGAAAGTGTGCCTTAGGTAGAGAAGGCACAGTAGCAAGGTGAACCAACAGGGAATCCTTGGAAAACCTGCAAGGGACTGAAAATCAGCAAGGTACTGGAAATTCCCCCTTGCAGGGGTCAAGTAACATCCATGCGGTGACCAACAGGAGTTAATGCTCCTACTTCTGTATCTGGACTTTTTATGATCCTAAAGCCATACTGTTTAAAGATTGTTGTGGTGAAGTTAAATGAGGAGAACCCAAGTTCACCTGAACAGCACAGTTTTATGCTGAAGTGTTTTGTGCAAGACGCTTGGGGAGCACTTCAGATCTGGTTTAAGTGCTCGACATCCAGTAACACATTCTACCCACCTTTGACGCATTCAGTTTTTTTACTGCATTGTTGTAATGCCTAGAAACTCCAACTGAGATCAAGGGTCCAGTGTGCTTAGCACTGTAGCGATGCCTAAGCAGAAGATCCCTGCCTCTTAGCTTACAATTTAAATAGACAAGCTGACAAAGGGCAAGAGAGAAGATGGATTGACAAAGATTAAATGATCTGCTCAGCATCACACAAAAGGGCTAAAGTAAAGTAGAAATAGGACCTCAAATCTGCTATTTCAGGCTGCCTCTCACTGATCTGCTTTGAGTTCAGGATTTTTTTTCCTACCTTAAGTCCTGAAATGACTATACTCTCTACGGGAATATGAATTGCAGCAAGCATGATGTTTTAACATAAATATACTGTCAGTATCAAACCGGGGGAGGACTGCACATAGAAGATAGAGATACAAAAAGCTGTCGTGAAAAGATACCCATATTAAGTGTCCAGAACTGTGAATGAGACCTTGCCTGGAATCACTCCACTTCCTATAGCATCTTCCAGTATGTGTTGTATTTTCTATAGATGCTCTTTATGATTTACACTTGCCATTTCCAGTATTACTGCTCTGCTGAAGGGACAGTGATTCTTCAGGTTGTCTTCTGTCACCTGCTGACTTTGTTTTTACCTAAAGCAAGAGTCTTCCTTAAGTTTCATTGTAGAGAATCTGCTCCTCTTTTGAGATGAACACCCGAATTTCGTACAAATACAGAAATAGAACTTTAACAAACATTAATCCCTGGGTTTGAGAGGAAAATGTCCATACTGCTTTGGGAGAATGTTTTGTCACTCAAATGTAGGGAAATCCTTAAAGTGATCAGTGAGGTACTTTACCATAGGCTGTCTGCCTTTAACAATTTTTTGCATTCCCTGGGATGTCTCTGCACTGCCTAGAAATACTTAGAGATGTAGCTGTGTTGTGGAAGGGAAGGAGAACTCTGTCTGTAACTAAACTTCTGTTACCTTATTTACTCTGCTAAATTGCAGTCACATTACCAGAAGAACAAAAAGGTTTGCTCAGCTAGTCATCTTGGGAAGGTAACATAGATGGCTCTGATGTAGCAGTTACAGAGGGGATTGGGAGACTGATGTGGTTTCAGTTATTTCCTTGTGTATGTTTTGACTTAATAAGTTTTGATGCTTTAGCACTTACTGCTGGTGCCTCGTGTTGGCATTATCCAACCTGTCTTGAGTTGTAGTAGTATTTTCATGCTCTGGTCTTAACACAGACCTTACTCCCCACCCTTTCCATACTGCCTAGCTAGCTTTTTTTACCCCTGTTATTATAGTAGCCAGTAATAATGTGCTTTCAGGGATTTCTATAATACATCATGCCATGTTAATAGACCAATGCTGTTTTAAATTTAGATTGTACTCTAATTAAATTCTGATCTGCAGAGGGTTCTGTTTCCTCCTGTGTCAGTGTTACTTGTGCCTCTAATATAGGAGGGTGATTGTTTTCTTCACAGCTTGATTGACTCTCCTTTCATATTGAACCTTTTGCTTGTCTCTTAATATTTTCTGCCCCTTTTCTTGTTTCTGTAACTCACTGGAAATCTGTATGAACTTCAAAGGAGACTGTCTTCCTTAGAGATAAGTTTCCCTGCAGTATGCCTATACCCTTTGTCTGCTGCAACTTATAAGATACATTAAAAATAAAACCTGAAGTTTTGGAGCAGTTTCTCAGCTGGTGTGAATATCCACTTCTCCCAGTTAAAAATTCCCTGTTGTGACTGGGTACAAGGATTCCTCTGGGTTGTGGTGGTGTAAGCATTGTATTCGTTCACTGGTAGCACATCCTATTTTAGCTCTAGCTTGAGGAAGAGCCTGTGGAGAAGCTAAATTGTCCTAAAAGATGAGAAGAATCACAAGTTTGTAAATGAGGTAATGGCACGCCCTATGTTGTGCCCCCACAAAGTGGAAGATTCATGAGCCAAATGCTGAACAGATCAGTGTTTGGAGTCTGTCCGTACTGGAATTAAAAATCAGATGAGGCAGAAGGTTTGCTAGTTTGAGTCTGTGCAGTGTCTGTGTGATCCTGGACTGTATGGTGTGATTAGGAATGTGATTCTGGGTATGAGGTGAGCATGGGCACTTCTGCTCTCAAAGACATGCCAGTCTGTATGTGTGCTTGAGCTCTGATGTGAGGATAGCAGGGATGAAGGCAATATTCAAGGTGAAAGCTGTGAAGGCTCAGTAAGTGTATGAAATGGGGAGGTACAGCTCCATGGCCTGTACTGAGTTCAAGGGCTACTCCAGAGGTGGGCCATGGTAGCATGTGGGAGTCCACAGCTATGCAGCTGAGCCCAAGCCATTCTGGTTTTTGGCTGGGATGTGCTGTCCTACACTACTCTGTGAGCTAGACTCTGTAGTAAGCAGCAGAGAAATAGCCTAGATAGTACCAAAGGAGAAGGGCAGATGGAAAATGTATGTGGAGACAGCAGAGTAAAGAGGTAGCATTGTAATGCTGAAAGACCTGCCAGGCTCAGCTTGGACAGGATGACACTAAGAGTGTAGTGAAAAAGCAGAGAAATGCATGTTGAACCGGGTTTACTGGAGAGTGCAGTTTGGTGTGAAGGTGTCTTTGAAGATGACTGCAGATGCCTTTGAATGAGAGTAGAGTCCAAGAAGGTTGGGTAGTGTTTGAGCATTGCTCCCTGTTTCTTCTCCTCCAAGTATCTGAGAGTGCAAGGTGTTCTGGCTTTTGAGTGCCTCTTTGTCTTTCTTGCCTTTCCTCTATGTCTGAGCATGGGTGCACCTTGCCTCTCCAGTCAGCCCCAGTTTCTGTGTGAGGGAGCCTTTTTCCTCCCCATGCTATGCACAGAAGTTCCTTCTTCTTTCTTTAGCCCTTGGGGATGCTCCTCCTCCCTACCCTCTGATTCTAGTTGCAAACACACCTCTGTTTCCTCCAAATGGGAACACATGGCGGGGGGGTTCTGCCTACCTCTTCAGTGTGGCTGGGGAAGCTGCACAGTGTTCGGAGGTGGGAGAGCACACAGAGGCACCCCCTTGCATCCCACATCTTGTGAATATATATTCCTCTCTCTTCTCCTTTCATATCAGCGTGTGGGGCACCTATGTTCTGACCTCGATGTTTGAGTGGATGGGGGTCTTCAACCCTGCCCTTTCCCCTGGTGTGTAGTCATGTTCTTTAATGGTTACTTCTCTCTGCACCTTCTCATGTGTCTGTGCATTTCTGCTGCTGCTTATACCTGTCCTAGGGGAGCATTATTGGCAGGGGGGCCCTTGCTGGCACACTAATGTGTGAATAGTTTCTGTGCTTTTCTTCTGATCTCCTCTCTTCCCTTCTCTTTCCCTCTCTCAATGGTGTGTCCAGAAAAGGAAGTCAAGCTCCAGTGTGCATTTGATGGTGAGCACCTCCCGTAAGCTGCCTGCGATTCATGCGTCCGCCATTCTCATGCCATGCACGCTCGGCTTGTGCTCATCACCCTACATAGCATGTCTGTGCAGGGGCAGGGTGGTGGTGGTGGGGATCATTGTGCACTGAAAGGTCCATGTCCTCACTAAAAGGGCCCTGTGATCGTCTGGCCCCCGGCCAGTTGTACTGTTCCCACTTTGTGCAGAAAATCAACTGCTGGCAATGCAGTTTGACCTTCCCTGCTCTGAGTGTGAAATGAAAAAAGGCAGTGGTTCTCCTGGGCTCAGCAGAGCAGGTGCGTGTCTTGCCTGGACATGGGGCTTTGTCATTCTGTTGCAGAGGTGCCAAAAAGAGGAGCAGGTGCTTTGCCTGGTGTTGGTGCCATCATCCTTGGTGGGAGCCCTGCAGTGTAGAACAAACTGGGAGTCGCTCCAAATGTGGCAGAGACTGATGGGGCTCCACTGTTCAGATGAAATGTGTGGGCACAGCACCGCTAGGCAGCTCAGAGCTGCCAGTCACTTCTTTTTTTAGCATACTTACTGAAAAGGTTTGTCAAAGCCTTTATAATCCAAAACTTCCTTTTGTCCTGATCTTGTTTATGTATCCCAGCATGACCAAATACCTAGTAACTGCCTCCCCTGTCCTGTTCATTTCCTTTTTTCATCCATCCAGATGTTTGACTTCCACAGAATTTGTCAGAAAACTAGTCAAATCCACTCTCAAGGGAGCAAAGAGAAAATTGTCCAGTGCCGTATTGTAAGGAGGCATACACAGCCCATTAGATGATGCCTTTGTCTCTGACACTGACAGATGAACAGAAACGAAAGTACAAAAATTAGTTATTGCATTATCTCCTTTATACAGAAAAAGAACAGAAAATATTTCTCCCCTATTGCAGGTAGGAACAGGAATGTTATAGTACTGAGAAAGCAGAATAATTTGTTTCTACATTACTATCTGGAAGATATTTCTCCTCTTCCTCCTTCAATGACAGCTTAAAACTATGTAAACACAAAAAAGTAATCCCAAAGTACTGCTTGGAAAATCTGATGTGAGGGACTGACTTTTCACCAGCCCTGCCTTTACGAAACTCCAGGGCAGGAGTTCGTTGGGCCTTTCTTGCCCTTCTCTGCCCACGGCCAGCAATACTTAAATTCGCTCTGCGTGTTGTTTTAAAGCAGCTGGGATATGTAAACTCTGTGTCAGCCTCAGAAAACATGGAAGCAGTGAAGGTGGCTAAATAACCAGAGATGGCCCATGTGTTGGTACTTATTTTCTTTTAGTTGGCTAGAAATGTGTGTCCCTAGCGATATGATCACTGGTCTGTTTTTTCTCTTGCACCCTCTATGTTGTTTGTGCCTGTCTGTCTGTCTCTTGTCTAGCTCAGGAAGCACTGCCAACTGCTGTGCCAAAACTAATCATGTTACATAGATTTTTAAGAAGGGCCTGTCACCTTTTTAGGTGAATTGGCCTCTTTCAACTTGAGCTGTACCGCTGTGAATTACCAAGGGTTGTAGCCTGCCCAGTGACTGTGATGTTGGCTGGCAGTAGGAGGGGAAGGGGAGGGGTAGGTAAGAGCTGGCTGTGCTGCCTGGGGCTCTGGGAAGGGCAGGCCAGTCTTTTCCAGGGAAGGGCAGTTGGTTAGGGGGCAGAAGACACAAGTGTGTGCAGGAAGCTCCGTATGTCAGATACCTCCATCTGAGAAAGACCTGTGCAAAACACTTAGGCTAAGTCTTCTGCCTCTTACTTCCTTGGGACTCTGTCCTGGAGTAAAATGCTATGTGATTCTGTACTAGCAAACATGATACTTGGTCTTCTTCAGCCCACTGGCTGGGTAAGAGTATGATGGGTAAGAGTATGAACTGGGTGTTCAGTGCAGCCTGGAGGGTAGGCTGTGTGCTTTGGGTGTGTGTGGGTTTGCACTTTGTAAGGTGACGTCTAACACCTAACAGGGTGCTGTCAACTTTTTTTCAGAACAGTGGCTTCCTGGATGGTTTGGGTTTTTTTCCCATTTGGCTTCAGTTATAAAGCCTTCAGAAAATCAGAGTTATTTTTATATAGCTTCTTTCATGCTAACTTTATCTTCTTATCCCAATGGACTAAGAAAAACGGGCTGTGCTTTTCCCACAGAAGAGGTTTGGAAGATAGATCTCTGCATTAGGATCACTGTTTCTGAAGACGTACGGGAACCTCAGTGCTGTGTGGAGGGGTGGACCCAGGCATTGACAGAAGATTGATTGTACTTATGCCACAAAATAGCTTGGGGATTCATTTTTTCAAGTTGATCTGCTCCTCTCTTACATGCACAGTGGCCTGTCGTCTCTTCTGCCATCAGGCTGGAAATACATGCAGGAAGCAAAGCTCTTGGAAGGCCAAAGTCTTAGGACAATGTGGGGATGTATAGGAAGAGACAGTAAACAGTAATCTGTAAAGTGTTTCTCCTTTCTTAGCTTTGGGGATGAGTGTGCGTCATATGTTCTTTTTTCTCCCATGGACTTCTAAAGAATTCATTCCTGCCTGTCTCTTGTACTGCCTCCCTTCTCCACCTGCCCCATCTTCCTCTGTTTCTTCTCTCTCCTTCTCCAAAAGGGATAGCTAAGCCAAGGCATGCTGCTTGTGAAGAAAAACTGAAGTATTAGTAGGTGTGTGTGACGTCTCAACCTCATAGGATCTTTCTCTGGTTGACATAATTAAACCTTTGGCAGATGTTTTCCAGCTCAGCATTTGACTTTTGCATTCTTTGTGGTGGTTACAGGGTGATGAGGGCCTGATGTTTTGCAGTATGAGTTTGCACTCCCCAAGAATGGTGGGATGGAGAGCAGCTGCGATGAGGTCACACTGCTGTGAGCTTCCACCTAGTACCCCTGACCTGTAAACCAAGGAGTTTGAGTGAGGCTCCTGCAGTGCTGATTTTGACATTGTTGATAGTGCCTGGCAGGAAGAGAGCTATGTACCTGGTGTGGGGGTTACATGGCAGTGTAACTGTGGGCCTAATTCTCCAACAACTGACTGGATTTGTGGGCTAGGAGCTATATACTAGTGGACACAGGTTTGGCTTCATACAAACATAGACTGCTCGTTCCTGACATAACCAACGTACATGACCCAATGGGACATTCCTTTGCAGCAAGCTGGTGACTGCCTCACTGTTGTGCTGTGTGAATGCAGGAAATGGAGATTTTATTCTTCTACCACAGCTACAAGAGAGACTGAAGAGGGGAATGATGAAAAACTATTGGGCACCATCCAGAGGACTTGCTACTTGGGGAACTACATGGCCTTTTCCTTGTGTCCCACCCCCATCTCTTTCCATGTTTTGGTCCTGAAGTCTCTTTGTTCAGGTCACAGCAGGGACACAACACACCATACCTCACCTTTCTCTACCTTTTCTAGGGCTGACCACACTTCTATCTTGCATCAGTAGATTCCCTGAGACCCTCAGCATCATCACATATCTAGGACTGTTCCTGCACACTTTGGGACTCCTCAGACACGACTCCCATTTGTCCCCTGTTTGAGACTGCACCATGACTATTGCATGTCTCTCACTTCTGTAGTCTCTTCTTCTCGGGACTACTGCCACCTCTCATTCTTCTTCACCAAATACTTTTGTTGGTGCTCATTGCAGGATTCTCCCCATCCCTTTGGGCTGCTGCCTTTTTCCCTTCTGTTTTCCTTCCTTACAGCTCTAGCAGTCCATGGCGTTTGGGTTTTGGTACATCCCTTACAATATCTGTTGCCTCTGAGGGAAGGATGATGTCCAGCGAGCCGGGCAGCACTCCTTCCTCCCTCTTCTTGGTGATCGAGCCTGTGGGGAGGGGAGGGTCTGCGGAGATGGTTGGGGTTGAAGCAATATTGTTGTTTTCTTGCTGCCTCTGCTGCGCAGCAGAGGAACTAAAACCATGTTTTTCTGTCTCAGCCACAGAGCAACAACAAAACCAGTATAGTAAGCACTGCAAAAGAAACACCCTCAGTGCAGACGTCCATGGTATCTTCCCCGACCGCTATTTTTTTTTCCTGTTTGGTTTAATTTTGATTCTGTCCTCTCCCCTTCTCTCCTTCCCCCCCATCCCGAGTGCTGCTTGTGCTGCTCTGTTTCAGCTTGTGTTTTGGCTTCATTCTGTTGATGTCCCTGTGCTGCTGTGGGGCCTGATCACAGCCTCACAGGCTTTGGGGTGGGGGTGCTGAGCAGAGCTGTGGTTGGGTGTGGGGATTGCAGCTTGCGGGTCTTCCCCGTGTGCCATCCCTGTATAGTTCTGTGTGTCTGGTTCAACTGTTCCTGCTGGCTTTGGGGAGGCTGGTTTGGAAGAAGAGAATGGCAAGCTCCATCCACTCTCCAGCGCTCAGGAAATGGAGGATGGACTTCAGGACAGCACAGAAGAAAGGGCAGGCAAAGGGTTTTTAGAGGAATCCCTTGATGGCCCATTTGGCCTGCTTAGTTGGGCAGTTGATTCTCTGCAGCTCGCTGACTTGCTGGGCTGGCATTTTCTGTTTGGGCTGTGTGCAGCAGGCTTCATAGGGTGCCCTGTGCCTAGTATGTTTAACGGCACAGCTCGGTGTGGTCTGCCTCAGTATGCTTGGAAGATCAGGCAGCAGTGCAATGGGTGACAGAGGCAGATGGGTGAGTGTACCTCACTGTACCGTCATGGTCCCTGGTGCCCTCACTGAACCACCCTGCAAGAGTGATAGCAGTGGGAGGAGATGGTGCAGGATCCTGAAGTCTTGTCCCAGTAATGAAAGGATGAGTGCAGGAGCTAGTTAGCACCCGTAGACCTGGTAGCTGCTCTTTGTTGTGTGTCTCTGGAGAGTTGGATTTGGCAATTTTTGGTGGGTGGAAGGGTGGGACTTCATGTTTTTGTTGTTTGTTGTAGGACAAAGCGTTCTTGGGACACTTCATAATTTTCTGTTTTCCCTTCACTGGCTTTGTTCATGATAGTTTTGATACTAAGGGAGCCTTTCTAAATTATTAATTATTGTTGTTATTATTGGAATTGGATCTTATTTTAGAGACTTTAAGAAAAATGTGCCTTTTTTCACAGCCCAGTTCCATTAGAATTCCTCTGAGAGGCATTGAGGTGGTCTGGCTTATCACCTTTCTATTATGGAAATTATGAATGTCCCTTTTTTTAGGCTAAAATACCCAGCAAACTTCCCAAAAAACTGGGAGGCAAAGGCCCCAGCCCAGTATTATCCTCTCCCTCTTCTGAAACGTTTTCCAGTGAGGATGCTGCTGAGGGATCATTACTTCATGAACGGCTGCAGAGGGTGCAGACTGGCTGCTTGGTTGCCATCTGGCATTTGTGCCAACCTGGTTCACTGGAGGCAAATTGGGAATTAGGGGCAAATGCAGTGAAGCTGGGGGCTTTGTCTCCTTGTGACTGTAGCTTTTAGTGCAGCTTCTCTCTTCAGGAAACCTTTTGTGCAGGAAGTGTGTGCGTGCGCACTCAAGCACACGTGCTGTTTGGAGTTTGTGGTTTGATTATTTTTTTTTTTATGTCAGTCACCTTTTCTTCACTTGCTGGGGAGTGAAAAGAAATGAGAGAATGCTTTGGAACTGGAGTTTAATGATTCTTCCATCCTTTCCTAGGAGCCTCAAACAACTGTTGTCCATAATGCTACAGATGGCATAAAGGTAAGGGATGGGAGTGTTGCCAGAGAAACTTCTGCTTCTCTCGTCGTTCTTGTCTTCATGTGTCTTACTTCGGTTTCTACCTTTCCAATGTCTGGTTTGTAGCATGCTCCTGAATACTGCTGGCAGTAGACTGCGAGGGTTGTGTTTTGTATGGCTGTGGATCTCTGGAAGAGGCTGAGTAGGGACAACTGTTCAAATATTATCATCTCTTTCCTACTGTGGTGTGTAATCACCACTCTCTTTCATATGTGGGGTGGAAGAGAAGAAACATACAGGCACTTACGCACTTTTTTTTTTCCTTCTGGAAGAGGAGACCTGTTCCTCTGAGAAAGCCTAGGAGCCCTTCTTTAGCTTCTTGCGGCTATTCTTCTTCCAAACAGAAGCAACTCCCATTTGATCACATATGACAGAATTTGGTAACTTCTGTCCTTGTAGAAGTTCTGGGTGGACGGCTTGAATGGCTTGAGCACATAAAAGCTGAGCAGAGATGCTGTTAAGTTTTGCTTAATATTTGTCCTGCTTCCATCCAAATCTTCCTTATATCCTCCTCTCCCTTGCCATACCTGCCAATGTTTTTGCGCTTTTCCCCATCTTTCTTCACAAACAAATCAAACTATTTGCTCGTGTTCCTGACTGCTGATGCCTGGTAATGCTCTGTTCTGCCGTGCAGGGTTCCACAGAGAGCTGTAACACCACGACAGAAGATGAGGATCTGAAAGGTAGGTGTTTTGCCTGTGATTTCTAATACAGTTCAGTGCAGGCAGGGGATCCTGGAGATTCGAACATTGCCTTGAACTAGCTTCCCAGATTTCTGTGTCTGACTCAGTTCATAAATTTGCCATGACGCTGTGATTCCTGTCACAGTGAGACCATGCATTAGGGAACCAGCTGACTTGGCCTCTGTGGTATATAAACACTGTTGCCCTGGGCTAATTTGGTTTGTCTCAGAGTTGGAATTCTTTTCTTGCAAAAATCATAATCTGTTCATCTCCAGTCCATTTCTAGGTGTGGAAAATCCCTACCAGGCCCTTGAGGTTTGGAGTCCGGTTGTGGTTTTGTGCTTCCCTGTAGGTTACAGGGAGTTGAAACCTCTCTGTTACTGCTCAGTCACCCTTCTTACCCCTTTCTGGGAATCTCTTTAGTGACATGCACACACTTCCTTCTTTATTTTTTTCTCTTTGGGTCTATTTTTTGTTTCTAAGATGAAGATCATTCTCAGCCTGTCATCTCTGAATGGAAATTGTTTTTTATGTCCTTGACTGAGATATCAGTAGAGGGAGAGGCTGAGAAGAGATTTGGCACCTTTCAGTGACCATATCATAAATATTCTGTGCTTGTAAAACTCTTTAGGTGAAGGAGCTCCAAGTCCCATATCTGCTCATATTGTTTGAGCAGTTGTCCTTTTCCTGACCTCCCTAAAGAAGGACAAGCAGACATTTTCCTGAATGAGCAGGTTTGGGATGGATGAATGCAGTTTGCATTCGGAGGCAAACGTGTTACTAGTTTGCATTTTGAGGCAGAGGTACTCTCATTCTCCCCGTAGTCAATCTTAGTTACATATCCAGGGAAAAACATCAATTCTGACCCTGTGGTGTAGCAGCAAATGTCACCTATGTCAGGTGGGCTAGTTCCTGATGCTTTTCCTGTGGCTTATCACAAGCTGCTGGGTCCTTTTCTGAGGAGTCACAGGGAGCAGAAACACATGCCAGTGAGTAAATAAGCTCTGCAATACAGATTTTTTCAGATAAGACCTGACCTCATTACAGGACAGTATTCTAGCTCCCACCTTTTTGCCAAAGAGTAATTCCTGGTTTAAGAACCTAGCTTTGAGGACACTGGATGGTTTTGGTAGTGTGGTAATGAAATTGATTTATCTAATCTCTGCTGGATATCCATCCAGAACCTTGTCTCCTTTGGCAGCTGTTGTTCAGGAGGGGTCCGAGGCTTGAGCCAGTTGAGGCAAGGGGTCCTGTAAGTCAGGAATATGAATGCTGTGAGGACAGTAAGGCTAGGGCTGGAACGGAAGGGGGGGGCGAAGGAGGGCAGCTGGCCAGGGCTAAATCTATGAAGAATTGTATAGGGCTACATAGCTGCAGGTCAAAACTTAGAGTTGGTAGGGGGTTTTTTTGGCAGAGGTTAGAAAATTTTGTCACGATTTTAATTGAAGGAAGCGTTTGAATGGTGGTTGGGAGGGAAGGAGCTTGCACAGTAATGGTCTGTGCTATGGCCAGCTCTGGTAATTTTAGTGCTTCAGTTTTAAGTGTTCCTTTTCAACTCCTGCCACTCCATGTTTTAAGCTAAGGAAGCACTCAAGCAAAACTAAATGGACCAGAAGGTTTGGGGGTGTTGGAGTTCTCAGCATTCTGCATAGCCATGACTCTAGGAAAAGGGCAATGCTTGTGCAATTCCTCTGCCAACTTCTTGTTTTCAATAGACAACAGGTTACTCAGATCTGTTCTTGCTGTCATGTAGGAGACATTGTCTTGATCCATCATTGACAGTTGCCTCAGGGTTATGTTGTTTCCACTGTGGTGGGGCTAAAGGCAGCACCCCCCTGCCCTGTGTCTTTCTAAATTGCACAGCAGGTCCATGTTGTAGAGCTGTCTACTTGGCTTTGCCCTGGAGGATACTCCTGCATGTTTTGTGCCCAGCATTGTGGTTTCTTTAATGTTCTCCTATTTCCTTTCTCTTTTTTTATTTACTGAACTTGCGTGTTTTGTTTGTGTTTGTGTTTTAATTCCCTGCCATGCTAGCTCCCCCTCTCTCCACCGGGGATGGCAGCTCAGTGCTTGAAGGACGGAGGCACAGTGAGAGCAAAACACAGACTGAGTCCATGCAGTCCCAGCTTTCTCTCTGTTTCTCAGCCAGTAAGTCCAGGGGTGCAGTGCTTTATGGCATCTTTTTCCCACCCCTCCCTCCTCCTTTCCCATTTCTCCTTCCCCAAGATTTTTCCTTTCCTCAACTTCCTTCCAGAATGTTGATTTTTCATTTCCAGTACTCCAGAATAAAAAGAAATCATTTCCCTTCCTGCAAAATACCCTTCTTTGCACACTGAAAATTTCCAAACCTTTCCTTCCCTTTTTGGAAAAAAAAAAAACCCAGAACCTCATCCTAGCTAATTTCATTCCCTTGCTTTCATCTGGGAGAGATGTGGAGTTCTCTGCAGAGACACTGTCTTTTGGGGTTTCCTCGGGCAAGTCACTGCATCTCTTAGTTTTCCTTGTGGGAAATGGGGTCAGTGGTGCAGGTCTGCTTATGGAGGGGATGTGCGAGGCTGAATTCAGTCTCTCTTGTCAAGAACTTCTGAGCACCCCAGACACGGATGGTGCTCGGGAAGTACGAAAGGAACGAAAACCAGTTTTTACAGATTGCTTCAAGGATGCTTTGGAAGGGAGGCTGTGGCTGCTGGAAGATCCCACAGTGTTTCTGAATCCATTGTCAGGTGCTCTGAGTGAAAATCCTTGGATAATGTTGGCTCTGAGGGGCATTTCTCTGTTGTGAGCTTTACCTTGCATGTCTGTCTCACTAGCTCAGTTAGCTGGTACCGTGATTAGTCTGGTACCGTCTGCCTGATCTCTCCTGAATTGGCTGCCTCTGCAGAGGAGCCTGTGGCTGAAAAACTCTGAAAATTAATATGGAAAAAGGTAGTAGGTTGGAGAAAATCTAGGTGGAATTCCCAGCCTTTCCCCCTACACAGGCATACCGTACTAGCTGCCTGACTATTTAAAGCTATAATGGAAGGATCTGAGGATGCGAGATGGGAACATCTGGGGTATTTGATTCTGTCCAGGTCAGTCTGGGAAGGAAGGAACAGGCATGTCCTCTTCTGTCTCCTCCTGTCTTCCTTCCCTGTTTTCCTGCACACAGCACCAGTATCTCATACGATGCAGCAGTTGGAGCCTCTCTGTTACTTATTTTTGAATTAGGTCTAAGGATGTCAAACTGCTGGTTCGTGAGGTGCAATGGGAAAGGTGTTTTGCCCAGCCAGAACGGAAGGGAAATGATCTCTCCTGAAGTCCTTTTTGCTGTGAACTGTCCCCTCACTGCTTTCTTATTAACTCCTTCCTCTTGCTCATAGCAAGGCCCTGCTTGGTATGCTTAGGAGTGCCAAATCACTTCTCTGCCAGGTGGGACAGCATTCTCCCACCCCACTCCCCTCCGAGTTGAGATTTGCAGTGATTTGGATGCCCTACTTCCTTTCCCTTTCGCTTGCATCTCGTACTTGCCCTCGTGCTGCTCTGTCACTACTCCGACCAGTGTTTTAGGTCACCCTCAAACTACCTCCAGGAGCATTAGTGCGATTCATGCTATGCTCTGAGGGGTCTTCTGCACTGGTGCCAGTGTGGTCCCCTCTGAGCAGTGTCCGGCCCAGCTGATGCGTGACAGAGGCAGGAGAGCAGGCAGAGGTTGCTGGGATGTGGATGTCTCTGTGTGCCGACCAGGCTTGGGGCTGTGTGTGTTTGTACTTCTTTGTTGGTTTTTATTTTGCTTTCTGGTTTTTGTTTGTTTGTTATTTTAATGCTTACATTTGTTTTGCAGCTACACAGTCTTGTGAAGAGAAGCTTCTTGCCTGGGACAGCCCAGGGCAGACATTGGAGTTAGAGCGTGCTCGGTCGGAGCCTTTGCTAACTCCAGTAGTTCCCTTTGTACTTAACCGTGCACCGTGTAAGTTAGCAGCTGGGTAGCAGTAGTGGAGTAGTGCAACTAATACTAGATACCATAGATGTGAAGCTCCCCCCCTTCTTCTCTCCACCTCTGTGCCCCTCACCCCTCGGCCGCCCGAGAAGGGACGGAGCGCCCCTCTGAGCTAACCGCTGACGCCAGTTCCTACCGGCGGGAGGCACGGCCGCCGGCAGCCAGCCGCGGGCGCGACGGGGCCGCCGGCTCCCGCCCGCCGCGCCCCGGGGCTGCTCTCGCTGCTGGGCGCCGGCGGCTGCAGGGGGCGGCGCCGGCGGCTGCAGGGGGCGGCGCCGGCGGCTGCAGGGGGCGGCGCCGGCGGCTGCAGGGGGCGGCGCCGGCGGCTGCAGGGGGCGGCGCCGGCGGCTGCAGGGGGCGGCGCCGGCGGCTGCAGGGGGCGGCGCCGGCGGCTGCAGGGGGCGGCGCCGGCGGCTGCAGGGGAGGAAAGCCCGGCTGCGAACTCTGCAGCGGGGTTCAAACGGAACTCCGCTAACAGGGCTGCCGCCGCGCCCGCGCTGTGCCTGCCTGCCGTCTCCTCTCGGCGGTGCCGCTGCGGTAGCGCCGGCGGGCTGCTGTAGTGGGGCTGCCCCGTCAGTTACTCAGAAAAGACGGCAGAAGAGCCGTGAGTCACACTTTTATATCCGTGCTGATGCGTGCTTGCCTCCCTTTTGTGCCTCTCCGCAGTGTAAGTTAGGAGGCCCCGCGGATTCGTCAGGAGCGGCAGGCACAAATGCCTTCCCCCGTGACATCCCGAGGCTCTCTGCCCTTCGGAAAAAATGGATCAACTCCTGTGTGCTGGTTGTAGCTCGGGACATGTAGTAAAAGCAAGAAGATGAGCACAGTCTGATGGAATGGACTTGTGTTGGAGGACAGGGTCGATGCTGCTGCATCGCTGCGCTTGGGAAGGGGGTGCAGATCTCCTTGAGATGAGTCAAGCACATGGTGGCTGTGGGCTGCAGATTTCCCCGCTCATCCCAAATGGAGCCTTTCCCATGAACTCCATCTTCTGGACGTTGCACATGTTGGTGTGTGCTCTGCATGGGAAGGAGGTCCAGCAAGTAGCATGGGAAGGAGGTCCAGCAAGTAGCCCTGCTTCATGCGGAAACAATTCCAGATAGCTTGCTTGTAAGGATTTTTTTTTTTTTACAATAGACAGCCCACTGTGTTGTTTTGATCTATTCCCTGTATACATCTTTCGATGTGTGGAAATGTATACAGCCTGAGTGGCAAAACCAGCTCCCTTACTATTATGAGCCAGTTGTTCCCTATCTGAGATGTTTCTGTGGCTGACTGGGTAGTGTAATTCTCTTAATTGATTTCCAGAGTGGGTACAGACAATCTTTTGTAGCCAGCCAGATTATCATCTTGTTGTTCTTCAGCTGCGCTTATCGATGGTGGGATGAGATACATATGTGGAGGAAAGTTTAGAGGGGAGGACAGTTCAGACTAGCATCTTCTGGCACTTAGAGTAGAATTCAACTTCCCTGACTTGGACATCTAAAGACAGTAGGTTGGATTTAAATGCTGTTCGCCTAATGATAGGCATCGGAGATGCCTCAGGTGAGACTTCCAGAAGTGCCTATTTCTTTCAGGGCCTAAAGGAGGAACAGTCAGGTGACTGGTTCCATTTCAGACACCAACTTTTTAGTTGCCTAAGGGCAGTAAATTCCACTTCTGGTGGTAGGAATTGTAAATTATTTGGTAATGTTGAAGATAATGCTAGAGTACCTCCTAAATGCTTGTATAACATGTAGAATATTCTACCTACAGGGAAAGTGTGGCGAAGGCTGAAGAGATGTGAGAGTGTGCATATAGGCTCAGGCGTATATATGGTACACATATAGTCGTAGAACTAGAATTGTGTTATTTAACAGAGCCGAGCCAAACTTTGTGAGTGTTAAGAACTCTTGAGGTCAGCATGAGTGATGGAACATCTCAGGGGGGATGGGGCCTGAGCAATCGGTTGTGGGAAACCAAGAGAAGAGAGTACAGAGGTGCTGGCCAGAGAGGGGCCAAATAACTGTAGACAGCTAGCCCCTGTCTTCATTCATCTTGAAGTCCAGGCTGCTGGGTTGGGTTAATGGCAGTTCTGTCAGAGCGTTGAAAAGAATTGTGCCATAGGGATTGGCAGAATCTAACTGCCTGAGGAACGGAGTGCACACTGGTATATAGCTAGGATCTGTTCATCCAACCCATCCATCCTGCTGCGGTTGTCTTTCTAGCTTGTGGAAGTCATCCCTACATGTCCCAGTTGCTTGTTTGCAGCATTCATAATAGCTGAGGTATTGGTGATCGTGATAGACAAGTTGTTGGGAGACTTTTTCCAATTGGCTAGATCTGTGTGGTGGCTGTTTGTATATGACTGCTGTGGTGAAGGTTTTCCACACCTTAAGCTGCCAGACAAGTGCTTCACATTGGCAGGTTCACTGACATTCATTGGTCAGACTCCCCAGAAGCACCTCAGGCTGTCATTCAGGAGACACCTCTGGTGCCTTAGACCTTTCTAGAAGAAAAAAATTGAATATGACATCTTTATTTCCTTTCTCCCTGCATTATGGGATCACCATTCCTCTTTCATACCACTGCCCCCCTACTCTCATGTGGATGGCTGTCATTACTGCATATCTCCAGAATGCAGGGAGCAGCATCCTATGAGATCTAGACTAACGGTGCTCCCCAAATTGCTTGTAGGAAGCACCCACTAGCCCCATATTCCCATCAAAGTCTTATGCGCAGTTAAATTGCTCTTTCTTCTTGTTCACAGTGCGTAAGCAAGAGATCATTAAGATAACAGAGCAGCTGATAGAAGCCATCAACAATGGAGACTTTGAGGCTTATACGTAAGTCCGGATGTCTTCTGACAGGTTGTTTATCAGTTTGTGTACAATGATGTTCTGGCTCCTGGGTGTGAAGAGCTGTCATGCAGTCAGGGATGGTAAAAAGTTTTGTGCTCTTTAGCCTCCATCATTTAGGAGTAGGGATATGGTAGAGCTCTCTAAATGAACATCAAGTAGAAGTCAGGTATCAAACATCAACAGGAGCAACAAAAGGAAAATGTCCTGGCTTTGTAAGAAAAGTAGGGGGAAGGACAATGAGATGGGCAGAAGGACAATAAAGGAAAAGCCTAGAAGCTTATTTTATGTGAAATGCCAACTAGCACCAACTCTTGTGTTGTTGCGGTAGGACTGAGTCCTCCAGGAACTTACTCCTTGGAGTAGGGAAATAAATAGGTGGACACAGGGTGTGAGTCAAAAGTTGTACCAGCACTACATTGTGTAAATAGCCCTTGGGCTCAAATGCAGACTGTAAGCCTGTGGTGCTTTTCTTTGCAGAAAAATCTGTGATCCTGGCTTGACCTCATTTGAACCTGAAGCACTGGGGAACCTGGTTGAAGGAATGGATTTCCATAAGTTTTACTTTGAGAACCGTGAGTGGGTAGATTTGGTAACACCAACAGCTTTCTCTCTGATCTTCTTTTATGCCACATTTTGGGGAGAGAATTGCCCTTGTTTTTACTGGCTGTCAGAACCAGCAAGAACTTGATTGTGCATGGGTTATGATGCATTCATGAGAGCCAGCATGCTTTCTCTCAAAAGCCTTTTTCAGCAAAAATTTCAATTCTAACTCCCAGATCCCTGCACTGCAGGCATACAATTTGCCTGGCCCAAATATTTTGTAAGCATGGACTGCAGGAGCTTTAGAAGTTTGAGGTGCCGGATTTCCTACTGATATGGAAATGGAAAAAATGAGCATGTTTTGATGGAAACAACGTGTATGTTTGGGGTAGACATACTGAATGGTCAGACATAGTCATGCACAAATCAGTCATGCCTTCGCTATGAGTTTTCCCTGGACATTTCAGATCTCTAACACCTAGTGAAGCCATTATGTGGATACAAGGGTCACCTTGTCAGCCTGGGGCAGGAAAAAGAGTTGGGAGAAATGCCATCATTTATACTAGTGGATTTGCCTCCCTTCCTGGATGTCTTCACAGGATGAGATCATTGAAATTTAAATCCTGAGCTGTTCAATTTGTTTTATTGTGGAGGTTAGGTCAAGGTCCTTAGTATAGGCAATTCCTAGTGCTCTAATTATGCAGACTTTGTCTCTCTCAAAAGCCTGTTCTGGAGTGATTTTTACACTTCTCTGAGGCTTGTTCATATTTAATGCAGGTCTAGCTTAAAGATCTGATTATTGACTCCTTTGCAACAATATTCTGTAATTAAAAGATCTTTTCTATAACTGAAAAAATGGCAGCGCTGATGTTAAAAAAAGTGGCGAGTATGCTTTGCAGAAGAAGTGGGAGCAAAGGGGCCAGGGGATTCTAGGCAATAAGTGTGCAGTTCCTAAGGAGAAGAACAGGTGATAGGGGAAAGAATTGCTTGGATTCTGCCTGGAAAATTGTAGGAGCAATTATTATTGTATCCCAGAATCCAGTGGAAGGTGAGTAGAATACAAAAGAGGTTGGAGGATGTGGGGAGCTGTTCCTCAGTAGTAAAATGAAGCTGATGGTTTTGCATGTTCTGCCAGTACTGTCGAAGAACAGCAAGCCAATACACACCACCATCCTGAACCCCCATGTCCATGTCATTGGTGAAGATGCTGCCTGCATCGCATACATCCGCCTGACACAGTACATCGATGGCCAAGGCCGGCCCCGCACCACGCAGTCTGAAGAGACCCGCGTCTGGCACCGCCGAGATGGCAAGTGGCTTAATGTCCACTACCACTGCTCTGGAGCTCCTGCAGCACCTCTCCAGTGAGGATCAAATACGGGTATGGACTATCAAGGAAGGAGTATATCATGCACACAGCTAAGGCTGCTGTATGTGGGAATTCACTGTTCAAGGCTGTTTAGCTGGCTGTGAGAGAACCATTTTTAGCTGTCTGTAGGCCAAAAACTTCTGCTGATCAGTTGGTGGTCCTTTCTCTAAGCCCTGTCATCTGGAGTCAGTAGATTTAGCTGCCACTCGTGATGAACTGGAGTCATGTGTCAGATGCTTGTTCCTGAGCATAGCTACCCCTGTAGCAGTAGTGCTTCCTCCCAGGTACTCAGCTCTGTGCTCGGACAGAGTGCTAATGCAGAGCGGAGAGGAAGAGTATCTCATGCTGTGCACAGGTTTGCTGTTTCCCAGCTGTCAGGGACCTGCCTTTACATGCTGGGGGTGATTTCAGAGAACTTTTTTGATGAGAATGTTGTATTTAGAGAGGATATTGTAAAATCTATACAGAACAATTTCTATGTCGTAAGGGTAAAGATTTATTCATATAAATTTTACTACTGATTTTCTGATTAACAGAAGCTATTCAGTGTACAATGTTGAGAAAACTCAGAGGAAAAAAAAAACCTAAACAAATAATAATATCAGAGGATTTAAAATAAGCTCCAATTAGCTTGCCACAATTCAGCGTTAGAGGAAACTTTGATTATAAAATTTGACGTGAAGAAATGATTGTTGCTTGCTCCTGAAGGACAGCAGATCCATTTACTTCTGCAGCATAGGCATTCTTGTTTACTGCCTTACTGGTTTCTTTTAGTTAGATGTACAAAGTCTTTCTGCCTCCTTTTTGTTTCATGCTGAACTATACGTCACGTCCATTTTAAAGATCTAAGTTTCCTCATCTTAGGACCTTTTTACTAAAGATTTTCTACTTAAGAGCAAACACAAAGAACATCTACATCTGGGAGACAAGCTTTTTTTAATGCGGTCATTTGAGGGTGAACCACTCAAGTATAGTTACTACTTGAGTCCTAGTCTTGAGTACTACTTGGGACTAAGCCAAAAGCAGGTTTTTTTTCTTACGTATTGTGAGGGATTCAACCCTACTGAAGGCAATGGAAAGGAATGTGAACTATCTATCACAAACAAACTGCAGAGGTCACAGATGGAATTTGAAAAGCAAAAGCCAGTTGGGGGCACCAGAAGCAAGGAAGCTTTCGAGAGAGCTGGACAATCAGCTGATTTTCCAGGGAGTAAGGCAGTGAGAAGGATAAAGCCTTTGCAGGGAAACAAAAAATAATTTACTTGCATCAGTTTTCATCACAGAGATGTTGAGGGACACTTCTGTCCTGGATTTAGTCAAAAAAAGATGCAGAAGAAATTACTAAATTAAAGATTGGTATGGCTCAGTGGCTGTGCCTCGGAGTTCTGAGAAAGCTTAGGAATGGAGAGTGTTAACCGCTACAGAAGAGGTATGTTTCCTTGGCTTGGCTGCTGAAATGTTGCACCTCCTCCAAAAGTATGTGCTGGAGGGTTTCTGAAAACTGCAGAGCAGAAGCCATTTCCAAACCACAAAATGTTGGTTAAAACAATATTATAAAAAGCCTGTAAACTAAATTGAAGTATTTGCATGCATTTCTGGGTTCTGAAGGAGGTGTGATCATGTGCAATTACAAGTGGGCAGCCCCCATCTGAACACACTGAATCATTTCGGAGCAGCATTGGCCCGTGTGCAGTGAAGGGCAAGGATGAAGGAGGGATGAGGTGAATAAGAGTGCTTAAATAGAAATCGGTGGTTTGTTCTCACCTGGAAGGCAGAGTTCAGTTTTGGGTAAGTCGTCTTAAAAGGAAACTGCAGCTGTAAAGGAAGTTTGAGGTTAATCAGAGGACTTCCATGTAAGGAGAGAGTGGAAACTGAGAAGGGAGAAGACTAGTAAGAGGGTTTGCAACAAAGATTTGCAAACCAAGAAATGGTAGAAAGAAGATTTTGGCTACACTTTCGTGGCAGGACAGTGCTAAACAAACATGAAAAAAACCCAAACGTAAAACTGATCAAAATAAATCCAGTAATTTGACACAAGAAGATTAGCCAGGAGGAGCCTTTGCTAAAAGCAGTCGCTAGGACTACAACTTTGCAAAACTGCAGAAAAGCTCATACATTCATTTAAATATAAAGAACATTCAGAGACAAAATTACTTAAGTCTTAAAGAAAAAGAAAAATTAAAAAAAAGAATGATCCTTCAGTTCAAGGCAAAAGCCAATGGGAAGTGAGGCAGAAACTGTTCTTTAGGACCAGAGCCTTTGATCACCCCTTGGGAAATTTCTTCAGCTTCTGGGATGCCACTGTTAGATAGTGGGCCCAGGTCTGCTCCAATCAAGCAAGTAATTCATTTTAGCAAGTAGTTCATTTTCATTGGCACACACAGCCACCTGGAAGGGAAAGTGTCTGCCTCTTGGCTTTCGGGCTCTTCTCATGAGCCCCAGTCTATGTTGCATTAGGAAGGGTTTCTGCCTGCACCAAATAATTAGCCTGTAAAAAGCGTGTTTTATTAATTGTGTACAGCTAATGTTTGGCTTTATTTCTTCCATCTTCCATCCTGTTCTCCGCCTCTCCTTTCTGGGTGGACACCACCTCTTCCTGACTGCAGCAACTTGTGGAGATACTCAGCTGGAGGGCAATATCTTCTTAGCAAGCAGCTCTGGAGTGCCTGAGTGACAGCAACGGTCATGTCTGTTTTGACGTTAAAAAAAAAAATAATACAAATTACAAACAGGCAGCAGCCAAACGCACGAAACCCTGCATGCATCTGATGCTCCGGGCGCTGCCTTTCTGTTGTTTTCCATGGATCCATCGTGTCTGTTTCTGCTGTACGAAGGTGTTTTTAAATCTTAAAAAAAAAAAAAAAAAAAAGACATGTTGTTTGTATAAAATAATAAAAACCAGGAATAATGCTAAATAAATGACAGATTATCCAACATGCCCCCTCCCCCAGGGCTAAGAAAATGGCAGCAGCTGGAACATCTTTCGGAAATGAAGTGAGGGGGAAAGCAAAAGTGAAGGAGAGAGAAAGAGAGAGGGAGAGCAAAAATGGAAGCGGCTTGAGCAGTGGATGGCCGAACTGTGCTCCGCAAAGCCGTGGTGGAAGTTAACATCGCATTCAGGCTGTGCTGCGACTTCAGTCGGTGAGAGGTGGCGAGGAGACCCCAGAGGAGCCAGTGTGAAGACTGGGGTTCAAGAGAGAGGAGGCACTTCTCTTCCTGTTGCCCAGCAGACTGACTTCAGCCTGTTTCTTCTTCAATTTCTGCACAGCAAGAACGCTATGGAAAGCTGGTTGCTCGGCTGCTGGATCCCAAAACAGACTTTTTTTTTTTTTAAAGAAAAAAAACAAAATGGGATGTTGAATTAAAACTAAAGGTGGAGGTAGGGATTAAAAAAAAAAGGGGTTTAAGTGAATATAACTTAAATAGAAGCTTGCTTTTCAGAGATACTGGTTTTAGAAACAGCCACTACCTGGCGAAACATGGAGGTTTGAAGCCATCTTATTTAATTTAACAAGACAAAAAAAGCATTGCATTAAGAGCAGAGATTTGGGAGGAAGAGGGTACATGAATGGGATTTTCTATTTTTTTTTTTTTTTCCTTTCTAGTAGCATAGTTGGGATCCACAGTGCTGCAGAACACGTGTTCCGTAGGAAGCAGACAAAAAACTTAGTGTTACGTTCTTCATGAAAACTTGCACATACACTCCTATATGAGGCATAAATAGCGTGTGTTTTTTATACTGAAATATATGCACCCATAGAATTAAAGGGGTTACCTGGCCTCCTGTTTGATTTCTTTGGTCTCCTAGTAAAATAGTAGTGGGAGCCAGCAGCCCCAGCCAGGTGCTTCTCCCCACCACTAACCCATCTGATGTTTGTAAGTGTCATGTTTCCTAGTGTTTATTTGGGTAATTTTTCTATTTTTTACAGTGATGTTGTAACACAGAAAACTATCAGATCAGAACCTCAGAAACTATAGCTGCGGGACTCCAGGCCACCTCCCTGTGTTGCCTCTGGGTGTTAGAGGATACCTCATGAAGCAGAGGGGGAAGGGAATTAGCACATGTGATCTGATGTTTGTCCTTTGGGCCAATTCATCTTCCTTTCTTTTCTTTGCTGTAAAAGGAGTCCATTTTCTTTATTCATTGGGTGGGGAATGTGGAAGTGTTTTGTTGACCTTGCCAAGGAGGGAGCCTAGCCCCAGGAAGAAAATGGCCTTTCTGGTGGACCTGATAGGATTTGTCTTGACCAAGGGAAGGCATCACTTCCAGAAGTTGGGATGGGCTTTTACCTGAATTTCTGCCTACCCCTAATCATTTTTCAGATTTTTCAAGGGAGTTAAAGTGAATGCATTGACAGCATACTAAGTGTGAGACAACCTTTTTACAGACTATGGAAGAGAAGAAAGCCAATTTGGAATTTCAATCCTTATTTAACAGAATGCAGAAAATAAAAGCTGTTGCACAAAGTGAAGCTGTCACTTTGCAACAGATAGCTCTCTGCTTCCTTTATTGGAAAGGTGCTATCCCACACCAGGATTAGATCAGCTAACCCCTGATGAAGGAGAAGACCATCTGTCCCCATTTCCCAGGTTTCTCTGAGCAAATACCCTTTCCTTCCTCCCTCCGCCACCCCAGGGAGGAGTGTGGGGATTGAACTCATGGGGAGCAAACACTAGATTTTATTATTTCAAAACCATTTTAAGACAGCACTAAGCCAGTGAGTGAAGTGGAAAAGTGGAAAGCCTTGATATTTTATTCAGTTGTGTTTTTTTTTAAGCCACAAAGAGAGAGCAAACAGGAGATTACAATTATGCCATTTTAAAAAGATAAATACAAAACATGCATGCCTTCTTTAGGTCTGATCTTCCATGTCTCTTTACCTGATGATTATTAATGATTAAAAAGAAAACCCTCTGTATTAAATATCTGCATCTTACAGAGAAAATTTTAAAAGAACAGAACTGTTGGGTTTTTTTGGTTTTGCACAGTCTTGGAGACAAACTCTCTTTTGGGTTTTTTTTGTTTGTTTTGTTTCCTTTTAAGTTAATGAGAACCTTAGCTTGGTATGGCCATTATCAAACACAGCTGTACACCTTTAGCATTCTTAATGTTCTCTTATGGGGCTAATATAAGCATCTATATAATATATATTATAAATATCACATTTTAAACAGGAAATGGAAGGCATTTGATGCAGAATTTTTGCATGATATAGAAATAATTAAAGTTAGCTAGTGTTTGTTTGTTTGGTCTGAATGTTGGTAGAACCTTCATAGCTTTGTTACAATGAAACCTTGAACTGAAGATATTTAATAAAATAACATTTAAACAGTGCAAAGTTTTGAGCGTCATGTTTTTCTCTTAAACCACGGGACAATGTGGAATTGGCACTTCTGGGGTAAGAATCAATCTGCGAAGCTTCTTTTTGGGTCAGTAAATCATATGATTTAAAAATGTCATTTTTAAAAAGGAAAAAAGGTAAGTGGTACCATACTTAACCCCCAAAAATACCAGTGTTAATAAAAACAAAGGGACAACAGAACCTGTTAAGATTAACTTCATGGCATTTCCCTGACAGACCATAGGGTAATAGGGAAATGTTGCTTCTGTTCCTGATAGCCTAGGCCTTGGCAAGCCTATGCTGTTACTTCCTTTCTTGGTCTTTGTTTTCCTCACCAATATTTCAGACTCTTTATAGGAGAAGCCGTCTTGCCGTTAGGTTTGCCTGATGTAAACATGCTGAACTCAAGTTGGGTGGCAGCTCTTATATTTGTGAGCTAGTGTATTTTGTGTCCTAGATGGGATGCTCCTGCAGAGGCACAGATCAACCCCTCACCTGTACAAATTTGCCTGGTCTAGCAGCGTAAGCGTGATTTCCTAACAAAAGTTGGAAGTTAGCTGCATTTAGCCTGTTTTGTTTCTATACTGTCTCTTGTTATTAGCATTTCATTTATGCTCCCTTGGGTGGGCTTTGTTCCATTCAGGCCTTCGCTGCTTTGGCATTTTTCTTTTATTTCCCACCTTGTCCTGTTCACGCTGCTGTCTTAAGGGTAGGTGAGCTCAGCAGTGAGCCTGCAGTGTGTACTGCTCTTCTCTTCTGTTGGGGCCCCTTCCCAGCGGGGCTGGGGAGCGCGGCTGTCACTGGGACAGAGATGCTTGTGTGCTTTTCTGCATCTCCTGGTATCACTGGCCTTGTGGTAGTTGAGCGTGTGCCGGTTCTGGCAGAGTTACTTCTGTGATTGCACGGGGATACACATCTTGTTTTGGTACTGGCTGCAGCTAAGCCTGAGGGGCTCTAGCTAGTGTTTGTTGCCCCCATTTGTGCAGGCTTGGCTGGCCTCCCGCTCCCCTGAGCTCTCCTCAGGTGCACCTGAGAAGAGCTGCAGGTGGGAGGGGGTGGCTTTGCCTTATCACCGAAAGAGAGTTCAGTGTGCTTAATCCCCTTTAACTGCAGCAATTACCTAGTAAATAGGTGTCAGTTGCTGCTGCTTAAAGAAATGATTGCTTTTGCTGCCTGATGAAATAGGAGGAAAATTGTCCTTAGTGTTTAAAGGGAGAAGGTAAGAGTTTTACAGCCCACTTCGCTGGGACTGAAGACAATCTGTTCATGGCTGGGAGAGATAGCTCCTGCTATTACAGTAGCAAAGAGAGGTTCTGCTATAATTTCTGACATCCAAGGTGGCATCATTCATCAGGTAAGGTCTCTCCTGAAGCAGTTAATCATATCTTAATGATCTTTGAAGAAATGTTGCAGTATGATCCAATATGCCCTAGGAAGATACCCATAAAGTTACTGATGATTTCCCATGTTCTTAGTAGCTCTTTTAACCAGGACAAGAGTAATTTAAACACTTGCTGAAAGCACAGTAGTCAGACTAATGCTTATGTCAAGAATATTTATGTGGCATATATATGGGGCCTTTCAGAGGGTTCCTGTGTATGTGGGTGATTTGAGTACATTTAAAAAAGGTGATGGTGTTCCATTTAAGCTGTACTGTATGTGCCTTTACCACTTGCAAGTGCTCTATTAGTCTTGGGCAGGGGCGCTGAAAAATGGGATAGAATCTGCTCCAGAAAGGGTTCCTGTCTTATGCTTTCTTATGTTTCAGCTGGCAGCAGGGATTGGGAATGGTACTTATCTGTAGTGTGATAGCTCCCGTATTGAGCTATCAAGTAGTGATATTCCCAGAAACTTATTTTCCAGTATGCCATATCTGGTTAAAATCTGCTCACCCTATTGGATGGCATTTTGCCATCTTCCTCCCTAAGAGAAGTGTCTGAGCATCGTTTTCCAAGTTTCCTCCCTCTCTCCCAGTATATGCCCATGTATGCTTGTACATGTAGGTGGATTACTTTGTAGGAGACATATGATTGATGGTCACTTTTATTTGTGCTCAAATCAGATTTCCTTTTAAACTAGGATTGGTGTGTTCTCACTTGCTGGGCTAGTGGCACAAAGTCTGGCAGGATGCTTTTATGCTATTGTAGGTATGAGATGTGGGGAGAAGCAGGAGCAGAACTAGACCTCAAGTGTCAATATCCTTTCTATTTTATTATGCAAACTGTTAGCTTTTACTTATGTGTAACTGATAATGTAGACAAATGGACAGAGCATGTGACTAACGATCAGGAGATTTGTGATCTATTTCTGGTTTTGCTGTGGCTCTGCAGGGTGACTGCAGACAAGCCACTTGTGTGCTCTGTGCTTCAGCTTTCCCATTTGTCCATGCAGATAATGAGACTGACCTCTGTAGAAACCACTGGAAGAGATTGATGAACAGTGATGCAGAGCAGCTGGGTGGTATTGTGGCTACACATCACAGATGGCTCCCCCCTCACCCTGAGAATTAGAAAGATTTGGGACTGCAGACTAATGCACCTGGAATGCTTGGTTTTTGGGGTTTGGTATACATTTATTTTAGAGTTGGGAAAGGTGGTCCTTGGGGCACTTAAAGTGGCTCGAGTGGAGAGTTATGAATTTTTCCCTTGAGGTCCATAGTGCCTGAGAACTCCTGACCTGCAGGAATGCCCTGCCTGCCAGTAAGGAATAGGAATTTACTGTAGTATTATGAAGAATTTTAAGCAAGCAATTTCTTCTATACTTAACAAGTATTACAAAACAAAAATGCATATGCTCATGGTTTTTAAGACAACCTGGCCACACTGAAAGGATGCAAATAATTAAGTCAATACAATCTCAGTCTGAAAGTTCCTTATGCTGTAGTGGGGTCTTCTAAAGCACAGGTGGACGTGAGGGAGAGGAAACGTTGTTGTCCCTAATCTGTGACAATTTGCATAACTTTACTCACCATAATTATCCATGAATGGATGGGCAGGATGATGGTTTATTCACAGAAAACCTTTTTGTTAATGCATCATGTGACTGTGCATTGGCAGAGTTGGGATTTGGCCGGTTCTTCTTGGGATGAAATACTGTCTCATCATGATTTATTTCTCTTTCATGTTTCTGTGGAAAAGTGTAGTGTTCATAACCAACAGAGGACAGCCTGCAAAAATGGCATCAAGGCCTCTTCAGAGGCCTTGTTTACACTGGAATATCCTATACGTTGTATCAGTAGTTACAGCAGTGCTACTGCTGTATGGTTGTTCCTGTTCCAGAAAGTAGTTATTTATTTGTTTCTTACTATGTATTTAGAAGTTCAAAATAAACTGAAAATGAGTACTTATACAGGAGGGAGGTGTTCTGCTCATGTGTTGCTCGAAATTCATTGCTTTGGATTTATCGTATTGTATAAAAAAGGTCCAAACTTTGAGATAGATTGTCTCAAATGTTTTTAAGAATTGTAAATGGATTTCAGCCTTGTTCATTCCAAAATAGTATTAATGCTGAAATTATTTTAAATTTCATAAGTCAGCAAGTTTGAACACCACCTCATCTGTTACAGTATCAGTAAAAATCTTCCATACCTATTAGAAATACTTCATTGAGCTTCCACATTAACAGTAACACATTTAATCTTTTATACAGCTTTATACTTCAACCTTCCCTTTTGAAAGAAGCAGGCTTCCTGACCCATTAAAACTTCAGTAGAAGTGGGCAAATAGAAATATTCATTATAACTCAGTTTTTTACTGAATATCGAGGGAAGGATTGTTTGTTTGCTTATGTAACCTTAAGAAGGAGAAGTTACTTCAGAGAAACGCAACGTTAGCAGGGATAGCACATGCGAAGTGAGATAGGCACAGAGCAATATGATAGCCTGGAAGATGGAAAAGGAGTAATAAAGCCAAGCATTTGGAGTGGTTTGGAGTGTGAGGAGGCTGGTGTGGGGAAGAGAGCGGAGATGCAAGATGGATTTAAAGGTGTCTTGCAAGTGACTAGAGGAAGCTACATCCGAGGTAGCTAGAAAGACAATGATGACGGAGGCATTGAGAGTTGTCATGTGGTGAAATGAAAAGGAAGGCAGGTGAATTCTGCTCTGGTGGTTTGAGGAAGGAGGAGGAGTTTGGAGAGATGGGGTGTATTTTGGGGTTGTTTCTTCCACTGAAGATTTAAGAGGAATTTTAAGCCAATATTGTTGCACTTGTATAGTGCACTATAGTGTACAACGTATGCTCCTGTCAACGATTCCCCTCCCTCACTGTTATTGAGATTGGTTGGACTGAGGGAGGGAGGGGAACTACCAAAAACCTGTATTTACACCAGAATACCAGACTGTTTTGAATCGGTAAATCCAGTTTCACAGAATGTAGTACTGGATCATAAATGCTACAAGCACGTGACACAAAGTGCTGAACTGCCACAGATTCCCTCTGTTGGCTCAGATTTGCTCAGCTGTTTTGGAAAGTGCAAGGTCTGTGGTGGATTGTCTATCACCTGCTGCTGCCACGCTAGCTTCAGGATGGCTGCAGGCAGGGGGGTGATATTTAATCTGATCTAAGTGCTGTGGCACGTGTTTGGGCTAATTCAACAGAGGTGCAATCACATGTTCAAATATATGCTGCTGGGTATTTTTGGCAGTGTGTGGACCCACTGTGATGGGACCGCAGCCTTGGTGCAGATGGTGGGAGCAGCTGCCTCATCAGCCTCTGCTGAGGTGGGGTGCTGTTGGCCAGAAAGCAGAACAGGCTGCACTAAAGATATGCTTGCTCATAGCTTTGTCTGCTTTACTTTGGTTATTTGATTCACCTGCTAACTCAGGCTTAACAGGCTTGCAGAAGCATGGTCAGAGCTTCAGGTACAAACTGAGAGCTGAAGATGAAAATCCCTGTATAAACATGTCTGAAAGCAGTGACTCTCAAGCTTTTTCAGCTTTTCAGTGGAGGAGCAGGTTCCTATACAGCAATTTTACATCTTGGCTTGCTTTTTGAGGGTTTCCTGGGAGTGATCCACAGGGGCCCAGAAATTCTCAGATGGTGGGATGGGCAGCAGCGCTTTGCTGGGATGAGGCCTCATTCCCTGAGCACCTGCTTTCCTTTTCCTTGCTCCTCATCGGCCACCAGCCAGTTCTGCTGCTTTTGACCACTCCAGGCCCTACTTGTGCTAACCTGTCACAGATTTTCACTGCTTCGCAGCACAATGGCTGCTTTCTGCACAGCGGATTCAAAAGCAGGACCGTGGGAACAGCACTCCCAAACTGCTGTCCGCTTCTCCAGCCGCTGCTGAGAAATGTTCCTGTGATGTGGCTCCGTATCCCGTTCTGGCTCCCTGCTACAATTTTCTCCCTCGAAGTAGGAAATTGCACCATGTGTACGTTTGTTTTTCCCCGGGCAGCTGCCGCTACCGGGGATGTTACAGCAGTGTCAATCCCTACCTACTGCTTTTCTGGGCATCCCACGCCTTCTGCGCTGCCAGGAGCACGCCGGCTGCACCCGTGCCCTGTAAGCCCGGGCTGCGGCGGTGTCGCCGTCCCCCGGCTCCCCCCGCCGCCGCGAAACCGCAGCGAGCGGCCGCGCTTGCATGCGCGGGGGTGGGGTGGGGGGGGGGGGAGAAGTAATCCGCTGCGACGTGTTTCGCTACCGACGCGGCCCCTCCTGGACCGGAGCAGCCCGGCCCTGAGCCGACCCCTCCCGGCTTCTGCTCCAAACCCACCGTCCCCCGGAGCCACTCCTCCCCGCCGGCCCGGCGGCGGCGGCTGCGGCGGCCGGGCGAGGCGGCCGGAGGGCGGGCCCTGCCGTCCCTCCCCGCGCGGAAGATGGCGGCCGAGCGGCGCGGTGGCGGCGGCTCCCCCAGCGGCCGGAGGGACGCCCAGCGGCCGGGAGCCGGCAGGCCGAGGCCGGCCTGAGAGCTCCCCGCGGCGCCGGGGGACGCCCGCCCGCCCGCCCGCCCGCCCGCTGGGAGCCGTGCCCTACCTACGCCAGCCCGCCCGGCGGGGCCTCACTGCGGCAGGTGAGGTGGAGGAGGAGGGCAGCGGGGTGGCGGCGGCGCGGCCCGGCCCGGCTCGGCTCGGCTCGGGGGGCAGCGGGGGAGGGCGAGCGGCGCTGAGGGGGGGCCGGGGGAAGTTGCGTACCGGCCGGGGCACGGCGGTCCCGGGCAGAGGGGGGGGATCTGCGAGGGGCGGCCCCGTGCCGGGCCGCGGGAGGAGAGCGGCGGCGGCCGCCGCCGGGGGGGGCCGAGCTGGGGCAGGCGGCGGGGGGGGGCGCTGCCCCCCGCCCCTGAGGCGCAGCGCCGCCCGCCCTGCAGCCACCTGTGCGGCCGGGGAGGCCCGGCCTCGCCACGGCGGCCCCGTCTCCCGGCGGCGCCCGGGGCCGGAGGCTTCCCAGCCCTGCCCGGCTGCTCTTCGTGGGCCCCGAGCCGCCGGCGCGCGGCCCGGAGCAGCGGCTCCTTCCCCATCGCAGCTGCCGTGGCTCCCGCCCCTCGGAGCTCCCTCTTCCCCGGGCGCCAGCTGGGCGCACGGTCCTGTGCCGGAGCTGCGCTCCCGGCCTCGCTCCGGCTTTGTTTACCCGACGGCGTTGGGTTGTGAAGAGCTGGGTTGCTTGGTATGGCGTTAACCGCCGCTTAACGAGTCGGCATGCAGCGGGGTAAAGGATGCTCGTATCCCCGACGTACGGCCGCAGCTGGACTGTGTGTGCTGGACGTGCTTATGCTTCTGTTTGGGGGGTTGTGTTCAGTGGAGGCCGGCAGCGGGTACGGCTGTGGTAGCATGAAGATGCAACAAAAATGATGTTGCATAGGAGAAGCTGATGGAACATGAGGAATCGTTCCTATAGTATTTCCCATCCTTGGGTCGTTAAAACATACATGCAGTGGTAAAGTGATAAATAAAGCATGAGACGCCCCCGTTTGCTTATGCAAGAGTGAATAAACTCTGTGTTGCCTGAAATAGAAGTGGGCAAATGTCATATATCTGAAATTAACCACAAGTTACACTGCTCCACACTAGGATTCTTTGTGACCAATCTTGCCAAAGAAGCATTTGGAGTTGTTATTTGTACATGCATTTCTCGTTAGGAAAGGTAACCTTGCCCTTTGTGGCAAAGAGGTAAACTAGAAACTTCTGATGAATTTTTCAGGTTATGTGCAGTCAATTCAATTACCTACAGTAACTGGGCTGGGAAATTTGGATGGTGGAAGAATCTAGGTAGCACCAGTATGGTGGGGCACCGTGTGCACAAAAACACCCTGAGAGCCAGAAATAATTAGAAGCTCAGCATCAGCCCCAAGAATTTATTGGGCTGGGTGCCCACACGTGCTTACATTGCCCATAAGAGCTGACTTTGTATCTGCACCAGCGAGTGGTCCCGGAACCAAGCCCTGTAGGACTGCCGCACAGAGACACCTGAGGTGTGCCATCCACACTGTGGATGGAGTGGTGTTCCTGCACTGGGCTTCTCAGTGCAGCTGTTCTCATGGCACTGAGATTACTGATCCAACTCCTGGCAGATTGGACCTAGAAAGGCTTTTTAGTTTCTACTTCACGCTGCACAAAAGTGATTGCTCTGTGTTAAGAGCTAGGCTGGTTCCAAAAGCAGCCAGACTCCACTAGACCACATTTGAGCCAGTGGAAAAACTCTGTGCTTGAATCTGGCAACCAGTGTAAAGTGTTCTAAAACTTTTCCACTGTCAGCAACTGTGAACAAGTACATATCTCTTAGGGTTATTGCCTTGTATGCTTGCGGCTTTCTTTTTTAAAATTTTCTTCCTCATCCCAAATTCCTCTTTTTGTTCATTCTTCCTTTTCAGTTTTTGCTCTTCCCTAAGTTCATGATACTATTTTCTTGCTGCTGCTGCTTCTCTAGCATGGTTTCCTAATGTATCTTTTCTTTCTCTGTTTTAATGTTTTTTTCAGCCCTTGTAAAACTGTGGTTTTGAATATATATATGATTTTTGAACTAGGAAGTACTGGAAACTTCAAAAAGCAGTGAGAATGAGCTGCAGAGCAAGGACGCAGAGCAGAAGAGGTGGCACATCTGTCCACGTCAAATCTTTTTGCTCCAGTCGCAGAAATAACTTTTGCTCTTGGGTACAGGTTCTCAAGACCTGGTGTCAGAGTGGAGATTGGGGCTGATCCTGCTCACCAATATTGCTGACTGTGAGGAGAGAGGAGTTCTGGGGTATCTGGCAGCAAAATGGGATTGGGTTACAGAAAAAATGAGAATCACTGTATAATATCTGCAAGTGTTTATCCAGACAAGTGCGTGTGCACTGGCAAGCTACGTGTTTTTCAGGAGCATCTAGTAGTGCAGTGACGGTGCTATCTGCTGCATGGTTTTGGTGTAAGGTATGTTTTACTGTTGCAATGCCTCACCTTCAGTCTGATCTGCATCGGAATTCATGTAGGTGACCTGGTAAAAAAGCCCAAGCCTACTTTTGTATTAGCATTTATAATTCCATGATTTCTTAAAAGAAGGGGGGGAGGATATACCCAAATGCAGCTGAGGCCTTGATGTGTCCTGAACCACAGCATATCTCCTCATCACTGAGCCTTGTTTCAGAGGTTTAAACGCCTATCTCGGATCTCTCTGTGGACTATCTGGAATATGTGGTGATCCTCTGAGCAGAGCTGCATAGATAAGATAATCCATTTCATTTTAATTGGCAGAGTTGTTTACACATGATCTCTCGCTCATTTTCCTCTTTTAAAGGAATGCATATCCATCCCTGATTACAGCTCAGGTCAAAATCCCTCAGCACTTGTAGCAAATCTCTTTTAATTGGTCTCATTTAGCTCTCACAAGGTTGTGTTTTAATTCTCTCTCTTCCGAATCCTTTTCCCCACTCTGTAATGTAATTTATTATAGGATATTTTATAGACAAGGGAGCAGCCTCTGGCTGTCAGCAACCTTTGCAGTGTATCAAATTTCCAGCTCAACAGGCAGCTGCAGTGGAGTTTGTGGGTGTAAGGCAGTGATGCTGCAGCAGCAGCACACGAGCAGTCTGCGGTGGCAGCGCTGGGCATGAGTGCTGGCTCTGTCCCGGATTCTGGAAATAATTGGGGTGAATGCTCCTGTTTGCTCTCTCTGCTTCTCTAGCCTTTTTGTAGCCGTTGCTGATGCAAGGGTCTTTGAGTTCAATTTTTCTGTTTCTAGCTGTCTTTCCAGTCTGCAATTGAATGCAAATACATTTAAGTTGCTGTTGTCTGATGACAGGCTTTGAGCAGCACAGGATAGGTAGAAGGCTAATGCTGGGAGCGTATTTTCAGAAGGCCCAGAGCAACATTAGCTGTCTTGATAAAATTCCCTCTGACTTTCCTGAACACAGTTGCTTTGGTTAATTGAATGTAATGCAAAGTGGTGAAGCTCTGCATTTCATTATGCCTGGACTGAGGCACTTCACCTCTGGCCTGTAACAGCACAGTCCGCAGGCATGGTGCGCTGGTGCAGCTTGCGCCTGATCTGCTGGTGCTCTCACATCAGTTCTGGAAGTCTCAAAGGCTGTTTGGGGGTTTTTTTGTTGTTTATTTTGTTTGGATTTTTTTGAGCTGTGCCCCCTGCCCTTACACTGGCGATTTTCCCACTATAGCAAAATCAGAAGGGAATACGTGCCTCTGCTTCAGCTGCTGGAGCTGAGATCCTGGGCTGGGGGGTGCAGCAGCAAAGGTATGGGCAGACTTTCTGCTTTGCTGATCCTGCTCTGGAGGCAGAAATCTCCAGCAGAGCTGTGGAGCACAGTTATGTCTTAAATTGCCACTGAAAGATTTACTGGAGTACATACATCAGGGCCCTAACTGTTGTTTCTCCATAGCGATATTTGAAGGTCTCAGGCTTCTGGCCCTTGCTGTTTGGGGGCTGGTTTTCAATAAGACCCATATCCAGAAAGGAGATGATACAGATCACTAGACTCAATCCATGTATGCCCTATTAAAAATGCAGTAGAAATCTCTGGACGTGAATGATGAATTAATCTTCTGCACCAGGAAGATATCCTCCATCATGTTCTTGCCTGCTCTAGTATTTTTAGTAAGCTAACTTATCTAGCAGTGAATGCGAGGGGGTTGATAAGATTGTAAATGCAGTTTGGACCTTCTCAAAATATTTGTGGCTTACGCTGGACAATGTCACAAGATCTGTTTTCACAGAAGTGGGAATTGGTGCTTGCTTGTTTTTTAAAGCTGCCTAAACTCTCCAAACAAGGAGAGGGATGGTCACAGCCTATTTCTGTATATAGGCTCAGCCTGCTTTTGAATTTGAGTAAAATGGATTGTGCAAAATAAGTAAGGGCAGCTTCATGTACTGCTTGCTTATGTGCTAATAACACCATGAAGATGTTCAGAAATACCTGTCTCTTCCAAGTGTGTTTGTAGCTGTGTGTAGCCGAAGCTGTTCTTCATGCTGGGGTTGCAGACATTGAATATCAACAGCGTTTGCAGCTGTTCTCAGGCTGAAATGTTAACACCTGAACTTAGCCTAAAATACTGCACATTTTCTTTCCATGAAGTGAATTTAATATTTGTCATTAAATACAAATTATGAAGTTAAGCATTAGAACTAACAGTGATTAGATAACAACTTTCTTTTTTTTTTCTTTTTTTTTTTTTTTCCTCCAGAATCAAAGGAGGGTGAAAAGGAGAGGCACATTTTATCCTCTGCCCAGTGTATGGGGTCTGTGCATGTCCTAGTGCTGGTCTCTGTGCTGTGTGTGTGTCACACTGCAGTTACCATCTTTGGCGCTTTGGCGCATGTTTTGAGTGTGGGATGGGAATGAGGCAGTGGGATCTGAACAGTGCAGCTGTACTGCACTAGTCTGAGCTGTTTTCTCCCTGTGCTGCAGTATGTTATTCCAAATTCTCCCCCCCCCCCCCTTCCCCCTCCCCCTTGGAAGTGTCTGTATTAGTGGAAAAGATTGTCTTGGGCATTCCCTGTAAAGCAAAAGACAGCAGAGTCTGTTCGCCCCTCTCCTACCTTCCTGTCCCAGTACGGTAGCTCACACCGAGGACACAAGGGCTCGCAGGTACCTCCTCAGGGAGGAAGGGTTTCCGCAGTGTGGGAGAGAGTAGGACATGAAACTGCATGTGTTAAATGATGTGCCAACAAGTCATAGCCCTCTCTGGGGCTAGGGATCACTGCTGCTTTTATATATTGATGTATGTTTTTCCTCTGTATTCAGCAGTTTCCTTGGGACCTAGGTTGGCATAGCTGACGCAACAAGGAAGGAGGAAAGAGGGACAGCAAAATGACAATTTTATCCCTTCTTAATCTCTTTTTGCATTTCTGGTCTGCCATCTGGTCAGTCACTTTGAAAGCATACAACTCCAGCACCCTGTCCTTTCTTCTCTGCTTGTTTCTCCAGTCTTCTACATCCTTCATTTCTGCATCAGAAACTCTCCAAGAATATGGTGTTCCTCTGAGTGGTTCATGTTGGGAGGCTCCTGTGTCAGGACCATTAGATGATGTGGTGGAGCAACTTGTTTTTCTTTGATCATGTTTAGTTTTACAGTTTCAGATGATTCCTTTAGCCTAATATTTTATTGGTCTTTCAGCTTTCTCTAATTAATGCTAGTTTGCTTGGCAGTACTTCTGAAGTAAAATCAGAGCTAGCATGTGGATTTTTAGAGCTCTTCAATGGATCTTAAGTTTTAAATTTTCAATCACTTTGGTATAAATTCCTCAAAGGAAACAGTGGGATGACAGGCCTTAGCTGTAATAGACTCCAAGTAGTAGAGATCAATTTAGAAAAGAAGGGAAACTTGAGATTTACTTCAGAAAGGTTAGGAGAACCCCAGAACATTTTATAAATGTCTGGTTTTGTCTTAAGAGCCTCTTACTGAATAGCTTTGCGTTAGCTCTCTAGCCCTACCCAGTGCTTTAAAGTCCATGGGAAATTTCATGTCAGAAAGGGCTTTTAAAACAGTCAGTTCTATCATCTCTTTGATGATGAGATTTGAGCTCATCTGACTATGCATGAAGATCTACAACTGAAGTGTCCACATCTGAGCTAGGCACCATAAGTTCCCTTAACATTAAGGGTATGTTAGGGTGCAATTCATTTCCCCCAAAAGCAGATGTCCACATTTGGTGAGGTGAATCACATTCTGGAAGTTCTTATTTGTTTTTCCACTGAATATAATGAAAACTGAGGATGTTAGTCCAGATGTAGAAAATGTCAGCAGGACAAATATCTGAGCAGAAGCTAAGTTGAACACCTCCCAGAGTGACACTAACTTGCTCCTAATCCTGGACTGCTTTTAGTGTAGCATTTTTAATACCTTCACTGATAATTGAGTTACATAAATTTGTCTGTTCTGATCTTAACTAGCTTTCCGATCTTTAGAGCACTTTTTCTCTAGTTGTTTTTTGGGTTTGGGTTTTTTGGGGGGGGTTGGGGTGGTGGTGTATGTTTGGGGTTTTTTTTGTTTAGCTAATGGTGATGTGATTAAGTTGTTCAGCAGCCAGGGTTCCCCTGTAACTGCTAACCTGGACCTTGGCAGAGTACCATAGGATCAAGCTCTCTAGAGGGAAGAGGGGCCCAAGAAAGCTGGTTAATATTCAAGGATCACCTCCTCCAAGCTCAGGAGTGATGCATCCCAACAAAGAGAAAGCCAGGCAAAAATGCCAGGAGGCCTGCGTGGATGAAGTTGCCCTTGAACAAACTCAAACACGAAAAGGAATCCTGCAGAGGGTGGAAGCAAGGACAGGTAGCCTGGGAGGAATACAGAGAAATTGTCTGAGCAGCCAGGGATCAGGTTAGGAAAGCTAAAGCCCTGCTATGGCCAGGAATGTCGAGGCCAACAAGAAAAGCTTCTGTAGGTACATCAGTGATAAAAGGAAGACTAGGTAAAATGTGAGTCCTCTCCGGAAGGAAACGGGAGACCTGGTTACCTGGGACATGGAGAAGGCTGAGGTACTCAACGACTTTTTTGCCTCAGTCTTCACCGGCAAGTGCTTCAGCCACACTGCCCAAGACGCAGAAGGCAAAGGCAGGGACTGGGAGAATGAAGAACTGCCCATTGTAGGAGATCAGGTTCAAGACCATCTAAGGACCTGAAGGTGCACAAGTCCATGGGACCTGATGAGATGCACCCCTGGGTCCTGAGGGAAATGGCAAATGAAGGTGCTAAGGCACTGTCCCTCATATTTGAGAAGTCGTGGAAATCCGGGGAGGTTCCCGCTGACTGGAAAAGGGGAAACATAACCCCCATTTTTAAAAAGGGAAAAAAGGAAGACCTGTGGGGAACTACAGGCCGGCCAGTCAGTCTCACCTCTGTGCCAGGCAAGATGATGGAACAGATCCTCCTGGAAACTATGCTAAGGCACATGGAAAACAAGGAGGTAATTGGTGCCAGCCAACATGGCTTCACTAAGGGCAAATTGTCCCTGACAAATTTGGTGGCCTTTTACGATGGGCTTACAGCGTTGGTGGTTAAGGGAAGAGCAACTGACTTCATCTACCTGGACTTGTGCAAAGCATTTGACACTGTCCTGCATGACACCCTTATCTCTAAATTGGAGACATGGATTTGACAGATGGGCCACTCAGATAAGGAATTGGCTGGATGGTTGCACTCAAAGAGTTGCAGTCAATGGCTCAATGTCCAAGTGGAGACCAGTGACAAGTGGTGTTCCTCAGGGGTTGGTATTGGGACTGGTGCTGTTTAACATCTTTGTCGGTGACATGGACAGGGGGATTGAGTGCACCCTCAGCAAGTTTGCTGACAACACCAAGCTGTGTGGTGCGGTCGACATGCTGGAGGTGAGGGATGCCATCCAGAGGGACCTTGACAGGCTTGAGAGGTGGGCCCATGGGAACCTCAGGAAGTTCAGCTAGGCCAAGTGCAGGGTCCTGCATATGGGTTGGGGCAATCCCAGCACAAATACAGGCTGGGTGATGAGTGGATTGAGAGCAGCCCTGAGGAGAAGGACTTGAGGGGCTGTTGGTTGATGAGAAGCTCAGTATGAGCCAGCAATGTGTGCTCACAGCCCAGAAAGCCAACCATATCCTGGGCTGCATCAAAAGAAGCATGGCCATCAGGTCAAGGGATGTGATTCTCCCCATCTTCTTTGCTCTTGTGAGACCCCACCTGGAATACTGTGTTCAGCTCTGGGGCCCCCAGCATAAGAAGGACATGGACCTGTTGGAGTGATTCCAGAGGAGGGCCACAAAGATGATCAGAGGGCTGGAGCACCTCTCCTATGAAGACAGGCTGAGAGAGTTGGGGTTGTTCAGCCTGGAGAAGAGAAGGCTCTGTGGAGACCTTACAGCAGCCTTCCGGTACCTAAAGGGGGCCTACAAGAAAGCCAGAGAGGGACTATTTACAGCGACATGTAGTGATAGGACAAGGGGTAATGGCTTTAAACTGAAAGAGGCTAGATTTAGGTTAGATGTAGGGAAGAAATTATTCACTGGGTGAGGGTGGTGAGGCACTGGAACAGGTTGCCTAGGGACATTGTGGATGCCCCCTCCCTGGAATTGTTCAAGGCCAGGTTGGATGGGGCTTTGAGCAACCTGGTCTAGTGGAAGGTGTCCCTGCCCATGGCAGGAGGGGGTGGAACTAGATGATCTTTAAGGTCCCTTCCAACCCAAACCATTCTATGATTCTGTGACCTTACTGTGGTCCTGGCCAGCCATGCCCGTCCCAGAGAAGTCAGACCAGGTCATGAGTAGGACTTCATTCGATTGAAAACCTTAACAGCGAAGATGATAGTTGGCTTTGGAAGGACGCTGATTGTCAAAATGTCAGGTAATGGTCTATGATTTTTTTTCTGTAAAGAGACAGGCTTCTCTCCTGCACAGTCTTGAGTTTTGCACTGCTGGAAGTTTCAACTTTGAACAAATGGTGAGGTCAGGCTTGGAGTGGCTCAACGCAGTGGCACATTGTATCTAGGTCCCTGCTTGAGATGAATAATGTAATTTCACAGCAAGTTGAATACCTCTTAATATTTGATGGCCCAAGGTGAACGAGGAGCACAGTAAGCCTGGGAACTTTGCAATCTAATTAAAGGCAGAAATTTTCAGTGGAGAAAAGGTTGGTGTCTTGGCTGACTCCTTAAAATGTCATCCTCCTCCATCTGTCATCACCTGTGTCTTGTTTGTGTTTCTCTTCTGGACATCACCTGTGTGTGAGTCTGTTTCAAGTGTAGAGATGTCTTTGAAGTGGCATCGTTTGTCTTGGCTGTGGAGCTACAGAACTGAAATCATTGGCACCTTACTGTTGGTGAACTTCTTGTCCTTCCAGTTATTGAGGGCTGCACAGGTATTAAAAAAGAGCAGGCAAACTAATGTAGACATTGCATCCATCAATGCAGAGTGGCCGTGCATGAAGACTGCTGCAGCTCCCTGTTTCATCAGCTGTGAGAATCCACTTTCAGGGAACAATGTGAGCTACCACAATGTCAAATCTGTCTTTTCAGTGGGATAAAGTGCGATCCTGGCCCAGTCTGGCAGCTGCAAAGAGGCAGATTCATTCCAGCATTGAAGCGTGGCATAAATTGCTAGTCTCCATGTCTGATCTATTGTCCAGAACACCTCTGAAACATCAAGCTTCCTCCTGCCCCCTCCATTTCAGTTACAAATAATGTATTTTGTTACTTATAATTTTGTTGGTTTTATTCATTTTTAATTAAATGTTCTGGATTCAGTCAGTGATACTTCAGCTCAAACTGCATGTGCTTTACTTGTGGCTGAGTCATAATCATCTTCCTCATAAGCACAGATCTGTCACTGTCTCCTGATTTAGTTTTGTCTGCAGGCTTTCATCCATATCCCTCCTTTATGTTCCTGTTTCAGGTCTGGCCACTTGTATCAAACTGTGATGTGAACAAGCCTACTTCCCTGAGGCAAGGCTACCATGAAAACGTGCTGCTATCATGTGTTAGCATCTATAGTTCAGTATCAGCCATACATGGAACAGGGTATGTTTCCATGGCCCAAGTCCACATAAACATATAAACACAGAGCTTTCTGCAGGAAAACTTCATTTGCCTCAAACACAATATTGATGTTTGCCTTTCCCAGCATTACTTTTAAATACAAATTCCTCAGTAACCACACATGATGATACAGTGCCTGTGGTAGCAGGCAGATCTTGGAAGTCCCTTTTGGTATTCCGTTGCATATGTGGGCAGGTTAAGAACAAGCTACTGTGCAGGGATTGTCATAATTGCAGTTGGTGTTGAGTATAATGTTTCTCTGAGATTGTTATAGTTAATTCTTTTGCGTGTTGTAGAGCCATGCTATAATTATCTTATTTACATGTCAGTGTTAGCTTTTTCCCATTGGTAAATGAAAATGGGGTGAAGATACCCCTTGGACATACTCCTGTTGGTTTGCATTTAAGCTGATGCTACTACTGACGAAAGCAATCCAATCCTATATGGACCCTTCTCAATATGGGCACAACCACTCAGCAAGCAGGATCAGGAAACTGATGTGGAAATTAAATTAAACAGCAAAACAAACCTCCTTTTTTGCTGTGTTATTCTCCAGGAGAGGAAAAAGTTACTTTTCAGTTGAACAGTAAGAAACCCAGTCAGGCTCAAATACTTATGTATTGGCACACCACAGAGTGCCTTGGGGATAGGATGAGTTGATGAGGTGCCAGGACTGCTGTCTTTGGAGGAGAGGTGTGACCACCTAAACACATGCCAGATGATCACCTTAAAAGTACAATTTCACGTGGTACAAACTGAAGAGGAGTCTTAACGCTACTTCTCTTTGTATCAGTCCTGCAAACTTTTTGAATGTCAAATTTATCTAGGTTAGACTTAACTAACAGTGGTCATGACAAACTCTAAAAGGGTATCGGAAGCAGGCAGCATGATTAAGAGCCAAGCTGCATGCCCAGCAGACTGAAAGCCAGTAACTGCAGCCCTTCATTGCTGCCTTTTCTTTTCCACTTTTAATTGGATACTGGGTTAATTTTTATTTCAGTGATTTCCTCTGAGGGGAAAGATTGAAGAAATCATAGCAATAGTAATTTCTAAAGGAGATGTGTCCAGGGGAAGAGGAAAGCAGTTGCTCTGATCAAGGTGCAGACCAGACCTTGGGTCGCAGGTTCTGCACTGTATTTTTTTGTGTCCTACTCCAGGACCTGCCAGCTTCTCTGATGAGCAGTGCTGCATTATCTTTATGTTCCTGTGCAATTTACCAAAAAGACATGACATGTTACGTAAGAAAAGTAGTTATGTTTCCATAGAATGGTTCTTGGGGTTTTTTTTCCATACCTTGTTAAAAAAAAGAAAATATATATTTCTGAGTTTTCCTCAACACCTTTTCCTAGCACCCTGCCATTGATGGTCTGACCCTTGGTACTATTCTGGACAGATCTTTGGGGACTGAAATTGTTGTGAATGCTCAGGCCCCTTCCCCTTCCTGCAATTATATCTTCCTGAAATGCATCCTGTGCAAGGGTGAAGATCAGTGAGAGGCAATGCTGAAAGACAAAGCAGTGGAAATTGATACAGTGTCTGCACTGGACACAAGGCTGTTCTTGAAGGGTATGTCTGTAAACTGTTTGGTCTTAAAGTCTATATTGAGTAGTTTTAAAAATGACCAAACTTCTAAAAATAAGACAGACAAACATCTTTTCATACAGATGTAGGGTGTAAACCACAAACGTGAGATTCCGGTTTTCCCGTGTCGTTAGGTTTCATCTGGAGAAGGCATTAGGTAGGGATGCAGAGGTTGTTTGGTCTTCATGGGCTAGTGATTTAGAAACCTCATGCTTGCTGTACCAGGATGGGACTGAGGGCACCAAGCTTGAAAACGAGTGTTGAGAGCTCTATTGGTTTTGTCCTGTCTTCGCAACCCTTTGGCACTGGTGTTATACAGCCTCTTCTGCTGGGTCTCTGTTGTGGTGTTCGTAACTTTTCCTGCAGCTGTATGAAGTACCATCTTCCTTTGCAATCATGACCTTTTACCATAGCTGTCTTCCAGTGTAGCTATGAAACTGCTGACAAAGCTGGGGAAGTGGCTGCAAGGCTCGTGAGCATGCATGCCAGGGCTTTCGTGACGGCCAGAATAAGATGAGGGAACTCTCAGCCAAATGAAATGGGAATGACCTTGTATGCAGAGACTTCAGGATATAATCTAATACTCTAATCTTAAATTTAGATTTCCTGCAATGAATTATCCTTAGATAATATTTTTTAGGAAAATCTTGCCATCTAGCTTGATTCCACCTGTCTTGAAGGAGAAGCAGAAAGAAATGTTTTGTTTATGTAAAGTTACAGGAACAGACTGGCTATTGCAGTGAAATCCATCCTGTGAATGTGAGGAGGCTTCTCATCCCTTTCTTCTGCCTTCAAGGCTGGCCTCACTGAGACTGCAGAAATAGAGAGCAGTGGGGAATAAGAGAAAAAAGTAAAAATTGCTTTTGACCAATCCGAATCTAGATTCGAGTTGGTAATACTGGTGCGAAAGACTGTCCTATTGCTGTAACCCAAGACCATCTTAAACAGGGATGAGGAAACGTCACATCAAGAATTCTTAGAAATGTTTGTTAGTTTTTCTTGGTTTTGGACACGGCAAATTCTAGGAAGCAGTACATGAGAGCAGCAAGTGGAGTAGTTCTTCCTCTGTTGTGGTTGCTTGGGTATGGTGTCTCTTTCCTGGGGAGCAAGTCATACAGTGCATTTTTTTGGCTTGGCAAACTTCCTGCACAAGGTCAGCATTGCCATTACACTGGTAGCACAGCATCCTCGTGCTTTAAATGTACTAGCTGCAGAGATTATAAATAACTACTGATTTTTTTGAATGCAGTAATATTTAAGTATTCAGCTTGAGGCATTTTATTAAAGGGGCCTCATTACCAGAGCAAGTACTGAGTGATTTAAAAATTCTGTGCCTATTTAATGCAGCTCATGTTGGGCATAACTAATCACTTCTAAGGCTTAAAACCTTTGGTGTATAGTGCATCTGGGAGCAGGTAGCTATGAGACTGGGCAGAGGAATCCCCTTTTTCTTCCTTCTTCGGTGGAAGCTCTTTTTTGGCACAAAGGTCCAATTGCTGCTATTTCTTGTATAGTGTTCAGAGCATAGCAATATGTGGGCAGCAAACTAATGCAAAGTGCTCTCCTGTCTAGTGTTTCAGTGTTCTTTCTGCCTGAGGCTTTTCAACCTTGGCCTTTTTTAGTTAAAATCTTTAAACAATGGATTATCTGTTTTCACAGGCTTTAGAGGATTTGAAATAGCAGTCACCCTTAGGCATTTGGCTCAAGATTACAGCAATAAATACATTCATCAGAGCCCCCTGGCCCTTCCAAGAGTCAGGCAGTCATAAGATTACCTCTACCATATTCTTCTGCTTCTAACTGCAGTGAAGTGTGTCAACCTCTTAACAATTAGAGGTAAGCCCGAGGTTCCTCCTGACCATTTGCACTCAGATGGTTTGTGAGAAAGGGGGGGATGTGTGTGGTGAGGTTGAGAGCACCTACAATAGGGCACCTTCATTCTTGCTGGGATTTTGGCTTTTACTACATTACCAATCTGGATTTTCCAGGAGATCAGAAACCCGTTTTGAAAGCCAACGTTGCTTTTTTTTTTTCCCCCCAAAGCCCAGCAGCCTGAAAATTTCATATGGCTTTAAAATTTTCAAATTGGAATATAACTTTAATCAATATTGATGTTTCTAATCTTTGTGCGCCAGCTGCTATTTTTCTGAAAGATGGTGCTGGGACTGGAAGGCCCCATACCAGAGATTACAAACCAATTGCCACCCAGTTGTGATATCTGATGTGGCAATTTCTGTAAGAGTGCTTCCTGATTGCGCTGTTTAAACAGTGAATCTAATGTTTTTCTTCTGTTACTATGAGATCTAAAGTAGTTTACAGATACCAGACATTCTGCTGTGTTGCTTTGGAGAAAGATGTCAGCTCTCAGAAGGAGCCCCAAAAGTCAGTTCCAATAAAAAGCTACATTTTCTAAAGCAGTTTACTTCTGGTTAGAAGAGCTGTTCATCGTATGACTTTGCACGGTCTGTGCTTTGCACAATGGAACTTGCTTTCTTCTAAAGAGCAGCTTTATCTCAGGAAAGTTCATTGCACGGAGAGATCTGTGATGTCCATACATCAGAGGTCCTATGAAGATTTCCACCCCTAACACATCTTATTGATTTTCAGCAAGTGCTATTTCTCAGCCTTCCGAGCTGTTCTTATCATACCACATCATGCTGTTCATCACAATTAAATAGCATGTGCTGGTTGGCCACTGGCTTTATCAAAAAACCCTCCCAACACAGGTACGCAAATTGGAAAAGGAGAAAATCTGATTCTTTGGAAGGTTTTGTACTTTGCTCCATTTTTCTTTTTTCTTCCTTCCAGTGAGTAAGTAATAATAAACATTTACTAAACCACACTGTATGTTTTCAAAGTATATAATACACATTACCTTTGCCTTGGAAAACTTTGAGCTTACTTTTCAGCAAAAGATACAAGTATTTAAAGCATTTGTAAATAGAGCTGAGTCTGCTTCAGCACTTTGCCACCTAAATTTTCACCAGAAGATGGTGGAAGCATGGAGTCTTTTTTTGGGCTAGTACTTACAATGATTACAGCATTTTCTACTGTAGTTCTATCCTTTACCACCATACCTCAGTTCCCCTTCCAGGGGAACAGTAGTCTCACTTTTTTTTTTTTTTTTTTTTTAGTAGGTGGATAAGAATTATGAGAATTGTTAACTAAGCAACATAGTGAGTTTGTGTCTGCACTCTAGAGAATCTGTGTATTGAGGCTGGTGTCTTTTTCACTAATGTGGATGGGTGGGATAGGGAAATGAATATGAACTATTATGAACATCAATACCTGTTACTGTCTTTTTGACTATCAAAAAGAATAGAAGTGTATATTTACAAAATACATATAATATGTGGTTATTGATATTGCATTACAGCTAGAATACTCTCTTAGGTTCCCATGAGAGTTACCTGAGAGATACAATGTCAAGGGAGGAAATGTAGCTTTAAGCATGCTGAAGACATTGTAGCGTTGCTTAGAAATTCTGAAGATGCCACCCCCACTGAGCATGTGTGAGCCTGGGGCTGGCCCTGGTTTCTCCCCTGAACTGCAGGTCCCTGCCCTTGGGAGATGGTCAGCACTGGAGTTGCACCAGAACTGAGAACCTGTCCTGTAGTCTGGACTCTGCAGTCTCTTTATAGAGGGGATAGGAGGGAGCTCCTGTACTGGGGGATTCAGGGGTTGTGAGCTGGAGCAGGCTGGCATACAGACTGATCCTTAAAGGAGACAGAAGCTGAAGCTGGAAGCTGTGGGAAATTAAGACTATGGCTGTTGAAAAAAGGTGTCTGATTGTAGGAAATGAATGGGTTTCATAGAAATGGTGGATGTGCTGAGGTGCTAGTAGGCTTTTGGGTGCTAATGACATGGAAAATACTGCATCAGGAGGGTCCTGCATCTGTCAGCTTGTGTTGCCAAAGGGGAAACATTAGACAGGGGACTGACAGATGATCAGCAAAGATGGGCAAGTATGGCATGAGGAACATGAGAAGGTTAGATTATAACAGGTTGGGTGGGAGAGACAGGTTTTGGAGGAGAAAAGAAGATGAAATAGCTAAGATACAGATAGCAAGAAGTAGATACAACAGTTTATAGCACTTTCTTGTGCCTTGGATGTAATCCAGGTCTCTGAATTTGAAGACCTGGCTGTCAGAGAATACCTAAAACCTTATGGCAATGCTGCTTCCATTTTATAGTTCTTCCCCACTGAGAACAACCACCTAGAGTTGCTGTAACTTATGGTTAGCTCAAGATGCCCCTGTGGCAGATCAGGTGATAGCTCTGCCTGTGTGATATCAGTCAGATGATTATGTAGTGGAATTCATCATTTAGGATTTTGTTTAAACATGGAAATTGGAGACAGGAGGAGAGGCACACACGGAGGCATGTGTATGGATGTACACCACCACATTCAGGTATTCTGAAGGTTGTGAGGACAAACACTCATAAGATAGAACATATCAGAATTAATTTTGCTTATACAACCTTAATGTGTCCCCCTTAAATAAAACAATTTCTGATTTATAGATCGTGAAAATACAGGGGAAAAAAATAATTTTCCCAAACTCATTCTTTTGATTCTACCATCTATATGTGTTTTATTGTAATTACAATAAGTAAGAAACCATGCTACAGATTGAAGGGGTTTTTGTATCTACTGGTATTAATTGAACTTTTGGAACCCAACAGTGTGAGTTAAGCATTGTTTATGTATTAATTCTTCTTACTGGTCTTATAGAGTGGTATGTGCATTTTGCAGCCTTGAAATACTAGATCCTGGGAGCTGAACTCGCTGTGTTTGCTAGGACTTTTTTCCCTGTCTTTAGGGAATAATGAGTTGCAAAAAAAGTTACACCTTGAATTACTTCCTATATTTTGTCCCTTGGTCGTCTTTTCTGTGAGAATAGCATTAGTGTTTTGGCCTAAACGATAGTGAAGCTTTGCTAGCGTACAGGGAGAAAGCCCCATAAATTTACGCGCTTTTAGGGAAGAAGGAAGTGGAGAGGTTGAGGGAGGGAGGTCCTGTGAAACAGCTTAATATACAGCTTATGAGTCAGTGATTTTCTTTCTTTTTGCAGTCATCTTGTCCAGATGGGGTGTTTTCTTTTTCCTTATCAGGCCAGCCTCTTTTTCTACCCTGTTTCTTTAGGGAAAAAACTGCAAGAGTAACATGCAGTGACACAGGTGTTTTTCAGGCCATGAAACTTAAAGCAGGGAAACAGGCAGGAATCCAGTGCTGGAGCAGCAGATCCCACAGGTAGTAGAATAAACAATGATCAGATCCCATTCCTAATCAGTCTACTGCATGTCCTAATAACCCGGATCGCTCACCACCTTGAGTTTGTCTTGCCTGTGAAGAAGTGTGCAGCTTCAGAATATATTCTAACATAATAGCTAACATGCAAAGTCTTTAGACAAAACAAGTTATTGCGAGTGATTGTAAGGAAATCCTTTTAGACTCAAGACTGAAGCAATAGTTCAGAGAGGTATGGCTCCCTTTTCGTCTCAGACAGTCATTTCAGTAGTTACACTTTTTCAAGTTTCCTTTTGAGGGGAAAAAAATACCACCTTTTGTACATTGTTTTCTACTTTTGTAGATTGTTTTCTACATCAAGAATTCCATGTTATTTTTCCAGGAGGATTGCTGCTTTTGTAATTTATATCTGTAGGGATTTAAATTTGGGAGCTCTTGGTGGAGTTGCTGTGTTTTCTGTAGACTTGAGTACTCATCTTTTGTTACATTAGTCCTGTTTGTGTTGCACATGGTGATGTAGCTGAGCAGTCCTGCGATCTGGTGCTTCATTCTTTAGCAGTCCTGAACAAAAACCTCTGTGTGGTCAGTGGTTCACTAGGCACTATAATTAAAGCAGACCCATTTTTCGATATTACTTAGTTCAAATCCATGTCTTCACATTGAAGAGACCAAGGAGCTTAACAATCAGTTGATCATTGTGTTAAAACAAAAAATGCTTCACCTCAGCTCTGTTACGAGGCCACCTTACTGTGACTGCTGATGGCAACCTGTGTGCAAGTTCTGGGGTGTCTGCCTCTTTTGTATCTTTGTGGAAAGCTGTTAGTTCTCAGAGTTGTGATTGGTATTTAAATTCTATTTTTATTTATTTAACCCTAGGAAATTCCCACTACAGAAGGGAAGAGGCAGTCCTTGCATCCAGAAGCTTACTACATGGAATAGTCAGCATACAGATTTAATGACAAATACGGGACGCAGCAAACATTGGTGTTACTGCCTGCTGACCCATGGCTTGCGGGGTCTTTTAATTTGTGAGGGCTGCACAGGGCTGGTTGTGAGCCACCTGCCCTTTACAGGGGCAAAGAGAGCTGGTTGGCTGGTGGTGGGAGTGGGCACAGATCTTCTGGAGCCAGAAGTCAGGGTAGGAGACAGCCGCAGATTTTGCCGATGGATTTTAAAAAAAAACCCAAACAGTAAGTGAGTCACGTTCCTCTACTCTGTCAGCAACACCCACAGGGAAAAGTCACTGGATACGTTTTCCATATTAAAGAACTTACTGTGCAAGGTGTTGAGGCTTGGAGGAGAAACTTAGGCAGAAGAGAGAAAATCCATGCGGAGAAGTCCTTTCTCAAATGTTTTTGAAAGGAACTTAAAGTTGAGATGTTGATTTGTAATCAACCTTTTCATTTTTGCGCCCAGCGTTGAATTCAGCTGTTTTGAAGCTCTAGGTAGTTTGTCTGTGCTAGAAAAGGATCAAATGGAAAATGGCATTTGCTTGAGGCCTTTTTGTAAAATGGTCTTGCCTTTTATCTCACCTGTATAACATGGATTGGTGGAAGGTGCCTGCTGTGTGTACTATTCCTCCCCTCCTTGACTCCTTAATTAGCAAGTAGTTATTAGTATTGTTAGTTTGTAGTTATTTGTCGGTACTATTTCAGGGAAAGGTAAAAACAGGTGAATTGAGTAGAACACAGGTTACTCTTTGGACATAGTCAAACTGAATTCTCAGTGATGAAAGGAGATAAACAGGAGAACAGTAGTTTATACTCAGGGTAGGTCTTTGTCCTGTCTTAGTGTTTGTGGCTAGATCATGTACTATTGTTTTGTTTTTTTTCACAGGACCTGCTAAAATGGTGGTTTTCCAAGTAGGTGTCACTGGATTGTATCACAGATTCACTGGAAGCATGTGTGCAGTGGAAGGGGTAGCAGTGGCTGCAGTGGTTGTACCTTTGCTGCTTCAGAAAGCAAATAGAGTCAGGGAAGTGGGACCATCTTCACTTACAGCCTGTGTTGACAAGGAGAAACTCGGCAAATATCCATCATACTTAACTTCTTAGCGTTAGATAAACATGACAAAAGTCAGGAAAAATGCTGTTTCACTGATGTTTTGGTGTATGACCAGTTTGAATGTCTCTGGTTCATCCAGGTTGAGCACTCTTTGTCATAATCCCTCTCTAAAGTGCCAAAAGACTTTTTTCCTTATATCCTAAAAACACAATGTCATTGATACTTGGTCATTGCCAGCATGAAATGACTCGAAACCATTGCATAAGCTTCTGTCGTTTCAGAATTAGTGATCTCATCATTAGGCCTATTGGAGACATCCTTTAATATTTTAAAAACTGTTGAATCATGTGGAATTGTTCTTATAAATGGAGAGATTATTTGACCCAAGTGAAACCCTGATGTCTAACATCACGAGATAATACCAGATCTCTTTAACAGTATTTAGATATCCATCCATGTTTTCCAGTTGTCAATACAAGAAAAACTGAAATCAAATAAGAGGATCCCTGAAGATGGATAGCAAGATATTTAATCTATTTCAGGGGCATCTGTAATTGCAAGAGATGAATTACTGGCTATGCCATGCTTCTTAACTGGGGAGAGGGTCGCACACTTCCTAATGAGATTGTCAGATGATGGAGAGGAAGCTAGCCAGCACACTGACGGGGGTTTGGCTCCAGCTTCTGTCAGTAGTTCTGGCTAGATCAGGACAGAAGATCCACTTCATGGCAGTGAAAAGTATAAGGAAATGCCTTACTCAGCTGGCTCTAACAATTTGGGGTGGATGAAGAGGACGAATTACTGTATCGGAATCTCTGAGTGGGTTGTTCAATGTATTTCTTCTTTTCTGTCAGCTAGGTAACCTCTTTCAGTAATTTTTAGGTATTGTTTGACTGATTTTTACATACGCCACTTAATTCTGTAAAACAGCATCATGAAGACACCGACAGCTGCAAACTTCACATCCTGCAGGTAGGAATTATGTCTGATGGCAAGTTCAGAAGAGCAATACTCCAGTGGATAGCTAATTCGTACAGCTGTTAACGCTTGTTCCCACCATCAAGGGAGGAGTGTCTCTACTATACTACAGTTGTGCTGACGTGCTCAGAAAACCCATCGGCCCTTTAAAAACTGTGTATTTAGCATCATTCTTCATGATGATGATATTGCTGGTAATTTCATTATGTTCCTAGGCCTGGCTGTTGAGCTGTGAGGGAGGTGCTCTGACCTTTGCTCTTGAAGCCCTAGTGCAGGGGCACAAAAAAGCTACTACTGCTGGTAAGAAACATCATCGCGGAAGGTGCAGCGTAGGCATTATTGGTAGCTTTCATACCGATTACAGCATCTCTACGAGTTATGGTCATTGCAGAGTACTTTCTATTTATGAAATAGTTTTTCTCTAAAAGAGATATTGACAGTTTCTTGCTTTGAGTAGTGGTGTAGGAGTAGATAGCTTGGTGTCATCAGAAAGCAAGACTGTCGATACTGGAAAGTAATAAAGTCAGTTCTGGCCAAAGGAAAAATACTTCATTCAGTGCACAAATTCGTCTGTGGAACTTATTGCTGCAGTACATCATTGAGGTTAAAATGTCATGGGGTCAAAAGTAATCTGATATTTATGTGTTAGGAGGGTAGTAATCGTTACATAGACAAATGGTGCAAATGAAAACAGACTTTTAAGGCCTTTTGGAAGGGTCACCCAGCTTCCTTGAGCTTAAGGTATCCCTAAATGTAAAGGATAAGAAGGACTACTTTTCCTGATGACTGTTTTGCAAATTTGTCTTCAAGGCTTTCTTCTGCTAGTCTTTGAAATACCTGGAACTGGATAGTAGACTTTTATGGCAAATTCAGAATGACATTTTCATGTCCTGTATAATTTTGAAGTGTTCTAAATAACTATGATTCTTACCAGACCACAAAACAAACAATTACAATTATCCCACTAGAAACAACGTGTTATATTCAGATTATTACACTGGTGATAAAATATTAGGTAGAAATGTATTTTGCATTGCTGGCAGGGTACTTAAAAATAAATGCAGCTTTCTGACAGGATTGAGGAATAATGTAGACTTTTTTTTTTTTTTTGAGGTGTCTTCAAGAACTATAACAGAAAGTAGACCTAGTTGTTATTTGCATAGATCAGACAGACAGTGGCACATATTTAGTCTGTTCTCAAATCATGTTCGATTTAAACAAAGCCCAGCATTATTTCATTTTGGACTCAAGTCAGTCTGCTGTTGTGTTCGTCTAAACCTTTGTCCTTGCTGAGAAACTGAAGAGAGATTAGAGGCCTCTGCCAGTGCCGGTGCTCAACTCTTGCTCTATAGGAGTGTGACTCGTAAGTGGGCAGCTGTGTTCCTGTGTTGCTGATATGGGTCGGATACAGACTGTGGCAGCCTGTTGATGTTTTGTCGTTTACGCATAAAAAGGCCCTGCATGACCCAGTCCTGCTCTGCCACACCTGAAGTTCTGGGCCACGTTGGTAGAGAGTAGCCCTGATTTATTTGGTTTGTTGTTTGTAGCTTTGATGCTCCCTTGATGCATCAGGGCACAGCCGGGCTTTGGCAGGGCTACCTGCAGCTTTTCTGGCCAGATGGCTTCTGAATAAGTGTGCAGTGCCACAAGCTAGAGCGAGAGAAATTGAGTTGGTGGCTTATGGTCACAAACACAGAAGTATTTTCAAAGCAGTTGTTACCTCTCCTAAATGATTAGATTTCTCTCTGGGTTTTTTTGTGCAAAAAGGTAATATTTAGATCCTTCTTGGTTCTGTTAGTCCCTGTTTTTTAAAAATTCATTTGCTTTGCATATTTGGAATCTACAGTTCATGAGCAAAAAGACATATCAACAAATCTGTGTCGTTGATGGACAAAATACTGACACTATATTAGGGAGGTGTTATTTGCTATTCATTCAGCTATCAAATGCCAATAAATTAATGATATCAGTGTATCGCTATTACAACATGTTATCTTCTGATTCTGTGAAAACAGAGGAAGACTTGTCAGCAATAGGAGATCTGAAAAGAAACTGTTTAAAGTAATCCAAGCATCACAGCTGTGGGCATCTTTTTGCATTTATGCATTTGGCTTAGGCATTTTCACCTGTGCGCTGGAGTTTCTTTGGCCTGAGCTCCATGCCCTTTTTTATTGCAGTGTCAGATACTGGCCTCTGAGAGGCATGACTGACCTCATGTGGTATCACCATTTATAAATAGCTCTAGAAAATTAGGGTGTACTCCCAGTTAGGGCTGAGCTCTGTATGTTGGAATTCCGTTGGTGGACCAGGACTGGTGTGGTAAGGCATGCTGCTGCCAGGAGCTGAGATGCGTTGGGAGCAGTTCATGATTTCAGGATTGGAATAGCAGAGGAGGGAATAGGAAAGAATAAAAGGACATGAGTGCTTTTTATCTGGTGCCTTCTGTTTTTTTGTTTTCCTCATTAGCAAATTCACTCAGTGTGTGTTAATTAGTTTAGATTTTTTGCTACCTCCTTAACTTGAATTATGTCAAAGTCCCAATGGTGTGACGTGAGACGTGTTAGATAAAGATTTTTGCATACAGGCTGATGGAAGAATGTGGTGCAAATGGAGAGAAGAGAAGCCTTTTCATAAACGTGTCCGAGTAGAATACATTTAGATGCCAAAGGCACCTTTGTATAACAGCTGTTACTTAAGAATAATGGTTTATTTTATAATGTACTGGAGAGAAATTAATGCTACTGAAAAGTTATTTTTTCTGTAAAGATATGTAACATTCTTGTATCTGCCCTCTTTTAGCATATGGTCGTTGTGCACAGTGCTTTATTGCCATCTATCTCCTCTTGTCCCACCATTTTCCTTCCTATCCTGTCCTTTGACCTCAATGCTGAAATTAAAATTTATTTAATACTGCTAAAACTAGAGATTCTGGTTTTGGTATATTGGAGAATAAATTTGTAGTTGGAATTGTTTTCATCCAAGCTGAAATTTTGTCTGCTTCCTTGCAATTTCTTGTGTGCTACAGTTGAAAGGATATTGGCTGTGTATTAACGCATATGTGGCTGGAAAGGATATGTGGAAGTGAGAGTCAGAAGCTGGTATTTTCCTTCCCTGTGTTTTTTAAGACAGAAACTAAATATAGTGAGTGTTAAACAGATGGCTATGTTGTTGCATAATAAATATTTGCGTGAAGAAATTTTTTGAAGAAAATTAAATTATGTCCTGCCTGTTTGCTGACGACAGTTCCAGCCCCCATAGTAACAGCAGTGATAATAATAGGAGTATTTACAGTGTATTTATTTTTTAATTCTCAAAGTGAGGTACCTAGGAAGGTTGTATAACGAAATTTTTTTTAATGTGTGAGAGATCAAGTGATGTGCTTGAGGTCATCCAGCATGTCAGCAAGTCTCTTGAAAGAGCATGCAGGTTCCGTTGACTTCCAGACAATATGTTTCCATTTTAAACCATGCTGACTTGCAAATACTTACTTCAGCATTTCCTTCAGAACTTCATTGTTTGATTTTCTTTTTCTTAATTCCAACCTAATTGTTGTAAATGTTAACTTGCCAAGAGAAGATAATAAAACCAGACTTGCATTCCTGTCCACTGTACTTGAGCAACAGTCTTGCTACGAGAAACCTACACTGAAGGCCCTCCTGAGAGTTTTGTTGTGAAGAGGAGAAGGTGGTGGATGCCAGAGAGATGATGAAGACTTAGTTGAAATGAGAGGTTTTATTTGTACAGCTGAGCTTCATCTTGTGATATTAATAGCATACAGGCGTTTCTTTTGGATGGAGGGGATGGATTCTGTATTTAGCTGAGGTCAGTGTACTACTCTTTCTGGCATGAGCCAGAAAATCCCACTGCCATTTAGCTGTTTGCATACATTACCTTATCTTTACTGGGAGGACTCTTTATTTTCTTCTGTAAATCACTCTGATGTTGCTAGATTGAAAGTTGCGTGAAAGATAAAGGATGAGAGCAAGAACTGTCATATCTCACTCAAAGGTGAGAAGGTTGGACAGCAGATCGGATCTACGGCAGCAGAAAAGTTAATCCTCAGGACTCTGCAGACGTGCTGGAAAGCAAGTTGAGGAGTTCATGAGTTGTCCCAATTACCCATTTCCTGCCAACTTCTACTGATATTTTTCTGTCCTCTGACTGGAAGTAATTGTATCACATGATAGAAGTGGAATTGGCACTTACCATGTGATATATTGTGTGATGGGAGTAGTTTGCTGCTGTATTGCAGCAGAGCGTATAATCTGGAGTGTGAGTGGGATGTTTGGGTTTTTTTCCAGTTGGTAGGGAGAGAGCAAGGCCTGGGATTCTTCACTGCCTCTGTAAAAAATTGTCATCTGCCCCAGCTTAAAGATATATTAATAGCATCCTGATCTCTTACATACATGGTTGGTCCTGTTGCCTGGATACAAACATAAAGTGATTAGAAAGCTATCATTAATATAAAATGAACAAAATAGGTCATAAAGGTACCCAGTTAGATGTTTTTCCTGTGTGCCCACAGTGCATGTTGGTCCTTGGCTCTTTTGCTTGCTTGTTGCAGATTGTGCTTTGCTGCCAATGCTGCATTAGGCTTTTCACTAAACTGCAAGTGTAACCTCTGTGATGTTTTCTGCCAGCTTTCTCTCTGTGGTTTCTTCCCTGTTCTTTGAAATAAACCCATATTGGTTTTTCTCACATCATTTGTACCCTTCCATAATCTGTTACCTTTTGTGTGTCTTTGATCAAATGCTGTCTTGCCGTCTTAATTTCTTTCAGTACTCAGTTGTATTTTTAGTTTCAGTGTGCTGTATTACTCTTCTTGGTAAATATATGCACTGTGTCACATAAAGGAGTGTTAAACATCGCTACAAAAGCCCCTTGTTTTTTAACATCTCCCTAGGGTCTTGTAATGGATTTGTTAGGGCTCTGGGGAGATGTCCCTTTCTAACCTAGTTTCTGGTTCAGTTGTTCTCTTTTCCATCATTTCCTGCAGCGTTTCCGATTTTCTTCATGAAAATATATGCTCACTTCTGATGCCACTCTTACTGCTTTTTGCATGCTTTTTTTCAAGCATAGATGAAAATGTCTGTGACAGGTTTGGTAATGTTTCTTCAGTTAATCCTCTATTTCTTAAAGTCTGTTCACATATAGACGTGCTGTACTTCAACTTAAGGTGTGTTTTTTTCTCTTCTCAGCTGTTCTAGTAGCACTCCATGATACTTTTGTTTTAAGGGTGAAGTAACTGAAGCAATTTTTTAGTTCTCCTGACTTTAACAACCAACTACTAGAGGTGGACTGCAGTGACTGAGTTCTTAGTTTGCTTCAGTTGCAAAATAAATTGTTTGCTTAAACCCTGCTTGTGTAGGCCTTTGGAATGAACTGGCAGAGAAGAAAGAGGAATGAAAACAGTGATACTGGCTTCCCAAATTCAGGACAGTAAAGAATGAAAGTATTTCTTGCTTTCTTTTGGAGAATTGTTACATGTTGTTTAGCTGCCAGTATTACAGTGAATGAGTGTTAGGTGCAGGCATTTTACATCTGTGTTATTTGGTGATTAGGGAAAGGAATACAGGAGGATTGTTTTGTGGTTAATATGCTGTAACTGGGATTAGAAAATTTGACTGTGGTACCTTGCTCTGCATTTCATGTGAACTTTGGTAGTTTACTTCATTGCTGCCTCAGTTCTGTTTTTGACAAATTAGGATAATACTTCTGTTCTAATACTTGTGTACTATCTCTGTTTCTTTTGAAAAGTATGTGGAACAGGGACTGTCTTTTGTTAGGCATACAGAAATCTGATTATATATACAGATACGGTTGTGTGCTTGTGTATGTGTTTTGATAGATAGATAATATATAGCAATCCTAACCTTGGCTGAAGCCTTTTGGTGTGTGCTGTAATGTAAATAGCAATGAGAATATAGTTGATACAAATGATACAATGCTTTCCCAACAATTTGGTCACAAAATACAGCTTCCTGTTTTTAACTGTAGGACTTTTAGGTCTTGCCATAAATACTGTATGATAGCTTTCAGAACTCATACATCCATGCACAAATACATAAAAGAAAAATTTCTATCCATCATTTAATGACTTTATTTCTTTGATATCATGATTCATGTTACTGTAAAACCCCGTCGCCTTTTTGGCTCACTTTGTGTCATAAAATGCACTTATGAGAAATAAAGAAGATGAGAATGCCATATCCAGTGTGAGAAATGATATGTGTAATACGCTGTTCTGTTTCTAGTAGTACCTGGTGATCAGTTGTTTTGGAGGAAGTGATCAAATCTCCATAATGGACAATTATGTAATTATGAGTGAGAGTTTCAGAAACACTTAAGAGATTTAAGCACACCCATCTCGCTGAAAGGCAAGAAGGTTAAAAAAACCCGAAAACTGTATAAATGCTTATCTCCTTTGTGTTTGTAGAAACTAAAGATGTTTCTATTTTCATATTTATTGCTAGCTTTTACTAAAAAACTGCTCTGATAATGGATTACGTGGGTATGCACGGCTTCTCAATTCCTCCCTTCCACTTTAAATAAATTGACTTTTAATTTTACTGTGTGTTTTGCTGTTGCTTAAGGTAAACATCTTGTTTAGGCAAGACTTATCAGCTTGATGAACAGCGAAGGCTAGCTAAGTAGTAGGCTTGTGGAAAAGCAGCAGGTGTAGTAGTGGATCATACTTTGTACCTGAGGCAACAATGCAAATAATGTATATGAAGGAGCCCAGCATCTGAAACACGTAGTCTTTCTCTCTGCTCTGTCCTGGAACAATGGACTGCTGCAGCTGTTTTTGCACACCATACTTGAGGAGAGATGAGGACAAGCTGGAAGTAGCTCAGGAGAAAGCGATAGCAATGAAAATGTGACCTACAAGGAAAGAATGAAACAATCGGGATTGTTCAGGCTGGAGAAGTTAAAATAATTTAAAAATTTTAAAGTGTGCTGCAAAGAGAAAAAGAACAATTTCTCTGCCATGTTCACACAGGGTAAGACCAGAAATAAAGAGCTTAAATTGCAGAATTAGAATAGACTTCAGAAAAAACTTTTCAACAGCATAAGCAGTTAAGCTGTAGACTGAATTGCCTAGGGACCTTCTGGATGCTCTGTCCTGGAAGATGTTAGCGGAGATGGCAGGCAAATGTGTCAGGAATGTTTTAGATATCACTGATCCCACCTGAAAGAATTTCCTTCCAAGCCTGTTGTCTGTGATTTCAAGGGTACCAAAATTGTTTCTGTATAGTTTCCCTTCAGTTTTAAGCATATTCTTTGCTGAGATAATTTTCATTGTATTTTCTTGAGGATTTTTCTTCTGCTAAATACAGTTTCAGTCAAGGTGGATTTAAACACATTAAAAGTGAAGATATGTGTTAAGAAAATGTATGTTAAAGAATGTTAATATATATAATGTCAATATTTTTTCTAAATATCTTGTTTACTGTTTTACCATGCTGGTCAAATGACTGTTTTTACTGACACACAACATAAATTCTTGCAGAGTAACTTTAGGTAATTTATAGCTCGTAATTAAAAACCTCCCTCTCTCTTTCTGTTTTTTATTTCTTTCTCATTTTCTTTGTTGCTGTGGCCCCAAACTGCCCAACAGCTCTCTGTGTTAGAATTTCCTAAACTAACCCACATTATTCTGTGTATTCAACTAACCTTACTGAAAGCTGCGTTCAGTTGAAATTTTATTTCAGTTTTTGCTTTCTTTTGCAACTATGTAATAACAAACTGAAAAAAAATAGATGCTAGTCTTTGAGAGCTTGGCAGATACCCTTATCCATGCTCAAAAGTGATCAGTGATTCTGGTTTTGTTTCTTTTTGCCAGTTTCCAGCTTGTGACAGTACTTTGTTCTTCTTGCCTTGCACAGTGACTTGAATAGCCCTTTGTAAAGGACTTGACCAAATCTTTTGAGAAAGTTCCAATAAACAATGTGTTCTTGTATTCCTTTGCTCCATCAGGTTTTTTTTCTAATCCTTGAAAGAATTCAGCTCCTTAACAGATCTACCTTGTGTTTAATTCATCTTGTCCCCTCAACTATGCAGAAATCTTCAGTGTTCACATGCTCAGAAGGATTCTCCTTCCATCTGTTCTGGAGAAGTCATTGGGTTTTTGCAGACTTCCCAGTTTACAGGATTTCAGGTTTACTTTCCTATGCCAAGGTTGTGCTTACAAATGGGAATACAGGACCAATATCCCATGGACATTTTTCAGTGGTCTAAGTTCTCACACAGTCCCACTCTTCTGTCCCTGCATAAATCTGGTGCGTAGTGCCATTGCAAGTATTTGTGCAGATGCACAATGCACTAAATCTAAAATTGAAAAATACCTGGCTCACCACAGCTTATGCCAGCACAGGGCAGTGTCAGCATGACAAAAGCAATGTGCAGCTGCTTAATGAGTGGGAAAGGGAGGGGAAGAAGGGGAGATAGCTGCTGCCTTCTGATAGTGCTGTTGGCTTAACCATGTACCATACCTGGCTTAAGATATGTTGGATTGTCTGTTTTCATCTTTTCCTCTTGCATTAGGTAATTTAGGCTGAGAGTAGGAAAGGCTCAACAGAAAGTCACAGAAACGTAAACACAGTAGTGCTGAACAATGTCATGTTTAGTCATGTGGAGACCTTGTCTCATTGTATCTTACTGAGAAATGTATGTTTTTAACACCTTTATTACAGGCTTGTTTGGTTTTTTTTTAAACTTCTGAGATGCTAAATGTTTGAGATGAATCAGATGTAGGTGAAGACACTAACAGAGAAGAACTAGGGGTACTAGAAATAATGAGAGGGTATCAAAATTAGGTGTTTCCCATTTGTGGGGAGGCACTGGAGAAAAAAAAAGTTTAACCTGAAATGTGTTTGTGTGTGCGCCAGGGCAAGAGTGAAACTGGAAAAGCACTAGTGTTTTTCCAAGCACCGGAAGCCTTTGGGGTGAGCAGCAGCGCAGTAGATAAATCAGTTTGCAGATGTGTCATGGCAGCAAAATACAAAGTAATATGGTTTGGGGTTACACAAATTAAAGAGAAGCTCCTTCTTGAACAACTGTGAGAGTTAACTTGCCAAGCATGCAGGCCCAAACATCTTGTTTCTAGACAGATGTAAACCAACTGAAGAGAGTTGAGGGATGAATGACAAATGAGTACAGACCAAGGGACCGATGGGCAAACATGCCTACCTTGGCTATGTGATAACTAGAAGTGCAGCTGGGAGGTGTGATAAAAGTCTACAAATATTTGAGAGGCACATACTTGAAAGATAGAAAGTAATTAATTTAGTAGGGTGAGAAGGGGCATAACTAGAAACAAGGGAATGAGATTATGAAATATATCAAAGTATGGAATAGTCTGCCCAAAGGAAAGGTTGGAAGAACAAATATGTATAAGACTGATAGAAGGATTCAGGAAATAATCTAACATCAAAGAGTCAGCTTTCTGATGAAAATAGATTGAATAATTTAGTAAGTCTCTTTTACCCATTTAATTTATGTTTGCTTTTGAGGTATTAAGGCAAGTTGGCAGCCTCTCTTAACTCTTTAATTTTGCCTCCCTAATGGTTACTGCTGGTTCAAATCTACATTATTGCATACCAATCTTAGATGCTGGCTGTCTTTAGAAAAATGTTTTAAAAAGGAACAGTTGGGCAAACAATGTAAAAAGATATAAGGAGAAAAGAAAGGCAAGTAAGCTTTGGGAATGACTTTCAAGAACATTGTCTGTCTACATTCTGCCTAAAAGCTGTAGCTGCAAGTAAATGGGAGCAAGCTAATGCCAGATATAGAGGTCTAGTTGCACTGTTTTGTTCCTGTTTGCATCTAGGTGAGGGAGCTCCCAGCCTGTGAGTTACTGTTTGTGTTACATGCGGCCAACCTGCAGTTGATGGGATGGTAAGAATAGGAGCAAAACCCTTTTTAGCTTAGAGGAAGACAGCAGAGAATTTTTCCGTAATGAAACAAGGCACATCTTAAATTGCAGCCAGAAAGTCAGTTTGACTGCATCTGAGAGGACTGAGAGCAGCCCTAAGCTGCTCCATTTGGCTTGACGATAGGCTAAATAGTAAAAGGTGTTCAGGTTCGCTGCTACTCTTGGTGGCTTCTTGTCTGGATGGACGCCAGGTGCCTGCTAGGCTCTGGTGTGGCGAAGGAAGACAGCGAGGAGGAGTTGCATTGAGCTGCTGCCTCAGTCACAAAAATGTGGCTATGCTCAGCATTTGCTGGCTGACTCCTGTTGGCTGGAAGGCAGCCCTGGGATTAATTTGAGGAGATTATTTAAAAAGTTTGGAAAGTGTATCCATTTTGGAGCGTTCCTTTGTAAAGCACAAAACTCTAAACCTTAGTTTTCAAACAGCACTAAGAGAAAGCGAATTTATGATGCTACGTTGCATTTCCGTACATGGTCTCTACATGCAATCTGTACAAGGATCTAAGCTGCTGTTTAAACTCCGGTATTGAGGACTCCATCTGAGGGTGTGTTTTAAATGTTTCATTATGAAGAAAGGTCTTCATGTGAAATTCAAAGCCAAGTTCTCGGTGCCGTGATGCTTATAGTCGTGGAAGTTGGAACTTTCCGAGTGTTGGACCATCAGCACTTAAAACAAGCCAGGAGGTTCTTAGCATATTCTTCCCCTTCCTGCTTTTCCTTTTATATAGTTGGGAATCAGTTTCAGTGATTAAGAAATATTGTCTTCACTTTCACTTGCCATGTTTTTAATGAGACACAATAGTGTGTGCACTGTCTTGTTGAATAATTCATGTTTGGAACAAAATGGTTGTTTGCTCAGCCCGTGTGTGATCATCTTCATACATGTATAAAATAAAGTACTCTTTGATCTTTCTTTCATGTGTATCTCTAATCCAGACCCATTTTACTCTTCTGCTTCCCCCACAGCTGGAGGGCGTACTTGTGAGCCAGGCATTGTTGGCTTGTTGGCTTTTGCTCTGTGTGCTGGCTTCTGAACAAAGGTGCTGCTCAAAAGGTGAGTATTTAACTTCCATCCTCTTTGATGCAGATTTACGTGCAGACTTATGTTCAGAGGAACTGATAAACTTAGACTCACCAAACCTGTCAGCTTAAACCGTATCTAGGTTTGCAATGGAGAAAATCTAACCTACCAGATCATAAAATTGTGAGCATCGGCCCTCAAAGCACTGTTAAATTCTGGTTTACTGTAAATTGTGTGGCATTCTGCAGCACTGCAGACCAGAGAAACTGAAAGGTAGGCATGTTTCATCTCTTGAACAGATCTGTTTAGAGCTAGAGAACTCTGAGACCCTGAAAATAAACAGTAATAAAAATACAATTCCTACCCTATGACCAGCATGGGAAGGGATGGCTGAGAGGTGTGTGTGACTACCCATTTCCTACATAGTTGTGTGAATTCTTCATCAAATCTAATGTCTTCACATCAGCTGTCTTCTGAAGGTAGATGAGGTACCTGAGCATTAACTGAAAGAAGAAGAAAACAGGCTTTTATCAAATCGAGAAGGCTACTTATGAGATGGGGGATAAGTTTAATTGTATTGCTCTGCTGTGAGTACTTAGCAGGAATTTCTTGAAACCTTTCCTTTCAGCGAGTGAAATGAAATGCTGAGTGTGCCAGGCATGCAAAGGTGCAGTGTAGGGGAGAGAGTGTCATTTTACAAGTATTTCCAATTGGCAGTGCATAGAGTAAAACAACAGAGGATTAGCACGGAAGGGAACATTTAGAAACATCTAGAGTGCTTTATGGTTGAGAAATAATGTGTTTTATCTGCACACAAACAAATCTTTGTTTATAGGAGAGTATTAGTACTTTAATGGAAGGGTAGATGAAAGTAAATATGTGATACTGTAAAGTTTATATTGCTCTGTTTTCCATGAGACTGCATTAACCATCAGAAATGGGGATGTCATGCATAAGGTTTGAAGATAGTTCTTCAGGAGCATCTGTAAAACTTTATGCTGTTGGAGGTTATGTATGTATTGGTCTTGTGCAGATAGTTTTCCTTATAGATATTCTGTATTTACAAATACTAGTGTTATCTACCTCTGCCTGTAAAACCACTCTGCATTAGAGTTATTAGCTTAATATTTGAGGAACTAAAGAGAGTCTGGGTAAAACATTCTAGAAACTTCCAACTTGTAGCCGAAAAAGGCTTTTTATATACAGTAAAGTATGTAAAGTAAATATCTTGACTTCATGAAGAAAAATATCTTGGAATGTTCAAGATTATAAGCAGATATTGTATATTTCATTAGAAAGCTGGACTTTTATACTTGATAAAACTTCAACATACTGAGATACATAGATTTAAATTTGTCAGTTATTGTTATTGTTTGCTTAATTTTTCCTGTAGTAAAGTTTTTAATAGGAATATCACTGTATCATATTAAGAGAAATGTGATTATTTTATATATATGTAATAAAATATTTATTAATTACCTAAAAATCATTATTTAAGTACTGCCTTGTCTTGTAAGAAGCTGTTAAACACTTCTTAGGAGAGAAATGAGTATGTTATAAAAGCAAAGAGGTTGGAAGACCTCCTGTTCTGTAACTGCAACTTGGATTGTTTTTTTGAATCCACTTGTTTTAAAAATCAGTGCTTTCATGATACTGCTATTGGTCTCATGTGGAGCCTCTTTGTGTTGTCTTAGAAGATGTCTGTTGATGTCAGAAGTCCATATTAACATGCCACTATTGTATCACAGTCGTGTTTCTGACCTTACAGGAATATTTAATGGAGTTTAGTGTCCAAAAGGTCTTACACTTTTTTATTTCCTTTTTCATTTGTTTTGGTTTTGTGTTTGTTTGGGTTTTGGGTTATTTTTGGGCTTTGGTCATTTCAAAGCTGTCTACTAAATTTCAGGGTATGTCTTTGAAATCATGAAAGGCAAAGCAAGATTCTTTCCTGGTTTTGTGTATAGATAAATATGCCTGGTAGAGCAAGATCTTGCTCTGTGATTCTCTTGCTCTATGACATCTATGAAAAAAACCTTTCTGACTAAGGACACTTACAGTCTCTTAAAAGAAGGACACCAAAATAAGTAGTCTCCTGCATACAGCTCAAAAACTAGTTCTGTATGTCAGAAGTGTGTCCCTGACTGACATTTGGCACAACAGTATGAATTGAATTAGAGTTACCAGTTGTGTTTTGCATGTTTCTTCTGTCAGGAAGTGGTGAGGAGCAATCATGAGGAATACAATATGCAGAAGCATTTGCAAGCAAGCAAGAATCAAGCTTAATAGCAAGAGGTGGCAGGTAGATGTAAGGATCTGGCCTGGAAGAAGTTACAGTTATGAGGTTGTAATTTTATTAAATAATCATAAAGAATAATTCTCTGTACCTGGGGAGCTGTAGAGAATAATAATTTCCAGTAAGGTTTAATTCAGCAATTACCAAGGTACTCTTGAGGCTAACCATCTTTGGTCTTCTTACCGTTAGCAGCTAAATCATGTGACACTCAGTGGTACAACTGAGTTGGAAATAGCATTTTGGTTTTTTTCTCTAAAACTAACTGTTATAGACAAGGCCTTAAATGCAAGCAAAGATTATGTGTGGAAAATTGTTAGGGCAGTTACTGAGTATACTTCTGGTTTTGTGGTTGTCCTCTAGAAGGCATGGATTCCTTAAAAAGAAAAAAAAAACCAAACACAAATCCCTCAAACAAACTAACTTCCTTAACTTTATTTCCAAAAGTGATACTTTTATAAAAGATGGAGTTTTAGGGATCTGAATCAAGTTGCTTCTTTCCTCTTGTCATTTCTCTCACCCGTTTAAATGAGTTACTGTACACCTTCTGTCATATCTGTGTAATTGGCTGAGCTGTAGACATGCAGTAACTTCATGCAGCTAACAAAAGCAGTGTGTAATGCACGAGTCAGATTTGTTAATCAGACAGCCTGATGAGACCAAAGATACAAAATATTTCTTCATTTGGAATATTGTTGGATTTAGCAGTGTAATTTTAGGTATCGAAAGAAGCTGATTGCTCGTCCCTGATATTCTGTGGTATCTCTTTCTTTGTGCTCTGGTTCGTGATGGAGGAAGACTTGAACACCGTCTTTGATACATGTGAAATCTGTAAAGGGATCTTTGGAGTCCTTATGTTAACATACTGCATGCTACTCTTCTTTTTCCATACCCAAAGAACTGATGGTTTGGAGGTAATTAAGTACATAAGTTTACTGCAGGAAAGCCTTCTAAGCCCCCTTTTGAGATCCTCACTCAAACCAGAAATTCGGGTGCAGAACAGTTTTGGACCTCTGTGTTAGAAATACTGGATTTGAACATGAAGTGCTCTTCTGCTGAGGCGCTCTGGGCATGTGGGGCTGTATCAGCAACTGCCCTTCCTGCTGAGGGATTTTTTTCAAGCAGACTGACATCTCCCTCTCCAGTAAGCAGTAGCATCCTTGTGATTCCAGATGTGCTGGTTTTTGTGGACTAGAGTGTACGGGGGGGATATTGCATTGAATTTGGTGTCTTTCGCAAGCTGGCAGGATTGTTCCCAGATGTCAGTGACTCACAGTAGCCGGGTTGCTGTCTCAGAGTTCAAGTTTATGGAATTTGCAGTTCAGTTTCCCTTGAATTGTCTGGCAGAGATGGAATTTCCCATGAACTAGGAAGAGCAGGAGAGATTGCACAAAGTAGAAGCTTTGAATGTGTGTTGGGTCTGAAAAATTGCTGAGAAGGGCCGTTCTTCCTCAGTCCTTCCTGGGGAGAGCGCCTTGCCAACAATCATGCTTTCAGGTGTTTCATTTTGTTCTAACTTCTTATGCTGTGCTTGTTGCTGAACATCTCCAGTTTCTAGAACTGCATTAAAAATGTGATAAATATGTCACATGATTGTCATCTTACTCTTTCTCTACATGGATGGCAAACTTCATTTGGATTTAGATGTTCTGTTCTCTCAGCAGGGTAACTGCTTTGTTTACGCCAAAGAAGAGGGGCACAAATCTCATCAATGCAATTCATTCATAGAATTAATGTATTTACTGAGCAATAAATTACATTTTATCCTGTCTTTTCTGCTACTTGTTCATTTTTACCAAACAGGTTGTCTTTGCCCCTTATGTTAATGTGAAGGGATATTTGAAATAGCTGAGGTATACCATGTAGAATGGGAACCTGGGGTTACATGTTGATTTTGACTGTTGTTCTGGTAGTGTGTGATTCCTCTGGACAGCCTGCTGCACTCTGATAGAGCTGCATTAGGGTGTAGGCGGTCTTAAGTGCTGGCTGCTGAACAGTGCAGAATCAGTAGGCTGCTTTGGATTTCATTTATTTTCTTTGAAGACGACTGTTACTCGGCTGAGAATTGCTGTCATTTTCCAAAACATATAAATCTTCTGAAGCTTATTTGCCTTGTTGGTGCTCTGTTTTAGAGTATCAGGATATTTGGACCAAGTTCAGTCTGCTGCAGGTATAGTCAGTACTGACCAGCCCACATCTGTGGCTCGATTACGCTGCATGCAGTGCCATGTTCCCTCCTTTCTGTTTGTGGTTTGTACCTGCGAACCTTGCATTTATGTGTGAAATGTATCTTCTAGTTTGGAATGCTGTTTGAAAATATATGAAAGGCAAAGAAAATAGCAAGTGTGCGCTATTCAGTGTTGCGGCTCTTCCATTGTTGTTAATCTATTAAAATGAAACTTGAAGAACCCAGAGTAAGAAGATGATATTTAGTTCACTAGTCAGATAAGCAAAGATGGAAGAGGTAATGGACACAGTTTTATTTTCTGGATATGCTAAGCAAGGAACAGCCTGAGAAGATTAATGTGTATGTGTTTCAGACTCCAGGTCCATTTTTCCATTAAACAGGATTACTTACCTTCTTCTCTTCAGTTCTGTACTTGCTTCCTTTGTATGCCCTTTTATAAGGAAGACCCATAAAAATTTTATGTCTTCTTCAGTGAAATCACAGATAATGAAACTCCTCTTTTTCCACACTAGTACTAGTTTGCCACATTGATAACTGTTCATGAAGCTTCTCAGTTCTCTGATATCAATCTCTTATCTTATAAAGATCCAGATATGCTTGGTTTCTTCAGCCTTTAATGCCTGTTGGCCAACTTGAGTGATTTCAAATATGTTTGGTTAAATGTGCAAATACTGTGTTAGATGATTAACTGTGGCTATACTTCTAGACACACTAAGAAAGCAGTATTTCTGACTACTTATGCACAGGATGCATCAGGCTTCAGGGATGACTTCTTCCCTGCACTGAGTATTTCTGCTGAGATAGCTGATAACCTTGTCCCCAGTTGCCCAAGTCTTCCTTCCATAAATTGGAGAATTTTAGTATTCCGTCTTTTCTAAGATCCTTCCTGCTAAGAGGATTATTGGAAGTTACATCCAAGTAATGGGGTTGAAAGTAATAAATCTCAGGGCTGTAGGGGATGATATTTATAGTAACATAATGACCCTTTCAGGGACCTTTTCTCCATTGAGACAAAGTACTCATTTCAGTGTCTGGTAAAATCAATTTTCATTTTTGATACATCCACCATCACAAGAAGATGTTTTCACTTGAAACAGTTCTACCTTGCACTTTGTTTTCTGAAGGCATGTGGAGGGTGGGGGAGTTTCACCATGTTGACTGCTGAAGACTTGCTTGCATGAATGCATTGAGAAAAGGTGAAATTAACTTTTTAAAGATAGGAAGTCACTATGTAGTAAACTCAAGTAGCTTCAATCATGGTGTGGACTTCTTATTCAGAAGTAAGTTAACCTGAGTTTGCTGTTCCTTTAGCTTCCTTTCCAAATGTCCAAGGAATAAAAGCTCCCTCTGTGTATGTCAAGAAGTTTTGCTAATAATCTCCCCTATTGATCTTGGTGGCATAATTAATCCAGCAGAAGTCATACAGTAAATGCGAAAATTTGTAATATGTATCACCTAGATTTTTCTCAGCTTGATGTTGTGGCACTGTGGTGGTTGTTCAGAGTCTTAAGAGCCATCTTTACTAGAGGTCAGATTGTGATTAGCATCAGCTTGATTAGAGTAGCCTAATTATGGTCTCAGAATTGTACTATAGTCTCTTGAAATCCACAATAGATGATAATACTGAAAATACTGTGTAGGTACCATATTGTTACCTGGACTTCAAAGTGTGGTGTTTTGTAATCCCTTTAAAGGGCAGGAAAGGATACAACAGAAACAGAGGGGTAGAGAGATACATAGACAAATGAGAAGTAGCATGGTACATATAAATAATATTCTTAAGTTAAAAAATTTGGAACTTTTTTTGAAGACATGACAAACCTGAAGTAATATATTTTGAAAGTAGTGAATAGTTTAGCACAGGTAATCTAAAACCTCCTTGTTTACTTTTCTTTATGCAAGAAAAAAAGTTATTCAGAAGAGCTGAGCAGAAGCAAACCTAAACTGCTAACAGGGGGTACTTTTTATTATGCCCAAATTTGTCCATGGAACTCATGGCCATGCTTGTTATTAGTTCTGAGGTGTAAATGGGAATCAGTGGGACTCAGCATGCATGACTGATGGAAAAGAAGGGGAAAAAAAAAAAAAAAGCCAGGTAGAAGAGGATATAAACTCACACGACACAATGTGTGAGTCAATTTCTGAAGACTGATTATTTCCATGAAGATACTTTAATTTAGGATTTCTTGAAACTTTTCAAAAGGGGTGGAATGGCTTTTCAAATTGTCCAGTATTTGAGCAAGATAATCTCCAGCTCTGAATTGTCTTCTGTACTATCATACAGTTTCCTGATACTGTGAACTAATGTCATCATTAACTACCAGGGAACAGTCCATCAAAATTCACTCTGTTTCTGGAAGATCTGTTTTGTGGAAGGGGAGCTCCCACAGAAGACTTACTAATTCAGCTTACTTGTCCTGTGTTCTACCTTTCCTCTCAGTTCTGTAATATATAATTTCTTTTGTTCTTCCTTACCCTGTTGATAGTGCAGGATGCCAAATCCTTCAGTCATTCTTGCCTTACAGCTCCTGTCTGGATTCATCCCAGCTGACTCCTGCAGTCTAATAGAGGGAACCTCAGACAAAGCATGTAATCTCATATTTCGGAAATCAGGAATCAAAAGCGTATGTTTCAAGTGAGGAAGGGATTTATCTCCATCTTAGAGTACCTGAACTGCTGCCAAAGTGGCCAGTCCCATGGCAAAAAGTGAATAATCTGGTAAATTTCCACCTATCATTAAGATATCCAGTCAAAGAAATTGTTTTTAAGTCAAGAATACTGTAGACTATTTCTTTTACTGAGCCACTTGGGAGAATCTGAATGTAAGGGAATTCACTCTATATGCGTGTAGCATTGAAGGCAGCGGGTGTGCAGAAGTCCTTCAGCCAAGTCCTAAAGGCGGCAAGCAGTCTGCAGGGTCACCTCTCCAGCACTGACTAGTTAGCAAACTGTCTCCCCTACCTGAAGTGGCACCTGGAGCTTACCATTTGCCATGTAATTATTAAGAAAAGTGTATGTTTATTCTTTCAGCTCCACGATGCTTTAGAAGTGCTTTGCAGGTGCATGTCTGTTCCTCTCTTCTGCTAGTGCTCTGTGGGTCTCATTTGTGTTCAAGCTGGTTTTTTGCTCTTTTTTCTTAAGCTGAAATGTTCTATCTTGGCATAAGAAGAGGTCCCTCTTGCTTTTGCTGTCTGTTTTATAACTTCAGTAGCTGAATTTGAGGTAGAATAGTGGCTTACTTTCTAAGTCAGTACAGGTGAGGAAAAGCAGCAACACAAAGGGGGTAGGTACATCACAGTAATGTAGTGAGCTGAGAGAAAGAGAGAACAATGGGATGATGAAAGGCAAAACGTTCTCTGAAATGAGCTTCTAAAAAAGCACAGAGAGAATGTGTGTGTGGTGGAGAGGGAGTTGTCTCAAAATGCTGTGTTTGTTCCCTGGGGGCTCCCGTGTGCTATAATTGAGTCAACATGTCAAAGTGAAGTATGTGGTGAGCTTCGGGAACAGGGGAAAACTGCTGCTTCTGCACATACAGGGCTTGGATGAACCCCCGTCTTAGAGCAATAATAAGCACTCTGCTTTTGCATTGCTGAAGCCACAACACAAAAGAATAGCTGTCCAACCAAGCTCTATAGCTGATGTTTCTCTAAGAATTGCTTTAAATCTTTGTTTGGTTGGGAAGCTAAGAATAATTGGCTTTGACTTTGCTTCTGATGCGGATGTGAATGAAGAAGATGAACAGAGGGGAAGATGACTGAATGCGTTATTGACATACACGCAATGCAAGCTGCAAGGGCCTTCCTTAATTTATTTCTAAATCTCAAAGAAACAAATGTCTTATGTCTTATAATATTTCTTATGTTAGTGTAATGTTTTGGGGTTATATTGACGTTTCTTTACTGTCTGTTTTTTGTGTTTTAAATGGATGGAAAAGGGATGATTACAACACTTTGTCCTGGCGGATAGTTGCAGCCTTTGGCTGTGTGACTTCATGCATGATGCTGCACTGGCAGCTCTCTCCATGGCCATAGCTCACTGCAGCATTGCCGTAGAAATTCATATGAACTTGAAAATCCTTTAAAGCCAATGTTTCCTTGCTAACAAGCTAATTTTGTCTTGATTGTTTTTTATGTAGAGTCTTTACCTTTGGCGCTTTCATATTTTATAAATCATGCTTACTGACATATTTGATGTTCTGATTGTTTCCATAGTGACAGCAATGGCAGAAACCTGTAAAAGGAAGGTGACAGCATTGTATTTTTAAGATTAACTGTTTTATAGAGGAATGGTTTGAGGGGGTGGGAATATAGTAGATTTTTTCCAAGCAGTCGCAGAATATTTAGGAGTACTTGGAGGTCAGAGGGAAAAGGCAGCAGGACAGAAGGATTGGTCTGGTATTTTGGCATTTGTTTGTGTGGGGAAGCAGTGAACACAAGGCCAGCCTAGAAAATATGAGATGTTTTCAGCAACATGTCTCTTTTCTTGCAGCTCCAAAAGATGATGAAATTTCAAAATGCAGAAAACTGCAGTGTAAAATTATTTTCACAGAAGACGTAGAAGTTAACATGCCTGTGAGACAATGTGTAACGTACTTTTGTTTCGTAATTTTTCCCTTCCAAATTCATAACCTAAGTGCAGGAAGCTTTTTAGATTAGAAATCAGACACTTAAAAAGCCATTAGTGAAAGCTTCAACCTCCTTTTATTCCTCTGGTAAAATCAGCTGTCTGATTTTATTTTCTGGGAAGCAAGGCTTTATCCCCTTTCATTACACATCATAGTACTTGTGTTTGTCAGTAAGATACCTTGAGAGAATGCAGGTGTTTGATTAGAGTCCATGTCGCAGCAGAGAGGGTTGTTTTAAAGCATTTTGTAGGAGAGACAAGCCTCCCTAACGTGTCCTTTTGTAGTAGGTGTTGATGCTTCTGTCTGCAGTGTGGTCACTTGAAGCTGTTGCCTGAATTATAATGTATGCCCACCTTTCTTATATCAGTACAGACAAGTGGGAGGAGATAATGTGAGAGATGCTTGTAAACGATGTTAAATATTTTCTTATGGAGACTAACCCTTTTCTCTGAAGTGTTTGATAGCATTCAGAGTGTGCTTCCCCTCCACACCACTATCACAGTGCCTAGGATCTGCGGTCAGGTTTGGGACCTTGCGCCCAGGTAGCTCTACCTAGGAAGAGTAGGTCAGCCTGAACTGCCCATCTCCAGGTGGCAGGCATATCTCCCGCCCTGGGGAAATCAAGCAGGCTGGTAGTAAGACACAGGTGCTACACTCCAATTTAACACATTGTTAAATTCAGATCTCTTATGCCTTCCAGCCAAAATATGGCATCATACTGTAAACTGAATTTGTGTTATATCTTATTACACTGGGGAAGAGAAGCCAGGAGCTGGGAACTTCTGTTGCCTTGAAAGTTGGAGAAGTTACTTATTTTTCTGTGCCTGAGGCCTCTTAGGTCACATCTGCATTGGTACCTCAGCTGGTTCTTCCATTATTTTGGTATCTTAGGACTGGGGGTGCATAAAAATATGTAATTTATGGTCCTTTATATTTATTTGCAACATTTTGGTCAGCTGGCATGTTGAAAAGTGTTTTGATTCTGGTTTTCCCTTCACCCCACTGAAGGGGAAGTTTCTCTGTTTTTTTACCAGCTGGAGTCATTGTGTGTAAAACTGGAAAGTGCTTTAGAAATTGTGGGAGCAGTTAGTTGTAGCAGAAAGGCTGAAGTAAATTGTGCCATCTGTTCTAAATACTGTCCTCTTATTTGCAGAATGATATAGAATTAAATGAAATTAGTTTCTTCTTAAGGGACAGGTTCGTTTATAGATAGTTAAGCTGTTGAGATGCTGACTTAGTGGGAAAATAAGAAGATTCATTACAATGTGTTCCCTCCATTCCTCCTCACCTACCCCCCCCCAAAAATCCCCAAACCTGTTGTTTTTGCATTATTTACACTGATGGACCTTTAAGGCATAGCTTAGTGCTGTGCCTTAAGTAGTGTCCTGTGTCGCAAGCATATGCTGGACATCACTTGTATTTCAGTAACATTATGAAATGTAGACAGAAATAGACATTTAGACATGCCACTGTCATATGAACCTTGTATCTAATTTCTTCATCTGTAAAACTCACAATTTGCAGCCATTTCTGATCCCCCTTAGAACGAAAGGGTAGTGGTTTTCTTTTTTGCACTGTTAGTGATAGCAGTTAGTGCTATTGACCCCCCTTGCTGCTTGTTAAAAGATTATCTTTATTTGCAGAGGTATCATGGTGTGCTTAATTTGGCTTGCAGAATCTTTGTAGCTGTTTTAATCTTATATGAAATAGGTAAAATCCAAGAGGAAATTGGGAACGAAAAAAACCCCACCCAACTATTCACATGTAAATTTGCCCATTAAAGCTGTAGACCATGTAGATTTGGGTAGTGTTACGTTCATTTCTTGAAGTAGAACTTTCCCTTAAATCTCAGAAAAACACCTGCAAAGAATGAAGCATTTCTTACATGTCTTTTGCTCCTGGTTCCAATTACAGGCAGCTGTCTAATTTATACTCAATGAAAACAGCTAATTGTACCCTTGTAAACTTTGTCAGTTTAGAGGAACACACATTTATTTGCATAAAAATGTTTGCATGTTAAGTACTGAAAACCTTTACTGCAGATACAGCATTTCGGAGTTCAAAACATATATGCCTCTAATGCTCTTCTAAAAGCTTTTCCTTCACTGGTTGATAGCTTTCACCTCTCCACATGTCATTAATGTGTAGTGCTATTGCAAGTTCTTGGATAACAGATTGAGGTGACTTTGTGTGTGTTGTTTTAGATAGCATTAGTCGAACAAATTGTTAGGACTCTTGTAGTCATTTGCTCTCTGTTATGAAACATGAAACTTTTATTATGCAAAGGATTTTGCATTTATTCTTTTTGTTTCTGAAGTAGTGGAAAGACTGTTTAATGGATGATGTTGAATGCGAGTTCCTATTTTAGGAAAAGTTTTTAAAACACTCTAATTAAAAAAAGAAAAAAATTATTTAACCTAAAGTATATTAAAATTTCCATCCTATGGCATTCTGAAGATCTTCACCCTTATGGGGATGGTCTGTATGAATCATGCTGATTCTTTTGAAGACATTTTTATTAAAGTCTTCTCTTTGATTAATTTTGTGGCACACTTGAAGTTAGGAAGCTATGGAGTTAGTATCATTTTGCTTATTAGAGAAATATGTTTTGATAAAATTGTATGCAAGAAGTCCATCCCTCCCCTTTTGGGGCAGTGTGTCTGCAGTGGGAAATGACTGGTAAATCAGTGGTACGGTGTGTTCTTTTACTGATGACGTGTTGTGTCTTAAGTCGACTCAGTCTGTGTACTCTGTGTCCATATTCATTCCTACCTTGAAATTACTTGTATTGAGAACAGTTTAGAGGTATTTCAGCCATAGTTGTCAATTTACATCACAATGCTTTGGCTTTCCAGAATGCTGTCCTCAGAATTTTTTGAGGTCTGGACTTCTTGGAAGAATTTTGTGTGCTTTCTAATCTTGTTTTTTAGGCTTTTTTATTCCCAGAAACCATTTTAGTGTATGCTTTGAAAGATTCATGTGTAGTATTTTTACTGTTTTGTCCTCTGAATCTTCATCAGTGAGTATCTGTCTTTTTTGCTTGCTTTTTCTCACTTCTGCATTTCAGCCAGGTAAAATAGGAGTTTTATTCCATGATGTTCCTAAGTGTATATTTGTAGTTCTTTTGCCATGTTTATTAGAAATTGTCTTTTGTTAAGCTGGGATGAAATTGGGAATGTCAAACCAAAAAATAAATATTCCTTTCCCACAGCAGATGAACTTTTGATATTGACAGGATCTGCAAAGCTGTTAAACTAAAAACTACATAAATTATTTCTGTGATGGTGAGTGTTTTCTGACCTGAAATCAAAACAGGTGTTTATTCCTCAGATGGTGATGATAAGTTAATGTGTTGTTTAATTCAGAAGTAAAAATTCCTTAAAAAAAAAACAAACCAAAAAAAACCCCAGAACTGTAGCTTCAGAGATGTAGAAGCCTTGAGATGTTGCCTTTTTTTGCCCATGATATTCATTGGGGTAGATGTTGCTCTGGGTGGAGATTGCTGGACTTGAGTCTTTTGCCCTGTCAACTTGATAAATGCCCAGTTCTCTGGTGTCATTATTCTGGGGCTGAAGGGTTCTGGTTTACATGAAATAAGAGGGCATTGAGGACCAGAAAAGCATCTTAGTGAACAGTGACTCGTGGCTGCCCTGCCAGTCCCTCCACTGTTCTGGCTTTTGGCCAGGGGGGTTTGCTGTTGTGTTAGTTTATGGCATAGTATCAAGTCTCTGTGAGTACCTGAGGATATGGACTATCTGATTGACTAAGCTTCCCTCAAGGTTGTGAGCAGGAACAGGAGAGTATTTGGTCTCCACCGTTTCCACATGTCAGGCGAGTCAGTCTGGGGCTTCGGTATCTCTCTGTTGTATTAAAACACCTTTCAAGACATCTTCTCTTGGACACTCTAAATTCTGGCTCAGTCTCAGCAGTGTTGGTCAGTGGATGGTTACTTAACTCAAAACTTGACGTATTTGCAAAGTTTTATTGTATTTATTTTCTTTTTTAATGTAGAAGAGGATTGCTCATTTCCCTATTTTAATGTGGTACTTCAGGGAATAGCTGTAGTAAGGCGTTCTACTGCTAAATCATAGCACTTACAACGTAGTCGCTTTACATGTTAATTTTCTTGGTAGGCATGACAAGGTTTTCAGAGCAGGCATCTACTTGAAAAAGTTGAATTTAGTTCTGGGTTCACAGCTGTGGCAGCAGAAAATCTGTTTGTTCCTCGAGCAGGTGCAATACAGGATGTTAGGACATGACATTGCCAATGCTGTTCTACTAGTGACATTCACCACTGGTTCACTTCTCTGTAAAATTGCTGCCAGTTGAGATGATAGCTTTTGTAACGTGAGACCTGTGTGGAGACCCCCAAACTTGATCAGAACCAAAGTCAGCTTCGTTCTTAGTCAGCCTGGAGCTATTGCTGTATCCCAGCTTTTATTATTGCATGACAGGCACACATGGTGTGCAGTCCTTTGAATGTTGGCTGTGCTGTACTGTTTATTCTTCTGTTTTGGGAAGCTGGATAAGACCTTGATTCTGTGGGTGCATTCTTCTCTCCTCGCTTCAGTACCTCTCGGTAGGGTGCCTTTTGAGATGCTGGCTTTAGCCAATTCATAGTAGAGTCGTTTCCAAAATGTGTATCTTGTTGGTGAGACACATCCACATGCCGTTTCTGGTGGCTGTAGGAAAACACACAGTAGGACAGTACGGTTGGTACAGCTCTCTGTTCATGGAATGCTTTTTAGCACATTTCTGAATATCCGTTACTTTGTCAGTGTCTTCCCCCTTGCCTAAAGCGTGCTGCTAGAACAGATTTGGGGAAGCTTTCCATTTGTATGGGTATAGTTTTTGGATCACAGGAAGACAAGTGGATGATGTTAGTAGACAGCAAGCCTTTGAAGTACCATTAGAATCAACTTCAGAGAGAGAGAAAATCCCTTCCCTGAGCTACAGATAAACAACAATGCTTTCAAACCTTCAAGAGGAAACTTGGTGAACAGCAAGTGCAGAGAAGATGATCCTGCTTTGTGACAAGTGGCAAAAATACCTTCCTTCCTTTTTGTCCTCCCATAACAAAGCAAAATAACAAAGTACTCTGAGATTGTTCTATGAAAGGAACATAAAAAGCTTTTTATGTTAAATGTCTTCATCTTAATAGATGTGGGGAGAATATATTTTGAAAGGGATGGAAATATCTCCTTGGAATTCTGAAATATCTTCAAAAGTAAATGAAAAGAACTGAATTAATCTGATTGTGTGGATGCATTTAACAGCATTTATTTGCTTATTTAGACTTGCAGGAGGCCGACATCTTCTAACTGATGTGTGTCACTCCCAGTTTGGTTGGCTTTGGCTAGGAGAGGGAGAATGGAACAGTCTCGTTTATCTTTTCCTTGTTAAATCCTTCAAGAAGGAAGGAAAATACTTCTGAACCGTGCATCTGAAGTACATTTCAAAAGGTAAATATGACCCCCTTTACCTAAGGAAAAGGCTGTCTTGGGAAGATGAGTTGGAGAACAGTAGAAAGTGGCTGCAGAAGTGAATTGACTATTGGATTGTTCCCTCCAAGGTTCCCTTTTGCTTTTTCCAAGATTCAGAGTCTTGGAAGACAAAGGGGAAAATTAAACACATTTTCTCAGAGGAGGAAAGTATTTTTCAAAAGCAAGAATGTATTCACATGGCCTTGAAATGGTTGGTGGTGGATAAAGGCTGAAGTTCAGTGGACAGGGGTGTGTATTAACATGCCTTATGGATTGCAATGTCATGAATGGTAAATAAAGACTTAACATAAGAAACTGAAAGCTGAATGTCCAAAATTCAAATAGGAACAATGAAGAAAAATTGATGTTTTTAAAAAAACTATGATTTTTTTAAACGTATTTGCTGATACACGAGGACTACTGGGAGAACTCAGAACAACTCTGCAGGTCGCCTTTAACAAAAAGCTCACTGAATAGATAAGGCTATAAAAAAAGTACCACACAACAGCATGTCCCGTATGCAATACAAAAGTGAGAACAAACTCAGAATTGAGAGGTGGTGGGTTGGGGTGGGGGAGGGAGATTTAAATGTATCCTTCAGGAACGAATCTGTGTAAAGAATTGAGAAAGAAATAAGATGGCAGCAGCAGCAGCCAGGATTTGCAGAGCTTTTCAGTCCTTTGTTTGGTTATCTTGTATAAGTGCTTTAGCCAGAGACTCTTTCAGTAGCTGCATGGGGCCAGCTTGGAACACAAACATGCGTGAATCCAAATGTAATTTTCCTGTTGTGCACATTCTGGCTGTGACAGCTTAAGTTATGAACGTAAAATAGCAGAAAAAAAAAGTTCAGAAGATGGCCAGGCCTGAAATGTTAATAAGAACTGACTTACCCAGAGCTCCCATGAGCTTGGCAAGGGTGCTGCCCGAATTTTAAGTCTAGCTGCTTCCATGCTTCTTTTTGGTGTGCCTTGTAGAAGAAGAAATACGTTGTTTCTCTGTGTATCTAAGTGATTCAGCATAACAGAAGTAACAAACATTTACTTCCACGTAAGATGCAAAGCAGGCAAAGAGGGTGATGCTAATTCTCCACTTCAGCTTGTGGTCAGTGCTGGCACACAGACTGAGTTGGCATCAGTGGCTTCAATCTGTAGACGTGAAGTACCGTATAGGGAACGACAGTATCTTTTCCCTTTCAGGCAGTTCTGTTTTCTGTGGGGCAATAATCTGCAGCTTTCCCTAATTCCCAGTGTTCAGAAGATATTTGTTTTTCCTCCGGGGAGGACTGGTGCAGAAGAAGGGATTTCCTCCCCCTACATAAAGGACACCTCATCATGTCCATGTGACAGCTTGTCTCAGGGACTGTGCAGGCAAGGAAGGGGCTTTTCCCTCTTCTACATGCAGCTTGCACAGCAAAGAGAAGTTGCAAATTTACAACTTTCCCTGATTCTTCAAGATCAGATTTTCCCAGGTCTGTCCTCTCTCTCTTTCCAACCTCCTTCCATCTCTTGTTACCATGGAGAATGAAATGCCAGTTCCATTCAAGTTGTCGGCTGAATAGGTTTTGAGGTTGATGGATGGTGAGAATCTCTTATCCCTCCTTCTCCAAACACCGCCCCTGCCTGGTTCTTGACATTTCACTTGCCAGAGACTGGCAGTCAGCGAGAGGGAACTGAAAAGGAGGCTGGCAGTGTCCTGCTGAGATGCTCTTTCAGTTCCGTGGATGAAATCAGCAGCCGTGAGGAGGTCTTAAGGACTTCAGTGCAGAGCCTTGTCCTCAAGCTGGCTGAGGCATGAATGCTCACTTGAGTGCATGCTCCCGCTTCCCCAAAGCACCCAGGGAAGGGAAGATTCATGTACGAGGCTTGATCCTGCTTATGACTCTGTTTCAAGGGGTAATGTAACCTCTGCAATGTAAAGGGAAAGGTAAGGAATGAATGAATACAACGCATGCTCTGGCATAACCTGTTCCTCTCGTATATACTTCTTTTAGCCTTCATCTTAGTGCCATGTCACATGAGAAGTGGAATTTCTTTTGCTGCAGTCTGACTTGCCTGGTTTCCTGGCTGCGAAGCTGAAGTTAGCAGGAGAGTCTGTGTTTAGTGGGATTCTAACAGTCCCCATATGCACTGGTTGCCTACATGTGGTATTATCAGTGCAGAGTCAAAACAGCTTTCTGAGTAAGGTACCTTTTAATAACAAATATGTGGAATTGTGGATCTTGACAGGCCCAAGGTTGAAATGTGATGTTGGGGATGTTGCTGAAGTGCGTGAAATGGAGCTACAAAGCAGAAAAATCAAACTGATAGCACTGTAAAATTACACAGAAAATATTTCTTTGTTGTGATTTATTACTTTTCATGCATGATAACTATGGCTTTGGAGGGGATCAGGAGAATTTTCAGCTTATGCTGAAAGGCTTAAGCATGTCCTTTTTACTGGAGGAGTTGTTTTGACTGATGACCACTTAACAGAGTTTGGGAGAAGTGAATACCTGGCATTGTTTGGTAGGTGTGTGGATTTCGCTTCTGGAAGTAATGGTTAGTAAATTATATGACTTTTAGAATTTAAATTCAGACATTTTTTCCAACTAGAAGCATTCCACGAACATATACTCGTTGGGAGAGGGAAGGTATTTTTGTGAGCTTTCTGAAAAAACCCACTGTGTGAGGACCGTACCAGTATAGGAATTAATTAATACTGATGGTGTACTTTAGCAGGTGGCATTTCAATTTGTTTGAGGTCATATGTGGAAATTTATTCTGGGTGCTTTTGAAAAGCTGTGTTTGATAAACGTTTGTGAACTCTTTCTTTCAGTACATCTTTTCAGAGTACTGCACTGATAAATATTTCCACACCTCCTATATGTTTCTAAACTTGCTAAACAGATACATCTTTCTACACTGTCACCAACAGCTTTTGCATCTGTCTTAGCTCCTTGAGAGTTCGCTTACCATTTGATGCTTTATGTCCTGTTTGTTGTTGGATTGTTGTCTCCCTGCCGGAGTTTTCCTACCATGCGGTTGCTTTTCGTGTTGTGCAAGGCACTTCCAAAATGCTGATGTTAGCTGTTTGGCCACTGGTGTGTTAAAGGGGAATTTTTAATTCCTGCATCAGAAAGGCATATGTGTATGTCAATACATACAAAATAAAAATAGAAGCAGGTATATGAAATATGTATGAATATACCATCCCATTCCTTAATTAGTTTATTGTAAAGATTGTAGTAGTATTTTTGTCCCCAGAGCTAGGGATTCCTTAGAGAGATACATGCATAGTGGACCCAATTACCTATGACTTCTAGTTATATGAGATAATATGCAGGACTTTGATTTCCTGTTTGAACCTGGTTGGCTGGGGTACTGTAAAAAACTTAGATTTTCAAAAATACACTGCTGAAGCAGCTTCTTTTTGTCATAAATACATCACCCATGTCAGATGGATTTGAGAGAAAGTGATACAGGGAGGAGAAAAGGAGGGGAAGTCCATTGTGACACAGAATGATATTGTAGCTTGGGATTAGCTTCCTAATAGGCACTCAGCTTCATCTTACCATTTGTAAGGGCTAGGGGAAAGGGTGAGCATTTGTTTTAACACGGTGATTTTGAGTGAGCTGAAACAGCATCAGTATTAAGGCTTGCATGTGTATTTCCATTTATTCTGTTAATCTGCTGGGTTTTTTTGATTTAGATACTGTTTTATTAAAAAAAATAGACTCCTACCTGCTTATGAGTTTGCATGAGATGAAATCCCCAATCTTTCGCTCCCACTCTGTTTGTGAGGATTGTTATGCTAATAATTCTAGAGGTTGTCAAAAATTTTTCTGGGTATTTTTGACAGGTTTCAACTTCTGAAAAAAGATCTTCCAGTTTTCAAAATGGGTATATTTAGATTCACTTTGCCCTCTGAAATGCTACCTCCTCTTCCCCTCACCAGGATTGACCTTTTGATCGTTTGGGTTTTTTTATTTTTATGTTTTCCCTAATGACAATTGGACTGACTTCATAACAACAACAATAATAAATTTTATTATTAGGACACATCTGGTAGCTTCTCTGCTTCATTCCATCTGGTCTTTGGTTAAATTATTTTTGGAAAATTTTTTAATGTCCCACTCATTATAGATTTAGAGTTGTTTGATTCATTTTTTCCTTCTCCTTTCTCATCTGAACAGTAGCCAGGGCTTGTCATTTTCTTATGTTGGGCTAAAGCCTCCTGGCTGCTATTTATGTACAGGCAACTGGAGGAAGATCCAGCTCTAAACCTCCTTCAGTTTGCTAGATGTTTTACTTTACCTTTTCCTCAGTGACCAGTGCCTGGGTTTCCATTCAGAGCTTTCCCAGGCAGTGCAGCACGGAACTGACCTTGTTTGCTTCAGCTCCACTGCTGTCCCCGGTGCCCCAGTCAGTGAGGATGGGCAAAGCTTTGTGCACTGCAGCTGGGGAAAAAGCCCCGAGTGGAGCAGCAGACGGAAGCTGTCTGCCTACAGATTTACGAAGACAGCTCTTCACTGATTTGTAGTTTGCAAGTTACCTTTATAACCTTAAAGTCTGGAAAATTAATTTTAGTTTAGCTTTTGCCAAGGCTTCCTACCTGCTCTGGTTGAGTGAATTTTTAAGCCCTGGTCTATATGCAAAGAATGAGCATCGTGCTCTCCAGTTGCTCATTCTCTTGCCTTAAGTGTCATTTACTGGAATCTCTCTACCTTTTGCCTCCTGTAAAATGTAAACTGAATTACAGGCATATAATTAAATCAACATATTTAAGTGCATGAGAAATGAGAGGCAGTGGGGATTTTGATGGCCGTATCCACAGGCAGAATATTAAAACCTATGATATCAGGTATCTAAGCTATTTTCTAGTGTATTGAGAGCACTGGTTGTGTAAGAACAATTTCCAGCTGAGACGAAATGTGTTTCTGTGCTAGGTCAGCACAACAGGTGATCAATTCCCCTTACCTGGCAGAGTGGCTGCTCCATAAACCATGTGGCTGCTAGTTAAAAGACTCAGATGTGCAGTATTACTGCTCATCAGGGATGGGGAGATTTGAATAATTGCTAAATACTCGTGAGGGTTTGACTGGAAGAAATGTGACAATTTCAGGTACTGTGTGTTTGCTTTTGCCTGTAATCCCTGTCCAAGTCACTCTGTGGCATCTGGCTTACTTTATGTTTAAAATTACCTTGGTCAGTGTCTGAGACTGATTTTCTGCCTGATTTTTTGTGCCTAAATGTCATGCACATAGTATTGGTGCTTACGTTATCTATAGATGTAGAGCATTGGATTCTCGGAGCTGAGACTTTTTATTTATTTTGTTTATTTTACATTATGCATAGCAACTGAAGTTCCTGTTGTCTTGCCATAACCCAAACTTGGAACACAAAATCAAAATGAAAAACTGTAAACCAAAATACAGCACAGTAGGCATGACAAGAATTGGGATTAATCTTTTTAATGTAAATGCTATTCCCCTCTAACCTTGGATTTCTGAATAGTTGTTTGATGTCAGTTTACCATAAAGACTAGGAATAGCAAACTAGTGTGGGTTGGGGTTAAATTTGGGTGCAACGTAAAGGATGCCCCTTATAATTTGTGTAGAGTATGCCTTAAGGCGAGCTGCTGGCTATTTCAGATGTGTCCCTATGAAATCCTCTCTGTTAGTCTTGTTCCAGAGCTGTAGCATTCTATACCAGTACATCCTTCCCCACCCATTCTGGTTATCTTTTGTTAGCTCTGTATTGCTCTTCCCCAGCTGTGATATTGGATTTTTATTCTATCAGTAAAGCAGAAAGATAGGAGAAAGCAGGGATATCTGAAAGTGGTATTTGCTTGTGTTTTAAATAAAAGTTCACAGCAGAGAGACACTGTAGAAGAAACAGGGTACACTAGGGAGAGCTTTTGAAAATGCTGCTTGTATTTCACTCTTGTTCAGGGTTTTGACTCCTAGAACATATTCAAAGTTTGTCACCATTTTACAGTTTAAAAGTCTAGATGGAAATAACCAGTGTCTCCGTTGCATAGTGATTCTTGAGATTTAGGACTAGACACACATGCGCACAAAATACATGGTCTAATGGACTAGGACATTCTCTAGCAAGCCTCTATATCCCTTGCTTTCCCCTATAGGCTGTATAATAAAGATACTGTTTTGTGAAAGGTGATCTCAGACTATGCTTCTCCTGGAAAGGTCAGTGTTGCTCTCATCTGCCATGGTTGTGGCATTTCTGTCTTGCTTCAGTTCCTGAGCTATAGGGTGCATTCGATCAGCTCATAAATCTGACCGACTTATAGTAATTTTTTGGTGGATTAGTTGTTTGGATCAGTGTGCTATGAATAGCCAGAGATTGTGGGTCCACCTTTTTGCTGGTAGCCACTAACGTTGGTTTATGCTCCTTGTGGAACTGTACCCTGAAGCTATTAACCCTCCTCTGTAATAAGCTTTTTGATAACCAACTGAGCACAGAGCAATATTATGTTGCAGTTTCTTCTCCTATAAGTAGTATCTCAATGTAGTATAACAACTGTGTATGTGTGAGTTGTGATGTCCTCTTATGTAGGGGTTTTTAGACTCGGCTGGGCTGAGTATCATCTGCAGGAGTAACATCAGCTCTGGGCCAAGCTGGCATGGCCATAGGTGGAAGCACAGTTCTGTTCCATCCTCCTCTGTCTTCTGTCATATTTGCTCTCTCTTGGACCTAGCCCCATAGGACCAATTACCTCTTCCTTATTTCCTGGGACCTTAAACTTGTGTTTCCGTCTATGCTTCGCAACCCTGCAAATCAGGCATTGCTTGAGGTTAATCACAAACACTGAACTCATGCTCCCGTATGTCTTCCTGCAATGGCTGTGCTCCTGAGCAATGCTGAGCAGCAGAAGCTGCCTGTACACAAAGCAGCATGTTAGTGACCTCAGTAAAAAGACATTAACTGGCTTGGTGGAGGAGTTGGCTCCAGCGTTCAGATGAGAACCAACAAGATGCCATCGGGAGTTGCCATCATGTACTAACTTGGAAATTGTTTTCAAGATTCTCTGCTTTGGTAGTTGGTCTTCAGAGGCAGTATGGATCTTTTATTACCTTTACCCAGATGTGCTTTTTCTTGATTTATGGGGAAGGGATTTATACAGTAAAGGAGGTGGCTTCTAGCCCCATATTTCTATTTCCATATTTTATCTAACAGTTGCTTCAGTTGTTTGAAGTACATGGGTTTGTTACTCTGTATCATGGATAGAAGTAGATGCTGGTAGTATGAGGCCTTATCAGCTGTGAGCAGCTGTACTTGCCTTTTCATTTTAAATCTAGGCACCTAAAGTGCAGATTAACAACAAAACTTGGTTTTCTGGAAGGTAAAACTTTTAAATTCTTGGGAATTTGTTGAAAGCTGTTGCCTCTGTGCTTGAAGAAAACTAGCATTAACCTTTCTGGGGAAGGCTGTGACCTGTTTGTTGGAGCTCAGAGTTAAGTTCAGGGTGGTGAGTATTAAGGTCTGTAGTGGTGTGGTTTTGAAGTGCTGTGTATGTATGGACAGTCATGCTTAATTAAGTATATTACTTGCATATATTGGACAGCCTAGAAAGTCAAGTCTGATTTCCTTGAGAGTATCATCTTTATACTCTTTGCAGAAGTGGCTCTTGGGGAATGCCTGAGGATGCTGGGAAGTGAAGAGGAATACACACAAGCAAAACTTTAGAGAACGGGATTTCAAACACTGCATGAGGGATGTTGCAAGTAGCCTCTGTAAGCATGATAAGTTAATTTTTGACCTCTGAATTACTGTGTAGGCACTGAAATTGGCCTTTCTTCTATTTAATTTTTATGGCTAATGTTTTATTTTCCATAGGTACGTTATTCAGGTAACAAGTTATCCATACAGAAATCCCAGGCTCAGACCTGGAAGCAGTACATAGGTTTTTGCATGGCTCAGACCCTGAGCTAATTCACCTGCTGAACCTTTGCCAGCTTTGTTCAGAGCCACTGCTGGTGTCTCTGCTTTGTGCTCCCGGAACATGGGACGCTGGGAAGCTGGCTTTGGAGGAGCTGGAGGAGCATTCGGGAGCCAGCTGGAGCCTACAACTTGTGGATTTGGGCTGAAGCTCTGGCTCTGCAAGACTTTAGAGCCATGGAGCTGATCATAGCAGCAGTTCTAGGAGGGATGAATGGTGAAAGAGTACCATATTATTTTGATCCCTTCTTCTTTGAGAGATTTGTCAGATGGGGTTTCTTACAGGGCTGCCTCTGTACCCCAACTAAGAGTGTTCCCAGAACCTGGAGCGCTGCGAAGTATGGTGCACAGGCACTGGGCTTTTGCCTCTGTGCAGCAGGGTTTGTGTGCTTGGGGTTTTCCGTTATCTGGCTATTCCCATCCCCCACTATGCTGGACAATGGAAAGCTGAAATTAGTTTGTTAATGCTTGGTTGAAGGCTGTATCAAGCGGTGTCTGACCAAGCTAAGAATCAAGTGTTTAGTTCAGATGTTTTCTCCTGGGATGCTCAATGTTTAGAACACTTATGGAAAAGGTTGAGAGGGCAGATAATCCTGTACCTGACTCTGCTCCTAAATCCATATACCCTTGAATAATGGCTTTCTTCCTAAAACAAACCTACTCAGTTTTTGAAGTATCTTTTATCTCTGTAGTATAAATGGCAAAGATGCTTTTTTATTTTCCAGTTCCAGGAAAGCCTGTAGGCCTGTGTTTGCATGTGCTAAGAAGTTGTATAGCAGAGGTATTTTATGAAATTTTCTTCTAGCCGGAAGTGTCAGGTTTTCCCCCCTTACACATTGTGTTGTAAAATTGTGAAAAGGTGTCCAAAAGGAGGTGTGCACAAATACACTACTTGCCATCGTGTAACCTCCCATAGGAAGCAATGCTTTGCGTGCCCAAAGAAGAGCAACGAAGCTGGTGAAAGGGTCTGGAGAACAAGTCTTATGAGGAGCGACTGAGGGAACTGGGGTTGTTTAGCCTGGAGAAAAGGAGACTTAGGGGAGACCTTATAACTCTCTACAGCTACGTGAAAGGAGGTTGTAAGGAGGTGCGTGTCGGTGTCTCCTTCCCAGTAACAAGTGATAGGACAAGAGGAAATGGCCTCAAGTTGCACCAGGGTAGGTTTAGATTAGATATTAGGAAAAAATTTTTCACGGAAAGGATTGTCAAGCATTGGAACAGGCTGCCCAGGGGAGTGGTGGAGTCACCATCCCTGGAGGTATTTAAAAGACACGTAGATGCAGCATTTAGGGACATAGTTTAATGGTGGCCTTGGGAGCGTTAGCTTAATGATTGGACTCAAAGATCTTAAAGGTCCTTTCCAACCTAAAGAATTCTATGATTCTAATATTTACTTGTGTTTGCCCCTAAGGGGTAGAAAAGTGTTGTTCTGTCCTTGGGCTGTGGTAGTCTACAGAGAAGAAATTAACCGGGTTTGTTAGTTGTAAAATGTGTTGCCATCTTACACTGAAGTTTTTGTTTTCTGCATCTGGTTTTGCAACATTTGTTATGCCAGTTCTTTAGTAGTGTTGTGTCTTACTGTGCAAGACATCATTTACTCACCTAGGAGAGCACCTCACTGTGCACTGGTTTTTTCCTTTCGGCTGGAATCCTGTGGTCTTCCTAGTCCTTGATTTAGCCTTTCTGCTTAACAGGTACAATAATGTGTAACAGACTGAGCAACAGCACATGGCTGAGCCTTCTCTTTTCTTCAGGAGCTTGTGACCAAAGGCTAGTCAAAGTAACACTCGATAATTCTTATTAACCCAGGAAAAAGGAGGAAAACAAAAATATCTGGCTGACAAAGATAAGACCAGTATGCCTACCTTACAGTTCTTTAATCTTTTTATTTTATTTGCAACTTTGGGTAATTTCTATTCAGTTCAGTTATTCCTGTTCCTGGCTGAAGGAACCACTAAAATCAGCACTACTTTAATTTAATTTCCTAAGCTGAAAACTGCAGTGGTTCAGGTTCTGAAATGAATCAGACACCCTGGCTGGAGAATGTTTGCACTTTGGAAAATATTACTGCCTTACACTGTCAGGTACACGTATTTATACAAAACTTCTTCTCTCTGCCCAGGTTCATGGTGTTTTCACTCAGTCTGTGTCTGGTACAGCACAGCTCTTTCTGAGACTGCACATACAGTTCTTGAGGTAAGGAGGAACTGATATAAAGGATAGTTTTGGCCTGGGTAGCATGGTAGAGGGAGACACTGGGAGATAATTCATATTTGGTGGGTCTTTGGTTCAGTATATTGAAGAAACTCGAAAGAAACAATTCTTTGTTGACTTGGGACATTAATCTATCTATATTATTATAATTTAATACTTTATGCTTTCTTGATTGCGTTACTTATGAAATGCCATAAAGTACAAGCAATGAACTGAAGCTGAGTAGTGACTCTTCACGTTTTCAGGCCTGTATACTCCTTGGTGATTTTTCTTTTTCCCCTGGTATTGGCACTGAGTTATAAAAAGATTAGAATCTGTGCCGGGTATCTAGCCTATAGCACTGGATAATCGTACTATAGTGAAGTACATCAACATTTATGTATATTTACAGATGGAAAGACTGAGATACAGAATAAAAATCAGGAGTTAACTTGTCTGTCTCTTGGACAAAATCTCCTGGGTAGGAAAGGATGTAATGTTCTCATGTATGGTGTAGCTATTAGTATATTAGGTCTAAAGTTATTCTAGGTTATTCTTTTTAGCTTTTCTGGTTTGTCCATTATGCTCTTCAAAGATTGACTTTTTGTACCACAATTATTAAAGGAGTGGGGATATGAAGATGAAGCAGTAACCTTCTCCAGAGTGCAGCAGTAGTTATTTTTGGCACTAGCTTGCTGTACTTTCAAAAGCAGAAACGTTCATTTTGCTTCAAGTGACTTCATCCTCCAGAGCTCAGTGGGATGATTGTGCACAAGATAGGGAGCTGTCACAAGTTCCATCCTATGGGTTGCTTTGATGTTAGGAGCTGGAGCCAACTCTAGAGTGTCAGAACAATAGATTTAATTTCTCGTCATCATCTTCTGGGAACAGTGGTAGTAAGAGATTATGACTTGTTGGTCTCCCAAGTATTCCCTCAAATATGCATCCCCGCTAGCTCCTTATCAGCTGCTGCACTGGGCTCTCCCTGGCACCAGAAAGCATGCATCTTCCAGTCCTTCAGGAAGTGCCCATTTCATGTTTCTGTGTGCCTCTCCAGTTAATAAAGTTGTTTTGAAAGGGAGAATTTAGAAAAGAGGAGCGGTCACACTTCTGGGTTTGGTTTATGTGCAGCTCTTTGCATTTAATGTGTCTGCCTGTTTCTGGACTGGGGCTAGTCACTGAAATGTGGTCCTTGTAACATAGGAGCGTTGCATCACCTGGGACAGGTATTGCAGAGCTCACTGTGATTAAGCTGATACGGTTTTAAGCAGGACAGAGCTATCTATGTTAAATTTCAAAGTTTTATGTTAAACCTGATGTTATTTTTCAGCAAGGCTAGACTCTTTAATCTTCTTGTTGTTGTGCTCTAGGGGAGTTACAGGGACGGTAACATCTGTGCTTGGTGTATAAAGCTGACTGCTGTTTCAGGAGCTAGTTTGTGCTTTTATCTAGTGTCTTTTAATAGCACAGAGAGTGCAGGCCCTGCACCTTCCTGCTGGAGGCTTTACAGGATGGCAGTAAGTACTGGTGTTGCAATGTGTGGGCCTTTTGAGGCTCCATCACTTCCCATTGACTTGTGAATACTTCTGAGATCCAGAGCACTCCAGAAAAGTTAGGAGGCATGTTGGTTGCAAGTGAGGGAAAGTCAGTAGTCGGCCAAACCCTGAGCTCGGTAGGTGGGCATAGATGACTGAAGAGGTTGAATCGCAGCTTTAGGAATACATATGGAATAGATATTCTGCTTCTGAGAGTATCTTGGAGATCCTCCAGCCTCAACTTTCCCACAGAATTGCTGTGTTGAGAGGAAAGGGGTATGATTTCCCTTTACTATCTCCCTCTGTTTCTGCACTCCATCCTTTCTTTTTGTTTATAATCGTTCTTTAAAGAAATAACATAAAACCCACTTACAGATTTTCATAATTTTAACAAAACAAAAGGGAGGTGCATAGGAGCCTCATTCATCACCTTTTGTCACCAGACTTGACATCTGAGACTACAGAGAAACCTTGGCAAGTGCAATGATTTCCCGTGTGGGGGTAATAAGAGAGAAAAAAGCTGTCAGTTGAAAACAGCAGGAGCTGCATTAGCAAATATAAATTAAACAGATGGCTAAGATACTGCAGCTGTCACATAGAAGCTCCAGGAAGATCTTTAGCTTAGAGCTGCAGGAGGCTATTTTGAAAGGAAAGATGAAAACAACAACAAAGCAAACTTTAGCATGATGAAAGAGACAATAGAGTCATTCAGATGATTATATGAAACTTACCCAGCACTGATTTTTCTTCTTCAACTTTTCAAACTTAGGACTCTAAAATTAGTTTAGGATCAGCTGTTACAAGATCGCATTACAGATTTTCATTTGGGGGTTTGTCTGCTGGTTTAGAGGTACTCTTCTGTAGTTCTGTGAGAGACACTGGCTCTGACACGTGCTCTGGAAAGTGAGGAGAAGGGTAACACACATCGTGCAATTTTGATCTTCAACTGTTTGTTTTACAGCTGTTTCAAGAAAAACTTCTTATAAAAAAATTGTTTATAAATAAAATGTTTGTGGAAAAGCAGTGTTAAAAGTGTTAACATTTTGGTGGAGGAAGCACCTGCATTTAAAATGTCTTGCATGTTCAGTCTTAAGGTAACATTTTTCAGACCTGTTTTCAGCTGTAAAGTGACCGCTCTTTTCCTTTGTGAAAAAAGTGATAAAACTGCATCCATGTTCATTATGTTAAAATACAGACATATGTTAAAATGAGGACAAATTGGAATTTCAGTGCTGTTTTTCAGAAGCAAAAAGGCAATTAATTTTCTAAACATTGTGTCTATAATGTTTTTTCCTCGATTAGGACTGCTGGTTTGTCATAGATACCTTGTGCATAAGCAGAGACTGTTATGCTGCCTTTATAGTTAGGTGATGAAGATGTGAATTATGAAATAGGTGCAGCTGCATTTGAAGCCTGTGTTTTACATTCAAAGAAATAGTATGCACAAATGGATTCCTAGACAGGGTGATTGATTTCCCAGAGTTCTGCTTTTTCTGTTTGCTTTTTTTACTGCAACAAAATTCATGTATTTATTGGTGACTTCTAAAATGATACTTAATATGCAAGAAATTCCGGATTTTGATTGTACTACAGCCCTTTGTGCAAAATTAGTATATCTTCAAGTATGCTTTTTTTTTTTTCCCAAATTGTGTTGTTCCTTTACAATAAATATCTTTAGGTACAGTTAGAGCTAATTCTAAACTTCATCTGTACAGATAATTTGAGAGCTACAAAAACTACATATCAAAAAATTAAATCTTTTGTTCCTCTGTATTTATCCTTACTCCCATCATCCCTGTAAAGTTTGAGTATGTAAGCCCTAGCATGCTCTGAAAGTCGGTAAACCTCCATTCTGTTAGAACTAGGAAGTTCATAATTGAGATGTAAATGCTCTTTACTGGCTAAATCTTTAACCTGTCCTAGACTTTTTCCTGAGCTTAGTTGTTCAGGACACAAATCATGAAGGGCATCAAAGGTCAAAAATAACAGCTTGAGCTTATTTGTGTGAGCTCACTGAAAACATGTAGCCTCAGTCTTCCCATACCATTCAGGGCGCTTCAGCTGTGTCTCAGAGTAGAAGTGAGTTCTTCATCATTTAACTGCATTTCTTTTGTGGTTATGGCTTCGTGCTTCAGTGTAGAACAGAACAGCTGATCATGCTGAGTAACTGTTGTTTCTACCCTTTAAATTTCCTTTCTACCCCTGCAGAAACTTTGGAGCAGTTATAAATTCCAGAAAACTAAGAGGAAAAAAGCCTCAGCCTGAGTGTATGCCTTCTCTTCCATTTTTTGCATAAGAGAAACAAAGTTGGCCTTGAACTTGAGAATGATAAATGTGGGATATCTTTGTCAGTGATGGAGGGATGTTTGAGAGTAGGTGGCCTTCCACTGGGAAATCTGGCCTCAACCTCCACATACTTGCTCCTAGACTTTTGCTCCAAATGCTTTAGCTAAACTTCATTGCCAGGACCTGCTCAGCAAGGGAGCAGTTTTGTGTGGGCAGGACCCTGGGCATACAGAAAGATTATGCACTGAACCCTGCAAATTCCCTGTGAGCTTTCTTACTGGGAAGAAATTAAGGGATCAGTCAGCGTGATCAGGGGCTAAAGAGAGATGGCAGTTAAGAAGGGGCGGGAAGGAGCCAAAACAGATAAGTGAGTGGAATGGGAAGAAACAGAGGGGCAAGATAGCCTTGCCTTTAAAGGTGATTAATCTTAAATTTTCCTGCCCAAAGGCAAGAATGAACTTTTCCAGCTAGAAATGTAGTTACTGTCTAACGGCCATATTCTGTCCTTGATCCTCGTGCAAACCTTCTAGTCATGCCAATGGAGGATGCTATGGAGGATGGGGGGGGTACATGGTTGCTATGCTGTAGGTACAGCAATTGAGTGCTGTCTGGCCTATGGCACAGAGCTAGTGGGGAAAGTGTCTTTATAGTTTTCAAAAGAAGGCTGTGATAGAACTTATCATGTCATATGAAGTGTTAATATCTCTCACTGATTAGCAACAGCTGCTTACATGCAAAATGTATGCTAGTGGAAAAAGGAAACATGATCCAGCTTTTTTTTAATGTTCTCATGGCAAGAAAGTGCTTCTTAACTGGAAGCAAGAAAGCCCAGCTTTTGGGTGCAAAAGGATTTCATGTATTTTGGCTCTCATTTGAACCTTGTTCTTTTTAAGCCTAGTGCAGAATTGTCAAGTCTGGTTTTTAGGTCAGTGCTGTTCCTCATGCTGCACAGACAGGTACACCAGTGACTGAGACTTCTTAGGTGTAACAAAACAGCACATCAGGTAGTCCTGGTATGCAGGCTGTGTATTCTACAGTGCTATGTCAGTAAATAATAAGTTACTGATTAATTTATGGTAGCTAGTCTTTTTCTAATTTGTCTCAATAGCAGAGAAGATTTTCATGTTTAGCTTTGCTTTAAAGTAGATTTAGCTTTACTCTTCGGTGGAAAGCAACTGAATACACCTGCTTAAATTTCTGTAATGAAACCATCTTTCATATGGAAAACAAATTTTCTGTATTGTTAAGTAGCTTACTTCCCTTAACTATGGCAATTTCTGTCTTTGGATTTTGAGCTCCATTCCAGATTCAAGCATGTCTGAGCCGAATCAGTTTGTGGGAAAATGTTTAGGCAGTTTATAATCCACCACAGATTTGAAAGATGGCTCTGATGAAGCCTTGTGCTGTAGTGCATAGCTTCGGTGCTGTGGGTGTTAGAAAATTGTATGCTACTGCAGATGGATATGGAGAGACACCCTTCTAAAATAAATACAGGTATCTACTGGAGAAAAGTCTTCCAGGGATATGAAACAGATGAGTTTCCTTTCCCTGTGTAAGCAAGCCCTTAGATGATAAAGTTTGCTACAGACTTCTAGCAAGATGCAGAAACACTGAAAGGCAAAATGTAAATGCACTACTGCTGGTAGCTGCAGGGTACCACCCTAAGCAGCTCAGAAGGTGGCTAAACACGACTGGAAAAAAATGGCAAGTAGTTGTTTTGGAACCTGGCATGATGGTGCCTCTCCACCTTTGTTAGGAGACAAATAACAATTGGATATTTGATGTTGTTTATAAATGTGAGTGAGAAGACTGCAGTCTTGAATAGAAAATAATAATAGCACAGTTAAAAATTACTGTCACGTGAACTATTTTCTTGTACCACAGTCTGTGTTCTTTGCAGTTGTATAAGTAGTTTCTAGGTATTCATTCTAGTGCTGTTAATATTCTGTTCTATTCTATTTGACAAAATATATCTGACCAAGGCTTGATCTTAATTGTCTTTATTCCTTTGGCTTCTTGCTTCTTAAAGGAAAAAAATAATCCAACAATTATTTTGTATAAGGTCAAATGCATTTGCTGCTGAAGGGATGTCTTTACAGAGGACTTTGTTGCTTCTACCTCATTCACATGAATAAGTGAACACAGAGGCTTGGTATTGTGAAAGTAGTAAATATACATCCTTCATTTGCAGTCTCCAAAATACGTTGGTCAGAGTTACCCTTCAAGGTTTTGCCAGCATAACTGTGTTTTGTTAAGATTCTGCAGAAATAACCCTTAGTTGTCATACAAATTCTATGCTAGATTCGGTTAGATAACCACCAAAAACGTGCTGCTACCAGTATAGCTTGTTTTTTCAAGGAACTGGTATTAGCTGTTCTGGCAAAATAACTTTTTTGCCTGTGTAAACCACATCTTGACTAGGCAGATTTGCTAGTATAGCTATTTTAGCAAAGCCTTTCTACTGTAGAAAAGACCTTATTGATAATACTGCGAGGTTCCCACAGTAGATGAAAGGCACAATACAAAGGGTTTTACAAACATGAATTAAGCTTCACAACACCCTTGTAAAAGAAATCATTCTTCTACCTTGCCAAAGTCTAGTTTCTTTTAATACGAGATGTTTTGCAGGGATGGGAAGGAAGGGTAGAAGATTCAGAGTTGAGGGAATTAATGTCTGGTAGCATTGTAGCATTGATAAACTAAACAAATTTCTAACCTGTTGGAATCCCCTGCCATCTCTGTCTGATGTTTAAAATGTCCTAGCAAAATCAGTGGTTTAGAGTATCAAATTTCTGGTTTCACCTGATCTTTGATAGTATGAGGAGTGCTGACGCTTGGCAGTTCCTTTCTTCCTGAAAACCTGAAGCTGGCTTTTGTGTATGTGGTGTTTTCATTAATACTGGTTCTAACTACAGTGTTCTCTCTGGCTGATTTTTATTAGACTCTTACAGTTTCATACTGTTCATGTGGTTCAGGGTATGAACAGCTTACACAGTTAAGGCATCTCAAAGGGAACGGAGAGAGGAACAAAACTATAGATTTATGCACAAGAATGATTTTAAAGTCAAGTCACTTGAAAATTAGAGTAGTCTGATACTGATTTTGCCCATGTGATCTGAATTCAGATATTTTTGTGTGTTAATTATCATGTAGTCTTTAATTACATTACCGCATTCTATTTATTCCCTTTCATCTCTTAGGGAACAAGGAACAGAAGAACTTTACTAGGATGTAGGTTAATTTTCTTCTTTGCTATTCACCAGTATTGCTTTTGAATTCAGCCTGTAAACTTTTGGGGCAGGCTCAGGCCATTCTGCAGTCCTCTGTTAAACACCATGGCCTGGATTCTTTATTAATACATGTGTCGAAAATTTAAGCGAGCTGTGCAATTTATTCTCTTCCCAGTTCAGGGCCTTCATGTGATGGTAATTGTTTTCACAAACAAGGTATCTTTCCTCACCAAGTGTAGCGAGGGACTCGCTTTTGAAAAGCTGTCGCAGATCTCCTGAAACCTGGGTGATGGTGGAGACACCTGGGCTGACTGTGTTCCCTGTCCTAACCCTTCCTGCATGCTAGGGGAAGTTCCAGTAACTGTTTGGCAGTGTGCTCGATTGTCCAAGAGGTACTTGATCTAATAGGAGTATTTTTGTGCTCTGTTTCCACAGCAACAGCACACTTGCTGTTTTTTTCCCTTCTCAAGGTGGCTGTTGCTTTGAGAATTGGAACTGTAGAAAAGCTTGGACTTCTTGTCCCCTGTTGAGATTTCAGCTTGTAGAGGTCAGGAGTGGAAGGAGTAGGATGGGAAGAGTGTGACTCTCAGCAGAGCTGGTGTGATTATGAAGTGACAGTGGAAGGAATATGAGTCCTATTTAATTGTGCATTTTAGCGTTAATAAAATGATTGTGTTGAAAGTCATGGCTCTTTCTGAGCTCTGCAAACGAAAGGCCTGGGACTGAGACATTGGCAATGAGGATTTTAGCTCTCTGCATGTGCTCTTGTTATCATTTAGGACCCACTTCCACTTCATGCATGCGTTCATGCACAGTACAAAACCAGGTGTACATTCTTCTGTCCACCTGCTTATAGACACTTTTTGTGTGCATGTCACATTAAGAAACCTATTCTGCTGTCTCACAGCATTTGTCCTAGCATTGTGGGGAAGGGACATGTTATGTTTAATTGCTCCACCGAAAATAGGAAGTAAATGTTAATCCATCTCTTGGGCATGGTACCTCCTGTAAGTAGTAAGAGACTTCCCTTCAAACTGAAGTACACTTGCCTGTCTCAACATCTGCTGCTGTGTGGAGGACTAAGAAGCTTTCAACTCCTTAAATACTTCCATAGATCAGCCCTTCTTGTTATCATTTAAAGGTCGGTAGGAACAGAAGCATATGGTTTGATACTGGTATCTTGCTGGGGTTGGCTTTTTTTATCTGTAGTTAAGAAAGCAGATTCTTCTTATGTGGGTGCCTAATGCAAGCCTAAATACAATTTATTTATTTTTTCAACTGTTTTATTTTGCTTCTTCCCTTGTATCCTGGTCCTAAGAACTGAACTGTTATCTTTTCCTGCAGAGCGTGTAATTTGTGGTACTGAGCTGTTCCTTGTGATTTTCTTTGTCTCCTTTACTCCTCTTCCCTTTCTTAGGAATTGCATGTTCTAGGGAACATTGTAGTAAGTGCTGTTCTGCTCTTAACGCACTCATTAACTGAGTATGTCATGGAATAATTTAAAATTCTATTTAATTCAAAATTCAGATAAATCAATTATATTATTAATATTGGATTCAGGAATCTCCCTGCCTTTCGGAGTCAATATCTAAAGCAGTATCTGTCACTGTGTTGTTATGCTTTTGCAGTAAAGGCTTCTGCTTGATGTCAGAGTGTGGTGGCTCTTAACTATCAGTATTTTAGTTCCTAGTAGTTTTGAGTCATGATGCCAGAAGCTTTATATTTTTCTCTGACAAATAGTAAGTGGATGTGTTGACTGGCAAAATCAATGGCTAATGGGTGAAACCACATAATCTGGGGTTATCATGGAAAGGCACATTGTTTATAGCCATCTTTACAGTGCTGAGGCCAGAAATTCACTGATGCTTGTCCATATAAAATGTAAAAAGCTGTTCAGGATTATGCATCCAAGTCAGAAATGTCATAGATGTACAAAAGCCAGAAATTAATTAAAATACCTTTTATTACTTTATAATTATAAGCTCATCTGGATGTACTTTTCTTGTTAAAGATCTTGTATTTAGTTCAAAGATGAAGAGGATTCCAGTACTGAACCTTTTTAAAATTGAAAATGAAGTTTATGATTTCAAGTCTTGCATTGTTTGACTTCAGCTCTTTTTGACTGCACATTGAACAAACTGTACATTTTAGTTTACTCAAGAACTTGTTTATTGAAAGACCAGAGTGTAAAATTCCATGTCTGTTGAACATTCAGTAATTTACCATTAAGCTACTTGACACAAGTTAAAATTTATGTTAATACTGTCTTGATTAAACAGCACTCATTATTACTCACTGTGATTTGGACAAATTGGTTTCCTAGCAGATGTCTCAATAAAGGAGCCATCCTACTATAGCATGTCCAAATTAAGCTGAGTGTATTGGAGTAATGTTTTGCACTTACATATAACATCTTTCATTTCAAAGCACTTCACGTAATCATGTATGATATTGGGAAAACATATAATGACCAAAGCAAATTTATACATTTTAAAGAGCTACAGGACATTTTATAACTTCAACAGAGGTCTTGTATTACAATTTTTAGTTTTTAGAACAAAATAGTTGTCTAGTGGTTTCTAACACGGACCTCAGTTAATATAGCTTGCAGAAGGTGGTTAACCCTCCAAAGGTTGGAACAGATGCCTCTATAGATATTAAATACTTCAAACCACAGCTTCAAACTACTTTTAAGTCATCCTTTCCAGCCAGTCTTAGAATCTTTAGTGCTCTTCAAGCCTCTCCTCATATTGTTTTATCACCACAGAAAATACTGGTGATTTCCCATGTTTCCCTTCAGTTATTCTTTGGTGCCTACTTGCAGCATCACTTAAAACTCCTGTCATGTGGGCTTTGCCAAACTAACTGAAATTGGAAGTGCAGAGGATTTTTTTTTTTTTTTTTAATGCAGAGTTAGGTTCATAGGTATGGGTTAAGACATTCCTCCTTAAGTCCTCAGGATTTGTTTTTATGTATTTTGTTACTTCAGTTTATGTATGCAGGGAAAGCTGATGCAAATCATAATTGTGCATATGCAAATTAAGGATTTTCTACGTTCAAATTGTTTACCTGTAACGTGCTTTTTCAGCTCCTATTTTCCAGCCTTTCCAGCATTCGGAAATTGTATTATAGTTGCAATGTAGTGCAAAGCAGGTATCTGACACATGACACCGAACAAGTCCCTGTCTAATTTTTTTCTGTTTAAGAATTGGACTAATCATGTTGTGCATTTACTTAATGGTTACATTTATCAATTGTATTTTACAGATAGCATAACTGAGAGCAGACACTGAAGGCAGTTTGCCCAAGATGCCAGTATTTCCTGTAATTCTGGTTGTATTTTCCTGATTTGATTTGGAATGATTCAGTTAAGAACTATATGTAATTTCATAGATGTGTGATGTTAGTATCAAGTTTGTGGCTCATCAGATAATGTTCAGGCTCACCATTTTCCTCCGTGTGTGCACCTGCCTGGGTTTTCTTGTAACCACAACTCATTTTATTTCCAAATTTTCCCACGCTTGATATGCCATGGGCCATCTAGTAGGGTCGATGTCCGTGTTGTGTTACAAGGTGAATAGTTTAGTTGGATTTCAGCCATCCTTTAAAGCAAAAAGTACTTTTTCCAAATATTAAAACTATTTCTTGCATTTGTTAGGTCTTTATATAACTCAAAGGCAGTTGAAGCGATTTCATTTAAACCATGGATGTAATTTTTCAGTGCTGAAGGCAAAAGCTAAAGAAGTGGAGGAGCAATTGACAACAGGCTGAGAAGGTGGAGGAGCTAGTTGGCATAGCCAGAAGGCTGTGGGGGCCACTCCCCTCCTGGCCCCTTTTGACTCTCAAGTCCCTGTAGTCTGTTGGCTGCATTGCTGGTGGGGAGATGCCAGACGTGAGAGCTTTGAGTTTGATTTAGCGCTAGTACTGTAACATTTAAAGGAAATGAAGGATTCGGCAAGTGAGAACTGGTGAGAGATCCAGTGAAGGCTTTCTGAGGCATTAATGGTCATTGCAGTGGAGTCCTCTTATATTATTCATGCCCTTTGAGCTTTTAGCCAAGCTAAGCACTCAGTGCTCAAGTGTGATAGTAGTAGGTAAAAGGAAATTAACCCTGTAGCGATATATTGAAGGTTTCTTGCCAAAGTAATAATTTTGGCAGTGTGCTTAGGGGATAGAATCATGTCTAAGAGAGGGGAAAACAGATTTCAACTCTGAACTCATCTAAGAAAGTGCTCAAGAGTACTCTGCAGTGAAGCGATAGAAAGACTACTTGAACCTATATGTAAGTCCTAGGGTCCCTTCCTGCCTTATCCTTCCTTGTCAAAGTATGTCTTCCAAGTTTCAAGAGAAGCTGCAAAATGAGTTAGTACTCAAAGCTTTCCAATGATGCTATGGAAAGCTTTGCTGTAGAAGGCTTCAGTGTGTTAAGTCTGACTGTAGTAGCCAAGACTTCTCAATCATTTGTAGATCAGGTACCAGAAATCTGTACCTGAATTCCAGTTTGAGTCTGTAGATATTACTGTGTTTGTGATTGTTTCTTTGAACATGTTTTCCTTAGGTAAACTCCTTATGTGTAGGATTCTTCTTTTCTTCCTCTCCCTCCTACCATTTTTAATTTATCCCATCGTTACATACAGTAGGACTGTGTGCTCAAGGGGACTTATAGGAAGGGTTCAGAAACAAGGAGGCTTTGAGTGCAGTGGATCTATATTGGTAATTGATCTGGGATGTTTGTGCTGGAGTGGGCTCTTGCATCCAGCTTCTACTCCCTGTCTATCCCCCAGCTCTTCTGAGGATTCACAGCAAGTATCCAGAATGTAAAACAGATCATTGCAAACTGGTGGAGAATGACCTCACTCAGAGGCTAAGAGGTACTTTGGGAAGGGAGTGAAGAAAGTGACTGTAAATAGAAATCCTTTGCTGGTCCATAAGCTTAAGGATGTCTAAACTTCGATATACCGTACGTAGCTTTTGTAGCTCGGACTAAAATATATTACTTTGGAGGCAGGGAAGGTAACTCCTGGTGGAAAAATGCAATACCTGTGCCAGGTACTGGTTAACTTGTGGGCACGGAACACAGATTTCCCCATGTGCTCACAAACTCTTTATATCCAGACGACTCCTTTTTCTTTCCCACTTACAGAAAATCACGTTCAAGCATAATATTTTTAAAAGCAAATTATTACTTAGAAGCACAAGGTCTGTGGCTTTTAGGTAAAAGACAATTCTGAAAATTTTACCCTGGAAAGTATATGTCTTCTAGATTGGAGGGAGCTGTTTTGGTTTTGTTGGAGCCAAGAATTTGACGCATTTGCCACTTGACATAAGACTTAAGAATAATTTGATTAAAGACTGTGCCTTGGAGTCCGCAGTCTGGAATAAAGGGTCTCAGTGAACAGCGTATCTCTCCATGCTCTGGTTTTCAGGAGAGACTAGAAGTGTTTGGGCCACAGCAATAAGGACCAGGAGGAAAATGATACATAAACCACAGTGATTAGTACCAGTCTGGGTATCATAACCACACCCAGGACACTTAAGAGACAGAAAGGAGAAGAGTTTAAAAAAAAAAAAAAAAAAGTCATTCTTGTGAAGATTGTTCCTCTGGGATTGTGCTCCTGACTGTGCAGCAGCATAACTGCATCTTAAATGTGCTGTTGCAATTTTACCCCTTGGACATTTTTCAGGCTACTAAACATTTCTTTTGCTGGCAGATATCAGCAATACATGTTCTTGAGATCCAAATGTTACTAATGGCAGCCTTTGAGTGATGATTGAGAAACTGTGATGGAAGCTTTGCCTTACTTTTAAAGTATGCTAAGCATTTGATAGTTAAGCAGTTAAACTCTTCTTGACATTGGTTCAAGTACAGCATTTCCTTATAACCATTGCTGATGGCAGATAATTTTCCTGATGTGGTGTTTTTGCTTCAGTGTCAATTAAGATGTACAATCAGTAACTGAATGCAGTAAAAAAGATGCTGGAAGTTCCAGAAAGTCTCTGTTGAAGGGCTTTAGCAGTTCAGGCTTTTCCACCACTTGCCTGTCATCTCATGACACAGAGCCTGTTACAATAGCTCTGTCCACAGTTAATTTTGTGAACGATTGCAAAAATTCCTGTATTGTTTTGTCCTTCTGTAGGAAATACTTTCAGATTCCTTGTAAGCTGCTTATTTTAAAAAAACCTCTGTGGTGTTACAGCCTCTAAAACAGCATGAACAGGTGCAGTCAGGCATGAACCCCACTGAGCCCTCCCAGCTCAGTTAGTGGTAGCGGGGGCCTCCGTTCACCTCCGCCAGGTGTACAGCAGGAGAGCCATGCTTGGATTTCAGTCCAGCCTTCAGTTCCCCCCACCAGCAATTGTGAAGGCGCCTGCAGAGCCACTGGGCTAAGGGTGCAAGCCTGTGACTTGAAACAAAGAAGCTATGTGCTTAGCCTCCATTGCAGTTAGTAAAAAGGGGAAGAGATGGGGAAATAAAAAGCAGTAGTCTAAGGATGAGAGAGCAGGGAAACACCACTCCTCTCTGTCAGAAGTGTGACAGGTAAGTCCTGCTCTGGTGAACAGGTAAGCTTAGCCTGGGAAATAAGGGGGAGGAACTGCAGAGACTGGGTTTTGCATAAAGAATGCTGACTCCATTTGAGTATTCGGCATGCCTGCTATGCTTAATAATGTTGGTATTTAAATAGTTTTAAGCAGGCTTTGAAGTTAGAGCCATGTTGACTTAAGGTAGAGGTCAGTGTGTTGTAACTGTTGGCTGAACATTGATAACAGCTTTGTGTACTTTTACGTTTTTTAAGCTAGTTGACAAAACCCAGAAGATTTAGGAGTATGATTTTTAATCGAAAATTTAGTAATTATGGCACTTTTATGTGGCAAAAACCCAACAAATCGCAGAAGGCTGTTATTTTTCTTTATCCATAGTACTTTTCTTCATGGCCTAATTGAATGTGTGAAATGCAACTCTTGGGCCCGGATTTTTCCTCCAGCATGCAGAGAAGCGTGTATTTATGGTTTTAAATTTTGAACCATGCTTGTCAAGTGTTTTAAAGCAAGGAAATCCCAGGCAAGAGGGAAGTGGGTATCTCCCATTGGAATCGGCATGTAGGCATAATGGCTGTGCCTGGGAAACTGGTACAGAGCAGCACTTCACGCTACAACCCCTGCGGGCACTGGCAGCAGTGAAACAGAGGAAATTTTAAAGAGTATCAGTGTAGACAAGCCCAGTGCTGCTTATGTGGAAGGAATTGGTCCAGAAGATTTTATCTTCTATTTAGGTTTGCTGTTCGCTGCTCACGTCACACCTCCTCACTATTCTTCCTTCTAACTTCCAGGATTGCCTTCTCTTGCAGGTGAGGCTCCCCTTTCCTGATCTTTGTTTGAAGAAGGTGTGAGAGGTGATAGCAGAACGTTGAAGAAGGGCATTCAGTTGTATTGCCTGTATTGTCAAGAGTGTTTAGAACTCTTGGGATGGTGATTGCTGGAGGCACAACGCTGTTTCAGACCTTTAAAGATATGGTTGAGTGGAGATTGTACTGGTATAAAGAGGCCAGTATGGGTTGAAAGAGCAATTACAAGAGAGCACTCCAGTGCAGCTGAAGTGAGGAAAAAAGTATCCCCTCCCCTGCGTTTGACAGGAGTATGTTTACATAATTAGTAGGAAAACTGCTCTCAAATATCTAATTTTGTGTATATTCCCATGGGGAAAAATGCTTTCAGAATTTTGTGTATATTCCCGTGGGGACAGTAGAATGTGTGAATATAAACCACCCTTGATACCACGTTTTTGGCACATCATCTGTCTGTTCCTTCAGATGCACACAGCCCTTCCTTGCACTCAGAGGTTGCAGAAACCAGGTAAGCATCAGCCCTGAGGGCACCAATGCCCTGCGAAGCTTCATTCAGGACCTCTACCTGTGCACTGTTTCCCCAGGGGTCCAGGGACTGCCCTCAAGCTCAAGCCTGGGCCTTAAGTCCTGGCCTGAGTGGTGTGGTAGGTGTGCCTGTCTCTAGCCTTGCTTCCTGGACCATGAACTTATGTTGTAGATACGGTGTCTTCTGTCTTGCCCTGTCCCTAGGCTCCAGCTCCTTTTGCTCCTAACTGGACCGCTGGGTGGCCCTTGGACCTGTTTCATCACTCTCCTTGCTTGGGACTGTCAGTGGACCTTGTCACCAGCATACAGCTCTGCCCACCATGTTCAGACATGGTGGGACTGCACCCTGTAAGTGCCCTGGGGTTTCCTGCTCTTTTTCTTCTGGAGCTGCCAGCCCCTGATGGACCCTGAGACCACAAGGCATTGTACTGACTGAGTCATTTCTGGTGAGAAAGTAGCCAGAAGAGGTGTAACAAACTATCTGCAAGATCACTGTCTCCTTTTGAAGCTGAAACAGTTGTAAAAGTGAAAACATGAGAGCACAGGGTTAGTGTTTCTTTTCTTGCTGGTGGTATTTTAGGGTTTTTTGTTTTTTAAAGCTGTTCCTGCCTGACACCAGCCACCCACAGTACTGGTAAACAGCACATGGGTCATGGTTTAACTAAACACTACACAGCCGCTCGCTGATTCCCCCGTTGGGATGGGAGAGAGAATCAGAAGAGTAAAAGTGAGAAAACTCGTGGGTTGAGGTAAAGACAGTTTAATAGGTAAAGCACAAGCAAAGCAAAACAAGGAATTCATTCACTACTTCCCATCAGCAGGCAGGTGTTCAGCCATCTCCAGGAAAGCAGGGCTCCATCACACGTAATGGTTACTTGGGAAGACAAATGCCATCACTCTGAACGTCCCCCCCTTCCTCCTTCTTCCCCCAGCTTTATATGCTGAGCATGACATTGTATGGTCTGGAATATCCCTTTGTTCAGTTGGGGTCAGTTGTCCCAGCTGTGTCCCTTCCCAACTTTTTGTGCACCCCAAGCCTACTCGCTGATGGGATGGAGTGAGGAGTAGAAAAGGCCTTGACTCTGTGTAAGCACTGCTCAGCAGTAATGAAAACATCTCTGTATTATCAACACTGTTTTCAGCACAAATCCAAAACATAGCCCCATACTAGCTACTATGAAGAAAATTAACTCTTATCCCAGCCAAAATCATCACAACATGGCACATAGGAAAAATTCTCTTTTCTGTCGCCCCATACTTGCCACAGGACCAACAATGGGAGGCAGCGGTGATGCTGTTGGTGGTTACTATCTGTCGCTGATATGGGTTCTTGGAATGAAAGGGATCCTGAAGTGAAGGCGTCTGTTTATATACCAGCAAGCATAAGATCTTGTCAAAATACTAAGTAATATGTCTTCTTTTTTGTGGCAATATATAGCTTCTTTTATCTCAGGTCAGTGATAACAGCTTCCATTTTGCACTTCATAAATTGTCCAACTATCATTCTCTCATTCTGCCCCTCATATTCAGGAAGGTCTCTAGAAATGTTTAAAATACCTACAAAACCCCCTTGATTTTGAAAAGGTTAGACCGGTTTTGTTGATTACTGTTGTCTTACCCTCTGTTGCAGCTTTGCCTATACATCTTTCTGTTGTCTCTTTTCTTAACCTTAAACTATAAGCTCTTCTTAGTTCTGCATTTGTGTGGCACACTTCATAAGACTTTTTATCACTGTAGCTACAGTGATATAATTTATAACATGTTTTTCCTGCAGAAGAAACTGCTACTGGTATGTCATCTCCATTGCCCATAGTGGATCAGAGCATCTGTCCATCAAGGTTCAAAGTGCTTCCCTTATCAACAGTAGCTCCGTTTAAGAAAAAAAAATAAAATCTGTAGAAGATTATTATATTGCACTTTTCCTAGATGTTTATTGTTATGTTTTGCCTTGAAACAGGAGCGTTTCTATGCTTTGTGATTGATGTTTATTGTTATTAATTCAAATATGCATGTTTGCATTGCCAAAGTGTCTAAAGTCCTCATCACAGGTCAGGTGCCAGCTGTTTTGGATGCTCTGTGAATGCAGCACAAAACCCCAAATCCTTCATTTCAATTCATTTGCAAGCTACGGAAGTCAGGTTTATTAATCAAAAACATACTGTGCCACCATTTCTGCTTCTTTAGAGTACAGCATTTGCTATTTCAAATCTTTAAAATCTTTTCCTACTGTTATATTTATTTGAACTAATCAAACATATATTCTGTTCACCAGTGTTATGATTTTATCAGATATTATTAAGAGTTTGCTTTATGTCAGTGTTACATGCCATTTTTCCTGAATTTGTGTTCTGCATTTTGTACCATGATGTGTATAATACGAAAGTTGTTTCCATACGAATTGGATTATGTTTTTCTCTTAATAGAGAATGTTTTTATTAGACTCTATGTAATCCTCTGCATATGACAAACCTTCTTCTACCTCATTAATGTGATGTACTCTGGTTTATAGCCCACTGTGATCACAGTCTAGTGACTTCTGTCATTCTACTGCATTTCAGTTTTGCTTGTTATGTCATTCTCTTTTTACATGGCAGAGTAATTTTCTCTCTTTTACACCATTCTTCATCCTGCATCAGCCTTTTGAGCCCCAGATGTTACTGGTCTAAAAATGGGACAGAAATTAACCCTGAACTCGGAAGACCCCAAACACTCTTTTTTTACCACTTTTAGAGGCTACCGTGTATGAATGCATCTCGATGCCTCTCACAGGGAGAACATTTTTAAAGGGGCCAGGGCTATATCACAGCACTGTCATTTCAACATCCTTCTGCTGTGAGGGATACCTGGAGTAACAATGGGCTACGCAGATAAACCAGTTATGCAGATTCTCCAGCTGTGTTTATCCCCACCCTTTTCCTTTAGCCCCTACCTTGTGGGCACTACTCAGTGCTGTTCTGTCCACAGCCAGCCCACACCAGTAGCTATCTGTTATGTACTGAGGGCTAATCATCCGCTTGTCAGCAATTGCACATTATTTCCATACCACAGCTTCAACAGGCCTTGCTTTCTCACTTTGCCTTGGTTATAGAGCTGCCCTGTGCTACAAAGGGTACTGGTGAATGGGGGAAAGGAGGATCTGCTGGCAGAGGATGGTGGAGAGAAAAATCCTGGGTAGAGTCCTCTCCTAGTAAGCTGGAGGTCTGAGTTTCTATTTCTACCAGGATCTTCAGTTGTCAAAATTAACGTGCTGTGTGATGGGGCATTTCCTGATGTTTGCTGTAGCAGGGAGACATAGGACAGTTCCTGTTTTTACAGCAGCTAGGTGTATGATGCAGTATGTGGAGACTTCATTTTGCTGGCATTGGGTGCCCCTAGGCCTTGTTTCTCAGCATAGCAGCGAGCGCGGGTTCTCTGCTGTCCTCTTTGGCTCATCTGTCTCAGGGAGCTGTTGCCTACGTCTCTGAGCTTCAGTGGGGTCAGGGAAAGTCTAGGCGATCAAGGCGATGCATTTTACAGGGCTGCCTGGTTTGTAAGAACTTCATTATGACGGATTAACTTTCCTTTTGAATGATTGCATATGGTACATCCAAATGAGAGATTGCAAAGCAGCCTGGCAGCCCAAGCAGAGCAATTAAAAGGCCCTGTGTGGGCAGGGAGTTGGTGAGAGGGCCACGCTCCCGTGGCATGGCCTCCTTCCAGCGCATTGGGGGCTCCTTGTGCGTGCGCTTCCTGCCGGAGCCAGCCCTCCCTCCTCCCAAGTGCTCCAGTAGGTCACTAATGAACCTCAGCAGGAAAAGACAAAATGCAGTTCATGAATAGCTTTATAGTCCCCTTTCTCCCGCCCACCCCGCTCTGTCCTGGGAATATGCTGCCAACACAGTGACCAGAGAGGAATCTGGAGGCATTTGCAAGATAATGCCATATCAAATGTTCCGTTCTCACACTTTCTTCTTGCATTTTCAAAACTGTTTACATATTTCCTTTCGGTTTACATGAATAAGCACACCACTCGGAGACTAAAAAGGGGGAAATACGCTTCCAAATGTGCAAAGCCACATAACTGTAATAAATTGCTTTAATTACGTATGGTGTGTTTACTTTCTGGAAGCCTATTATGCATTTCTGCCTCCAACAAGAAGCCTTTCTTGTTTGCTTGCTGCTGTTTACCAGGCTGGCCATCCTCCCAAAGTAATCCTCATCCAAATTCTCCACTTGACAGATGCTCACCGAGAGCCTTTTTGATCCTCAAATGCTCAGTGTCATCTTGGATGTTGCTCTGGCAGGCAGCAAAAGGTAGAGACTGGCTTTTCTCCCTAGGAATTTGGTGTCTTACCATGTTTTTAGGTAATATGTCTTTCATCTGGTTTATGATGTTTTTAGAAAGATATAAAGCTACAGCTCAAGGCAGAGTTGTCTCACTTGTGAATACAGTTTCAGCCAACTAGGAAGCACAGGTGGAGGTCATTTACATCATCCTTCTCCAGCAGTCACAGTTCCTGGGTACTTGAGCAGTGCTGTTGCATGCTTTTCTGTAGTTACTGTTTTTCCCGGTAAGTGCCAAGTTCCTTCTATTTTCCTTTCCTTTCCTGCTTGGGAGGATTGGGAAGGTGTGCTGTCGGAGTGCTTTGGCTTCTTTAATTTTGGATGACAAAAGCTACAGAAGCATAATTATGTTATTTTTACTGCTGGCTAAATAATATTTCTCGCTCTTTCTTCTCCACCCTTGCCTGTATTTGACCTGTTGGGTTTTGTTTCAGTTTAGAAATGAATATGCTTTTTAACTCTTTCACCTTTTGTAAGGCAGATAGTTTCAGAGTTACTAAGCTTAAGTTATTCCCTACAATAGTCAGGAGTGATTTAAGGTGTTACGCAGTGTGAGAAAAGGTCTTGCTTTGAAGACTTTCAACTTGAAGTTGAAAAGGAGGTGGCAAAGATTAAAGGGAAGCTCTTCTACTTTCTGTTGGTGTTTCTCCCTATCTGCAGTCGGGAAAATCTGTTTAGTACTGTTGGGATTAAATGCAGAGAAGACCTGGCAATAAAATTTTCTCTTCCTCTGGAAAGAAGTGGTTTTTCAGAAGGTTCAGAGTCAATCTGGAGAGCTAAAACAACCTTTCACATTATGGTGTCCTGTCTCTGCCCACCATACCCTGAGCCTTCTCTGAGGAGCTCCAGTGAAGCCAGCCAAAGTGATCCTAAGGGTCTAGACATAATGTTTGTGCAGCCCTTCCCACAGCTGGGAAACTGATAGCATTTAGCTATTCCTTTGCCCATATCTATCTGTGTGTGCAAAAGGGAGATACTTGTTCTTCCTTCCTGAAACTTTCTCTGTAGAAGTTGCTGTGCTCTCAGGATATGACAACCATATTAATGAATTCATCAATCACAATAATCTGATTAAATTGATGGGGGAGAGGGAGCCAGCAGATGAAACAGATTATTTTAGGATATGTGAGATGCCAAATTAGTGACTGACTCAGCATTTAAATGGAAGTGTTGCACAAGAGATTTACTAGTAACCAATGTAATAAATTATACTATATGGTTTTTCATCTAAGAGAAAGGCTCATGTGCTGTTACAGGGACCTGTAAATAAAACAGTGGCAAAGTATTGCATGTAAGATATGAGGTATATATTACTTTATATTTTTTTAAATATGCATATATATGTTTATGTACATTTTGCTTAGTAATGGACTAGGATATGGACAGTACTATGGAGAGAGTAGCATGGATTTTAAGCCTTGTACAGGCACTTTGGCCAGGACCTGGTGAATATGTTTTCAGGCATGTAGGAAACTGAGACTTGAGTAGGAATGGAGTTGCTTTGTGTCATTGAGTTTTCGGGGGCAATCCCCTAGAGTACAGAGGTAATGGAAGGGAAGCTTTCTGTCAGGGAGCATATGCTTTTGTGACGATTACATTGTGTATAGATTAGGACTTTTGGGAGGGAGGGAATGGGAGGATGTGCTTGGAACATAGGACCATCTGCCAGTACCTTGGCGTAGTCATTTCATTAATGAGAAACTTATTAGCTTGAGTCCAGCTGAGATAGACAAGAAAGGCAGCAAAAGGGACAGAAAACAGTCATCCAGCCACCACTGAAATGGGAAAGAGATGGCTCTGATAACCTGTAAAATCTGATTTTCTTAAAAGAACTGTTCTTGTTCTGCTTGGTAAGAAGGTATCAGTCTTCTTGTTGCTGAAAAAATGTTTTCCTTAACTTTGTGGTGCAGTGTGGGACATTCTTTGGTAGGTAAAATATATAACTGAGGGTGAGCTGGAATTGACAAGAAGGTGCTAGGAAAAAAGGAAGGAACCGTGATTTTTAGTGGGAAATTGGTTTTGCATCAAATGACTGCCTTTTCTCTTTGATAAACACTTGAAGGTGGCCTGTATTGAATGTTGGGAATTTAATATTTGTGGTGACAAAGGATGACACCTGGAAGACACAACTTTGAGAGTGGCACAGTCCCAACCCTGGCTATGCCAGCAACCTCAGAGAGTGCAGCCTGGCCTGTGCTCCATGTGAGGCAAAAAATCAGGGGGGTGCTCTGGGCAGGCAGAAGATAGTGCTCCAGAGGCAAAAAGGCAAAAGGGCAGTGGTTAGGAGCCTGTGAACACTGTTCTGCAACCTCACATTCCTGGTTCTGCTGCTGACATGGTAAGTGTCCAAGTTTGTGCTCTGTTCCTCAGTTTTGCTGTCCTGTAAATCAGAAGCCTGTTTTAGGGAGAGCTTTGCTATGATTCTGTTGACACAAGGCTTAAATGCTATTGTGTTTATAAACAGCTCTGTTTTTCTTTTGACAGTTGAGTCATACTTGTGTCTGGGTGAGGATGAGATGGCAGAGCCTTTGCCTAGAGAAAATGGCGGTGAGAAGTACGAAGTGGATTGAGTATTAGTATTTGGGAAATTATTTCCCTTTTGTCTGGTTTTATACTGTTCAGGTTGGACTGATAGTTAAGCTGAAGGGAAGGTATAAGAAAGAAGTGTTTCCCATGCAAAGCCCTATAATCTGCAACTGCCTAGGTCCACAGGAGCTTGGATGTGTTTAGGATACAGTGTGAGGGTTACGCAGTTCACCAGCAAGATGGTCTGGTAAATAAGGCTGGACAAGGGCACAGCAAGATGGTCTGATAAATAAAGCTGGACAAGGGCAATTTCTGTTTGCACTGCTAAGATAAAAAAAGTAGTTTCCCCTGACATTTTTGATGATTTATGAGGTAACTCAGATGGGGCATTGTCTCTGACTCTATTGTAAATCTGTTGAAACAAAAGGAACATGCATTTTCAAAAAATGAGTAGAAAAATATAGCTTAGGAGTGTCAAAACACCTAAGCAGGAGCCTTAACTGAAAGGGGTTTGGTTAGTCATCCACTTTGCAAATTCTCTCTTTGTATTGAGGAGGGGAGAAGATTAATGAGATGAAAATCTATGTTATTACAGAGATAAGAATGGGTTATGGTTGGGTCCCAAAGGAGAAAGAAGTTTTTTAATATTATTAAAAAAACCCAACCCTTTGCTGTGATTCATGTGTAATGCTTAGAGAGTTCCATGCCAAAAAAAATAATTATAATACTGTACAGCATGGTGTTTATATATGTAAATATATGTACAAATACTGGCACAACATAAATTTAAATCCTGACCCTGTGCTTGTTGAATTTTGTGGAAATATTTCTGATGGTTGTGACAAGTGTTAGATCAGATTCTCACGCTGACAGGTAAATGTGGTCTAAAACTCAAACCGAAGCTTCTGCTTTTGCATAATTTTTTTCTACCTGTCTTAAAATGGAGAAGAGTTGATTGAAAGTCTTAAAAAAAATTTGTCCTGCACACTGGACCCTGCTGTGTTTCATCTACTAAAACACTGTTTGATAGTATCCTACAGTGATAATATTCAATTGCCATGTTGCATGCTTTTTAAACTGACAGTTCATGTATTTTCTCTCTCAAGTAGTGGAAGAATATTGTTGGTCCCACAAGGGCATGGTAGGTCAAGGTTTTGGCTCAGTCTACTAGTCTAAAAGGCTTTGCACTTAGTGAAGCCATAAAGAAACCTCCAGCTGGCTGGATGCCTCTTCTAAAAACACAAGTGTGGCCTTATTCTGAAATGATGCTCAGGCAAATTTCTGTATGCCTCAATCTCTTGGGATGAGAGAGGAGTGGGAGGGGGGCCTTCACTGATGTTCCAGTGAAGCCAGGAAAGTCAGATGTTTGCATGAAAACACAGGGAATTTAATCACCGATTGACTCAGAATCACTGTGAAAGGGTAGAATAAGACAGGGGAGGAGAAAGAAGACAGCAGAGAGCTTTTAACTTGAGGTGTGAAAAGAAATTAAGAAGGGAAGTAGAAAATTTCATTGCATTGCAAGCACAAAGCTCCCTTAGCTGTTTATGTGAATTATGAAATTGTGGAGCTCCGTGCAGTGTTTTCCTTCCAGCTGCAGAGCACAGAGCTGAGTGCCTGCATTGGGAGTGTTACGTACAGCTTTGCTTTAGTGCCTTTCTGGGTCAATGACTCTCAAACAATGCCACACAGAGCTGCTTTAGTTGCACTTCCATGAGTCAATCTGTAAGTACTGATAATTCTCCCTGATCGTAACCCAGTGTCCTAGAGAATATGCAGGCTTTTTTGACTACTAATCTCAACGCATTTATGGTGTTCCTTGAACTCAGGTTGGTTGATCATGTGTACTTTTTCAGATGCTATTCTTCCTGACAATTCAACCACAGTCAGATTGTTGACTTCAAAAGACCAAGTGAAAAGATGTGGCCAAGTTCTTGAACCTGTAGCATTGAAAGAATTGATACTTCTCTCTTCGCATTGTTCTGGCGCTACTCTCTCAGTAGCCACAATCTGTAGCGTTGTCTCATGGAAAATAAGGAGAAAGAGAATTACTGGTTCATGCAAAGATTTTTTTCCAGGCATAATGAACAATAGGATCAAGCAGCTGCATCATTTATTTTCTTTTAACATGGATGTCTGTACCAGGTTGTTTTACCTCTGCATCCCAGAAAATATAAAGGAAGAGGGATGGTAGGCAGTTAAAATAGTGCATTTAAGTATTCTTCCAAACAAGCTCATATGGTAGTGGAGACTTCTGTGGATGTATCAGATATCTATTTCCATTTGTGGGAAAGTTTGGTGGCGATTTGAGCATTTATATAGTCAACCTCAGTGGCAATTGGGAGCCCCCAGGGAGGAGGCAACAGTCTGTTCAACATTTGTGCGTTACTCACCAGCTGACTGCACCTGCAGCCTTCGCCATCAGTGGCTGGCTATAGAAGCATTTTGGAAAGTAGCAGCAGTGAGGAGCAGAGCTTGAGAAAACTGTGTGGAAGGAGAAAGAAAGCTGTCGCACCTCAAAGTGCGGGAAAAATCCTGAAGATGCATGTCTGTTTCTGAGCATTGGCTAAGCTGGATTTGGGGCTGAACATTGGCTAAACACATGAAAGGTAATTGAGTAAGAAGTTTTGATGTCTTCTTTCCCCTCATCCCCCTGAAAGCATGACTTATTTTTACCTGTTTTCTCTGTTTCCATGTATGCAAATTTCCTTCCTCTCACCTTCTGAAAAAGGCAAAATGCACCTAATTAAACAGCTGCAGATACAGCCAATCTGCTAACAAGTCTTATTCTTTCACAATTTGGTTTCAAGATATCATATTTATTCTTCCAGATTTGGATTTCATTCAGCTATGTGCGTTTGCTTCCAGGAAGCCCTATATCTGTAATTTTTATTTGGTTTATTGAATGGAGTATCGCTTCTCATTATGTATCTTTTCTGTACAGCCAGCTGTGCTATGGCCACCTACTGGGAATCTTGGAAGTTGCTGCTGTGAACCTCAAAAGTGCATACAAGGAAAGCTGTTTAAACAGCACATTAGAACTGAATTATGGGCAAAACTCCATTTTCTTTATTGCAGTGTGTCTGTACAGTCATATCAAACGTGTCTTATATCTTTTATTTGGGTACAGATTATTGACTTTATTGGTTTTCCCCTTTATAAAAAATGAACAATGTTAAATTTAGTTTTAATTAGCTCCTTGGTGGGGTTGTATCATAACTTGGAATTGCCAATTCATAACATTGTAGGCACATTAGTGAGGTTAAGTGAGGAGCTGTTTATACTTTATTCCCCCCCCCCCATCACCTTAGATATTGGAGAAATCTCCTCTGCAATGCAGAGTGCACTTTGCTTTATGATAAAGGACAGAGATAAAAGTAAGCTTAAGGAACCTGAAGAGGCAACACCGTCCAGATCAAATATTGACAATGATAAATGAAAAATGTAGAGACGGAATTACATGGACTTAAAGTCAGCAGGCTGCTGACTTAATTTGCTTTATTTAATGGAGAAATAAATGATCCTCTTCCACTTGAAATTCTCCATGGTAGCTGTCAACTTCACTGTAAATTGGGGGTCACCATTTAGGCACAAAGCCTTTACATAGCTTTCTGTTGACATTAAATTCATTCCTGTGGGATTTGGGCTTCTAGGTGTTTTCAGGCTGTCTGGAAACTAACATGATTGCCTTTCATTAATCTGGTTATTTGTTTGCTATTTTTTTAAATGCTATTTTTAAGGTAATGAGTGCTTTATGACTGGTCTAGGGGAGATAAGGCATTGCTTTGTCTGTGTGAGCCATGGTTTATTAGGACCAGGGAAAGACTAGTACCGAACTAGGTGTCTTTAGTTCTTTTGAGTGCTCTTAATTTTGAATGCTTTGGGGAGGAGTAGCCTAAATCAAGCCATGAGCAGAATTGTTTATATGATCTGAATGGGGTGAAAGGTTTAAATACAGCGCTCTGCTACTTTAACCCAGTAATTTAGAGAATGCTCAATGCTATCAATTTAATTACAGCATTGCTGTCAGGAGGTGTTGGCTCTGTGGCAGGATGGAACTGACAGTCTTTAAAGATATATCTGTCTGATACATAAATCATAATTTTTCCTCCTTCAAGACCATTCTTTGCTCATTGAGAAACAGTCAGAAACAAGGGGGGGGGGGTGAGAGAACTGTAGCAATGGAAGTTCATCAGCTGAGAAAGCTGTTTCCTTCTTACCTGCGTGATGAGAGCAGAAAGCAAAAGAGAACAAGGAGAGATCTTTTCCTAATATTTTAGTTGTAGTCATTCCCCCTTTTTTTATGAATTTCTTCTCTTCTCATAAAGATGGCATGATTTTAGCTGCTAGGCTGCAGCACTGGGAAGAAGGTTGTTACTGATACCTTTTTCCCCATTGGCCTTGATGGCAATTGGTTTGGTTTTTTCCTTGTTGGGAGACATACAGCTAGCTGATAGCAGAAGAGAAAAGGACAGAGGCAAAGGCAGATAGCATTACAGTTTTAACACTTCACTCCTTGCATTGGCCTTTCTGAAAACTGGACTGCTGGAGCAGTCAGGTTCATGGGCATTTCAGAGCAGCGCAGTTGCAGGCAAGGAGAGTCATGCTGATGGCAGATCGGGTCTGGGCCACGTACCCTCCATGCCATGAATAGGCTTATAGGGAGGAATCCTTTCCTTTGCTGTGTGCAGACAAGGGGATGCCACATAAGGACATGCAAAATCTGAAGTAGGGCATGGGCTAAATGATGAACCATGCTAAGCCATTATTGAACTGATGCTTCTCCTTCCTCAGGTGGCTTTGCCGCCGCTTTCTGTTGTGAAAGCTTCTCTGGTGAATTACATTGCAGGCAACCCATCATACCAGAGGGAGGGGAGGAATTTAAGAGATCACTTCTAGAAATTTGAAAATAAGACTGCTTTCTCTTATCAGAAATAGAAATTCACTTAAGAGCTTCACTGGGTCTCAGAAAGCATTTCACTTCTCAAACCAGTTCTGCTGGATGCACATGAATGAGCCATAAAGGAGGTATATGTGTTAAGGTAATCTGTTTTGATGGCAAATATCCTTGATTAACTATTTTAAGTATATCCTTGCTGCTTAGTTTCCATTTCTTTCACTTCCTTGGAGATCCTGACAGAGAATGCGGTTTTCTCTGTAGTGCTTCTTTCTTGAGCATTTGCAGTTTCTGACAGTGACTTTTTCTGATAATTGTTCCTTGGTTTCACTCTTTCCCACATAGCTCTACGCCTTTTCTCTCCCCCTTGTCTATGTACCTTTTCCCCTTTTTTCCTGTTTTATTGCTGCAGTCCATCCATCCTTCCTCCCCGTACCCATTAAAAGTCACCCCTGTTTTTGCTCTCTGTTGTCTTTGTGTAGCTTTGAACTTTAAAGCTACACAACTCTTTCAGTGATGTTATAAAGTATTTGTTATCCAGGAAGAAATGCAAACCTCAGGTGCCTGTGGTTTTATTTTATTTTATTTTATTTGTTTTTATTTTATTCTTTCACAGAAATTAACTAAAAATCTCCACCATTTACTAAGCAGGGCTTTCTGTTCATGTCCCTGTAAATGTTTTCACATTTTGACTGTATGAAACTACCTTCTGTGTTTTCCCAGTGTATGCTTTATGATTATATATTTTCACTGTGCTTCTGATTTGGGCTTTTAAAGTTGTTCTTATTATTTTTAAACTGACTGCCATGTTTCCTTGGTGTAATTACTACAGAGACATATAGAGTAAAACTGTTGCCTGTCCAGTGTGACATGGATTGTTTGCCCAGACTGAGGATAAGATCTTCATGGGAAAATATTTCTACTTGTTTGGGCTCCCGTGTGAATACTGTTCTAAGTGGACTCTGTTGTATTTGATTATTGCAAATATTAAGGTTTTTATGCTTAGGAAAACTAAGCACCCTTCTCATTTTCCTGAAAGCTGTTTTATCTTGTAACAGTGAAGGGGACCACACACATGCTCTTGTATGTGCCCTGGGCATTCCAGACAGCATGTTACACTCAGGTTTGGCTCTTTTTCTGGAGTAAAAAGTAAAGTGAAACTTCCAGTGTGGCTGGTGTTTAAAGAAATAAAAGTGTCAGGAATACAAATGTCATTGCTTATTAAATCTCCATATGGCACACACCCTGACTAACGGGAGCTCCCGCAGGAGCCTGCGTGGCCGGCACACAGGCTCCTGAGCTTTCCTACTCCACCATTATGGCTGGTAAATTTGAAACTAAATACAAACACGGGAAAAGATATGATGCTCCTAGAGTTAATGACGTCTTTCCAAAATTGCTCAGTTGCGTGCTAGGCAGAGGTTCATTTCCATTAGTTAAGTGCTTTGATGCCTAGAGATGAAATGTGGTGTTGCCTTCTCTGTTAGCATTTGGGAGGTGGTGTTTAGCAGCTGTTGATAATGGTGGTAACGTGCACTTCCTGCTGAGGGTTTTCCAAACATAGAAATCTGTTTGCTTCTCAAGGACAATGTAGGCAGATGAGTATCTATGGAGGAGGGAAATGGGAAATTGTTAGGCAAGGTTTTTACCTCACTTCGCTTTCTGTGGAAGTGACAGCAGTGTCATCCCTTTAGTGTTGCTTTAAACCACTCCTTTTGTTGAAGGTTCTTCAAAATAAATCTTGCAGTGAATTCAGACTTGGCCAATTCCAGTCATATTCTACTGATGGAAAAATGTATCTGCTTGATAATATCACTCTGTTCTTTGTGTTTTGTCACTGGCTACTTATCAATTATTGCGTTGAGTTTAAATTCCTTGTTACCCCATTCAACTAGTGTTAAAATTCTGCCTCCCCTCTTACCCTGCCCTGTTGGGTTTCTACTTCTATCGGTTGTGACATGCCTTAAAGGAGAACTGTGGAACTGCAAAGAGCAGGAGTCTCTTTACATCATTGATAGAACTGTTTCTGAGCTTCTGTAAGTGTGAGCAAGTTGCATTTTTAAAAGCTGACGAGAAAATTATTTGTAATTCATGTTCCTCTCTGAGTGTCTCCCCTGCATTTGTGATCTGTTGATCCTCTTACTTTTTTCTGAGTCTGCTGTATTCTGGAAAGTAAAACCAACTAGACCAGAGTGATACTCCGTCTTGATCCAAGTCACCACTTTGGTAATAGTTTGCATCAGAAAGTGCAAGATATTTTGCAGTGAAACATCAGGGGACGGCCAACCCCTATGGGAAACGTATATTAAATGCCATTAGTTGGATGTTGGTGTATCTGCTTATGTGGGTCTTAACGACTACCATGGGGGCAGTGGACATGTGAGAGTCTTATCTGCTGCCATCATATAAATTCTACTAATAATTAACCTCATAATTTGATTGTTTTTATCAGTGAGTTTCACTGGATTGTCACAGTTCTGTGAAAAACATTTCTTTAGGTGTCTGTTCCTTTTATAGTGACATCAAACATTCATCCCTTTTGTAGTTTAGTTGTTTTGCTGTTGAATCTGGCTGCTCTGATGTTTACCCTGGTGTGTTGGGATCTGTGGAGGCCAGGCATGCAAGGCTTCTCGCTCTGCCTTCTCAAACTGTTCAGTGAAGAAACATAAGAATTATGGATCAAAATAAAAGAGGAAAGTTGTGTACTGAGGAAGGGCATGTGCTCTTTTCCTGAACTAATCTTTATCTAACCAGGAAAAAGGAAAAGAGAAAATTTTGCTCTTGTAAATTTGTGAGGAAGGCAGAGAGCTGGGTGCACTTGGTTATATTTACAGGCAGCACAAGTGTGGTTCTTATTTGTTTACTAATTGGCTGTAGATGTATTAAAGATTATTGGAACTCAAAGGTCAGAGTTTTTGCTGAATCAGGGTCTGTGTGAGCTGGAAAGCTACAGGAGAGTACTTGTGTATCTGAAACCCAGCTGATGTGGAAGAGCTGCCTTTAGAGGCTGTCCAACAGGTACAGTAAAATTAGCCTTTTAGCCCCAACCCTGTTCTAATCTGTGTCTTCCCTCAGGGTTTCGGTGACTCTGCTGAGACGCTTTCACTGGCAAGCTGCTCTGTGAGTGTGTGTCTTGGTGTGTACACGCACAGAAGCTTCTTGAGCTTCAGTTAGCTTCACAAAGTACTTTCATCTGTGTGATCTCTAGCCAGGTAGAGGGGTGGAGGAAGGGTGTAACTCCGTCCTTCGGTGGTTTGGTTTTGTTTTGCAGTATACCTAATCGTTCTGACTCTTTTAAAGGCTTTGGCAATAGACTACACAGACTTTGTCACACCACTGAAGTTTTACTGAACTGATTTAGCTGTGGCCAGGACTAAAGAAGGTAGTGTCTTATGGTTTGCTTTGTTGCCTGTTTCAAAGGTAACGATATTCATGAACAGATGTGAGAAATCCCATTAGGACTACGCTGGCATGTCCAGTTCTCTCAGCTCGTACTGCATTTGCTTGTTCTGTGACCTTTCTTTGTTCTTTGTGGTTTACCTGTAAATCCAGGTTCCTGGTTTGTTGATTGGGGTTTTTTTTCGCCCTGCACTTGTAACTTCTCATCTCGCCCCACTCTTTCTCACTCTTGCACAACTGAGCCTGCTGCAGTGCAAGCCTACGTCATAGTCTAGTTGGTGCCAGCAAGGCTGTTGTCATGGCCTCGTTCTGTCCTCATGCCATGGCTACTGTAATGTAATCATTACCTTGGTTCTGGAGAGCGAAGGTGCGCCTGCTAAGCAAATGTTTATGAACGCTGATGAAGGCTAACATTAGGGAAGAGACAGAGAAGCACTGTTTGAAGTCTTGTTTCTTTTTTATTTATTTTAAAACAGAACGTTGTTCCTGAGAGAAGCAGCTGATGAGTACTTTTCCTTCACCAGACTGTGATCAGAGGTAAGTGCAGAATCTTTTGCATTTTTATGGGCTGACACCTCCAGATTTGGATGGAGAAGAGCTTACTTAAGTCCGTTTGAGTGGTCTCATGTCAAAATAAGAGGCAAGGAATCAGATAGGAGGAGGAGGAGGCTAGACTTGTATGCTGCAGTGTGAAGTTGCACTCCTTCCTCCCCTTAGAATGATTTGCAGAGGAGACAGTTCCATGTGTCTTGTCTTCAGTTGCACAGTTGTCAGCACGAAGTGGCAGATGAGTTAATTTGGATCAGAATGGAATTTCTGATCCAGTTCCTGAGTGAGATAGGACCAGGTGGTTGCTTATTGCTAAATATTACTTTATTTAAATGGAGTTACTACTTCCATACCTTGTGGGCAAAATTGGGGGCAATATTCAGTATCCATTAACTCTGCCTTTGAAAAGAAATGGGAGGGATGTGGACTAAAAAGCTTTTAAAGTTTCAGATTTTGCATTTCACAGAATCTCTGACCTGTGCATAACAGCTGTAAGATCCCTTTGGGAATGACTATATTTACGTTACTCCCAGCATAGTAGGACTACATTCATGACTTATACCCACAGGGAATATCATAAATGTAATTAAAAATAGAAATATTTGGTTGGTCCAAATTCTGTGCTGAAGGAAAGGGCTTCTACTTTTTTTCCCCTCAGTTCTGTCTGGATGAATAGCGAGGGAAGGTAATTCTTGTGGAGTTTATTTAGGACATATGTTTGAATACTGCACTTTAATGTAGCAGAAAAAGCACTGGTCCTGTCAAGGTGCCTGATGCAAAACTTGCAGAGATTCAGGCTCCTGTGACATTTATGGATTTCAGGTGCTGCAGTACTTGCAAAAAGGCTAATCCCATCTTAAGAGTGGAAGTTCCTACAGTCAGTGCATTAGAGGAGGGATGATGGGGTTAAGTCTTGCCTCCACTGAAAGGTTCCTAGATTCTTTGCTTGGAAAGAACAGAGATGATTTGGGTTTGTGTGTGTGCTGGACAAGTCTGGTTGAAATACTTTTTCATGCCTGAAGAGTGTTCTCAGTTATACGGATATCTCAGATTGCTTTATACAAACAGACCATTATGGTTTCAGCTGTGCAGAAAATCAGAGGGCAAAAAAGAGAGGATGGAACAGTCCATTCCTTATGCAAGTAGACTGGGTTTATAAAAAGGAAATTGCGGGAGCTAGTACTTAATGCTGAGTTCCAGTGTACAAAAATTCAGGTGGTGAGGAAAGGTGGACGTGCTAAAATGAGGGCTCTCCGAGCCCTACTCATGCTACAGCTCTAAACTTCCTCTGTCTGTCAACTGGAAACTGAACTTTAACCTTAATTTTTCTGGAAAACCATAGATGAGTCTGATACTGTTGCCCCTTAATTTTTCTGGAAAACCATAGATGAGTCTGATACTGTTGCCCAAATGAAAGATTTCTTCCAGGGCCAGTCTCCATGCAGCTCGCACTTTCTTTCAGCAGCCCCTTCCCAGCCCCATTCACACTGCAGCTCTGTGCTTTCTTCTCTCAACCATAACCCTGAGTTTCCTGGAGACACATAGACAAGGGTCCTCAGGCATTGGTCGGATAAAAGGATTTTGGAGGGTTGGAAAAGAGGTAGAACCTATCTAGCTGGTGTGCCCCTGTTTTGACAGCTCCTACTTCTGGTGTGATTCAAATAGTAAATCTTCTCTCCTGTAAACTTTTTGTTGTCAATTTTGCAGGTGTAACTTTCAGAGACTAGTAAAGGAGCAAAAATAACTTGAAATGTGATAAAGGTTTTTCTACTTGCAATATATTGTGAGGAGTAGAGTGGCAATAAAAGCCGGGCTACTTTTGCAAACACAAAAGAGTAGAAACAGAATACATTAAACAAAAATTTGTGATGGAGTAGAATGAGTGTAATGGCTACGTTAGCATTCTGTCCAGTTTGAATAGTTGTGTAATTCCAGAGACACTTGGTCTAATATTCATATGAGAAATTGATAAATATTTATAAGTGAGTGAAAATATTAATATAATAATATATTCTACTAATGCCTATTTATGTGACATCATGGCTAGAACAGCAAAGGGAGAAGAATGTTTGATTTCAGGTACAGCCACAGTAAGTCACCACTGGACTTTTGATTTCATTGACATAAAGGCTAGGAAATGGGGAAAGATAGCAAAAATGTAGAAATGATAGCAGATGGAAAGGAGACCATGCAGTAGAATACATAGTCAGGTAGGCCATGCAGAACCCATTTCAGTGTACATAAAAGTAGAGTTTTTGGAAACTGTAAGTTATAGTTACTAATTTAAAAGTGGACTTTGGGCTTTCCTGGTGCTAACCCATGATTAGTTCATCCTTAGCAATACTTACTTATTGGTTAATAATGTTTTAATGTTTCCTGCAATGAGATGCCTGTGCCAATAATATCCCACAGTTAAATTACAGAAAAATGAACAGAGCAAGCCACAAAATGCCTGCAGCTTACTTTTCTTGAAACCTTTATTTTCCTGTGAGATATCTCAACTCTTCTCAGTTGTAGCAGAAGTAGAGGGACAAATAACTCCTTTTCTCTTCCGTTATGTTTTATCTTTTTCTGGTTCCTAACTCTGTCTATTTTGTTCTGTCAGTTGGTTCTAATAAGGACTTGTCTACCATGTGTTTCTTTGCAGTCACCAGTTCTTCATCTCCTTGCCTGGGGCAGGTTATAGTAACCAGTTCCTCTGAAACTGGTGGAATTGATCTAATCATATTAGTGAGGTCCTGTCATTGAAGCATCTCCAGAAGTATGCTGGTTTACTAAAATGGTGTGTCTTCAGGACATCATGCCACATTTACGCAACAGAGATGAATTCTAGTACTTGGACAGAATTTGGTCTTAAACATTTTAATTAGTTTATTGGACTGAAGTTCAAGAGAACTGGCAAGTTAGTGGTGGATCTTTGCCAGTTATAATTCACATCATTTTTAAGGATTGGCTGTTGCTGAAGATGAGCATGTTGAGTATTAAAGTTGAATGCAAAAATAAAATAACTGTCTCAGATTGTAGGCACTACTAAGTGTAAAGACTATGTAAGGCTAGCAACCTGCATAGCAACACCTACTAACCTCAATATCCTTTCCTCCATATAAGCTTTATTCCCAAGTGGGCTTTGGAGATCTTCTGTGAGATAAAAAATGTGAGCACAGCTAAACAGAGGCAAAAAATTAATTACAAAGCAGAAGGGCATGACTTAGAGTGCTCTGGCATGGGCACGTTCCTCTCTTCTGAATCTATCATCTATTTGTCAATTGAATGGCTTAACTCTGGCCATTTTCACCCTTCTCGCCCTGCATTTTAAATGAATACAATTTTATGGCTGGGGAATGCTGTGTTCAATACATCAAGAGCTTTTTTTTCTGCTTTAACGTGGAAGAGGAAAAGTAGCACATTACCATTAAGTTTTCTCTTGTAAATGCAAACACATGTTCTTCCTTTCTTTCACGTTCTTCCACAAAATGATTCATGGGCTTATATGTTACAAAACTCTGTTAGTCTCCGAGATTGTATTTACTGTATCTGGCATTAAAGCTGTTGATCCAAGGCCCTTGCCAAACTGCCAAGGGCTGTACTAAGACCATGCTGAAAGGCTTGGAAATCAACTTAGGTTGTGATTATGGACAACTTGGAGGGCTTCCCAGAAATGACCTGTCCAGTCAACAGTTACAAGACATGAATATTGTTTCCATTGATTTTTGAATCTACTCCTGCATCCGCTATGCACCAGCCTCTTGTCAGGGTCCAGCAAGGGCCAGGAGCTGAGGCAAGCCAGGAGGCAAGGGTGGCCCCAGTGCAGGCAGTGCCCTCACCCGTGGGGCACAGTCCCACAGGGTCTGAGTATGGCAGGCAGAGCCGGGCGCTAGTAACAGGGTCTGTTGACAGTCCCAGGCAAGATGGAGCGATGAGGCTCCATCCAGGAGTTTAAAAGACGGGGCTGGAGACAAAGCTACAGCATGGGTACAAAGTCCACCCAGGAGACAGGGCCAAAGACAGGACTGGCTGCAAGCTTCAGTGTACATACAAGAGGTCTTTCCAGGAGACAAGTTACCTACAGCCTTAAGTCAATCCAGGAGACAGGGCCGGAGGCAGGGTTGCAGATGGGTACACCTACAGCAAAATTCATGCAAAGAGCAAAGGCCCAGGCCTGAGCTTAAATGGGGATGCTGGACCATAGGCAGAGGGGGTGGGTGGAGGTCCCACGTGAGATTGGTCTGTGCCGTTAAAGGCTCATGGTGCCCTCAGCGTCCTGACACCTCCAGCTCCTTAGTTGGACGGATGAAACATTGCTTGCTCCGTACGCTGTCATGTCTCACAAGTTTTAGTGATATAACTGGTAGCTACAAGAAAGCCGCTTTGTTTCACTGAAGAGGAAGAAAAGGGTTTTCCCACACATGCTTATTCTGGCCCCAGAAATTCTTGTCATCCTGCAGATAGGCACTTAATTCCCGAAAGGGTGGATTGTGTCCTGGTGTAAGAGACAGAGGTATGTTTTTAGGAATGCAAACGTTTTATTGGTTTTTGTTTGGGGTTCCCCCCACCACCACCCCCTTAATCCCAACATCAACTACATGTAGAACTTCTCAAGAACCACTCTTTTCTTTTTCAGTGGCAGGCCAAAAAAAAAAGGATAATATGACATAGTTGTCTTCCACTGAATTTCAGGTAGGGTAGATTTCACCAGTGACAACATAAACATTCAAGCCAGCTAGAAATTTACCAAAATCTGTGCAAATAAAATGAGCTTATTGGAGCTGAACAGGTTTTACCTGCACAAGTCTGCAGGGTCCATCTCCTTTCTCAGCCCTCATCCCTGCCTCAGTTCTGGCAATGTTCACATGGTTTGTTATGCTAAGAAGTTTATTTGTGGTTTAATTGTAGTCTTCCTTGTGCTATGGAGTGGATGTCTGTTAACCTCAGTAAAAGGGAAAATTCAGGACAGGAAGCTGTTTCTCTGTTAATAGATACTGGCTGGGTTAAATGCATCCTTAAATCTTTTCCTATCCCTTCTGTGGCTGCTAAAGAGAATGAGAAGTTTTCCTTCCTCACTTGGTGATCCCCAGAAAATCTGCTTTGTGTCCAAGTATCTTCTTGAGAAGAGCTAAGGTATTCTAGGTTCTTTATCAATATTTGGGTGAGGAAGGATGGAGGAGCTCAAATATAACTTTTTTCAGGTTAGTGCAGTATTAAAATACCTCAATAGTGACCGATCTTTCCTAGTATTTTCCCAGTGAAATTTACACATAAACATGTTTGGTCTTCACTGGCTCCAGTGAAAGTTTCAAGATTTATTGGTCTGGCTACACCATATCCTGTGTGTTGTCTCTATCTGTAAAATGTGGTAAAGTGAATCAGTGAAACGGTGGGCAGAGCACTGGGGGACAAGATTGGTGCATAGAGGAGACTGGTGTGTGTGTGAGACTGAAGAACTGGGTGAGAAATTCTTGTTTGGCACATTCCTGTAAACCACGCTAGATTTGTTATGTGTTTCTGTCTGAAGGTTAAGAACCGTTTAGGCATAGCACTATTAATGCTATCGTGCCATGGTGGCTTACAAATAAGCCTTGATCAAGAAAATTTTTCAAAGAATGTAAACTAAACAAACATATGTCTTGCTGTGTCTTGGTAGTTCAGAACCATTTAGGTCCCGTCTGTTTCTTAAGTGCAATCAGTGTAAATAGCATCCTAAACCTGAGGTATTTTGAAAAACGTGTAACAGAAAAGCATATGTCCTTTTGATGTGGCAGGTCGTGAAAAATGTGTTTTGCCTAGCCATTTAAAGTCATTGTAAAGTTCCAAGTAAACACTTTGTAGTATAGCCCAATGAATGAGAGATATCAGAGAGGATTATCAAGTGTCTTTTGGAGTATGAAGCCAGGATTTCAATACAGGTCGGTTAGCAGATTTGCTTGGACACTGAGATTTTGCTCATTTTTAATTTAACTTTTCAAGATTGGTTTATTTACAAACTAAGGCCACTTATTTAAACCATATTTACCTTGATACCATATATACCCTTTTAAGCTACTGATACAAAGCACAGCAAGAGGTTTCAGTCTAGCCAACGTCTTGGAAATTATGCCATTACACGCTATGACCCTGGTAAGGAGGAAATACTGCAAATACTATTAATATTTCTGTAACAACCACCATTCTTACTTTGGGTATAGAGACTCTGAAAGGCCCCTCTCTCCAGATAGTTGGTTCTGGTTTTCAGATGGGTTTTCCAGATTATGAGTATTGGAAGTAGACGAAAGATACAGGCTGGTCCAGAAATGCTGCAGCGGGCACATGATTTCAGCCAGTGACAGAAGAGAGACTTTTTTCTGAATCATGACTAGACATTTTGAGTTTGCTTTTGTTTTCCTGGGCATTACCATAACAAAAGTTACTTCTAGAATCTGTTTGAGTTCACAGATCTACAAAAAATGTCTAATAAAGATATTGACACCTTGACAGTGAATTAAAGCTACTGATGATTGGCTTGATTTTCTTGGTAACCATTCCTTGGACCCCTCAGAAATAGTCTGCTGATCCTGGTGGAAAACCTCTGATCTGGTGTTGTATAATTCTGCAGCTGTGCCTCTGCTCTCACTGCAATGATTAAAATACATTGAGTAGTGAATACAGAGATCATGTAATGGTGGTGTTAGAAAGGCCTTATCGTATATCATAGCCAGCACAGGGAATGTTATAGAGAGACCTACATGATTATCCCAGTCTTCGTGGCTGGGAAAGCTGTCTGGAAGGGGAGGCTGTACTTAACAATGTGCAGCAGTAGAGGCTGTCTCTTAACTGGTAGCAACAACCAGCATTTCCCCCTTTATTTCCAGGGCTCTTTGGAGACAGTCACCACGAAGAGATACTGAGCAGAACTACAATTTGCGTCATGCAAGGGTAGTTAGGACTGACTCTTTAGGAAAATGTCACTGAAATCTCACTGTAACTACCTGCTAGCACGAGGACATAGTTGATGTACTTGCCTCTTAAGTGACGCTTAACAGCAATTGAGCTAAATTTTTCTCTGCTTGCCATTGATCTGGGGGACAGCATGGAATAGTTCTGGGAGTTGGTGGGGAGTGGGAAAGTGTAGGAGGTTTGGGTAGGGAGCATGGAGAAGAGGAAATTTAGCCTTTGAGAGAGATACTGAAGTTGTGACTTTAGTCAGTGAGCAGAAGTTAATTGTCTTCATATACATGGAGCAGCAGTAATTCTTCTCTCTAACATTTCCTAAGTGAATAAATTTAAAAAGACTAAGATTGGAGAAAAATGTATCAAGGGTATGGTGAAAACTCATCATGAAGATCTTGGTTATTCTAAAAATCAGTGCTGTGTTGTGTGGAGTGAGGAATATCTGTCATCTTTGTGATTAGTGGAGTATCGAGAGATTTCCAACACCTGCTTTTTGCATACTGCAGCTTGAATGGAAAGGGTTTGTTTACTGGTATAGACAGGAGCTTGGAAGCTAAAAATTTAAATGGTTTTTGGTTATGTATAAATGAAAATTTTTGTCAGCATCATCTATCTGCAGTTCACAAAGTGGCTTGCAAACTTGCAGTGCTGCATTGTAGCATGACATTTACGTGAGATTTTTTTGAACAAGGCAGAATAGAGAGTTGTCTCCTCTGTTAGATGTGGAAACCACATTTTTCAAAGGTACTCAACATCCATTTAACTTTTGTTCATTGATTAGGACAGCAGCACTGGTTTCATGCATGTAATCCTTATCCCTCCGCACCTCGTCTTTTATTCACCGCTTAGCAATAAATATCTTACTGTCTCTATGCTTTTCTTTCTGAAAGACTTCAGTGCTTTTTTCAGTTTTCGTATTAGATAAATGAATAAATAATTTGCTATGTTTTTGTAATGTATCTTCTAGGATTAAACAACACTGAGGAAATCATTGTGCCATTACAGGACAGAAAGAATGCGTAATAGTATGCCCATTCTGAATTAGTTTTATTGTTAATTCAGAAGGAAAATAATCTACTCATAATAAACAATTTAAAAATTTTTCTACCTTAGCTTCTGGGGCTTGTTCCTGTCCTGTTGGAGCAATGAGCCAGTAGAAAATACGTTTGGGACGGACATTACTGCACTTACTGCAGCCAGCTGGTCAATGTAACTGTGACATTCTGCAATAGCAGGTTAAGTCTTAGTAGGGAACCCCAAGAGCCTGATAATTGACCCTTGTTTCTGATTTTAGTTTTTAGCTTGTTATTGTCAGGATAACATTTTAAGGAGGTGCTTTGTCCGCTTTATAACAGATAGCACCTGAATCACTGAGATTCAGGCCCCTTTCAGAGTGCTCTCTAATACCCTATAACATTCCATTGCATTAAGTTTTCACTGTCTTATTACAGAAGTGTTTGCTGTGCGCTGTCAGCTCCTGTTAAAATAACTCCTCTAGAGATGTGTGCTAGTGTGTCATCCTGTCTGAAAACCCTCTTCTCCCAAACCCTGACTGGGAAAGGATACAACTTTGAGCGTACCTAGGGCATTGCATCTTCAAAGAGCAGAGTACGCTGCTGTGGTCAGAAGTGCCTCCTTTCTGGCCAGCCTCTCCGCTCCTCTAGGACACTGTTTTCTAGTACATTTTAAAGTAGAGAGCCCCTCTTGTGCCAGTCTTCCAGGGGTATAAAAAGAGTTTAGCTCCCCCATCACCACTGCGACCAAACATGCTTAGATAGGGACAGAACATATCTTAGATTTATGTATTTGTTCTTTTAACATGTTAATTTTTTATTTGTGGTGCACAAGAAGGTGATTTTTCTGTGTCCCTTTGCAGATCTGTTCCAGCCTCCAGATTCCAATAATAGTGTCTGAGTATACTTAGCTGGTGTGCTGTTGGGTTGGCTTGCCCCCGCCCCCCAGTAATGAGATCAGTTCACTGAGTGAAACTGCAAGCCACATTAGGGCAAGAGAAGCAATTTACTGCTGCTGAATACATTTTCTGAGTGTAGTTTCCTTCAGCTTGCCAGTCTGGAGGCATTCATAAACCCGTGACAGCTTCAGAAGATGAACTCCGGCAGCAAACTGTCAGGGTGCCAGGCACTGCTGTCTGTGGGCTCCCTTCTCACCCCTTGCCTGCCTGCTTGCCCTCCCTCTGCCTGCCTGCCTCTCTCTTCTCTCTCTCCCCCTCTCCCTCCTCTTCCCTCCCGCTCCCTGCCTCTGTCTACCTTATTGATGTGGGTTTAGGTGCTGCTGTTCTCTGTGGTGGTACCTTTTTGGTTTCCTCCTTGATCCTCTTGCCACTGGAACAAAAGGAGAACTGGCTGCCCGTGGTGCAGCACCTGCCCCTGAAGCCTGGCGAGCGAAGGGGAGGAAAGCGGGTGCTCTGCATCCCTGGCTGCCTGTGCTGGCAGTGAGCTTGTTCAGTCACTTCACTAGAAATGCCTTTGAACTATTGCCAGATCCCATTGTCAGCCGTGCAAATGGAGTTCAATGCCCTGCCATGATTAGATGCACACTCTGTAAGAGGAGGAAGGAATGGAACTGTATCCCCACCCTGAAGGAGCATCTCAAATCTGCCCTGTGCCATGATAATCTGAGTACTGGACCATGCTTCTCTGCCTTTCTCTGCACACCGCCTTCTTTACTTTTCTTTCATTGTTCCTGGGATTTCAGGGAGTGATATGGAAGCTTTTCAGAGAGGAGCTGCAAGGCAAGATAGTTTCTGGGGAGAAGAAGGCTGTACTTTTGGACTGTTTATGTGGGACTGTGCTTTGGCCACCACCCACCTGTAGCTGCAGTATGATATACCAGCTAGTGGTTAATAGTGCTTATGCTCAGCAGTGATGTGCTTTTTTAGCATGAATTTATTTACATTTTTCCATTTGTCTGCACTTACAATTCCAGCATCCTTAGGTTCACAAAATGATCTGAGAGATTTTGGCAACACTGAGTGAAGGGAAGGCAGCCGCTGCTAATAATGGTTCAGCCATCTACCAACTGTGCAGCCCAGCTGCCCTTCTCCAGAAAGGCCAGCTCACTTTATATATGATTTTTGTGAAGAGCAGCTCTCAGGCTTTCTTGCTTTCCCTTTGGCTCCATGTCTTTCCTTGGGTTGCTGACTGTCAGACCGCTTTTGAGAGAGTAACTTCACTTGAGGATTTCGCTTTTAAAGGTAGGAATTTCAATCTTTGTGCTTATCTTTGCTATTCCTCATCTAGTTGTTAACCTAGATTGTTACAAGAAAACATTGTTTTCTTTCATGCCTTGTTATTTGACTGCTTGTTAACCAGTCATCATCTGCAATGACAATGCTTTGAGAGGAGCATGGAGGAGCTGCTCTTCAGTGACTGCATTAGGCAGTGCAGCAAGTGGAGTTGGCAGGGCTTGTATCTTGCACTGATATGCCTGCAACGTTCCTTGCTCATTAAGCTCTTTGTTAGTTCCTTCTCCTCCTCCTCCCTCTGCTCTCCCTTTCCCTCCCTGAGAGGATGTCTCTGCATCTAACCTTGCAGGTTAAATTCAGGTTCTGAAATGTGCTGGAGGAGGATGAAATCTGGCCTTTGAGGAGCTGGTGGCTCACAAAGGCACTTGAATAGTACAAGGAAGCTGGTTATAGTTGCTTGCCTTCACCTAGGCTACTGCTCATGCTGCACTATAAATAGATACTCCCTTGACCCTTCATAGTCACTTTATGTCTTGGGTATCTGACTGGAAGATGAACAGATATCAGCAGTATTGGTAACTGATGAAATAATTGTAAACATTAGAGTCATTAGAGATAGAACATTTTAAAAATCAGATGATGTCTTGTATGTTCCCTGAGGACTAATGCAACCACATTTTCTAGTGGTTTGTCACACAGCAATCTAAATTCTCATTTGCATCTCAAGAGCAAAGCTAGTTGTGCTAAGTTAATATTTAGCATCTTGAAAGCTTAGAAGTGGAAATTTTTGTAGGTATTCTTTTTCCTTTCTCCATAAACTAGTAAAAGAAGACCCTTTGATTAACAATGTGTTTGATTTCCATTTTTTAGTTCCTTGGGAAATAAGATTCACTTGGAACACTGAGGATTTTCTGATCATGAAGAAATTTCTTGATCCTTAAACTGAGATGTAGCCACCATTCTCCTGGTCAAGGCACATTAAACAGAATTTTGGCCTTTAAATATGTTCTTTAATTAACCAGTCAAGTTCATGCTGATAGTACGGATGCTTCTGCAATGCAGCCAAACACTGCAGATGTAGGAAGCAAGAGCTTGGCCTGGAGCACAGACCAGAAACTTCTCACAGGGCCTCTTCTCTTAAGGGTCTTTGTTTTTTCCTCTTACAGTAACGAATGTAGTCAGATGGTTAGGCTGCTTTGTAAGTAACTGTGTAGATGTAGCTCCTGCTGTCTAAAACCTTCCCTCTACAATGTGTCTATATGGAAGAGGAGACACAATTTTCAGTTTCGTTCTCTGCCCTCCCTCTTCACTCCCCAGCTTCAGCTCACAAAGAATGAGGAAGGGTGGTGGTCTCTGCCTAAGTGATGTCATATATTTCAGGTTAGTTAAAATTACAGTGAAATTTTTTCCATATTGTATTAGGGTCTGGCCTTTCCATAGGCCATTCAGTTCAAGAATCCCAAAGAGATAATGAAAAGGTGTATGTAGACAGGAGTGTTTAACCAACACAGAGCTGAAGAAACCTGTCAAAGGTTGACCTGCTGCTAACTCCAGGATTCTAGGGTCTTACCTCACTGCTGGAATTGTCAGACAACCTCCTATGTGGCTTTTCTGCTTTGAAGATTTGAAAGAAATTACTAAAAAAATAGAAATGATCTTTCAATAAAAACGTTCTCCATTGTTTTAAACCATCTGGAAATGATGTCTCAGGTCTGTTCACCTTAAATGAAATACAATGAAAAGTTATTAACGCCACTGCTGTCCTTCATCATGAAACAACCATTTTATGCATTCAGTAAAATGCTATAGCATGTCAGAGGCATGTTGTGAGTGGATGCAGCCATTTGCTTGAAACCACAATTAAGGTTTGGTTGCACAAGCTCCCATTCAGCCTGGTGTTACAGCTGCAGTCTGTATAGATGTGTCTCTGTTGTCATACCTCATTCCACACACCTGGACCCTGCTCAAGTTTTCTACTAGCAGGATGAAGTGCCACCTGTAGCGCAGAGCTGGACTGGAGCAGGTACTTGAGTAGTTATCACTCTGTGGGGTGCCTGTTTTCTGATGCTTCGTGATGGAGTCACCTAGTGCAGTAAAAGCACTTGGGTGTGTTTGAAAGCTGGGAACCTCATTTTAATCTCTGAAACACTCTAAAGAAGGTGATCGATTCAATAAGATTGTTTCAAGAGAGGCAATTGGTAGTGCTCATTTATAAAAAATGTTGCTGGAAAATAGGAGGGGAAAGAGGTTGAGAAGGAAACTCTGTGCACTAAGACTGCTTGCACACATTAGGATGAGCCCAGGCATGAAGCGAAAGGAAAACTCGGGGCTCTTCATTATCTAATACTCCCTTAGGGCAATAACAAACTCACTACAGAGCCAGGAAGCCAGGCCCAGGGGCTGGCAGAGAGAGAACACACGTTGTTCTCAGAATATGGCTGGCGCTGGAATCTTTCACTGCAAATTTGAAGCCATCTTTAATGCAAAATATTCCTCAAAGGGATTTGTTTTTGTTGCTTACCATTTCAAAAGCTGCTTTCAATCCAGTGTGATGCCTTCTTCCGAACAAAAGGTTGTAAAGTTAGGTATTGTACAACAAAGGAACCACAATCTTGCTTTTTCATACCCCTATATGTGAGCTGACATTATGCAGAGACCCTCCTTTTTGGAGCTGAAAAAGACCAAATGGAGAAGTTCACCTCTCTCTGCTTTAGCGTGTTGTAGCTTTTCAGCCTTTCTGTGGTGCTTAGTGGCCACTCCATATTGCGTGCTTCATTTCAGAGTAAGTAATCATTTTTATACTGAAAATTCAAGTGCAGAATATATTTGTGTAAAGACCAAATGTTTTTCCTGGGGGTGGGGGGTGTGGGGAATGTGGGAGATCACGATGCAGACCTCCAATGTCTCCCACTGATACTTGTACAGTTGTTCTGATTTAGATTTCTCTAAGGAGTCGGGAATAGAAGTTAAGGTGTCTCTTCTGAGGTGGTAGGGTACTTAGAGGTTGGTTTCGTGGCATTGGTTCAGCCTGCATACGTTAAATTGGTTGATAGATGTTAGTCTGTTTAGGATCGTGAAGGAAAGTGGACCTCTCTCTAAAAAACTAGAGGACTCAAATATCTCCTCTTATTTGTATTCCGAGCATTTGCAGGGTCCAAAGTGATTCTTCATATAAGCAATTTGACCTACAATAAATTCACTCTCTTCCCCCTTCCCAATAAATTAAATGCCATTGCCAGTAGTTTAACCTCTGAGGTGGCCCTTGCTGAATGAGCGTGGTTCCCCTGTTTGATGGAAATAGCAGCAGTGAAGAAAAAGAAATGTATGGGAGCCTGGCAAATGCAATGGAGGGGAAGAGAATTTTCACCCCTTCCATGGAGCTGTCAGCAAACCAAGCTGAGTTATGATCCTTCTGCTATTTGAGAATTGCTAGAGGATTTTTCACCTTCTGCCTGTCTCAAATCTCATTCTCTGGGGTGTTTGCAGTAGAGCAGTAAGCAGTGGCAATCCCACCCTTGTCGCTGTTTTGAAGTTTGTGTTTTACCCAGGTAACATCAGGATACCAATTCATTGATATGTTCACAAAGTGCTGTTGAGGCATCGGTGCTCAGCATCCTTGTGTAATGTGATTCTCATTTTACAGATGGGGTTCAGGAAATGGGTAACCATATCAAGTTAAAAGTGAAATAAAGGACTGAACTCAGGCTTACTCTCAAATTCTCTAGCTTTTAGGATGATTGATGTCTAGCTCCCTCCCAGAGGGTACGTGAAGAGCTCTCACTGTCTCAAAGATGGTCTTTGAACCTATTTCTGATGCTTGTGGACCCGTGCACAGAGGGAAGTTGAAGATTTTAATATCCCCACCCTGTCTCATCTCCCATAATGCTGCTCTTCCTTCTGTAACTGTGCGAGGAGAGAAGGAAGCCAAAAAGAGCACTGAAATTTCCCTGGCAGTTCCCAGGATTGGTCTGCTGAACATGGAGCCCTTGCTTGTGGCTCAGCTGTGGAGTCTTCCTCTCTGAATGCTCTGGAAAATCAGTGTCTGGATGAGAGAACAAAATTGGATCCTCAGTTTACATGTGCAGGAATGAGTTAGAAAACAGTCACTCTGTCTTAACTCTGGAGGAACCGAATAAGGGTAGCATATGGCTTGATAACCCCTACACACACCCCTTGTCACTGCTTGCATAGAGTTACCTGTTGGCACTGCTGCCAAGGGACTGCCTCACTGAGCAGAGGGACATGGGGGATTGAAACAGAGAGCCACGTTGGTGGGTTTCCTGGAGCTGGAACGACCAATGCATTTGTCAAACTGGCAGCCCTGTGTGGCCAAGGAGGAGAAGGATGTGCAGGTCTGCTCTCTGGCCAGGGCAGGGGGGATACTGGTGAATTTGCACATTTACCCGTGTCCCCCTCAGATGAGAGGGGAGTCAGGCAGCAAAGCCAAGCACCTGGCAAGCGCAGAGGAGGCTGGGTTGCATCCAGCCGCAGGCAGCTGCCTCATGATGCTGCCTGGTCGTGTCAGATTGGCTGAGAAAAATACAGGCAGGCAAGGGGGAATATGGGCAAAAATAAGCATAAAAGCACTGGGTGAGGATTCTTGCTACAGGTACCAAGATGTCAGCAGGTCCTTTGATTCGGTTTCCGTTAACACTCGCAATCACAGATGTCCTGCAAGCCACTTAGCACTTCATGGGAGAGCGAGGACAAAGTCAAAGCGTTTGAAATGATTGCAGAAACACTAACCCAGATTCATAATGAAGACTGAATTTTAGAATTCAAGTAGAAGCTTTGTTTCTTTGTTGTGTAAGAAAACAGAGCATGTCTTCCAGAAAGCTGTAATCTTTATATTCCAGCTACCAAATTAATTCTGTGAGAGTTAAGTAGACCAAATAATTAGAGTTAAAATTAATTTGTGTATTTAACTTTAATGTCTAAAATTTTAAAATATGTTTATCATTGTGTATTTTTTTTAGTAACATAATTATAGCTCTTCAAAGTTGCTGCATAGCTAAAAATTATTTAAATCTTGTGTTTTGGCTACAATGAAGAAGATAAGAAAATTTAGAGTTTGGATATCCAGACTGCTTTTGCTCTCCCCTTTGCAGCAATGTTGAGTATAAAAAGAAGAAATCTTGTCTGGAAGTATAGTGTTAATCTAATCTGGGGCTACTAAAAAGCATTGATTATTTAGTTACTGTGTTGCTGCAAAGTTGAGTTTAAATTACTTGAATGCTCTAAATGCAGTTGTTTCTCTCCAATCACATCTGTGCACAAGATTTTAGTGTTAAGTGATCTGAAAACTATAAAGTATCTGTTACTTCACTGAGATCAGTTAGCACATTTGTACTTGATATTTCAACATTAATGATGAAATTTCAGCATTTATAATGTTTTATTGTAAGTGTACTTTAATGTAGGTAATCTACACTGTCAGCTAGCTAATATCGCTTTTGTCTCTTTATGGGAAACAGTTTACGATTGAAAGGGCAGAAAGCACTGTAAGAATGTAGTTGAGGCAACTTTCCTGCCTAATGCAGTCCTTGCCTTCTTTTTCTCCCAAATGCTTCTCTTTGGACAAAGGGAAGGGATGAATGCAGTTAGTACTGCAAACATATTAGATTTTCACAACCGAACCAGCAGAGTGGCTTTAGTCAGGATATGGATGAAATAATGCTGTGGTGTGTCTGGAATATTGCAAGACATGGTGAATTTTAGTCTTCCAGACTGTATGAGCTCCTCCATCAGCATTAAATACATAAGCTGTAAGCATGCTAGTGTATTTCTGCTGGTACTTGTCTTTGAAGATGAGCTCTTAAGCCTTTTAGATTCTGCTTCTTTTGATTATTAAAGAACCTATGTTTTTTAAAAGTAGGCAAGCTAGACCTAATGTCTCGGGCAAATTCTGTCTTTAGGCACTATGTTTCTGCCTCCTTAAGCAATGTGAGCTGTCATTTTCTCCTACTCCCCTCTGACTCCCTGTGCACTCCTCCCTTTATCTCTTCCTCCTACTCTCAGCTTTGCATTTTGTTTCATGCTGCCTCCTATTCCTGGAACAGTCTCCCAATCCCTGCTGCCAAATCCTCCCTCCCTCTCTCTGCTCTTGTGAACCTGTTTCTTCCAGCAGTCATTCCCAAGTTGTTTACTTGACTAATTGTCTCTCTGTATGCTTTCTGTCCTGTAACTGTTGTTGTGGATCATATTTCTTAAAGTGAGAGAGTACTTATGGCAGGATTTGTTTTGTTGAGCATTGTTTGTGTTAACTCTTTATACAATAGTAATAAATTCCCCTTCCCATTTTGAGTGCAGGATTTTTCACTTAGTTCACTATTTTCTGTATGCTATTAAAGAGCAGCCATGTTTTATCTTAAGGTAATTGCTGGGCTGTGGAAGATTAGTGTCTATATTACAGCAAGTGCTATCAGCTAGCCTGTCTGTAGAGGCAAAGTTCAGCTGTGTTTGTCAACTTGCATGAAATGCTGGTAGAAAACACAGGGCTCTGGGCAAATCTGGTGGTGCTCAGTAATATGACTGTCATTGCATAGCTTCACTGCAGTGGTAATTGTGGTGCTGTGGCTGTTATTTTCCTGACATGGACAAGCTCCCAGAGGCATGCATGGAGTTGTATCTGTTTACTGTTTATAAAGCATTTTTGCATCCTTGTTTGTGGAACAAGTCTTACCACAAAAACATTGCAGAAAAGCACAAGACCCACCATATTAGTAGAACTATGTGTTGGTAAGTCGTTATGTTGTTGTATGCAAGTGGTGGATCAAGTTACAGCGTTTTTTGCAATGCATTTCATAGGCTGAATACCTTCCGCCAGGCTAGACCGAGAAGTGAGTTCTCTTTCCTGCTGAACACCTCACCATACAAGCTGATGAACGTTTCTACTTTGAGAGAATTTCACTTTTCTGGCAATTCTGTTCGTTCCATTCCAACTGAGACAAGGCACTCTGATCATTGATTTTTTAAAAAAGTTATTGAGATTTTCTGTTTTCAGTTCAGTTATTTGAATCAAGCTGAAGATTTATTAAGAGAGAAAGAGAAACTCTGAAAACATTCATGTTGCTTTAGACTGAGTTTCATAATAAACAGTGTTCTGAATACTTCTGTTTTCTTAAGTCCCACTTCTGATAATATATGACCTTGTATCTTACTGCTATGTGTAAAACAGTAATAGTTTCATAATTGTTTAATCCTATGAATACTTATACAAGCTTGCAAAATGGCACACAAGACTAACCTCATTAATTTGGACTTGAAGGTTAAGCATATGTTTTTCCATTATCAGAAACTAATAGTGAACTTCAAAACTAAATTTCTTCATGGAAAAAACAATTTCTTACTTCAAAACATAAATAGTTTCTATGTTAATAATGGAAAATTAATCCAATTTTCAGTAGCTGAATGCATTTTATTGGGGAATTTTACTACTTGTAAATTTGGGAAAAAAGTCTCCAAGATAGCTGAGTTAGTCTCCAAAACTCATAGTTGTGCACCTTAGAGTTTTTGGTACCCAGATCCTTTTTGTCTTCAGCTGCAGTCCTCAATGGAAACACATTTTGCTCAAAATTCTTGAGCTTTCCTGACAAAACTTCAGTTTTATCAGAGAGTAGATTTGATTGCAAATATGGCAGCTTTTGTTCCTGAGTTTGTATGTACTGTTAATTACGATGTTATTGAGGTCCTGGACTTACTTTTCATGAAGGAGTGTTTTAAAGATGCAGCTTCATAGTAGAAAAAAAATTCTACTTGTAATCAGTTTACTAATTAAAAATGTAAGAATGTAGCACCCACTTTAGCAATTAAGTCTATAAAATGGGAGGAAGACTAAGAAATAGTGGCATGTAATTACAGTACAGTTTAAAATGAATTAATACATTTGAGATGTATGTCTTTTCAAATAACAAGTTTTGTTTCTCTGTGTTGATTGTCTAAAAACAAGGTTTCTACAAGGGGGAACAAGGTAGTGTTGAAATTCTTGTTTAATAATGGTAGCGAGCATGGCATAGTGTAAGCTGTGGTCTGGAAATAAGTGTGCATTGCCTGTGTTGCTCTGATTTTGTAAAAATTACAAACACAGATGGTTTGAGAGAAAATTAAATAATTCCACCTACATTAAGACAGGGAAGTCTAACAATAGCCACAACTCTTTATCACTCTGTTTCTCTAGCAGACTCCATCCTGCTGTCACTTACACATCCTTCATGCATTGAAAACTAACTAGTGCGTGAACCTGCTGCAGAGTCCATCAAAGCCATAAGGACCCTAGTAGGCTGGAGTTGCCCTCACCCACCATGCATGGGGTCTCCATCCACCCTCCTCCTTGTCCGGCACAGACAGCGTCCTCAACAGGACAACTAGAGGGGGTCAGTGACAGCCACCAGGTTCAGCCTAGAGTCCAGCAATCACCAGATCAGTCCATAGTCATCAGGCAGGTCCAAAGTCAGAAAAGCAAGGCAGAGCATACTTGTAATTCAGGTCATGGCCTGAGCTCAGGTGCAGCTCACAGGTCAGTAGGTGGAGGCTGGTCAGGGCATTCAGAGGCTGTTGGCATATGCAGGGCCCCGACAGTCTTCCTTACAGAGCCCCCCCTTGAGATCTATTTCTGCCATAATGCTTGTGAAAAAACAGATTATGATTTTCATTGCATGGGTGGCCATGAAGGCTTAGGATTTTGCATTTGTTCCTGTCTTGCAAAACCCAGGCTTCCAAACCACTGTCTCAGCCAGCCTGTGTAATCTCCGTAGACCTCAAGTCATGCCTTTTCCGCCCATTCTACTCTTCTTCCCTTTGCTTGTTTTTACTCATTTTGCCTTTGCTAGGCCAGATTTATAGCTTGCTTATATCACTTTTACCCCCTTTTTCTGAAGTTTCTGAATTTCTTGCAATAGCCAAGCAGCAAAAATGATAATATTTTGTTTTCTGAGTCCAGGAGACTTATTTAGTTCAGTCGCACCAAGGTAATAAAGAACTGGATACTAGAAACTACAAAGGCTGGGAGATAAGCCATTAGCTTTACACTGGGTGGAGGTCTTGTGAATTGAAGACCTCAGCTGAAGGCAGGCAGGAGGGAGCTGCTGTACACAGCTGGGGAACATGTTCTTTTACAAGCCCAGTGAACTCTGACCCTGTGAATCTTGGTGCAAACACATACGAATAAGTAAGCACAAGAGCTCTCCTGAGGTTTTATGCTTTGGTAGAGCATACTTATGGCTTTCTTCTGGTGTCAGTTTGGTCAAACTTTCAGTGTAACGGTATCGAACCTGTTCCCTACTGTCCTATGATCCTAGATAAAATAGATTGGAAAACAAGATTAGTTCCTATGTGTTACCAGACAGGAGGAGGCAATTGAATATAGAAAATCAGCTTCTTGCTAATTGCGGTAAAATTTTTAAAGTATAGCTCAAAGAAGAATGCTTAGGCTGCTTTCGTAGCAATTACAGATAAACTTTCATAATGTACATTTCTATACTAAGACACTTCAACTCTGAATGACAATGAGTTGTCTTGGTTTTGCCACAGTTTGACTGTATTTCCCCACTTAAGTTACTTAGGAGAAGACAGCAGAGAAGACATTTTGCTTTCTGCAGCAGGATCATTTATCTGAATTGTGATAAGCAGGGTGCATGAGGGAGTGGAAATTAGATCCTTGTCCATATCTAATGCAGAAGGAACTGCATTTGTTTCCTGTTCTCACAGTTGAATTGAAGATGTTATGCCATGATAGAGCATATGTGTTGATTACTGCTGTAAGGAGGAGGCTAAAGTTGGTATGTTCCCACCATTTGGGGCGACTGAGGTACTCACTTCCCACCTGGGTGGGATTGGAGAGCATTCACACTTCTTGCGTGGCAGGCTCTAACTTGCATTAACTGGTTCTCAGTCTCACAGCTCCCAAGTGGCTGGCTGCAGAAAGGAGCTGGTGTCTCGATGTTATCACCTGGTTTGGGAGAAGGGTTAGGGTCAGAGCATGCATAGACCTACGTGTCAGGAAAGACACAAAACAGAAGAAAAGGTAAGGCCAGAATGAAACTGTGCAGTTCTTGTGGTGGCCTGATATCTAGGTGTTAGGAGTTCAGTAGCACATGAAATAAAGAAGTGGGTATGACCTTTTGGTTATCTCCGAGTAAAGTGCCTCCTTTCTCTCATATAAGCAGTTGCATTACAGAGACCTGTGCACCCCCAGAGGAGTTAACATCCCCTTAGCTGGTGGAAAACTCTGACTTCTGTGAGCACTTCACTGCCACAATACTTGTAGTCTTTCCTTTTCATACCAGCAAAGGTGTGCAGCTGCCAAGGGACGTATTATTTTTATTAAGTAGGTCGCATCAGCAACTGTTGAAGGCTGAAATTTTGTTTGTTTGTTTGTTTTTTAAACAATTCTTCAGGTTCCTGATTTGCACATCTGATCTTTAGGCAGGCTGCAAAACAAGATGGCTGTTTTTCCTTCCCAAATTTGTTCTGTGCTGAGACAGTGAAATGTGTAGGGGCTTGTGGTGCTGACATTTAACCTGAGGGAATACCTCAGTGTAAATGCTTGAAATTCCCTTGTTTTTGAAAATGAGTCAGGTCAGTTGTAATGACACTAAGCAGTGAGTGTAGTATGATGGGAGAAGGCAGGGAGCTGAAAACCAGATTTCCTGGGAGCTCTTAGAAGGAGGACCTTTTCATTTTCAGAGGGAAGGATTGGTTTACATTGCTAGCAGGTAGTGTTGGGCCATGCCTCTGTCCTTGGCATGGGAAGGACTAAACCTGTTCTTTCTTTTTTTGTACTGTAAAGGAGTAAGAGAACAAAGATCTGCTGCAAACTAGGTTGTTGGTGGAAGGGATATATCATGTGTCCGAACAGCAAGAACCTTGCAGGAATCACGGAATCCCTGTGTAGCCCCCCGTGGAGCTGGCCTGGCAGCATGAGCCAGGCTCTCCAAGATCTGTGCCTTCATAGTGCCCTCAAACTTCATTGCACTGGTGCAAGGGTAAATTCAAGCCTGCAGTTGGGTTTCCACCAGGCTGGGCTGAGAGGAGTTCATGCAGATCTGTTTAGCATGGACTGCAGTTTGTTGCTTTTGCAGAAGGTGTGAAGTTACATACCCGTCTGGGGATGACGATAAAAAAATAAGAATAATTATTACTTCATCGCCCAGGTCTTCTCCTCTTATACCAGACTGACACGTTTCAAGACTGCTGGCCAGCTGGCAGCTTTCCAGCTTACCACAGGTCTGTACTGAAAGAGGCCTATCCCTGTGTGGGGACTTGCTGAAGCAGAGCACAGCGCTGGCTGGAGGCTCCAAGCCTGTGTGTTGGAGCAGCATGGGCATCGTTAATGTTTCTTGCCTCTTTGATCTGAGTTTTGTATTCCTCAGGCAGTCTCTCACCACAGGATTTGACTGGCAGTGGGTGCTAGCTGAAACACAAGCCCAGAGCCCAAAAATGAGCTCGGTTGGCAATTATGTTACCATGTGGCTGTAACTTCCACAGTATTTTTTTTATCCAGTGTGTGCAATACAAGCAGCGTTCATCGTCCTGAGTTTCTACTAATTCTTCTGCCATGTGGCTCGCTGTGCTCTGCTGACATTACTTGCAAGGTTCCCTACCTTCATGGGGGGGGTGCAGGGGCTGTACCTGGAGGCCTGGCATACAGGTACCACGACAGACAAGGGAGGGGCTGCGGTGTCTCGCAATCAAGCGGACTAACGAGGAATTTTGTGTCATGATGACACCATTAAAGTGGAGTGGGTTGGAAAATCAATCAGATTCCTTCTCTGATTACTGTGTAACTCAGTTACTGCAGTCCTTCCGGGGCCCAAGGCAACAACTGTCTTGCAGGAAGTGCCAAAGAAAGACCTCTGAACTAGAGCTCTTGTGGACAAAGGCAAGATCCTGCCACCGTGCATTCCAGAAAGAGGGGTTATATTATGAATAATAAAAAGGGCTGGGGAAATGTACTCGTGACACTGGTTTTTAGGGTGGTAAGACCTTCTGTGGCTCAGCTAGGAAGGAGCTTCTGTGACAGAAGTTCTTGATAAAGGTGTCAAATGACACAAATTATTTTCCATGTGCCTTGGCATGAAGGTACTACCAGCAACCCCAAATACATATATTCTGGTCACTGGTTTTGGATAAGTGCTGGTTTTGATCATTTGTACCGATCCCCCACAATATTTTCCAAGCGTTGGAAGTATCTGGAGATCAGCCATTAAAACCACACAATTCTGATTGTTCTCTTGCTTTCATATCACATCAGTTGCCATGTGGCTTAGCAGCTGATAATTCACAAAATGGTTTATGTTTCACATTAACACTGTATATCACTAGGAAACAGAACATCTAAGTTTTATAAAGTGTTTGTCTTAATGCTGGTGATTTGTGAGATAACTGACCTTACAGCTGATGCTCTCTGATCTAGCGATGCTTTTCTGGCAGGACGGGAGCCTGCTGAGCCTGCATCCTTGCACCGGTGAAACACTTCATCCTTGCTGTACGATCTGACTGCCGCCTCCTGCAATTCGCATTCAGGCAGTCCTGGCAGGAGTTTGGAATGGATCTTTATTTATTTATAAACTTGGGGGGTTTTGTGGTGTTAGATTTCAAGGAGTTTGATCTCAAAAGAGGACACCGGTATTTTCTTTTTCATTTAAGAGGAAGCAATTTTCAGTGTGATTTTTTTTTTTTTTTTCTTCTTCTTTTCTTTCTCCAGTGTAGATCTTTCTGGGCTTTGTGTTTTGGGTATGGATGGTTTCTGACAGCTCTCTCACCTTTTCATATAAATTTTCACTGGTATATTTGTTTTGTTGCTTTTTTTTTTTTCTTTTCATTTGAACCTAAACCAGCTGATGTGGTCCCCAAAGAGCTAAATGCATACCATGCCAGCTGGCATGCCCTCTGGCTGTGAAGCCTTGTTAAAGAGATCAGAGCTGACAGATTCTTGAGCAGCAATCTGATACAGGCCTTTTTTTTTTAAATTTGTTTTTTTGAGCTCACCCATGTAACAAATGGGGGCTTGTTTGGGAGCTTCCCTAGAGGCTTGAATGGAGCCATTGTTACCAAAACACTGCTGTGATTCAGAAGTGCCCGGCAAAGGGGGTTCGTCTCCTTCTTGCCCCTCAGCTGGGCACTGCAGGTGTGGCAGCCTAGCTTAAACTCTGGTTTCATCATTGTTCTACAGAATAATCCAGTTGTCTTGTGATTTTCATCTTTAAGCCAATATCTGGGAAACTGAAGCTCCAGCTTTTTGCAAAATAGAGACTCAGTTCAACACTAAAAATGAAATTGGAGAGGTGAGTGAGTGTAACCAGGGAAGAGAAGTGTTTTCCAGGTTGATGTTTTGGGGATAAAGAGTTGTAAAAGTAGTACAGTGCTTTGCCAGGCTTTTGCATAGATAAGCATACTCTTGGTTTTTCTTACTATTACCATGTGTTGTGGTTTAAGCCCAGCCAGCAACCAGGCACCACACAGCTGCTCGCTCACTCTGCACCCCCTCATCCCCAGTGGGATGGGGAGGAGAATTGGGGAAAAAAGTAAAACTCATGGGTTGAAATAAGAATGATTTAATAACTAAAGTAAAATAAAATGTAATACTAACAATAATAATAATAATAAAATATAATGATAATTGTAACAAAAAGGAATAAAAATAAATAAATAAATAAAAAAACCAGGAAAAACTAAGAGATGCAGAATGTGGTTACTCACCACCCACTGACCGATGCCTGAACAGTGATCTGCCCCTCCCAGTTTACATACTGAGCATGACGTTCTATGGTATGGAATATCCTTTCGGCTAGTTCAGGTCAGCTGTCCTGGCTATGCTCCCTCCCAACTTCTTGTACACCTGCTTGCTGGCAGAGCATGGGAAATTGTGAAAAATCCTTAACTTAGGGTAAGAGCTACTTAGCAACAAATAAAACATCAGTGTGTTATCAACATTATTCTCACACTAAGTCCAAAACGCGCTGTACCAGCTACTAAGAAGAAAATTAACTTTATCCCAGCTGAAACCAGGACACCGTGGTGTTTAGATTATAAATTCTACCCCAGAAACACTTGCTTGGAAATTTCTGCAGGCAATGCGTGGGCTCCTGAGCCTGTACGTCCCTCTTTAGATTATTTTCTGCAAAAACAACTTCTTGTCTAATACATGTTAAGGTAGTGAACTTTTGAATCCAAAATAGTCTAATTATTCTATTTTATCCAATGGGATTAAAAAGTAAAAGGATGTGAGCTATTTGGGAAGACACTGACTTGGAATTCTCAGTCTTCTTGGTGAAAATCAAGCGTGTAGGAATCTGAGTGGAGTGTTCTGCATGAATTTGTTGCACAGGAGTAGAAGGAAGACCACTTCTCATAGCAGCTGATACCCATGGAGCTCTGTATATATTGTGTCTTAACAGGGAATTCACCTCATAAAAAAGATACAGTGTTTATTATATGTTTCTATCTAACTTCTGTCTGCCCTACTGACTTCTGCCTCCACTGGCTCCTGCCTCTCTCTAGTTCAGTGCAACTTCGGAACTCTAGTGCCAAGCACGAGGGTGGTATCATTGGGGCTTTCTTTGCAGAGTCAGTGGGAGGGGAAAGGCTCATTGTGGAGGTGGAAAGGTTATTTTCCTGGTTGCTTTTGAAAGGTGGCACATGTTTTTGGGTACTATGCTGATACACTGGCAGTCCCGTTGTATCACTAGGACTGAACCTGACTTGAACTGGAATTACAAGCCATATCCTGCACTCAGTCCAGAGAGTCATGCATTCAAAACCAGTTGTCACGTCAGTAACAAAACAAGGAAAAAACTGCGAGAATTCTGTTTTTTACATCTTTCCATAGTAATTTCTCTCCTTCTCTCCCTTGTCATTTTTCCAGTAAGAAATTAACAGCATGTAGAGACAAAACTGAAAGGTGATTGGTTGTCTGTGTTGAAGAAAACACAGCTTATTTTCACAGACTGAGCTGGATTTCCAAATCCAGCTCTGTCATTACAGAGGGCCATTTGGGAATGGAGACTCGATCCATTTGGAGTCTGGGGAACAGAGATTTTTATTTTTTTTTTAATCTTGATTAATTGCTGCCTTGCAGTGTGACCGTCAATAAGATTTGCTGCGTCTCAGTTTCTGCAGTGGAAAATTATTTCTGTAATATACTTTACATTTACAGTCTTACAGCTATTCTGAAGACCTCATCGGGGCTGAGGTTTCATTGTGCACTACACAAGCCAGTCCCTGCTCTGCCGAGCTTATAGCATGGAAGTTATTTGAGATAATACTTAATGGTATTATAAGGCTTGTGTAAAGAGCACTCTGACTCTTTTCCATCTGCTGTCACGAAGTTAGCAATATTGTATCTCTCCATATAAAATCTGCTTGGGTTTTTTTGTCTGTGCTTCAAGCTGCACCAGCCGTTCGGAAAACAGCCTAGTGGGAGTCTTCAGAGTGGGACTTTTGGCCTCATCTGTGAACTGGTATTTTCCCTGACTCAGAAGTATTTTTTTCTGTTTAGTAATACACATTACAAAATAAGCATCTGTCTCGCAAGTAGTTTCCTTTCTGGTGGAGCTAGTTGTTAAAACCCTGACTTTACTATATAAAAACCTTATGTCTGTCTTAAACTCATGAACAAACTAGTCTTCTACTATTCTTTGTTTTAACAGAATGGTAGTAACAAAAAGGTTCAAAAATGGGAGGAATGGAGAAAGGATGAACAGTTTTGGTAGTACTTTACGTTATTGTTGCTCTTGTGCCTCCTGGTGTTGTAAGCTATGCCAGGTGGTTAGAGGGATTGTATGTGGTGGAACACGTGTCTGCAGGAGTGTGGGTGTGTGAGTAAGAAAGGTTTTGAGAGAAAAAAAATGTTTAACTTTTACAGAGAGCTCATTTTGGGCATGACTGACTTGGTGAGGAAGATCTGGCATTCAGGGTGTCCTTGCACTGTGCTGGGAGGGGCAGCAGGTGCTCCCCCAAAATATGCCTGTATCCCAAGTAATGCACACCTGGGGGCTATTGCTGTAGGTAAGTCAGACTTCTGGTAAGGGAGAGAAAACTACACAGGGATTTTGTATTAGTTTTAAACCAAGGAGCAATTTAGTTACTTTCCCTAGTGTTTATATTTTAGATGGCTTGGTGTTTGTTGGCTTTGTTGAGCATTTTATCCTAGAAAAATAACAACATATGGTGAAATAGTCTGCTGTCATAAATACAAAGCGGGAGGTGAGAGAGCTTCCTAACAAGCTTTCATGTGTTTGAGACCAACCCAAATTTATGTCGTGCTGTTGGTGATTTAAAACTGGCTTCATGCTCTTCAGTGGCATATGAGGAAAGGTGAGGAAGGTTTCAGGAGATGTTTCCTCTCCAACTGCCACTGAATCAATTGGCAGCAATTACGTGTGCAGAGCATGGGCAGCCTGTGCACCCTGGCTCCATGTTGCCTGAGGGACAATGCCTCCCCAGAGCTGTGTTTTGAGAGCCCTGGAAGAACTTGAGTTCCCAGGACAAGTGGGGTGGCCTTGTAGAGAGGGGTGGGAACCATGGAAATCGGGAGCTGTGGGGCAAGAGAACTGGTGGGAATTTGAGGCATCCTGCTGGGTTCGGGACAGCTGTATCCCAAGGGCCTAGGAAGTCACTGGCAAGGACTTGGACTCATCGTCATTAGTATGTGAACAAGACAAGACAGAGAATGTGAGGGATCTCTCCTCCTCTTGTTAATTTTGAAATATAGGCTAGAATAAAAGAGGTTCATGTTTTCTGTTCAGTGGCATAAAGAGGAGTGGGGGAAGGCCAGGTACACCAGCTCTGTTTGCTGTAGTGTGTGAGAATCTCACCCCAAAGCGAATCCTGAGTCCCTGTGCACTGTCAGGACCTTTCTTCCAAAGGCCGTATTGGTTGTTCTGCCAAGCTCATGCACAAACGGTGTGCGTCACTTCCCAGGGAACAGGTCTGCCTGCTGACAGGCGAGTGATGCTGCCCACCTAGCACCTGCTGATCCTGCCATTTCATCTCAAACCCATTAAATACCATAAATCCATACTGAGAATTGACTTTTTCTTTTTAAATTGCAGGATGCAAAGCGAAGGTGCCATCATGTGAATGTGAAACAGCTAAATGAGAAACAGGACACCTGGGAAGGCTGAGCTGAAACTGCTTGTGCACAGGATGACAGACTGATTTGCTGTTGGAGACGAGATTCAGGAAACCTTGCTCCTCCAAAAGACTTTCCTGAGTGAGAGGAGAGGAACAGGAGGAAGCACAGAAAAGAGCAATGGGAATTGAGGGCCATGGTTACTTGAGATAAATGGCAGATCCCTGGGAGTCTAGCCTTGTAGCTGTTTCCTTTAGCTTTGTCTCTCTCCGCAGCTGCTCTTTCTTTTTTGCAAGCTGCTGCTGGGTACTGCCACAGCGGCACTGGAGGTTTCAAGAGCAACGTGGGTGCAGAGTGTGAGGAGGGGGTGGGCAGCCCGCCTCACCATGATTCAGTTGTGGAAAGTAGTGCGGCACGTGCGACAGCTGGAGCTGCACAGATTGATCTTGCTGCTCATTGCCTTCAGCCTGATTTCCATGTGCATCCTGGCTTACTACGTCACTAACAGTCCCAAAATCAAGGAGCCACCACCCCTGCCCTTCAGTGACTGCAGCAACCAGCACCGCATCCTGATCCCACCGCAAGCCAGCTGGAGGCTCACGAAATCTGTGGACACCTCACGCACAGATCCTGTGGTGCTAGTCTTTGTGGAAAGCATTTACTCCCAGCTGGGGCAGGAAATAGTGGCCATCCTGGAATCTAGCCGGTTTAAATACAGGACAGAGATTGCTCCTGGCAAAGGAGATATGCCCACCCTGACAGACAAAGATAGAGGACGCTATGCTCTTATTATCTATGAGAACATCCTTAAATATGTGAACCTAGATGCTTGGAACCGAGAGCTGCTGGACAAATACTGTGTAGAGTATGGAGTGGGGATTATAGGCTTTTTCAAAGCCAATGAGAACAGCCTGCTCAGTGCACAGCTCAAGGGTTTCCCCCTTTTCCTACATTCCAACTTGGGGCTGCGGGACTATCACATCAACCCTAGTGCTCCCCTGCTCTACGTCACGCGGGCTAACGAGGTGGAGCAGGGTCCCCTGCCTGGTGATGACTGGACTGTGTTCCAGTCAAACCACAGCACCTACGAGCCAGTGCTGTTGGCCAGCACGAAGTCCTCAGAGTCCATTCCTCACCTGGCCACCCACAAAGCATTGCATGCCACAGTGGTGCAGGACCTGGGCCTGCATGATGGGATCCAGCGGGTTCTCTTTGGCAATAACCTCAATTTTTGGCTGCACAAACTCATTTTTGTGGATGCCATTGCCTACTTGACTGGCAAGCGCCTCTGTCTCACACTCGATCGCTATATCCTCGTCGACATTGATGATATATTTGTGGGAAAAGAGGGCACTCGCATGAAGGTGTCTGATGTAGAGGTAAATTCCCCAGAAAAACTACAGGCCCCAGACAAATATCTAGTGTGTGTGGTATGCAAGGAAAGTTAAGGTTGCATTTAATTTGAGTGAGTTGATTGCTGCAATTGTTCTCATCTTAAACAGAGAAGTAGCCTGCAAAGATGCTGAGGCACTGTGCGTGATTCTCTCAACAGTTTTGCAGGTTTAAATGGAGAATTTTTCATTCTGGGACCTGTAGCTGGCCTCTCTGAATTTAAGAGGAGGATGTCTGTGGTGGTCTATCCTGTCTCCTCTTTAACATGGGAAACAAGCATATGCAGATTTCCTCTGTCAACCTATTTGTAGCTGTAAACTCTACTTTTCGAAAGGAAAAGGCAAGTTGTGTTAGAATAGAAAAACTATATTTGTTATGTTATTATTTATGATATATATATAAACTGTGTATATTATATTGCAAAACTGTGAGACAGTCCATGTGGTGTAAACTGCTATAGTCTATGTTTTAGCCATCTAGCTTTTGAGGACATAACCAAATTGCGAAAAGAAAGGTTTTCTTTCACCCTTCGTTACACCCCCCCTCATATCCTCCACCAGCAACCCCCGTCCCTGGGCAGGGAATATCCAAAAATTCACCAGGGAAACATGCTCAGACCAACCCTTCATGAGAACCGTCTCTGTGGCCTTATGACTGGGAGAGAGAGATGCCATCTTTGTGGTTTGCTTTCCTTGGCAGTTCCTTGAGTAATAGTGACTTATTAGGAAAGGATATGGGAAAGGCACAGAGAGAGAGATTTTGTGGAGGAAAGGGAAGTGAGACAGGGAAAGGAGAAGACAAGTAGGAAGAAGGTAAAAAACTAAGTGCCCCTTCTAATTCTCTGTGTCCTTGAAAGTACATGGAAAAATGTTCTAAGTCCGCGATATGTGTACATATGCTGCCTCATGGAGCCAAGGACTTGCCTTTGTATCTTCCCCATCAGTTCTGGTTTGTAGCCATTGAGGCAGGTGCATTGCCTGTTTCTCTAGGTGTGCTGAGGCTGTTCCCAGAGGTATGAGGCCCCAGGCCTTTCACTCTGGATTCCCATTTAGCACTTGCCCGTGGATAGGTCCTGGGTGGAGTTCCCTGGGTACCAGCTATGATGACGATAGTGACAGCAGCTGCCTTAGCATGTTTCCAAAACAGCTTCAAAGTGAAGCATCCTTTAACCTTTCATCCAAGGGCACAGAACATTTGAGCCAATGGTATAAAACAAAATACTGTTGTACATGCATGTCCCCTTATCTGAACTGAACCTCATCCGTTACATGTTCCCAAGAGCACTCTTCCACTTCACTAGGACTCTTACCATCTTTTCTACGTGTTTTATGCATCCATGCAAGACATAACTCAGTTCATCTCCCTTTTTTTCAGGTCTTTGAGATTTTAAGTTCTGCTTCTGATCCCAGATTTAGCTTGGGGAAAAGGAAACCCTTGCATTCTGTTTAGACCTAGCTTTATCTTTTCAGTTCATTTGAAGCTGCATGCCTGAAGCAGCTCTAATTGCATGCCATTGTTTATTTTACTTGCTTCATTCTTTAATAAATCTTCAGAGCCACCTTTGACTTCTAAGCAATCAGCTATAAAAAAAGTGTTTCTGAGCAGACAGGTATAGAAAAATGGAACAGCTGTATATAATACTTATTTTCTTCATTTCACTGCAGTGTCTCTATGTTTTGAGGTGCTGAAATGCTCTGTAAGATTTTTTTTGAAGGATCACAATCTTATCTTGGTCCTAAGCAGGCCCTGCACCCTCTAGTCCAAACTGGCAGAGATTCTCACCTCTGTAGTGTTTGTGCAGGTTACAGACCCATGTGAGAAAAACAGGAGATGGGTGGCCAAAGCTCTTGGAAACAAAGGCTGCTCTAGTGATGTTAAAAGCAAACCTAGACAAGATAATTCCAGAAGATGCTTTTTTGGGTTTTAACAGGGTGAAATGGAGGAATAATCTGTGATCAGTAAGCAGAGAATCTCAGGCAAAGCAGATGAAACGCAGATTTATCCATTTAAAAGAAGCTCTCTGATTGCAGAGCCACAAGAGTTTAATGAATTTTTATTTTTTAAAAGCGAGAAATAACTACATGGATTTGTTGATAGCCTCTCGCTATGGGAAGAGAAAGGGATATAACAGTGACAGAACAGCTGGCATTTTCTTTGGCCTTTTATATCAAAGCTGTGTTTCAGGGCTGTTATCTCAACACACAGCTCCTTATCTTGAAGCTTAGATTACAGTAGTCAGGGTGGTGGTTTGAAGATTGGATGTTGTGTGAAGGTATAAAATTGACTCTGCTGTCCCAGGTGAGCCTGTTTGCCATATGCAGGTCCACGTTCAGAGAGCTTCCCAGACAAAATGACTATTAAAAGAAAGTGCTGAGTATAATTTGTTCAAATGCATGCCCATGGTAGACGTCCTATGTGAGAGGAGGAATGTTTTTATTTGTGATGCTTAAAGGAGACCTGAATAGCTTTCTTCTTTAACAAGAAAAAAAGGAATTGTGCTTGCTTTTACTTCAAAGACAATAACCCTTGAGTGTCTGTTTCTGCTGAAGGGCTGCAGCAGGAGCTTGCAGTCCTCAATTGAAACAGTTGGAAGTTGCACAGGGAAAACGTTTTTCCCAACGTTTTTTCCCTTGTAAAGTTTACCAGAGATTTGAGCTGCACATAGTTAACAAAAAAAAATCTCAGAGAATCCCTTCTCATGTCAATTATTCCACATTTAGCCCCTTCTAAAATCAGTCCTCGGAATTTACCAAACCTCCATGGAACTGGCCAACGCAGATGAGCCATTTCTAATGCCAAAGGATCTGGCTTTTATGATCCTTCCTGGTCATCTTTAGGTGTGAGGAAAGAAGATTAAGTAGATGAGTTTTTGCAACTTTTGCTGATAGTCTCTACAAGGGCATAAATAGTAAGCAATCATTGCTAGCAAGTCTAAGGGCAAGCTAAGTGAAAATCAAGGACAATCATTTCATTTTGGGTTATGAATGGTGAGGGTGGAAGAGAGAGAATCTAGTGAAGGTGGCTGTCAGCCAGCTCTTGCCTTTCTAAATTGTAGAGGTTGATCTTACCTGAAATGAAAATACTCAGCAGTTTTGAACTCCCTGATTCTAACATTGTAGGGGAGTTAAAAGTACCAGTATCATGAATGCTTTCTCTTTTGACAGCACTGTTTTGAGCTATGCTAATGCTACTGCTGGGCAGTGAGAAAACTGCAGAAAATCCTCTTGAGAATGTGCTGCCCCGTGTCCACAGGGGCAGTTCCTATGAAGAAGATGTTTCTGCAACATGTTCCTAGTATGCTTTGCATGAGCATTTGAGAAGAGGCTGTCAAAGCACTCTGCTTTCTTCCTCCATTTTTTATCATCTGTTTCTCTTCATTTGTCCATGTACTGTTTTCCTAGACTCACAGCAATCATCTTTTCCCAGCATCTGACTCTCAACTTTATTTCCACCTTTCTTTTGCCTCTTTTTAGAGGGACTTGAGATAGGGGAGGTAATATTTAGGGTTTGTATGAAACAGCTAAAATCTCTCCAAACACTTTTGGAAGTTAAAAATTTTATAGCTAAAAAAGCAGAGTTGCATGAAGGTTTAGCCCCGTATTATTGCAATGCCAAGGACACAGTGCCATCTTAGAAGAGGATTAGGTCCTAAAGAAGCAGCCTAAAAGAGGGTACAGAGAGGATGCCGTGGCTTCCCCTGATTTCTTCCTTGCTCCTAGAATTTTAACCCCATTGAGAGAGTTTTTGTCTTTCACTGGATAGCATCAAGAGCTTGTAATGACTGTTGAGTAAATCTTTGCAGATCCGTCAGTGAGATTATATAGATTTTTTTTAAATGGGTTGCAACAAAAAGCACAATTTTAAATTTTTTTCCCCTAACATTTGCTTAGAAGTAAATATTTATCATCATTTCATATTATAAAAAAGCCTTTTTTAAAGTGATAGGCATCAAACATCAGACTGAAGCTTAGACCTTTTTTGCATTGTGTCCAGAAATGTGCATTGGAATGTAGATGTCTGTCACTTGGGCCTGCAGCTTGGCTGCCCCAATTAAGTACTAAAGGCCTCCACAAATACAGGTAGTGAGTTGCAGAGGATGTTTGCTGATAGCCTGTGATAAGCGTGAAGTAGGTCTGGCCTTGATGTGGCTTGTGAGTTCTGGTGGCCAGTGGTGGGAATCTCTTGGCGACCCCATGTGTTCCTTCCTGGGGTGAGCATTGCTGAGCTTCTAGAAGGGAGCTTAGCTGGGGAGGGGGCCTTTGTGGCTAGCTAGTGGGCTTGGCTGAATCTTGGAAGGATTTTTGGAATGGAAGATAGTTAGAAAATATAAAATAGAAATACTTGGAAGGATTAGCTTTTTAGAGATGGGGCATAACTAAAATGCTAGTCCTCTGTCCTGTGTCATGTGAGCAACTAAATTTCTTAAATACGCATATGAAGATCTGTTTGCATCTGGCTAGCTCTTTCATATCTTAATGGATAGCCTACTCCACATTTCTTGATTGCCTTTTGTTTAAGAATCTCAGAGCACATTATGGATATAAATGAAATGCCACTTGAGTCATCTGTAAGATATTATTAGTACTATTATACTCATCCTACTTTATAAGAGAGAAACGGAGTGCAGAGGCGTCAGAGCAGAGAGAAGTGCCATCTTCCCAGCCCATTTCCACATCTGTATTGTTTTACCGTACTACAGCTCACAGACCTCTTTGAACCAGTGTGCTAGGGAGCAGCGAATGCATAATTTGTTGAAACAAATTTCCAGATTTTACCTGGCACCTTAGTCTCTTTTGTCCTGTGCAGGGGAAAGACATTTCTTCAAACTTACACTGTGCCACCTTATAGATGTGGCTGTGAAGAGGACCCAGCATCAGCAGAGGGATGGCACATGATTAGCAGTCGACCCGCCAGGACAGCAGGACTCCATAGGGCTCCATAGTCTCAGAATTTCTGGGGCCCCCAAGGTTTCTCCCTGGTCCCTCCCTGGACACAAAGGATTGCTGTCTGCTGGAGCAGGGCTTTTGGGGATTTATCATCAGACAGATGTGTCGTCATGGTAACCCCAGCCAGGCTTTAAATCTCCCTCTGTGCAGAGGAATGCTAAGCCTCTTAACCGCTGTCTTTCCTCCCTCCACCTTCCTACCCGAGCTTGAAGAGCTTGAAGAACTGGATGTGCCTTTCAGGGCAGCAGAGAGAAGTGATGAGGCTTGGGACAGCTCTGGAGACAAGAAAAGAAAGTGGCACTTTCCTGTCTAAGATACTGGGCGATGTGTTCAAGGTGCTGGTCTGAAATTTGATCCAGTATTGTCATCCAGCTGGGTAGACAGGTGTTTTGTGGAGAGATGCACAGCTCTTAGTCAGTGCTCCCTGGTGTATGGAATGAGTCCCTGTGTCTTACGGGGTTGCGTGAGGGGAACTTGACCTCCCGTTGCCTATTCTGGATCTTGTGCAGCAAAGGAGGTTTCAGCCATTGGTGCTGCTGGCATGTCACTTTTTAAAAGCACTGCCTACATTTTTGATAGGTCCTGGAGATGTCATGTGCCATACATTTATCAAAATACTGCTCTTGGGTGGGGACTGGGATAAGGATGTGGTAGGCATGTGGCAGTGGAGGAGCTGGGATCTTTGAAATTTGTCCCAGGCTGCACTTGATGTCACTGCCTGTTCCTCCTCCCCACATCCACACAACAATTAAGTTTATCTCTAGGGAAGAGTCTGAAAGCTTGGTTCCCTCAGAGAGAGCATTGAGAGTGTCTGCAGCGCTGCAGAAATAATTTGTCTGGTCTTCCCACCTTGCCGTGTGTGAGAGGTCAAGGGCTGCCTGCCTTGGGAATAAAACCACTCAACTTATTTGCTCCAGGATACGTTTGCAGTGGATGGGTGATTGAAGTAAATTACAGAAGTCATAATTTTTAAATTAACGTGATGACCAGTGTTTGGTTAACACTGTTTTGAAATATTAGTGACTGCAGTGATTTGTCAGGATATCCTTAAGTGGTAGGTGTCAAGGCTGGTCCCTCCACTGAATGAGAGTCTGCATTTGTGAATGCACTTTCACCACCAAGGGAGCAGTGTGCCTAGACAATGCCTATAGAGTGTGAGCCATGTGAAGGCAGCGTTGTAGTGCTCTTTTGTGCTCCTTGGGGCTGGGGAAAGGCAGCTAATGCAGAAAGATCTGCCCATCTCCCCTGCACAGTTTGAAAAGTTGGTATACTTTTCCCAGTATTATGTGCCAGGTTGCTTGTGTATTTGCATCTAGCCCAGATCTGCTGTTGAGAGGTCATCACCTTGACCTTCGTGCAGCCACTGATCCATTGCTTTCTTAGAAAAGCTATTACAATCTAAATAACTGCCTGGGCAAGGACCATCTTTGTCACCTGCCAACAGTCCTCCTGCCAGGTTCCTATTTGACTGAGAACTTCTCCCATGGGGAGCTGCAGCAGTGACACTTTCCCCAAAGCACGCAGGTAGCAGCAGAGCATGCATCTCAGGGCTTCTCTCTTTTTATTGTTTTCCAGCAGAAGAAATTTGACCGGAATTAGTTTGTGTCTTACTTGTCTGTGACATACTGAGCCTCTGGGGTTTGTTTTTTTTCCTCTCAAGGCTGTCTGCTGTCTTACTTTGTACAGTGGTGGACCTTGGGGTTTGTGGCACAAGGCTCCTTCCCTTTGGCTATAGCAATTACTTTGGACATTTAAAGCAGGCAAATGTGAGTAAGAGAGTAGGAGATGTGATGACTGTGAATGTCAGCTCCCCCAGGTTTTCTTTGCAGAAGCCAGGAAACTTTTCCTGCCACAAAAGGAAGGATTTTGGCACTTTCAAGGGACACAAAGCAAGGGATACCTCCCTGCTGTGGCAGGACTTCTTGCATGGGTAGTTCTGTGAATCCACCTTTCCTCTCTAAATAAAAGCCCCCTCCCTTTGGATCACTTAGTTACTGTTCATGATACTGTTGACTTACCTTCCTTTGACTGTGCACCATATGCTGCCCCATCCTCCTTTTCATTAACACATAGGCTTAGAGAAAGGGCAGAGGTTCCATAGCAAAGTCCCAGCCAACATGGGAGAGAAAGGGAGATTGAACCTGGAAAGAGTAAGGGATGTGTTGCTTGGAAGTGAGATTTATTTTCCTTTTGCCTTAGCACAGACATTCTGGGTCCTTCACATTGGAGAGCATCATCTGACTGTGATTTTAAAGTGTCATCATTTAGTACAGTGGAACTACTTCAAGTAAAGACTCTGTATGTGGAGCACCTGGTTACTGTGCTTCACTCCACAGGCAACAATGCCTTAGCCCTATCCCCTGTGATACCTCTTCAGGCTGAACTGGGCACCAGTAGAGCACAGAAAAATGTTAACAGAGCAACTGAATATGAACATTTCTTTTTCCTTTCATTCAAACAGGCTTTACTGAGCACCCAGAATAAACTGAGAACTTTAGTCCCAAATTTCACCTTCAACCTGGGCTTCTCAGGGAAATTCTACCACACAGGTAAGCCCCGGCACTCCTTTGTCCCAGCGCCTGCGTACAGCCCCCACGTGTGTGTGTGTGCGTGCGCGCGTGTGTAACACAGAGAGAGCATGATTCTCTGTTAGAACGACTCAGCATTTCAGGGGATTAGCCACTGCTTTGAAACAGAGCCCCTCTTCTGCCTTTTGTTTTTGCACTTCCTTTTCTGCTCTCTGTAGGTACAGATGAGGAAGATGAAGGGGATGACATGCTGCTCAAACACAGGAAGGAGTTCTGGTGGTTCCCTCACATGTGGAGTCATATGCAGCCTCATCTTTTCCACAATGTCACCGTGCTGGCTGAGCAGATGAAGCTCAACAAACAGTTTGCAGTGGTGAGGGACATCACGGTTTATTTACTTTACAGTATTAATCCTTAAGCATTTTTCTCCTGGGATAGCTGTTTGGACCCCACTGAAATCAAATACTAGTCTAGAAACTCAGCTGCACTGAAGAAAAGCAATTCTGGAAGTTTAAATTGGAGCATGGCTCCTGCTGTCTTCAGGCAAGAAACACCACTTGCATGCCTGCTTGTGCAGTGGGAAGTGTTTCCTGGCACCTGCATGGCCCCAGGCAGCCCCGCTACATTCCAGGGTGCAAATCCCAAGGCTCTTGTTTGCTGAGGTCTGAACTTGTAGCATTACCATCCAAATCCAATTAATTTACAAACTCTGGCAGTGAGAAAGCATTTCCTTTTCCATCCTTATTCACTGTGGTTTTGTAAGGAAGTCACCTGGTCGGTAGTATGCAATGCTCTGTGTGCTAACAGCCCTACTTCTGGCCTCCCCAGACAATACTGAAGGAAGTTATTTATCTAGGAAGTTCAGGGGAAGTTCCCTGGGTTTTGGCAGAGGAGGGGGAAGCCTTGAACATCCTGCATTGATGGAACAATGTCTGTTTGATGTTTACAGCCCAGAGTTGAATATAGTATACATGTTTCACTGAAAAGAAATGTCCTCTTCATCTCTAGTTTGGTTCTTTTGATGGTAATCCCTTTGGGAATAACAGGCTGCTGTCTTGTGTTCCCATGACACACACAGATTAGGAATGATCTTGAATTCAGAGCACAGCTGCAGCATTATAGGAACAATTTAGGCTCCTTCTTTTACTGGTTAAATAACAGTGCAGTCTTCTGCAAAGAGACAGAAAGCACAGAATGCAATTACACATATTTAATGTAAAACAGGCTAGCAGTGGGAAGGAGAAGGTTGCTGCTTCATTTAGGGGCTCTGCTCTGGTTTTATTGTACACAACCAGGGCAGAGCTGTCATCATTCATATTGTTACCAGAACCACACAGTGGAATTAAACCCCATGAAATTCAGGTATTTCCTGTCATTTTAGTATAGCTCCAGGCCCCATATCTTTACCCTCAACAGTCTCTTGCTTCATGTCTGCTTTTCTTTGAATTGCTAGAGACAAGACAGAGCCTAGTCGTCATCTTCCTTTCCTTCTATATCAGTTAAGGAAATTTTGTTTTCCTCCTCTAGTGACTCAGATCTAGGCATTGTGGGAGTGAGATGTGCCGTTTAACAGCATTTATTAGTTTGTAGTAACCAAGGAACCTGACCTGTTGCTTGTGAATTAGTCTGATTTATCCCACCTGCAAGCTACAAGACCCTTCTTATAGCAGCTGTTACCAGTGCTAGATGTCCTTGTTGATACAGAATTACCCTTATATCTATGTAGTTGCGTAAAACTAGAAGTACAAGCAGTATTTTAGGTTTCCCAATCCAGAGAGTTTTCATGTTACTTTGTCACTGTCCTGGTTTTGGCTGGGCTAGAGTTAATTTTCTTCCTAGTAGCTAGTCCAGTGCTGTGTTTTGGATTTAGCATGAGATTAATGTTGATAACACTGATGTCTGCTAAGTAGCACTTATCCTAAGTCAAGGGCTTTTCAGTTTCCTATGCTCTGCCAGCAAGGAGGTGCACAAGAAGCTGGGAGGGACCACAGCCAGGACAGCTGACCTGAACTAGCCAAAGGGATATTCCATGCCATAGGATGTCATGCTCAGTATATAAACTGGGGGGTGTTGGTGGCGGGGGCGGGCAGGGATCGCTGCTCAGGGACTGGCTGGTCATCAGTTAGCAGGTGGTGAGGAATTGCATTGTGCACCACTTGCCTTGGATTTTATTTCTCTCTCTTTTTGTCATCTTGCTTTTCATTACAATTTCTTTTTTAATTTTATTTCAATTATTAAACTGTTCTTATTTCAACCTATGAGTTTTACTTTTTTTTTTTTTTTTCCAATTCTCCTCCCCATCCCACTGGGGCTGGGGGGAGGAGTGAGCGAGTGGCTGCATGGTGCTTAGTTGCCAGTTGGGGTTAAACCACAACAGTCACCTTGCTCCAACTTGGAGTCCATTGCCAAATATGGTCCTTATTAAGGATATTAGTTAAATATTGAATGATCAAGCTGCATGTTCTGCTTCCAGGAGCATGGGATTCCCACAGACTTGGGCTATGCCGTAGCCCCCCATCATTCTGGGGTTTATCCTGTCCACACACAACTCTATGAGGCGTGGAAATCCGTTTGGAGCATCCAAGTAACAAGCACAGAGGAATACCCACACCTACGGCCTGCCCGGTACCGGCGTGGATTCATCCATAATGGAATCATGGTGAGCACAGCTGGGCAAGCAGAGCCCACTTTCCTGCCCATGGGACAGACTCCTAGTGACCTGCATCAGAGACATTAATCTTGATATCACCAGTGTTTCCAAAATCAAAGAGAAGAAACTTGGCTAGAGCCAGTTTCTGTGTTTCTCAGTACAATTCAGAAGTCAGTACCGAACAGAGAGCAAAACCAAACACAACAAGACTAAACTGAGATCCCACTGACTTGTTTGCACTGTCATGAATAAATGGTTGTGAGGAATACCAAAAGAGTCCTCTGAACCTATGTCACTTATGTCCCTTACTCTTTATATTGTTCCACAGAGTGCTGCTTTGACACATTCATGTGTAGATTCTGCTGCATCTGCCTCTGACCTAACCTTGCTTTTCTCTGATATTGCCAGGTTCTGCCTCGACAGACCTGTGGTCTTTTTACTCACACTATCTTCTATAATGAATATCCCGGTGGCTCAAAGGAGTTGGACAAGAGCATTCGTGGTGGTGAACTCTTCCTGACAGTGCTCCTGAACCCTGTAAGCTCATCTGAAAGGGGAATCAGTGCGCGGGTGTCTCAGTTTATGTGCCTGATTTGGGAAAGGACTAGATCTTATGGGAGATTCAGTGTAACTACCCATCACAGTGTGGCTGTCTCCAGTGTGATGCTAAGGAGATGCAAAACAGAGGGCCAAGGAATTACTTGCTAGTTAATGCAGCTTTGCTTTACACACTGCCAAGGAAGCATCAGTATTGAGTGTTGACAATTGCAACACTCCGCAGATAGAAACTAGCCAGGGTGACATGCTGAGCATGGCCCAATGTAAAGTGGGTGTTACTTAGGCTGCTGCATCTTCATGAATCAGAAGTGAGATGTGCCTTGGCTCCTTCTGTTCCATGCACATCTGCTGCTTCTTCCCTGGCTCACTGATGAGTTTTGTTCAGAATAATTGCTTTCTCTGGGCTTTCGTTATGAAGTGTCCTTCCCTTTCTTTCAATATGTATACAGTGAAACATTTTCTGCATGCTTTTTTTGTGATGAAGCTGTGACCCTAAGGCATTTTTGGGAAATCTGGGTCTAACACAGGTGTTTCTTTTTCCCTTTTCAATGCTTGACAGTTCCATGAAGCCACCAAGTTAATATAGTACCTTCAACACCCTGCAGTCCCTTCCCAGTTCTTAGCCATGGGTGGCAAATCACATGAGTTCCTTACTTCCCATTGAAGCTGGGAAGATGTACTAGGTGGCAAGAGACACAAAAAAAGCGGTCATTTTTAGAAAGTCCTGAATGGGTAGAATTAGGAAATGAAGCTTTGTAGCCCTCTCCAACCACAGATCATGCTGCCTCAAATTCCTTCTTGTTGGCTGCAGCAGGAAGACATGCTGCTCTTTTTGATTGTACAGTAACTTTCTCAGTTCCCCACCTGAATTTATTTCTTACTAAAGCTGATTTGGCACCTATTGTCCTTCCTTTGAATGGACATTGCCCTGCCAGGTTTAGACAGTGATTTTAAAATGTCTACCTCTATAGCCACTCCTGGATGTAATGATGTTTAATCTCTTCTTTTCTCATGACTTCCAAATTTCTATCTTCTAACTACTTCTTTATACATCTTTTCCACCAGTGCCTTAGTATGGGCAAGAAGCCATGCAAGCAGATCTGAAAGTAGGTTGTTTCTCCCAGTTATTGAGTACTTGTTACATGACAAATCCCACAAACATCAGTGGCTCTGCTCACTGTGATGTTTTCTTTCATTCCCTCCTTCTTTTGCATCTTGATCACAGGGTTGAATACTCAGCTTTAGCCACTTTTGGTTAAGGCTGTAGAGGCTCAGTGAATCAGAAAATCAAGTTTTTTCCCTCAATGAGCTTAATTTTTTCTTGTCTCATCTCTTGTTTTTTTCTTGTATCTTTCTTCTTTTTTTTTTTTTTTTTTGTGCCTCTCTACTCCTAGAACTGTGATAGTGAAAAGATACTCGCAATGTGCTTTGGGTGCATCACATAGACAGGCTGTAGTTTACAAACAGGCTATGTGTTTCTGAAGGTTAGCCTGTGACCAGCTCTGGCTTGGTGTATGATCTGCAGAAGGTATGGATCTATAACAGCCCTAGCTAAAAAGCTAGGGGTATTTCCAGGTCTGAAGCCAACCTTCCATCCCCAAGGTCTGGAAGCCAGCCTTCTGTCCCTGTCACCTGAGACAGAATGGTTATCTTTACACACAACAACCAAATCTACCTGCTTAATCAAAGTCTGTAGTAAGGAGAAGGCTATTCTTTGCATTATATATGGAGTGATCAGTCAGATGGAAAGAAACTGCTTTGTTTTCTGGGCTTCTCTTGAAATCCACCTTGTTGCACTTCATAATTGTCAGATCTTAAACAATGCCTGCAGATATAGCCACTGTGAAACTTAAGAGCTCTAGGTTACAGTTGCCAGACTGTAATCCAGAGATCATTGCTGGTCTAGGAGGCTGTGCCAAGGAATTTGTAGAAACAGAGTTTCTAGAGCTCCTCATTAAAATTTGCTGATAAGCATGTGATGGTCGAAGCAGCTGGCAATAATCTGTCATCCAAAAAGTTTGGGAGGATTGTGCTGTGGTATAGGATGAGTTTATTTGCCAGATTTACTGTTGGCTCTTCGTGGTGATGCTTCAGATGCTTCCCATGTTTACACTTTTGCTTCCTTTTGGCAGTGGAGTACTGTGCTCTAAGCTCCTCTTCATTGTTCATGTTTGCACAGTGACTCAGACCCTTGCATTCCTCCCCTCGCTGATAGAGCCATCTCACAGACCTGATAGAAAGCTGGCCAGCCCCACAGCCCCAGCAGTGATCTGTAGCAGACTTGGACCAGGCTCTTTCAGTCCTTTTTGGTGCTTCCAGCTCCCTTTGAGTGGATATACGCATGCAGGAGTCTCCAAGCCTGTATGCGTATAATTAACTCCACAGTGCAAACAGAAGATGTTTGATCTTCTGATTAGTGAACAAGGTCTGATGTCAGGAAGGAGAATAGCTGTTGATGTTCAGCAGACAGGCTGATCACTTCTCACAAATGCTTTTGTTCACACTATGCAGGCAGGTTACTTCTGTGCCTGCAGCTGCTTGTTACATATTGCAAAAATGCTCATACCCTCATGCTTTCTGTATTTTAGGCTCTCTGTGACCTTTCCTCTCATCTTTCCTTAGTGTGAAGGAGGGGAAACCATGGCATGCTGACAGTGGAAGGGAGGGGGACAGGAGGGAGGTGTTATTACTAAGCCGTTCCCTGGGGTCACTGGGTGTGGATGGGAGGGAGGGAGAGATGGGACTTGAGTGTAGCTTATGTCAGAAGTAGTGCTCAGAGCTGTTTTGGCAGCAGGAGCTGTGCCGAGGCAGAGGAAGCCGCCAGACCTTGTTAACAGTGCATGTGTGTTACAGGACATGACTGCACGCTCAGAAAGAAGGGTAGGGAGATGGCTTTTCAATTGGGCTTGTCTTGTCTTCTAAATCCGGTTGCTTGGGACTGTTTGCAGGTGACAGCATTACCTGTGTGAGCCATTTTACCGAATGTAGTCAGCCTTGAGACACAGTTGCTAACCTGGATCACATGCAGGCTTTTTTTATTCTGGAAATCTTGAAGGGGTCCCAGTTGGTGACCTGCGTCCTCCCTGCTGTAGTACTTGGTTTATGCCAGTGAGCCAGATGCTTCATGCAGCAAACTTTTCCTCTAAATGTCTCACTAGCAAGCCAAAGGGATGAGCCACCCTTTGCTGTCACACCACCTTCCTGGTGTCTCCCAGAAATGGGCAAGATACAACATGAGACACATCCTTTTGCTGCCTTTTGCTCCATGGCATGCTCCTGCTGATACACAGAAGATCTTTCTGTCCTTTGCTCTGTGTTTTATTTAGCATATCATTTTTACACAACAGCACCAAGCACGCGCTACTCTTTGAAGTGTAGGTGTGAGAGTTTGTCTGGCAGGGCCTCTCTGTCAGCTCAGTAGGAAACCAGAAGTGAAAACTCACAGGCAGACGAACGTGATAAATCTTTAACTCTATCTATTTTCCATGTGTCCCAAAGTCCTACCACTGCCTACCCAAAGACCCTGGGGTTTGAGCACCTTACGCACAGGATTAAATTCATTTCAGTGTCTTGGGGATGGCTCAGGCACAAAGAGCTACTATCTGTCAGTACCTCTTGCTGCACTGAGACCAGTCCATGGCAACAGTGGACAGAAAAATTAATTCAGACCTCCTGAGTGCCAGCAAATGTCTTCATCCCAACACCATCTGTCTCCTGCTTCCCCCTTTTGCTCTTCCCCTACTGTGAGTGGGAAAGCCATTCCTGCCCCCTGCCAGGGAAGCCTTTTGTTGCCTGCTGACCTTACCTGGCATCATCAGGATTCAGCCCTGAACTGTGCAGCAATGGGTGCCCCTACTGTGACTTCGGTCTCTTCCCTTCCCTGCACTAACAGACACTGGGCGAGGAGCGCTAAATCATCCATATAGTCATTCTTCCATTGACCTTAGTGTTCTGCTTTTGTTTTGCTAACTTCTAGCCATGGTGTGGCTTGTGTCTGGCAAAGTGCTGTTGTGTTACAGGTATTGGGATGCAGAACGCCATGGGACCTGTCAAAGCCACACACCACAGTCAAGCTGACAGCAGTCTTTTACACTCTTTTCCAAAAGTTAAAAATACTGAAAAACAGACAGGAGGGAAATGTATCTGCTTGAGAGAAGGGATGGCTTGGCAACGCAGAGATAGCACACCGGCTCCTGAGCACTGCAGTGCTGGGGGAGCTCCCATGGGTTCTCGGTGCCACTTTGCCCAAGGGTTTACATCCTCAGGCTTGGCAGGACATTTTTCAGGGGCTGCCTGTTCTGAAGGCTTTTGCGAGCTAAAACCTTATCAGTCTGTTCCTAGAACGATTTCCTAGCGCAATGTCTCTTTGCAGTCCCTGTTCAGATCCCCAGGTATTGCTTGTTTGTGTTTTAAAGTGTGAATTGCTAGTTGTTCTTTACACTTGGGATGTCAACTCCAAAGTGAATGAAAGCTGACAGGCTGTGGGCCTAGAAATAACTCCTGCGAAAACTGTCCCTTGTGCCACCATGCCCTGGCCTGCAGCATGCTGCCCCTCTCCCTGGCCTGCTCCCCTGCTGTAGCAGGCACCACAGCTAGAGAGGCTGACCTGGTTGTGCCTTGGGGAGAGGAAGGGAAGCTCCTGTTCTCCCATGAAAGAGGCTTTGTAAGGTTTTGACTAGGAGAGAGTCACTGACTAACCCTTGTTCCCCTAAATGTCCCAGAGCCACTGGAATGGGATTTTGAAACTGTTCTGGCCTCACATCTGGGGCTCAGTTATCACCCCCTACCCCCGCCCCCCTCCATTCCCAGGGGTTACTGTGAGGTCTGTGTCCCTCCTCTCCTGAGTTCCTCCTGTCTTGCAAGCACTACATTTCTTTCTTTTTCATCAAGGCAGCGCTGTATCCTGGCAGATGGACATTCATCCAGACAGCCACGGCAGTCTGAGGTGTGAACAGCGTCTTGGTGACAGTGGAATCAAGCTAGCAGGAAACAATACTGTTACCCAATTTACCAGTATCCCATGTCTTTCCTATTTTCAGATCAGCATCTTCATGACCCACCTGTCCAACTATGGGAATGACCGTCTGGGACTGTACACTTTTGAGAGCCTGGTCAAGTTTGTGCAGTGCTGGACCAACCTTCGATTGCAAACATTGCCCCCTGTCCAACTTGCAAAAAAGTACTTTGAAATCTTTCCCCAGGAGAATAATCCCTTGTGGCAGGTGAGAAGGCAGCTTTAACTGCTCCTAGTGGTTTTCAAGAGGTATGTCCCACATTTAAAGTGTGGCAAGACTGCTGGTCCAGAGCACAGAGGGGTAATGCATAAAGCTTTTTAGGTTTAACCTCTGTGGCTTGAGGCTGCAAGTGGCAAATTGCAAGGTGGAAGGGATGGGGAGTAGGAGCAGCAGGACATGGTCACGGTGTGAACTTAGGGACAGGGATGACTGTCATAAGTGAGTAGGGGGCAAGCTTGTAGGCATTTGGGTCATTAAAGGGCTTATATTAGAGCAAGCTGCTGTGAAATGTTAAGTGTGCAAGGAAGAACCCTGTTTGGTGCTGGAGGAGTTTGCAGGCGTGTTAATGTGATTAATCTTAAAGTAATTTCACACTGCAGAATTCATGTTCATTAAATAAAAACATGCTTATTCCATTTTATCCTAGTGCAGCAGCTCTCTGCGTGGTAATGAGCAGATGAAATTAACTGAAGGTGATAGAGTTGTCTGTCTGCCAGAAGTTCACAGATGCTGAGCTGTACTATTGTGGTGGCCCAGCCCAGCATGGCTACACAGGGCAAGGCCTGTGGTTAACACTCTCAGAAGGACCTTGGCTACTGTGTCACTCTGGAGCTTTTGGAAACGTTCCCCCATGTTTTTACTTAACTCTTCTTGGTGCCTGGCAGAGCAGCAGTGTGGCTGTGAAGTGTTCTTCATATGCTAATAGTATTTTCCCAAGAGGACTGGCCTTCCAGCTTTTCCTCCCCTTTCCCATTAGCTCCTGTGGTAGAGCTTAATCCCATCATTTGTGCTGCAGAATCCCTGCGATGATAAGAGGCACAAGGATATCTGGTCCAAAGAGAAAACATGTGATCGACTCCCCAAGTTCCTCATCGTGGGACCTCAGAAAACTGGTAATGCGAATACTTTATCTAAAGATAGATAGCAGCTTCCATCTTATTCCTCCAGAGATGAGAGCTGGAAAGGTCTGTGGTTTAGATCTGTACGGCTGCCCTTTGTGCAAGCTGGCAAATAGCCACATTTCAGAGAATCTCAGATTTTTCAAACCTAAATCTGGCAAGTCTATCAGCACTTTGCATCCTGGCGTTTTGCTTGGCTTGGTCCTGATTTGCAGAGAAAAGCCCTACCTGCAGAGTTGTGTTTTGGCTTTTCCGTGTAAGCTCAGAGAAACTGTGACCTTTCTTAGTGTGTCACAAACCTAAGCTGTCAGCAGGACTAAACGTACACGCTTAGCAAAGGTTACAATGAATGCCCCCTAGTGCTTTTATTGCAACAGATCTGTGTACCCACTGCACGCTCCATGTCACTGTCAGCGGGAGGTAGAGATCCTCTTTTCTCTGACCTCTGTCACCATCACTTAACTGCTGTGGTATTGTGGTTGGCAGTGACTTGGATGTATATACTGTACTGAGGAGTCCCTTCTAGGCTGAAGAGAGCAAAATCTCTTCAGCCAAAGCCAGGTCTTCAAACCTTGGCTTTCTCTGTAGTGCAGTGAAACAGCAGTTGCCAACTATGCACAGCAAATGGTGATCCTGGCCTTGGGAGGAAGCTTGTCCCAGCCAAACTGCTGTCTCCTGCCTGTGTCACTATGAAGCTCTGTTGGTGTCTGTGCAGCAAGAGCCCTCCCGTATCATGGCCCAAGCTTGCAATGACACCGTAAGAAAACCCTTCTCTCAGCTGATCTATTGGCCTGCTGGAGGCCTACAGCTGTGTGCTGAGCAGGATTATTCGCGTTGGCTGGGTAAAGGGAACACATCTATAGCAGAGGCAGGCCAAGGCATCTCTAGCTGAATTCTCATCTAAGGACACTAATGTTGTCCCTAGCTCATCTCCTTCCCAAACACATGATGCTGTCCTGTGGTGCCTAGGCCACCTCCTGTTTGGCAGGTATGGGTTCTACCATGTGACAGTGTGGCTATGCCACCAGGGAAAATAAGGTGTGGGGGTCACTGACATGGGTGACAGCTGTCGTGCTAAGGAGGTGACTTAAATCAGCTGTATGAGCTGAAATGTGGTATTGAACTCCTCAGTGAAGTTAAATCCCAAAGTGCTTGGTGTCACTGCTGTTGTAACCTGCATGAGTTAAGGGGTGGGTTAGCCACGCATGGTAGGAGTGTGCCCAGCTGGGGACTGTTTGTTGTGGTGTAGGTAGCGCCTTTCATTCAGCCAAGCATTATGTGTGACCCAGGTCCTGTTAACTGGTTCATGTTGCAGGCACAACAGCTGTGCACTTCTTCTTGACCATGCATCCAGCTGTCACCAGTAACTTCCCAAGTCCATCCACCTTTGAGGAGATACAGTTTTTTAATGGACCCAACTATCATAAAGGAATCGATTGGTAAGAACCCTGACGCCTGTTCTTCTGGGATAAGATGCGCCCATGTTGTTTTCTCCCGAGTCTCTCTGTATGTCCACCTCAGTAGCGTCTCTATTTCTGAGCAGCTGTTTTCCTGCTAACCCAACTGCTTAGTCCCAGGAGCAGGACAGGTAGGTTCTGATTTGACTGACTGTTCACCAGGAGGCTTGTAGGCATGATTTAGCTTTAAAAATTCAGTCTTTGTTGAATGCACTGCTGTCATGAGGCTTCTTATCCTTTGATATGCAAAACAGACAACAGTGTGCTCACTAAAAAGTTCTTTGTGGTTTCCAAGTTAAGGAGCCAACCTCCCTACTGTTGTTCTGAGCCCTTTAGACTTGGAGCCATCACTGCATTCCTTGCACAGGCTCTAGTGTCCACATGCATACCTTCATCTTTACCTGCAAAAGTATGCAATTAGGATAAAGTGTTTCCACCTGGCAGGGAAATTCTAGTATCACTATGGCACTATTATGCCACTATGTTTCTAGGCAAAAAAATTTTAAAGGAGTTTCTTGCTCGAAACATTAACTTCAGGTCAACTGTGGCACTGCACTCCCTCGTGTGTGGCTCTAAGGGACAGCTGTGTGGCAATAAGGCATTCTGCTGTGGGATTTCTTTGCCTGTCAGCTGTGGGAGATTTTGTCTAACTTCTCTGATCATTTAGAGGACCGTTGAAAAGATATTGGAAGGTGGTTGGTACTTAAGTGAAGTGTTCCGAGTCAAGCACAACAGAGCAGTTGCACTAGCTGACAGATGGGCCTCAAAAGCGTAGGCTTTTATGTGCATCCCCTGGAAAAGTCACTCAACTTGATTTGAGTGTAGCATCACATGCAAGAGGAGAATCTTTGTGTTTGGCATGGAATTCGAGTTCATTGTACAGCTTAAATTTCAGCAGAGACCAGTCTTCCAGTGCTTTTACAGTGCCCTGTCTCCCCATTACCCTCTACCCTACCATTACTTGAATATGTTACAGTTTCCACTTTACTAATTTGACAAGCTCCTGTGAGGCAGAGCAGAGCTCTTTACCCTGCATCTCAGCTATGGACCGAGGTACAAAGAGACAAATGATTTAGATGGGTTTAAACAAACGGTCAGTGGCAGGGCAGGCAGCTGATTCTGACCTTACTTTTGGACAAAACCTCTTTTCTGTAGAGCGTGCAACTAGTACCCTACTCTCAGCCTTTTCCTTCCACTAAGGACTTGGGGAACACACTCTCAGCAAAAGACTTTCTTAGCCTTTTATGATCTCCAACTTTCTATGTTGTGCTCCACCACCCCTTTCCAAGTCATTTCTCTGCCAGCTCTGCACCTGTTTGCCCATTCATTGCATTACTGGGGAGGTGCAGTTGTTCTGCAAACTGTATCTGTTGAAGAGGCACAAGATCATTTTGTCATGTGACATTTCTTTGTTGGGCTGTGCTGCTCACCAACATCCCATCTGTTCGGCAGGTACATGGAATTCTTTCCCATCCCCTCCAATGCCAGCACAGACTTCATGTTTGAGAAGAGTGCCAATTACTTTGACACAGAGGTGGTACCAAAACGTGGTGCAGCCCTGCTGCCTCGAGCCAAAATCATTACTGTTCTAATCAACCCTGCTGACCGAGCCTATTCGTGGTACCAGGTAACTTCGCTGCACTGTTCTGTGGGTGAGGGCCAGAGAGACGTTCCAGTGGGGTGAGGTGGAAAGCCCAGGGCCTAAAGCCCATGGATCCGTTCCCGTAGAGGGGCCAGGGGACTTGATGCAGGCTGCCTGCAGAGTGTGGACAGTTACAGACAAAGGCATTGATGGGTGGTTGTGCCAAGTGAGTGGAGTCTGCACAGAGATGTGATAGATAAAATTTTGTGTTCCTACTCCTAAATTTAGCTTACGTTTTTCAGCACCAGCGTGCTCACAATGACCCTGTGGCGCTCAATTATACCTTCTACCAAGTGATCTCTGCGAAATCCCAGGCCCCTCAGGAACTGCGCAACCTGCAAAGCCGATGCCTGCTCCCTGGCTGGTATTCAACTCACCTAGAGCGCTGGCTAACATACTACCCCTCTGGGCAGGTAGGAGGTTTGACAGAGGCTCTTGTGGAGCCCCTTGCAGGTTTAGTGGAGAGGAGAACAAACTGTAACACATGCATGTGCCCCCCCCACCCCGTTTTCATTTCACCTTCTATCTTGTCTTTTGGAACAAGAGCCACCACTTCCTTCCTTCTTCCTATTATGAGCTGATAAGAAATCAGGCTTGAATACTCCAATTTTGCATTTTATTGTATTTGTAAAAGTAAATGAGTGCAGGGGGATACTGTGATCTCCCAGACCGCTCCACAATATTGAGAAGTTCAGCAAGAACAGCAGTGTTAGCACTCCCTTCCTTTCATCTTGGCAGCCTGCAGCCCAGGGACCCTCTTCAGGCCCAGTAAGTAAGTGTTCAGCTACTTGCTGCAGTTTCATGGGTTTAGAGAGAGGCTCTTGGACTCTGTCACTTGTTAGTTTCTGTGTTGTGAAGCCTTTAGCTGTCTGCTGAAGGGAAATTTTGGTGCCGAGATGTCAGGATTCTGTGTTTTGTGGAAAAAGTCAATTAATAGACAGTATAGATCGTTACTGTCTCTAAATTCCCAAGAAATTTATAAACTGTCCAACACACTGTGAATCAGGATGTGTTCTTTCAAGTTCCTTTCTGCTGCTGGGATTATCCTCACAGTCTGTAATCTGGCAGAGGCTTATAATGCCCATTTAGTCTCTTATTCTCTGACAAAGCAGCAGCCTAAACCATACATGACAGATCTGCCAAGTTGAAAAGAGACATGGGAAAACATTCTTGGGCTTCTATCTCATTGCCTCATTCCTGGAGGTTACTGCTGTGAGGAATAATAGAGCCAGACACACCATCCTTGTACTTACTGTGGGTCAGGGTCTCCTACTTCAGTTCATGCGACTATTTTTCTGTTCTGTTCTTTGAAATAGGTAATTAATTAGCACAAATGTTATTTGTTATTGTCTATCATACATGTAACAGGAGAATAACCATAGGTTACAGAAGAATACTTAGCAGAATGGCTGCTGAGATCAAAAAAGAATACATGAGGTTTCCAAAGACAATCTATAAATCATGCTACTGATGGGCCTTAGTGCTTAGTTACAGGGCATTTGGCCAAAGGCAAGTTTATTAAGCAAAGCCTGTCATGATCTACTGTTTTATGGTATTTGTGGCCTGTATCAAAACTTCTCTATCTGTGGTGACAAACGGGCCATATCCCCTCACCGTGTTGCTCTAGAATAAACAGGCTTTGGCAGCCTTTACTCATACGCACAAAGGCCAGGGGCAGTTTTGAGATCCAGGAAGCTCTCGCATGTCATTCAGCACAAACTGTCAGAGGCTAAGGCAGCTGCTCTCTTTTCAGCTTCTCATTGTGGATGGCCAGGAGCTGAGACAGAACCCTGCCTCTGTAATGGACAACATCCAGAAGTTCTTAGGAGTTACACCGCTCTTTAACTACACCCAGGCCCTCAGGTAGGGAAATTGGTTTGGGGAGGATGCTTTCTTAGCCAAGTGTGATACTAATAAGCACTTGATTGGAAGAATACTTAGCTCTGACTACATGACCTGCTAAGGTTTCAGAGGTATGCCTAACCCTAAAATTAGGTTCAGATAGCATGAGATGCTATGCCAAGACTGGAATCATAGCTTAGTCTTTCTAGAAATGATAGGGGAAGGGGTGTTTTTTGGCACTGTCATGGAGAAGCGTGAAGTTGCTCACAGCAGTAATTACAATTTGGTCTTTGTGGTTTCAGAAAAGGTGCTGGAATTATTAGCACTCCTTATGCTTTGTGTTATACCTATATCTGACAGAAAGTAGAGGAGGTATGATAAAAAAATGTGTGATGAGCTGCTCATATCTTCAACCAGATGGAGATTAGGGACACATTGCACAGCTTTGAGGTAAAGAGCCTATTATTACAGAAGGCATGGAGTTGACAGGTGCCCAGAGCTATCTGAGGAAGTGTTAGCAGAGGCACTACCTTACTGTTACTAAGTTGAAGAATGTTACTCAGCCATTACTGTGATCCTGCCCAAAGTGCAAGTGCAATTAATCTGAATAGATTAACTGCTATTTGAAGGTGAACTGTGGACATATCAGTCTTCAGTGAAAACTCTGCAAGCCCACTGGAGATCCTGAATATTGTTCCTTGCAGCTGCAACCTGTTTTCCCATCTTCTCTGCTATCACAGCCTATGCTAGTTGAGGGTAGTGGGTGGTGCGCATGTGTGTAGGCAATTGGCAGTTGTCCCTTCCTTTAACAGTAAAGAGTTGTTTTCCAAGGGGATGTCACGTGGCTCCCCAGGGGAGGCCAGATTTAGAGAAATGGCAGATTACTTGAAAGCCTTACTTGCTGAAGCCCATGTGGTGATGGTAAATGGACTATTTACAGTAGTGGTACTGGGTGGTACCTTCAGCCAGGGTCAGAAAATAAATGGTATTGGTCAGCTGGCCTCAGAGTTTGGTAGAGGTACTTGCTCAAACCTCAGGCTCACCTTTGGCCAATTGAGGAGACAGGACAGACCAGACCAGACATGGTTCCCAGCATTGCCTTATACCTGTGTTTAAGCAAGAAAAGAAAAACTGACTCTTTAAATGGTCGGGGGATTCTCTAATACTTCTCCATGAGGAGATGTAAAAGAATTTACATACAGTAAAACATTGATTATTATTCTCCCCCCACCCCAAGCCTAACAGACAAATATTGTAACACCACATTACCTCTGAAATTTGCAAAAAGCTGAAACAGTCATGGTTGCAATGGATTTCTTGTCAAAGTAGTCAAGTGCTAAAAAAAAAGGAATCAATATCACAAATAAATAAATAAAACCCAAACCCAATTTGTAAAGCATTGAAATGGAAAATACCTATGGAGTTACTTAATTTCTGCTGCTACTAATTGGGCATGTGGCCATATCTTTTAAAGACAAGTGTCCTTTTCAGATTTGATGAAGCAAAAGGATTTTGGTGCCAGCTGCTAGATGGAGGAAAAACTAAATGCCTAGGAAAGAGTAAAGGAAGAAAATACCCTGATATGGATTCCTCGGTGAGTAACTGTCTCAAATCTGTTGGCAGCAAGAGGTGTAGAAACGTCCCAGCAAACCAACCTGGATTTTCTTATCATCTGTGTCCTAGATTACCTATGGATGTGTTGAGGGTAACATTTTCTTTCACACTAATGTGGTCTGTGTTTTCCACACAGTCACGGCTGTTCCTAAGAGACTTCTACCGGGAGCACAACATTGAATTATCCAAGCTGATGAACAGACTTGGGCAGCCCCTTCCAACCTGGCTCCGAGAGGAACTGCAGAACTCCAGCTGGAGCTGAGAGGGACTCCCTTGCCCCCAGTGCCATTGGGATGTGTGGTGCTCCAAAGTGTGCTATGATGCCATCTCTTGTCAAGCCAAAACAACTGGACAAATGAGGAGGAGCAGAGAATGTGCATGTGGAGCCTTTCCCCATCATTGGGAAGGGCTCCTGCCTCTGACACTGCCCTGGGGCATGGAGTGCAAGTCACATTCTTGAGTATTAATGGTGTGTTACACTTCGACTTTTACTTACAGGAAGGATTTGGAACACCTGCCCTACTTTGAGCAGTGGAAAGAGCATGGTTAACACTTTGTTTAAATTATTCTTCTCAGTATATGAAACAGGGACTAGCTGCAGGGTTAATGTATTACTCTTCTGAGTCCAGAAGTAAGCTATTAAGAGGTGAGCTATTGAGCCCACTGCTGAGAAAAGAGCAGCAGCTTAATAAAAGGGGAATCTAGTCCAGTGAACCCCAGCTTTTATCCAGTAGTCTGTTTGGCAACAGCAAGGTACAAGAATGCCTTGTTCTTCCCCATGCAGGGTACAGTGGCCATGATCATTACTTACAGTGCCACTGTGTGTGGCTGCTGGGGACTGCACCTTCTTGGAGGCTGATGTAATAGATGTAAGATTGTTTCTCCTTACCTGCAGCATTGTTGGTGTGATACAGTGTCCAGTGTCCAAAGGGTCAGTGGGCAGTGGGAGATAAGGTAAAGCTGCAGATAGTGACACACAGAATTAATTTGTTTTCTTAGGGAAAAGGTTGCTATATGTGGCAACACAGCAAGTATTTCTCTGCAGGGACTTTAGACATTTCAAAAGATAACCAAGGAGCCATATGTCCCCTTAGAGCACTCTGGAGGCATGTGTTAGTGCAGTACAGCAGCCGGGGGAGGCAAAGCTCAGGTATTGTAAAATAAGGCTGATACAGCTGAAAACAGACAATTCAGTTCCCCATGTCTGATCAGCTTAAAAAAAAAAAAAAAAAAAAAAAAAAAAAATGTTTTTCTCTTTCCAACAGCTCCAAGGCCCCTACCACATATGCTGATAGCTAGCACCTCTTTTAATTCCCTTGCTATCAAAGGAGAAAAGCAAAAAGCAGTTAAAAGTATTGTTCAGATATAAAGGGAAGGCTTAGAGTTAAAGTGGTTTCCTATGTCCAAAAGGGGCTGTTTGTTTAGTTTACTACTTCTGCACATAGTCAAGTAAGTACACTAAGGTGCTTTGCCTCCTCCTGTAGTTGCCGGATAATTATTCTCAGAGGAAATCCTCCATCATGGTTGTACATGTTTTCTGTCACTGAGCCATGGGCTTCTGGAATTGTGTGGGCCATCGCCACTCCCTCCCAGGCACCAATAGTCCTTGGAGATTGCTGCAGTTCCAGAGGACAGAGGACATATGAACACAGATTATGGAAACTCCCACAACTGTCATAAGCTCCTTTTCTCCTATCCAGAGAGAAGTTGCTTCAACCAAGCTTTTCCATTGAGCCTTAGGTATTGTGTATTTCTGAATGAATGGTGCATTTACCGTTGTATGTAAATGTATATAGTATGCAATATAGTATTTTATTTCATGTGCCCTTGGAAAGGGTTATTTTGTGCAGCCAAAAAAAGGACAGAAAGACTAGAAACCCCTCTCTCATTCCTGGTGGAGAGAAGAGCCTGACTTCCTGCACTGGATTCATGTATAGCATCATTCACATTGAATGATAATGAAGAAATTCTTGGCTCTCGAAGCTGAGCACAAGTGTCTGAATAAAGGCTAGAAGTAGTAGTAAGTGGAGAATCAATAAATGTACTACTTATTTTTCTTCTTTGTGATGACTTGGAGTGATGTCATGGACCTAAGCTGGTAGAAGGGTAAGAAAAAACAGAAGAACCTACTCCAGGCCTTACAGCTGGTATTTGGGAAGGCAACAAAGGTGTTTAACTTAACATTTGTAACAACACAGAAACAGTGTCCTAAGGCTTGTTTCTCTGCAAGTGCTCCTGTAGGCTTGCAGAAGCTGGCATAGCACACAACCTGTAGTTTAAGAGAGTCATTCTTACTGGTTTGCACTAGTGATGGCTTTAGGGCCATCCCTGGCTTCTGCAGTAGTTTCCAGCTGCTGTGCTGCAGCAACAGAGCTTTGCTGTGCACCTCCTGTCCAGGTGTGCTCTGTCACCTGGCCTCGGCCAGCAGACCTAGACTAATAAGCAACCTTACATTGAACTGGAAGCAAAACATTGTTTAAATAGTCACAGTTGTGTCAGCATTATAAAACAGCCTTACAGCTCTCAGTTCACCAAGCACGTCACAAATAAACACAGCAGCAGCAGAGCAGCTATTTTTGCGTGCTGCCACAGGAGGAGGAGGATCCCAGGACCAATGCTACTGATGCTCTATTAAACACAGTATCCTGCTCTTAATCCATTATAGGGTATCGCTCACTTACACAATTACTTCATGCTTTACCTCAGACTATGGTACATCTTTGAGGAGATGGTTTTAGACATTAAAAGAATCAAGGTATCAGGAATAAATGCTGGGAGGGGCTCACTGAATGTCAGGGTTAGCTTACTGATGATAGTCCTTCACTCAAGGCAGCAAAGGACAGCTTGTTCTTACTGCTTGTGCTAACAGCAAACAAATCACCTGCTGTGGTCAGATCCAAATGTGGGACATCCTTATCTGATCTAGCTGATGAAGAGTTATTTTCAAATCTGGTAACTCCCTCTGACAGTACATTGCTGCAGAAACTACCTTCTTTCCAGACATCTCTTCAAAGCTGTGGAAACAAACACCCCCTCCTAAGAGAAGCTCTTAAAATATCAGCAGCTCTGTGATACCAAAAAGCCAACAAAAACATCTTTTCTAGCAGGATACACTGGTTACTAGGATACTGACCCATTAGGCACTTACACATTACAGACCCTCACACTTCATTTTGATAGTGGAAATAAACCTCATCTTCTTACCTCACTCTTTAGTAACAGGACTTCATGGTAAGCAGTTCACTTCTAAGACAAGGAAAACAGTAAGCACAAAACATTACCTGAAAATTTTTTTGTAATGTATTAAAAATTGTAGTCCAATACATAGGAAACTGACCCATTTAAAAAGGAGTGATTTGACCCAGGTATCAAAAAGGCATGTAATTGTAATAGAAACAGTAGCCAGGTCATATCACTCTTCAGAACTAGAAGGGTGTATGAAAGGTGAGAATTGGCAAAACAAACAATACAATTTTTTTTTTTTTTTTTTTTTTTTTTTTTAAGAAAGCCATCAGTATCTATATACACCAACCTCAGAAAAGAAAGCTCAGCATATGAAGCTGGAACTTCTACTCACACACAACCTCTGGAATTGAATTGGGAAGATACTTAAAAGTAGGCTGCTAGCTCTTCCTACTAGGTACAGGAAATACTGGTATGAGTCTCAACTATAGGGTGAAGACCTTTTAAGGGAACTGGAAGAATGTCTCTCTAGGTGGCAGCATGTATCAACTCTATGTAAACATCTGCAGTTTTCAACTAATGACAACACTACAAAGGCAGAAGTCTGCAGCTCCCGAAGTCAGAACAACACACAAGAGTCTAGCTATATGAATCTAACAAGCAACTTGATCAAATCCTGATGTTTTTCAGCCCTCACAGTTGGTAAGAGAATCCTTGATTCTTTGCCGGTCATTTTGCTGTATCAATAGTAACATGGCAAGAAAAGCAATGACAAACAAACACAACTGAACATGCCACATGAATCTGAAACAAACCTGTTCACCCCCTCCGCCTGAATCCTGAGTGTCTCCTGGCTGACATGGTGCAGCTGCAAGCAAGAAAACAAGACAGTAGGAGCTAACACACAGAGGCTAAAACACACACAGGCTAAAACACGCATGGGCACACGTGTTTTCAGCAGGCTGCGTCAAGCCAGGAATAGTATCATCTATCACACAGCAAGACATGGCTTGAGCTCTGGTACCTCTGCTCCAGTCATCAGGGCTTTACCTACAGTTTATTTCTTTCCCCTTTTTCTTAAAGGCAAGGGTTGGGGGGGGAGCATAAACACTGAGCATTGTTAAGATTAGGAACTAATGCTTGCCTCTGGGAAACAATTTGCAAGCTGGTTTTGCTACAAAAAAAAGTATTCCCGACACTCATCTCCACTGCTCTTGAGAATAATATAGAAATAATTTATTAATCCATCTATTTTTCGCTTTCAAGAGTGGATTTCTTCCCATTCTCATCTATATAGACTTACCAACTTGCCAGTCTCCAAAATGCTTGTAAACGAGCACATCCATAATGGTGACACTGCCCCAGCAGTCTGAAACCCAGCTCATGTTTATTTCACCTATGGTAACAAATGATCTTAAATCAGGCTGATCTCAGAACCCCTCAAGTCATTGGAAAAGGTGCATTTCAAGACTTAGAACAACAATGTGTTGACACTAAGGCCCTGCACAATGGCTGCCCTTTAAGCCCCCAACTTCCTGACAGAGAAGCTCTCCTGGCTGACTTAAATGAGGCAAAAAGTAAAGCATGACATGGAAGGAAATTGTGGGAACCCAGTCCCCATTCATAGTGCATGCTATCTATGTACATGTACTATATACAATACACTTTTAATGCATTTCCAGCATTTTCCCCATCTTGTAGCTCACATCCCCTTCATGGCAATAAATTGTGCAGTGCGGCAATGAATGCCATAACTGTAAGCAGGCAACACCAACAAGAAAAACGTCACTTACTTGCTTACAGAGCACTCACTTGTCTTTACAACAACAAGAAACACTATACAGTAGTGAAGTTACCTTCTAACAGCACACAAAGCTTCCATTTGGACAATACCCCTGAGTAAAAGCATTAACTAGTCATAGGCTCAAACAAAAACCCTAGCACAGAATAGCCCCAAGCTATTGCAGATTAATGCAGCTTTTACAGATTAATGCCACTCTTGGACAGGTGCCTCCACTACCCTGCCCCAAGTGCAAGTATCCTTAAAATGGAAACAGGAAGCAGAAAGAAGTTCACAAGCCACATTTGAATTGTGCTCGGGCAGAGGGGTAGTGAGATGGGAGGTAGTTAAAAAAAAACAAAAAGTTTTTATTTAAGAAAGACCCTCTTTACCATAATCATGTCATGTGGCACTTAAATTTGGGCACAGAAAGAGAAAACACAAAACATTCTAAATAATAAATAAACTGTAGTTGAGAGCCAATCATTCTATCAGTAGGGCTTAAAAGCAAAGTCAGTCATACAACAGTCATGGTCATCAAATGCTGAGAAGTCCTCGTGGCACAACCTGCCTTTTTTTTTTTTTTTTTTTTTAAACTAAGCTGGAAAAAGGAAAGGCATCAGTAGCAGACTGTAAGCACACTTCTGTTTCAGCACACTTCCCCCCAGATGCATCCTAGAAAATTCATTTTAATACCCTGCCCCTCTCTTATCGCCTAGGTAAGAAAAATACAACTTCCCAACTCCTACATAAAACAATTTCAAATTGATGTCCTGTTACAGCTGACTGATTTATAGCAGGAGGTGGTGATAAACTTTATAGATACTTCAACACTTACTCCATTTCCATTGACTCTGGCATTTGCAAGGCTGTTCAGTGCACTCTAGCACTGTGTAGCCATAGCCGAGCTAGTGCTAAATAAGCTGGGAAAGTAAAAGCCTGTATTCTGCTCCAAAATACAACAGTGCTAGGCTTGATAAAATCCAAACCCACGCAAAGAATTAAACAGTTTAGGTTCAACAACTCCCCAGGAGGCTATTTCTGAATGGAAAATACATATCCCAAATAAATATTAATAACAGTAAAGAAAACTAGACAGAAACACACTTTTCGGCTAACTGCAGCTGTACCTGTTGCTAGGCACGTTGCTTCATCAGATGACAACTCCAACTCAACTTGTTCATGGGCTGTAAAGACACTTTAGTGTCCAAAGGCAAATACTGTTCTGCTAACTCATATTCCTGGAAAGTGCTTCCAAAGGAAAACTTTCACAGGCAAGAAAGATAGTTGTAGGTGAGCATGTCCAGAGAGGGAGGAGGGGAATCGACCCTCTCAGAGGTTGGCATGCCTGATCTACACAGAAAAAGGCTATCTGCAGCACGAGATGTCTTCCAAGGAATAAGGCTTGCAATGACTAAAACCTTTATTTTATCCATTCCATAAGAACAAGAGTCACACTATTCCTTCCAGCAAGCCAAACAGCCAAAAGTCCAGATGCAATGTTGGCATGTCGTCTACCAACCACACTAATGCCAAGATTTTACCCCTAAACACTCAGAAACTCTGCAGGGATCAACAGGTTAAGTTCTAGAAACACTGCTGTCTCAGATACAGGGTAAGAGTGCATACAAAGACAAGGGTAAAGGGTAAAGACAAGGGTAAAGACACTACATGGCCACCCACTAACGTCCTCAGGAAAGGGGAGGCGGGGGGGAAGGCCCTTTCACTTACAGTACCTCATCTGTATCTTCTCACACCCTCTCCCTGACATTTTTTTATATATGGCCCCCACTGTATAGAGAGAGAGATATATATAAAATGAGACACAGAGGGAATTTCCAACTTTAAGGAGTTGCTTGTAAGTATCCTAACACTGGAACACCATCTTCTTTTATCTGCATTCTTGGACAAAGCATCAAAATGCACATCTGTGCACCATGCCAAATTGTTTAGCTCAAGCACCCATGAAACTTCAAGTGCAGACAGTGGGTTAACTCAGAGTACAAGGCTGCTCTTAGTGCAATGCCCTAATTAGGACTATTAAGCAGTTTGATCTTCAACACTAGCAGGACAGTGAAAACCGCCCTACATCTATCTTGCAGTAAAGACATCAGCCATTTCTCAGCTGGTTTCATCTGCACCTGTACAAATTTGACTTCTCCAACTCCCCACTGAAGTGAGCTGTTATTTCCAGAGACACTAAAAGCTGAAAGGGAAAGTACAATTCCTGTGGTCACAAGAAGAAACAAATCTGGCAAGTGAAAGCAAGTAATTGTGAACAGAGAACACAGGAAGTAGTCTGAAGACCTCATTCGTCTTACCTTCAAGGAACAGACAGTGAATTAGACTTCACCAAACATGACAATAACCCATTGCAATAACCCATCACAGAATATCATCTGTCTTCATGCAAGTGGGGGCCAGGCCCTATCCAGACAAATACCTGTCGCTATTAGTACTGACTAAATTCAGCATTTGCTACCCAGCCTGGGAAGAGGTAGTTGCCAACACAAAGAACAGCTTCTCAGCTATGTAAAACCATTTCTAGAAGAGCTCTAAAGCATCCAGCTGTTGTGGCAGCTGCCCTTCACTACAGCTACTTCACGTGTTGCTGGTAAGAGTGAGGACCTAGAGAACATTTGCTCTGAGTGAAAAAACACATGGATTAACTGAAGTCAAAGGAAATTTGAGTTGGCTGCAACCTCTGCTCTCTTACAGGTCATCTTCTGAAATGTCTTTTTCAGAACTTCTGAGCCTCAGTATTTTCCCCATTCCTGGAACAGTGACCAAACTAACAAGACTGCACTGGCTAATAATTTTTCTGCCTTAATAGTAGATTAATGCTTCTGGGGCCACCAGGGCTCATCTCATCTCTCATAAAAGAAAAATACCTCAAGAACCTCCCAGCCACATGGCGAGAAAAAACATCACCATCTCCTTTCTCACTTTCTACTTTATCCTGTCCTGGCTCAGATATATTTCCATGGGATATGGCTCAGGAACAACAACAGATTAACAGATGCAGAGATCCAAGACTGAAAGTGTGTTCTGGAAGACCTGAATAAATGAGGGTATAGCACCTCCACACAGCTCCCATCTCTGTCTGCTCACTCTGAGGAATTTCTTCAGAGAAAGGACTAGAAAATTCTGAAACAACCGACCTGTGCCTCATACCACCAAGCTGCTTGTTCAATCAATGTCAGCCTGAGGTGAGATTCCCTGGCTCTTCCTCTGTTTGGGCTCTGCAGCTGCTGGAAGACAACTCTGGGTCTGTCATATGGAAGCAGTGCAATCTGTATGAGGGCTAGAATGGGTAAAATAACCAAAGAGAGAAAGTTTTGAGCACAGTGAAAGATAATGGGCATTGGGATTTCTTTTCTGTTACGGTCTTTATGGGGACTACACAGAATGAAAGCAAGTACACTTCCAGATAACGTCCATTCTAACCTCACGGTAAGCAGCTCCACTGTATTTTCCCAAAACAAGGATACTGGTTACAGTGCTTTCATGTTCCTGGTGTTTTTTAATTACAGTAGTCTGAAAACTTGCCTGCTCAGGATCTAAGTGTAGTCTTCTAATAGATATCACAGATAAGGCTCTGCCATTTCATTTCCCTATTCAGTCTGAATCCTCAATGCAGTAACAGTCACTTCTGCTCCTGATATTTAACACGTTCAGCTCTTTTGCCCATTTGACTTCTACTTCTTTCCTTCTAGAAGATGCTCCCCTCTTTTCCCCTAATTTTATCCTATAAGCAGTAGAAAGGAAAATATTAGACTTTATTAGAAAAATAATTTCTCTCTGAACTCCTTTCCCAGTTCTGAACATGCAAGAACCAGAGAGCACAGAAAGTGCTCCAGGAACCTAAACCTTCCAGACATCAGGCTGTGCTCTTCAGTCAAATCCAGGAGTTTTGCCCAGTAACAGGCAGCTCATAATCAACATGGAGTTTAGTTTAAAACCCACAAAACTTAACACATTCTTACGAACATCAGCATTTATAACTAGCATGTAACTAGATGCCTTATGGAGGAATACCAGGGGCCCTAAGGAGATCTTTAAATAGTTACTGTTGCACAATCAGAAGTAGAGGAACCTCAGTCACGCTCTCTGGCCTGTGCAGTACACAAAGTCAAACCAAAGGAGCCCATTCATCTGTTTTGCCCTATGCCTATGAGCTAGATTGTTTATTTTTTAAGAGTATCATTGCAAATATCAAATACAAACAGGCACATATTTCTAGCTTGCAGAAACAAAAAGCTCCCCGTTGTCATTGGCTAAACCCAAGTAAGAAGCAAAATACGTTACTACTGAGAAATGGATTCTTAACATCCATCAACCATCTGACTTCCAGTTTTAAAAGCCCTGAAATTTATGTGCTTCTATGCTTACAAATAGCAGTAGCCTTTTAAATTTCCTTGGCATAAAAACAAAAGCTTTCTAAAATTAATTTTCTGCAATGCTATCCCTATTGGATATCTTGCATAGTCTACCAAACAACTCTAAACGCATGGTAACAGACCCCTAGCCTTCTTTAACAATTGCATCAAGGGTGAGCAGCTACTGTTTTGCACAATATTTTGGAAATACAAAGGTCTGCATTACCACACAATATCACTAGTGTCAAGACCAGGAAAGGAACCTGGTGGCTGGCAGAAGTGTTGGCAGAATATCACAGGCTTAGCACCAACTCCCCTGACACCCACCAACGACCCAATCCGCACGTACCTCAGCCTCTGCAGAGGCATATCATTCTCATAGCAGTACCATACAAGAAACCATTGGCTCACAGCTTGTGTAAAACCTCTGGCCACCTGCTTTGTGCTGGACTGCTGTTCCCCAAACCAGCACAGCTATTTGCCAAGGCTCGCAGGAGCTCCCACTGACACACAACTGGCCAGCTCCATCAGACTGTCAACATCATAGCAGAGAGAAGAGAGAGTCAGTCTAAGAAAACAAGTGTTTAATCAGGAAACAAGAAGAGACAAGGGATAAGAAACTGATTACAGGAGAGTAATACCCCAGCCAAAAGAAACACGATTGTACAACTCAGAACAACCAGAATCAAAACATCCTATGAGCCAGCAGTGCCCAGTGAGGGACACTCTTGAGAAAGAGCCCACTTCTGGCAGTCCCCAGGCAGCTCAGTGCAGTCATAGACTCTGACTGCCCAAGCTCCAGCCTCTGCCCTCAGCAGCTGCTGCAAAAAGCTGCAGAGGTGGCCCTGACTCTGCTAATCCAGTCTCAGCTTCTCTCAGCAGGAGGTGCTGAAAGGAATGGAGGGAGCACTGGCTGTGCACAGCAGTCCCAGCTTCTCCTGACAGGAGTTGGTGTGTGGAGTAAGAGAAGCCCATACAAAAAAAAAAGTTTACATATTTATAAATGCCAAAATAAATATTTAAGACAGAATCCCCCACCCCTCTAACACGTGCGTAATCACACTGCAAATTGCTCGCAGGACAGCCTCCAGGGACTCAGGGAAAAAAGCAGTGACTACACCACAGGGCAGCCAGCTCAACTTCCTTCTCATTTCCTGATACTTCTGAAGTCTGCAGCCCACTGGGAAGGAGGAGGAAGAGCGAGCAAAGCAGAGCACCAACACGCAACAGTGCTGGAGAGGAATGTCATGGTATAAATACATCAGATCAGTGGTTTCCAACAAGTTAAAACTAAAATAAAAAAGACACCAGAAGGAAGGATGGTGTAAATGGAACTACAACTATGCGGGGCAAAGGGTTGTGTGTCCATGGAGCTCCACCTGCTGTCACGGCGAGAAGGTGGTCATTTCCAGAGAGACCCTTTGCCACAGCTCCTTTGTCTGCTTGCTGCGTTTTAGGTTCTGGAGAACATCATTAAACTGCATCATGCCCATGGGAGTCAGGCAGAAGGCGCTTCTGGCGCTGCGGATGGCATTCACAAAGTCGTCGTAGTCAGCTGGAGTGAGATGGATCAGCCGATGATGGATGTACTGGATGGGAACAGGGAAAGAGCCTTAAGGTATTTGCTCGCCACCCTCATGTTGGTGACACTCAGAGGAGGACTCAAGAGCTCCCAGGGTGATAGATCACATGATCCTGCTACCAGGTCCCAAGAGTCAGAGGCTCTGACAGAGGAGAGCTAGGTCAAAAGACAGCAGTGTTATATCTTACATCCTAACACGGCCAAGGCGAGTGTCCCCTCAGAGCATGAAAATGCACCACAGATCATCAGCAGGTGTTCTCTCCTTCATGAGCACCAAATTGTGTCACAGTACAGTGCAAAAGGGTCAGCTAACACTCCACCCCACCACCATCTAACTCTCACACCATTCATTCTGCAGGTTACACTTGGGGACCCAGCATGTTCACCAGACCTCTCCTTTGCTAAGGGGTAGGGAAGGAGTAATGCTTGCACTAAGTTGCTACAAAATATCTCTAAGGCTTAGCACTGTCACTTCCATCAGCTTCTCAACTAAGGCCCCAAAACTGCAGGTCCAGGTTTTAAGAAATCTATTTCCCTAATATAGCTCAGAAAAAGAGCTTAAGTAAAGAAGCTGTCATTTCTCAAAAATATCACCTAGGTGATAGGACAGCTAATCCAACCCAGACAGTATGTCTACAGAATCACCCTCTGGTCATTTATTCAAGAGAAGTAGGTACAGGTGGGGTGTCCTGTTTACACTGTTTTAAGGAACAGGCAGGTCTGGTATTCCAGCTGGCTCACTGAAACACATTTTTCCTGGTTTCAATAAATCCTGAGATATCTCATCCATACTGGTAGCTGACCAAGCCACTTCCACTATTAGTGCCAGCACTGGCACGCCAGACAGCCATGCTAGGGCTTCACAACAAGGGGAAGACAGGCTACAAACAAGGAAAGAAAAAAAAAAAAAAGATAGGCTAGGAAGGAAGGTGGACAGAGGGCTTGAAAACATAGCAAAGAAAAAGTACAGAAGTTAAAAGGTACAGGTAGCATTTGGAGGAAGAAAGAGGACAGGGAACACAGAACCACCCCATCCTTCATGGTTAGCAGAGGAGGTGAGAGGCCCTGGAAGAAGCAGTACAATGAGGTCCTTTGTATGCAGCCTCCATACAAGCAAGCGATGCTTATTCTAGTCCCTGCTGAGGGAGAGGGATGCATCAGGCAATGGACCAGTTTAGCTACGAGTACCCAAGGCCCCTTCCTCTCTGCGCATACACACACACAGGCAGTACCTGCAAGGCAGGCAATGGCCTGGCAGCTTTGACAGGCAAGAAGACAGGCCACACGTTACCTGCATGTAGGCCTGTTGGCACCTCTGCACCAGCTGGTGGAAGGCTGGGGTGCGCAGGTGGTTGTGCACATGGGCAGGGTTGAGCCTCTGTAGAGCTTCCATGATGATCTCCTGGAGCACAAAAGGGCTCAGCACCCCCTTGGCCGCACCAACGCAAAACTGATGCACGTAGTTTACACCTGCACAGGAAGAAGTCAGAACAATAGTGTTAAGGTAAGAGACACACAAGAAATCAAGTACTTGCCAGCAAGAACCTGGGTTTGGAGCACCTTCTCAGTGTAATATATCCTCCAGCAAGCTTAGGGGAGATAAGTCTAGCAAACTCATGGGGTCAAGAGATCATTCATCAGGTCTGAGTAGAGACCAGGTACCACCTTAGTCACTGATATTCCCAGTTCACCTGTCTTTAAAGGGGATATGAAAGAAAACTGATGTGGCAAGGTAACTAGAGGCAAGGACACCTCCTGCACCTCCTCCCATTGCTTCTTGCCTACCCATCTAGGAAGCACCTGCAACCCCAGCACTCAGGTCTTAGGGAGGCTGGAGAGATAATCAAGCTTCCCCACTGCTGCCTACAGTGGACCTCCCCCAGCAGCAGCAGGAGAAGCCACACCACTAGACAGGCTGTTTGCAGAGGGGTGACAAAAAAGATCCAAGAGCAAAGTGGAAGTAAAACCAAAAACCAAACAATTGGTCGTTTGAGCACCTACTGCTATACAAGGTCTTCAGAAGGTGTAAGTATACGTAAGAAAGAGCAATACCTACAAGATAGTAGAAAGGGAAAAGAAAAAGTTGTTATAGAATGGAAGAGATACAAGCTTTGAGCCCTGTCCAACCCCATGCACTTAATCCAATGCCTCAAAATTCAACAGCATGTCTACAGAACCCAGAAATGGGACAACTGCCTGGACGGAAGAGCAGCAGGGATCTTCTGAAACATTCTCAGAAATGGGATCAGATACCAGGCTCACCCAATCTTTGAAGTTTGACTCTTTGGAGAGCTTTTTCCCACCACGGTCCAAATCCCAGCAAGTGGATTTCTGCTGAAGTACTGCTCTGAGCCTTACCTAACTTTGCAGCTAACCCAAGGAGCCATTTTACATCCTCTGTGTAGGGTGGGCTGCGGGAGAAGTTGTTGGGATGGTCGTTGTGAGCTCTTCGGCCAAGCATCTCCAGAGCCAGCATCCCTGTGAGAAAGGGGCAGCCAGAGTCAAGCAGCACTTCTGCCCAGTAAGACTTAGTCTAGCACTTCACTCACTGCAACACAACCTGATTGGCCTGCCCTTCATCAGCAGAAAATTCCCTAGCTGGAAAGAGTCCAGAGTGAAATGAAAGGCCCATCTTGGAGCCTGTCACCACAGGCAGTATCTGCAAGAACGTCTGGATCTGCTGCTCCAGGCTGGGAAATCTGCACAGCCATCACACCTCACTAGAGCTGCAAAGAGACACTCCACTAGCATCTACAGCAGGATCAAGAAGATAGCCCCAAAGGCTGCACTACAAAAGGTGTCCTGAAAGCAACGCATTTGCTCCAAATTTTGCAACAGAGAAGCTACCCAAATCAACTTACTCAGTTGCAAAGACAACAGGCCAACACTGAGCTGCAGTATTGTCAATCTGCAAACATTTCACTTATTCCATTACAGTTCTTCAGGCAAATTCTCCCATTTAAAGAGTTTTAAAATACCAACAGGCACTATGTCTTCATCCTCCAGACCCTCTCCCTCCCTCCCCTCGCTTCTCTGTTATTCGGGCTATTAAATGCCTTTCAAAGCTTACCACTGTGACATTTCCAATGACATCAGCACCCCTTTCTGGCTAACAAGTACTTTCTTCTCTAGCTTTCAACAAAAAACCTCAAGCAACCTTTAGATAGCCTTCCTTCCATTTTCTTCCTGTTTCCCTTTGTTTGCTACCCTGTGCTGGCTTTGCTTATCTTAGAGGCTCCCTTCTCCCTCCCCAGGTATCCAGTGGGTTGGACCATGACTATGTACAAGTAGCTTACTGCAATCTAAGCTCAAATCAGAAACCCCAAGACTGATATCCTTGCACCGATGGCAGTTCAGGCAGAGACTCTATTTCCTCATAACCAGCGTGACTGGGAAAGGAATGCGAATTACATACCCACTCTCCTCAAAATATAAGTTCCCTCCATGTCAGTTTTCAACAACCTAGCTGGAAAGGCACAGTGCACATCCCTCTGTGCCTCTGAAGACTCAGCTGGTATTATTAAACTAGAAGTGTGCCTTCACCATCCATGAGCCGCAGAAGCTGAACTCCATTTTTTTCACATAGTCACAACTTGCACAACCACATCCTCAGAGCCCTATCCAGACTCCTTTATGTACACCTGCTGAAAGGCAAGACTCTTCCCAGCTCTAACCCACTTAGCTTTCTCTTCTACTCTGATGGCTCTCAACAGCAGCTGTTCAATCTTCTGTTGCTTTGTGTCCATTTTTAGCCTCCATATATGATCATGAACTGGCTTTCCCCATGTAGCTAAGATGCCATCACCCCCAACAGGTGCAGTAGCAAATTGCCAAATGACAGTGAAAACCTGCAGCCCTGCCCTGAATCCCTCTCTCGAGGGGGCCATAGAAACCCACTTGGCCGTCCTTACCAACTCGGTATGCGGAGTGGAGGTAGTGCAGACCCTGGGGGCTCACAGGCTGACTGTGCTGCTCATCCTCGGCAGGAAAACTCCCTGTAACAAGGGAGTTGGGCTGTGAGGACAGAGTTGTCAAGGAAGCCCCCTGAATCGCTGGGAACGTTGATCCTGCATGGACACTTCCTACTGAAGAGAGCAAAACAGCAGCATTAGGACCCACCACCAGCCTAAAAGAAGGTTTACTTGGGCCATCATCTCCCTTACCTGACCACCCCCTGCCAATGTAGTGTTCTGTTCCCCTAAACAGAACAATACAGCAACCAAAAACCACAGACTTACAACTGAAATACAACGGGCTAGAAATATCTCTATTTTGTTTGCAAGTAGAGCCTGAAAGCAGTCAGTTACAATCTTGTCCATCTCTTTCACAGTATACCATGAATATGCTCATGATACATGTTTTACATGTAAAAACATGTGTTGACTCAAAGGTCTTTGCTATTATTAAATGACGTCTGGTTCTGATTTCTTGTGCAAGGAAACAAGCACGTGCTTGTCTACATCTGATGAGAAACTGCTGAGGAAAACCATTGAGCAGGAACAGTATTAAGTCACTCAAAGATCAAGTCCAACACTGTGAGGTTCCTCCACTTCTGCTGTAAGACAGCTATGACTCCATCCAGCTACCAGGCAGGAAGAGTGTTACTGGAGGCTAGCCTCCAATACATCCTCAGAAAGAACAGCCACTGCATACACTGGCAGCACATACTGACAATAAAAACAGCAAGGAAATTTGAGAAGCTCTGTCACCTTCAGACACTTAACTAGTATGAGCAAAATCAAGGAAAATCAGAAATCACAGGAAAATCCATTACATTGTACCACCTAAACTTGCATGGACAGCAGTTAAGACTGAGCCAGTAAGCTGTACTCTGACAAGGGACTCAAGTGTATCTAACTTTCCCTCTCAAGAAAGGTACAGAGAGGAAAAAGCAAGGTTTGCCTGAGAATTCCAGAGCAGAGATGCCATTAGGTGTGTGCACACTGTTAACCTTATTTCACAGCTTCTCTGTGGTGCTACTACACCACCTTGGGCAATACTCCAAGTTCTGACTTCTCCTCTTCCCCTGCCACCACAAGCATTTTTTTTTTTTTTTAACATGTTTACTAGAAAATAGTTGAGTACCTGAGAACAATATGCCTCCCAGGAAAGATCTGTCTGACCTCCTCAACCAAGCAGACACACAGTGTCAAAGTGGGGCAAAATCTGTGCTGCATTTGAAGTCTGGCCAAGGAGAATAACCCACAAGAATGAGCTGAATAGTTGCCAGAGCTCAAGCGTCACCATGTGACTATGTATTCTAGGAACAATGAAACAGTATTTTAAGAACCAAAAACAGAAGTTTATGCAAGCCATAAACAATGGCAACTGGGAAGGGTGGAGTTGTTTTTTCCTTTCATTATTTTAAGTGCCCTAGGATGAGTTAGCAGTTCTGGAAGACTCATAACTCCTTGGAGTACAGAAATGGTTTCTCACAATTAAGAGTCACAGCATCAGCCCAGGACGAAGGCTGACAGCAAAGGATGCTCTTCAGATCCTGAGGCCTTCAGGACTATTCTATTTGCTTTTGTGGTGGCTTTTTGGCATCAAAATGCAAGATAAAAATAACTGAAAAGATTCTCCTGATAATCTGGATATGAAGGAGGCCAACAGAGCTCTTAAGTGTTTTCCCACATACCAGTCTTCCAGCACCTGGTGAGTTGCGAAGCACTGATAAGCAAATGTACAAATAGCCAAACACTACAACCTCTCCAGTGAAGGGATAACAGAGCCTGGGTCAACCATGACCCACTGGTGCAAAACCCCACGGCAATGAGAGCATGTCCACAATTCAGTCAACATCTGCTGTTCCAGTGCTGCACACTACTTGATGGGTCTTCACCACTGCTCTAGTGCCAACACAACATGTGAGCAATCATTCAGATTACCATTGACATGATCCTGCCAAAACATCTGTCCTCTCTAATGAAGTTCCACATTTCAGGTACTAGCCGCCTCCAATCCCTTTGGGCTGGACTAGCCGCCTCCAATCCCTTTGGGCTGGAAAGACATCTATTAGTGCTAGTGTAGCAGAAGTCTGACTGCTGTCTGCTTCCTGCACTCTCTATTCATCTGACCCAAAGGAACCACAAGACACTGCTCAAGATCATCTATGCTCACCTTGCCCAAAGAAGAGGGGGAATAATGCCCTAACAACTTAGAAGTCAGAAAGGCCAGGAGAGCTCCAACCACACTTTAGTCTGAGAGGCCAAAATAATCTCATACTGGAAATTCAGCCAAACAGAAATTAAAGCTCCACTAGTGGAATCAGCCCCCTTATGAATCCCAGTACCCCTTAGCATGCATATCTTTAGGATGGAGTGGATTTGGCCAGAACTTTTCAGTGCAAGAACCCTGGTTCCACCTGTGGTCAATGAGGAGCAGGACTTGACTGCGGTACAGCTAGGAGGCACAGTAAATAAAGTAACACTTACTTGCTACATTGGAAGACAGTGACAGTCCTGTCTCACTGTGATAGGGATGCACTGCAATCTGCGTCATGGATGGGACGGGCACACCGGGAAATGACACTGCTGTAGCTGCCAATGACGGTGTTGTTACTGAATAAGGGTACTGCGCTCCTATGAATGCTGGATGGACACCCTAAAACAGAACATAAGTAACAGTCATGTCTACCTCGTCTGACCATTTAGAAGTAGTCCAAAACACAATGTCTCCACACAAACCTCAGAGCATGGGAAGTCCAATCTGACAGGGAGGAGGAAGCACAGGAAAAAGCAGCACAGAAACTACCTGGCACGACATGACCATCACATCTGCTTGCTCCTCCTCCCTTTAAACCTAAAGCAGAAAACCGCTCCAAAAACTTTCAAAAATAGGCGGAGGTTAAAATAACCTTTATTTGGTTTTCCCTCTGTAGTCTCTGTTTAGTCTGCAAGCTCTGAAGAAGACAATCTTTTTGTCCAGTGCCTTCTGAGAAACTATGGGGCAATAACAATTAAAAACTACTGATGTATTATATTTTAAATTCTCTTGAGACTTTAAATGCACCCATAGAAGGCTCCTTATTATGCAAACGCTGAGCTGGGAAGCCAGAGTAAGTATCACAAATCAGCAAGTAAGTGGGAGCAGAAGCTAGATCTCAAGCCATGGCAGGGCTAAGCCCCACACTCTCCCCAGTCCGACGTACTCCCTCTGGAAGCAGCCACACAAAGTTCACCATAAATGAACAAGGCACAGGCAAAACTCACCTGTGGGTACGCCGAGCCAGGGACCGGGAAGACAGCTGGGCGCGGCATGTGCTGGATAGTGTGTCCAATATACTGGGGATTACAGGGTATGTGAGTCTGAAGGGTGGTGTAAGGATGGAGACCCTGCGTGTGCGTATGTGCCATTGCTGGCCCTGCCATTGTATGCTGCTGGTACATGGTCGACCCAACAGAGATCACCGGCATGACTGTTGCTGCTGCAGTTACCGCAGCTGCCACTGTTACAGTGGTCGGCTCAGAGGTCACCCGGTTGTCTGTCAACCCACGTGCCGCTTCAGAGGCAGCCCGTGCACCACTGGCACTGCAGCCAGTGGCACCTTCTCTCTGGGCTGGGGTCCCACCAACAGTCTGTTCGTAAAGCCAGTACCACTGGTGAGCTACTTCAAACAGGACTTCTGGGTACACGCCACCTCCTTTGGCTGCCTCTTCTACTGCCATACAGGCCTTTTCCAGCATCAGATTGTCCTGGGAGCAGTGAAAGAAAAGCAGAAGTGAAGAACGCAAAATGAGAAACACAAGAAGGCAAAACTACAACATGAGAAAAGTATAAGGCGCTCTAAAATGACTGACGCTATGGGGAGCAGACAGATCACAACTATGCAGCAGAATAACCAGAGTTATTCATGAAACATAAGAAATCCACAGAACTGAGATTAAGGCTGTCCAGTGGCAGAGGAGCCAATCCCACAAGTAACAGCACATCCTTGATGCTAGAAATCAGCTTGCACTAGCCAGCCCCCATGTGATGCTCACCTGTTCCTTGCACTGCACCAGAGCCCTCTGGATCTCATTTGGGTTCAGGGCATGGGCATGGGGCAGGCAGCTGAGTGCCAGTTCAGCAGCTGCCCGCACCATGTTGGAGTCTCTGGCCCGTGAAGCTCTGTCTGCCAATGATGCCACCTCTGGGGGAGTCAGATGTCCATCCCAACACTCCACCAAGATGTTCAAGGCTGCGCTACCGATCTCCATGGCCTGCCCTAAGAGGAAGGGAGAAGATTCTCACACCACTGTATGCCCAGCGCAGTTCTAGTCAGCCTTCCCTCAACAGGAGCTGCACTCCTCACTTCCTTCAGAAGCAGTGACAGAGCCCAGTTGCTCCCCTTAGGCTTCATGTCAAATTTAGGCTCTTCCTCCCAAAACACAGGACAGGCAAGAGCCCTCAATAAGCAAGCAGTGAATAAGGGTACCATTACCAAAGTTAAGTTAAACATGCATTTGAGGCAGTGAGAGGAACTTGCTATAGCTGATTTTAGTACCCATAAAACACAGCCTGGACTGTCGCTCTATTTCCACCATGTCAGGAAAACATGACTTTTCAAGGGTGTGTTTTTCAGGCTCTAGAAGCCATGTGAATAGAAAAAGCAGGTAGTAGGTCTGGGTGCAAACAGAAGGAGGAGGAAAGTGAAATGCTGAACGCAGCCAAAGAGCATGTTCAGACTTGACAAATGTCTCTCTCTTCAGCAGACCCCTCAAAGAGAAACTAAGACCAGTCTCTGTACGAGAAGTGGTCTATGGCTTTGAAGACTGAAGCATGTTGCAGTACAAACAAGAAGAAACAGATCACAGGAACTTTCCAGGCCAAAGCAAGCACCACTCTGTAAATCATTCGTGCTCAGCTTCTACTGCCAGCTGTGCCAGCAGCTTACATGGTTACCATAGCACATCAGCATCACCATTTTGGGGAATAAGCTTGCCTCCCTCCCCTCCTTCCTGCCCAGAAGTAAGCTTCCTGATAAAGTTTTGCTGTAACCTGTGATCCAAGAGACATGAGAGGAGTAAGTTCGAGAGAGCCAGTTGGGAGACACAAAGTTGTGCAGCCCTAGTGCGTACAGCCCAATCTCGAAGGCGCAGAGATGAAGGTTGCGGTGTGGTCCCTGGTGCCCACCACTGGAGGAAGGGTGGGTGAAGATAGAGGTACTGCTGTTTCCACCTGCTTTGATAAGGACTGTCTTGGCCAATTCAAAGTAGAAGTGAGCAGCTGCCTCTGAGGGCTGGTTTGGGACATGAGGAGCATGGCTCTCCAGCCGTCTCCCTTTATACCTAGAAGAAAAAGACAGAGGAAGCTTTCAGGCAGCAACAAGTACCCCAAGTTCACTAGCTGCAGTGCAGATTTCCTGTCTTTAGGGTCCAGAGGAATGGAAACAAACTCTCCCAAAGAAGTACTTCCTGATGCACATGTGCTAGCTTCCTGACATCAGGCCTAGAGATTGCCTCTGTGCACCAGTATTATTCATTACCTGCCAACTTCCACAGTCTTTGCACGGGCTCCCCCACTGGCTCTCCTACTCCCACTGGAAGAGGAAGATCCCAGTGAATCACTTGAAGAACTGCTGATGCTGTCACTGTCCTGTCCTCTGCCCCACGATGTTGTTGCCCATCCCCCACGTAGTGGACGCCGACTGAGTGTTGGAGAACTGTCAGAGGTGGTTTCAGGAGCACTGCTGTCAATACTAGCCATGCCTACAACACCAGAACCAACACAGTAACGTCACCAGGATTGGTAAATGTAACGTGGATAGGTAAACTCCTACCCACATCACCTACAGTCCCAACCAAGATCAGTTGTGTCAGTAACAGTCAGCCTTACAGCTGCCAGGCGTTCAACTTTGCAAACCAAGATTAAATTACTCATTTTGGCCACAGATATCAGTGTCATTTTGCAGCTCTTAGATTAAAAAGCAGAAGAGTCCAAGAACAATGTATCTTTATTTCCCCCTTCACACCATCCCAGCCCCTTGCTCCACCTGCCAAGCTTTGTGGCAGTGTGTAACAACAAGAAACAAATACACATACAAAGTCAAGTTCCACATATTGTATGAGCATGAAGAAAACCCTTCTGGTATATGCTGCACAATTTACAGAAAGGTTCTTCACATCCCCGGCCTCTAATTTATAACCTTCCCAAGAGAAGTGTAGAGAGGCGGCAGCTCCTCTGAATTTGTTTCTGGACCCAGGAGCACAGTGCTTCGCTCCCAGAGTCCAGCCATCATTCAGCTCCAGATACCTAATCCATCACCCAGAACATATCTAGTGTGAGAAAGGTATGGTAAATTCCCATACAGAACGGGGCAGGAAATCTGTGGGGCAAAACCTATTTCTCCATGCCAAACATCTCAGAGACAATCAGCTGCTTCCGTAGTACAGGAAAGGCTGACAAGTGGAATGAAAGAGCAAGGGAATTGCTGAAAGCCCAGCAGACTGCCAGCACAGCACTAGATGCTGTATGAACTAGTCTGTTCCCACCTGTGTGTTTCTTCTTCTGCCTGACAGGTGAACCCCAGCATCTCCCATTGTATCCACCTCGGTTTCCAAGGGCCAGACGACTGGGGACCTTTCCCTCTTGTTTCAAGACAGTGGCCTCCGCAGCTGGCTCACAGGGGGACCTCTGAGAGCTCTCTGCATAAACAGGACAGTGACAAGGTAAACATTATGATTTGTTTCTGTATCTCTAAAACCAGATGTGGCCATTTAAAAGATATAAACATCAAAAGATGCAGGATTTTTATGAAATGAGTGGTATTTATGAGCAGGATTATCTCAGTTTTCTTTCAGTATTAAGCATATCATGCAATACCAGGCCAAGAACATTTGACCTTAACTCAAGATTTGGAAAATTTGCTGCGACTACAGAAAGATTTTAGAATAAAAATGCTCCAGCAACCCTAATCGTATTGCAGTCATCCTCAGCTAGTAATGATCTCTTTAGGAAGAGTTAAGAGAGCACTTGCTTTCCACCAAATGCTGCTGTATGTGATGTTTGCCACCAAAGTGGAGGCACAGCTTGAAGAAAACCACGTTTACCTCTAACGCTCTTCAGAAACCTTAGTTATTTATCTTGCATGAAGGTACCTGACTCAGTGTGTTACTTTTTGAAATTCTGCACCCCTGTGATACAAACCTAAAAGACAGAGTCACAGTAGTTTTATGTTAACTGGTTATACAACTGGCTCAAGATAGGAAAACCTGAAAATTAGCTTGAATTTCTATGCATCAAGAATGTTTACAGAAATGGATACAGCCAAACAGATCATGGGGGAATGACTTTCAAGTAACCACCAAGCAGCCAGATGGTAATATAATCACTCAGACTACTTCCCAAAACAGACAAAAATGTACAGTTCCAGTTTTGCACTGATAACAGAAGGGTTTCAGCACAGCCCTTACAAAGCACCTCTTACCCTGTGCACTCTTCTCCACAAAATTCTCAGGACTGCTCTGGACTGCAGTGCTTACAGTAGCTTGCTGAGTGACAGAAGTCCCTGGAAGCTGCTGGATAGCTGCAGTGGACTGGGCAGCATGTTTGGAAGGAGATTTTTGGTTTGCTACCGTAGGCTTGCTGGATGAGTAGAAGGAACTCAGAGTCTGTGGTTTGTGAGTTTGACTCTCTCTGTCCAGGAGTTTGTCTAAAATCTTTAACAGCAAGGAAAAAGAAAAAAAATAAAAGAAGAGCTTAGCAGAAGGGTAAAAGAACAGGCATTACACCAAGACATAGAGGGAAAGTACCAAATCAGCTTCCTGGTGCACAATAAATTCCATTTGTTGGAGAAAAAAAGAAAATGCTTATTCTCTATAAACTAGGCATTGTCTTCCTGCACTGAAGATCAGCAATGCACAGTTGAGAGCCACGTGGTCTGTATCACTGAGGAAGTAAAGATTCATTTGTACGCAGTAATATCCCCATTTTCACTTCGAACAGCCACTGGCTTTAGTTGAAAGGCACCAAAAACTCACAATAAAGAAGTACTTCTGGTACATCAAGGACAGAATGGAGGACTTTATATTTAGTTCTGCCAGTCATTAGATGTTCTTGTTTAAGTCACCAAAATTCTGTGCTCACCACTCAAAAAATCCCGTCAGACCATTACTGAGAAACTGGTAAAGCCACTAGAGAAACTGCCTTCTACCAGCCTACAATAACACTTTATTGTCCTTATTTATTACATAATTAGGCAACAATGCATGACCACGTTTTATGGGTTTGTCCATTTCTACTGTTCATTCTCCAGATGAAACGAACACCATGAGTGTGACAGAGCATTTATTTGCAGATGACTGATATCACATTGTCCCTGTTATTCCCTGCAGAAGAGTATAGCAAAAGTACTTCTTTAGGAGGCAGAAAGACACTAATAATATTCTTGCTGGGCAGAAGCTTTTCTGAATATAAAAGATTAATGAAACCTTCCTGAAGCTTCAGCATTTTTTGATTTTTTTTTTCCTCTTTTGGGGTGGAAGGGCAGAGTTTTACTATCTCTCTTGCATGGGAAATTAAGGCACAAGTGGACTGAACTAGTATATCAAAAGAGGTGAGAGGTTAAGAAACAAAGGCTTTGCTAGATATACTGTTCTGCAAGCCAACATCCCTGCAGCAAAACAGACTCAATCCCCAGACCACACACACAGTGCACACTGAAAACCCCTGGAACAAAGGACTTGTTTTAGCAAATAAGCAAAAGTATTAAAAGCACTGAGAACGCATTCTCCCGACTGGACCTTAAGACCTTATGGAAAGGGTGCCTCTTCCAGGGCAATGCACACTGCACAATCAGATTTTACATCAGTGGAAGAATATAAATACCACAACATAGCTTGTAAATCACCAGTACATGACACAGCAACTTGTGCTCACTGGCAAAACTATCAAATCCATCAAAACCCAAACATGGTTTGCACCTCCCTCTCTCCTTTTAAAGGGAAACTCACCTTCTTCAGCTTAGACTGATCATCCTTGTAAGTAATCATCAGGGCTAGTGCCAGATCCCCTTTCTCCCTTCGGGTGCCTTCACACAACAGAGGATGTTCTGCTTCACTGACAGTTGTTTTCATGCCTGCAGGCCAGAAAAGAGGGGATGAAGAGATAAGTGAGCCCAGGGGACTACACCGCATCCTGAGCACTATCTATACCTCAGACTATTTTATTCACCTCACTGTCACAGGCAAAAGATTTTTTTTTTTCCCCTATTTCTCTGTTAACTTCAGAAATAGGTCACGAATAAACAGGAGCTGCTGTCTGTCCCCAGAATACTAAGCTTGCTACAACTGTCAGAACAACCAGATCCTAACCTATGCCACTGGAAAAGAGTCCAGGCAAGCCCACAACTTCATCTTGAAACAAACTTCCAGTTTCTGCAGATGCTACGAGCCAGCATTCCCACACCATAAAGAACTCATCTTCCTCCTTTCAGAGATGAGGCAACAGAGGACAGGTCTTGTTTAATCCATTCTATTCCTTTTTGCATGCTGCTTTAACACAGGCATACAATATTGTCAACATACTATATATAATTACTGCTTTGTTGCTGAAGCTGATAAACGAGGCAAGAATCCAGTATTATGCTAAGACCCTGAATTATATGATAATGCTCAAGAGTACTTCTGCTAGTTTTTCGCTATCATTGAAAGACCTCTTCTGAAATTATTGCCTTTTGTTCTCTGAAATTATCCACCTCCATTAAAGTCCAGGCAATACATCTCCTGCAACAAAAGAGCAAGAAGAAAGCTAAAATTCATGTTACTACTTTAACATTCAGTTCCTGTCCCACATCCCCCTTCCATTTTTCACAGCTTCACAAAGGCACCTCAACCCTGGCATGTAGAATCCTTCTGCAGCTGGTTCTGACAAACCATGCAAACACTTTCATTTCTGCACCAAACTGGAACGAGCTACTAACTCTCACCATCCAAAATGAGGCAGGATGCAGAACACAGATGAAGAAAGACTTTTCTTGTAAAAGATTCTTACCAAGAGCAGCAACAGCTGCCTCAAAACCAAGCTCTTCGTCTCCAGGCATTTCATTATTCCAATTACGGCTTGGGGGTCTAGAGCCTGTAGGAGAAACCACTGAAAGAAGACAATAGAATTACTGCTCAGCTTTCAAAACTAGGACCTCAAGGCAAAAGCCATTTCTGAGAGCTTTCTAAATTTGCAGAGCTTCCTGTGGTCCTATTCCTAGCCCTGCACCAGTTTCAAGACAACAGCACTATCTTGGGGTTTTTTTTCCATTCCTCTCTAAACTCAGAAGGTTCTAAACCAGGCAGGTATACTGCCAAGTCAGTCTACTAATCCCAGGTTGTGTTCTTTTTTAAAATACTAGATTTATATTGGCTTCCTCTGAATATAACCAGCATAAGAGTAGAAAAGTCAGTCATTTATAACTATTTTACAAATACACACAAACTGCTGAAATGTGGTAAGTTTCCAGGTTTTTTTCAAATGTAAGCAGAAGGAGAGGCAGTTCCATTGGGGCACAAAGTACCTCTACAGCAATATGGAGGGAAGTGGAAGCAACAGCATGTGAAGAATCAAGATTAGGTTGTTCTTATACAGCAGACAGTTTCTCTTTGAAAACCCCTCAAGACCTGGCATCTCAGAACATGCCCTTCATGCACTCAAGCCAATGCAGACAGTACCTGGAGTGCACAGGACATCAAATATAAAGCTAGCCAACATCAGAGGCAGGACAGGACGGTAATCGCATAGGGTCCCTTCTCGCAGTTCTTCAGCTCTTCCTCGAATAGTGTTCATCTCATTAGTGCCCAAGGGAATCTTCTTCAAGAGGGCTACAATCTCAGACTCCTGATATGCCAGCTTCACCTGGTAGTATCCACAAGGAAACAGAAGAAGCTGTCATCAGCACAGGGCCTATGGGCCGTGGACCATTTTTCCCTATACATGAAGTACAGCAATAGTTTTTATTGGATTGTTAAATTATAGCAACTCTTAGCACCCTAGCCACTTTTACCATTCTCTCCACACTAAATACAGATTTTCAAATCTAATACAAGTCTTGCCTCATATTTATACACACATTTTTAACGCAAATTATCACTCTTGAGCTGCATACAGAAAAAAATGCATCAGCTTTCATAGGAACATCAGGAGAAGCATTTGACTGGATAAGTCAGTGGAAAAGGTGATTACTCTTAATTGTAGGAAGAAAGGATGCTATGTTAAGTAATATACCCATTCAAGACAACAGAGACTTACTAGCAGAAGAATGGGCATGGGGTGGCAGCACACATGCCACCAGGATGAAGACCATTACATTTCACTACTCTGCCATACCTGCATTCTCTCCATTCTTAACATGTGAAAGTGATTGTTTTCTTTTAGGTAGCAAGTAAACTGCCAACCTCACAATCTTCTGAACAGACCATAAGAAGTACAGATAATTAGTGTATCAAGTGTAGTTGGTGGATACCTAGCAACAATACACACCTCCAGGGACTGTACAACCCTGCAGTGAAAAGCAAGGCAGCTGCAAATCACACAGACAAGGTCTTAATTGGACACTTCTTTTTTCTAAGCAGGAAGCCAAATAGTAATCAAGCAGCGTCCAAAATAATATGCCTGCACAGTGCACACGTTTGCTTGCCAATGAATGAGATCAGCAAGAGCAACTATTTTCAGACGTAACAATTGCACCAATTCACCCTGAAGAGTAAGTTTCAAACCATTTCACCAATGCGAATATGGACAGTTCCATTTACAAATGGTTTTATTTTCCCCAGATTAGCCAAGCAAACTGGAAACATATTTTAAGATAAGAAGTAAGCTATTCTAATCAAAACTATATATTCATAGAAGATTTTGTACTCATTTAAATATTTTCAAGCCTGCAGCTTCATGTGAGATCAAAGGCCTGATGGCACATGAGGTCTGAGCTTCCTATCAATGAAGGTAATGCCAGATGAAGTGATATTTCTAATAATTTTTCTGGCAGATCAACATGTGCTAATAGGACATGCACACAATCCATTTAGTCCCACTGCAATCAATTTAAAGGAAACATATAAAAGCATAACCAAACTTGAGGAGCTGAAATGGAAACCACATGAGCAAAAGCATTCAAGCAGCACAATGTTGCTTACGGGCTTATGGATACTGCCTTTTTGAGATGTTTCATACCTCCAGAGCCTTTGTAGAGGCAGGTGGTCTCTGCAGCTCCAGAGCAAACATTCCTATTCGAAAGGCCAGGTTGTGGTACTCCAGCCGCTCACTCAACACAGTCAACAAGAAAGCAGCTTTAGACAAGGTGTTGGTTGCCATCCATGTCTGCTTGCTGGTTGATACCTTGTTCTTTTTGCCCTGTTTGAGGAGGAATTTGTCACAGGAGACTTTCCTACATATCCTAAATGATTCTATGCTTGTCCTTCTACCTTTGCAATAATCAGTAGACAGAAGAAAGAATAAAACATATTTAAATTTTATTCCCTTTACTGAGGAATCACAAATCCCAGTGGTTACTGACGAACATCATTACTTCCCCTATCTCACCCCAACACAACACAGTGGAAGAGCTGGCCTGTTGATAAGACATATATCCACTACTGGACTGATGCTGTGCAGGCAGATGTTGCATGCCTGTCCCTTCCAAGGGAACCCTTCCATACAACAAACACTGCTTAGTGCCACTACAACTGATTTTCCAGAAGTTTATGCTTATTTCTTTCCTTTCCAACCCTCTGTTGTGAACCAGCAAAACTTCTAACATTTCCAGTGGTCCACATTATGAAATAGGAGACTAAAGTTTTGGAGAGAATCACAAGAAACAGGGTCACCTGCACAGAGCTGCACAAAAATCAAGACTTCTTACAGCTGCTGTATATTCTCATAGCACACAGTAGCAGGTATCTCTTAAACAAAACATCCTTTGAAGATGATGTTAAATACAGTGTTTTGTCCAATTGATTTAAAATAGATTCCTAAAGGAGCTGCAGCTTTAAACAGACAAACCAAGCTTCTCTCTGAAGCATAAGGAAAAGTGAAGAAGCTTTTAATTAAACTCGAGTTTCTGAAGACTCCAAGTCCTGCTGAATGGCCTGTTATTTTCTTTCTCCTTTTTTTTCACCCACACACGCAGTGATCAGGCACATTAATGACATCCAGAGAAGTTCAACCCAGAGCATCAGTGAAGTGCCCTGAATCACAGTGAATGAGAAATGCCTGGGAATGCTGTTCTATCCATCCCACATATTCCTTCTAACTTACTCTACCCCCAAAACTAGGCAAGCTCTCTCTCTACCTTAGTTGGTGGTTGCTCCACTTTGAGATCTGGAGGGTTGGCCAGTAGGTCCCTGGCAAGCTCTACAGTTAAGCGGCATGCATCATTACTGTATCCATGTGCATACAGGGCCTCTGCACAGGCAAACAGGATCTGCAAGAAAGAACAGATGGTCATATTCAAACCACACTCCCCCAGGCTAGAGCTAGCCTGCTCAAACTAATTGTTGCGAAGACTCTGCAAACACAATTCACAATTGACTTCAGCAGCAGGTGTTGTCAGAGTCCTTCTTGCCTGGACCCCACCATCCCTTTAAGCACTCCCCTAAAAAGTCTTTTCTTCCATGATTAAGTCCTATCCTCCCTCCAAGTGCTATAAGAGATCAGAGAACAACTCAAAAAAAAATAAAACTAAAGCCCAAACTGACTAACTATTTCCATGCATCTCCATTTCAGCTGCTTGCTCATATAGGTGCATGCTCTAAACATATTTTGAGGTTATTACAGGAACGTGACACAGTCTATTTAGATTGCCTCTGGCTTTCCAGAGAATTTCTGCTTACATGGTTGGATTTGAGATTTTCCTGCTGGGCACTTACTTGTTTTTAATTTCAGCTCAATTTTGCCATTTACAGGAGTGAGACTCGGTAAAAAAGCACACACTGTGTTGCCTACATCTGTAAATCCTGGAGTGTGACATGAGATGAGCTAAAACTGGGATACACCTGAAGTTAGCACAGAAATAGGGAGTCAAGCTTGTGGGAAAGAGACATGTGTGATACCACTGGATTAAGTAGATAGCTTATGATACAATGGGTTATGATGACATTATCATTAAGCACTTGATTTGACATACTAGGTTAAGTGTGACAGCTAGGAGGCTGGCAAGACCATGATGTATACAATACATAAAACTGCAAAACAGTGTTTTTAACTAGATTCAGCTCACCTCCATCCGGTTCTCCTGCTCCAGAGGCTTTATACCAGCAAATATATCCTGCTCCTCTTCATTTCCCCCTTCAGCTTTGTCATCATCTTCCTTGGCTACCTCTTGTGGATTCAGATAGTATACCTGGTAATCATCGTCATCTTCTCCATCATCCCCACCCCCTGCTGCACCATTCTCTCCCACTTCTTCTGGCTTCAGGCTCACACCACCACTGTTCTCATCTGCAGAAGGGAGGTCATCATCACCACTACCCATTTCCCCCACAGGATCCTTGGGTGATTTCTTGGCCATGGAACTGCTCCTGACACTGGGCTCAGGTCCCTCAGAGAAGTACACCCCACCATCCTCCTCAAAGGTGTCCCTATAGCTCCTGCTCAGTGGGCTTTCTGTAAAACTAAATGTGTTGCTGGCTTCTGCCCCCAGAGCCAAGCTGCTGTCATCCAGGCTCATCTCTGCCAAGTCTGGCTCCAGAGAGCTGTCTTCACTGCTCATGCGGCGTTTCCCACTATGTTTACTGGTCAAGCCTTTGCTCACTGGCAACTTTGCTTTGCCCGCTGCAGTCTTGTACACGGCTTTATCACCTTCTGCTGAAAGCCGTCTCAGAACCCTCTGTGGCGTTTCAGAGACAACTTTCCGCTTTCCAGTAAGTTCCTTTGGACGAACTGCTGGCTCTTGCGGAGAGGGACGCAGCCTGTCCCCAGGTTGCAGACATGGTCCCCCGGGCTCCTGTCCATGGGTTCTACCAGCCTCACAGGCAGTTTCTGTACACTGCAACCGGCAACTCCTCTGCTGGATGGCCTTTACCCAACAGAATGAGTTCTTTTTGTCAGTGCTGCTATATGTGATCCCAGGAATGGGATAAGCTTCCTCCCAGTTGAAGTAACAGGCTTCCACAGCTGGCTTGAAACCCTGGAAGAGCTTCTCCAGTGATTTCTTGTGCTGACCCCTCTTAACATTATCTATGACTTTCAGCTGCCACTGTCTGAGCTGTGAGCAAAGGTCCCTGCGCCTAAAAGAAGCAGCAAGAGGACAGGTTAGAAAGCAGAAACAAAATGCACCTGTGACAAACTACCTCTTAACCTACAGAACACTTCCTTTTGGTCAGAAACATCTTCTGCTGAATTAAGTATAGACAGCATTAGTAAGAAGACAGGCTGAAAAAAGGAAACAGGTATAATAACAACCAAGTCCTTAGACAGGCCCATGATATTGAAACAAAACGTGAACAGTACCAACATGAAAGCACAATACAAACTGCAAGGTTTAAAATGAAATACTGTCTGCCCTGTTTGCTTCTCTGCCCCAAATAAGGTATTAGCGACGTGAGCCTCAGCAGTCTGAAACCAGTGAGTGCCATGGGGAGCTGCTCTTGGAATCATTCATAAAACAGTTTGCAGCAGCTGTGAAACAGCCCTGTGAACAACTCCAGTCAAGACATTCAAAAGTACAATCTAAACAGCCTACCCAGAGAAGCACAATGCCAGACAGGACTACCTAATCTACCTCTTTACCCTGATATGCCTATATAGAGCCCAACAATTTAATTTAGGCTTTAGCAGACTGTCCTTGGGAGACTAAACTCCTGCAAGCCATAGGCACAGAAAAAGCAAGAGAAAAATAATTGATGTTCAAATAACTCTGAGGAAGAAGCAAGCTGGTAGGGTTATATAGACTTAAATTACATAGCAGTTAGTCCCACACCCCATATTACCATGGGAAGAACAAAGCATTTCTGCATTTCCCAGCTCCAAATCTCATGCAGGGCCTGAGCACGAGCAAGATAGTCTAAATGGATTACATGTTTGGGTGACCTAATTCAAGAACAGCAAAAAGACATTTCTAGAAATTGCACCAAGTGTCTCAATCAACTGCCATCTTGTTTCTGCCACAGATTTCAGAGATTTGAGATACAAGCCCAACACTTCAATCCTCTCAGATTTCCTATCAAAAGCAAAAGAACAAAAAAATCAAATCAAAACAGGGTGACCCAATTTAGGTGCAAAGGGTATTAGGACAAAAGAGTCTAAACAAAATGGACTGCTTCTATTTGTCCACTAAAGAAATGAATTAACAAATGAGCAGACTGGTCGGGCTTAATCAAGGAGAGGTTTTTCAGAAGGAAAAAGAACGGGCAAGTACTCAGGAAAGGTAACATAAGGATGAGAGCCTGCAATGAACTAGGAAGGAGGTAGCAAGTCTCCTTATGATTCACTGGAAAGAACAGCAAGGATAGGTAGAAGAGGGTTTTTCTTGATGACTATTCAAATGCCAAGAGAATAGGTAATCAAGCAGGAGCACTTCAATTATGCATGAGCTCAAGTAGGAGATCTGAGCAAATTTGAACTGCGCCAAATAACTCAAATGTGAATACACATAGCACAACTTCATACTTCATTCAAAGCCAAAACCTTTTATGGTTTTTCTATGTGATCTGATTGATGTTTGTGTTTATTTTAAGCCTTGTTCCCAGTTTCCTATGGTTTTTGGTTTGTCTTCATCTCCTATATTTAGCTACTTCATATTGTAAACTGTACAAGACAGGAACTGCATCCATTTTAGTGTCCCTGATGTACCTTACATAGATAGGGCATTTTATTAATGTTACACAACAATTCACAGAAAGCAAATCCTGTTAATGTGTAATTGTATTGAAAATACCATCCTGTTTTCATTTGTTCTGAAAAACTTTCTCTGAGCATTTATAGCACATTAAACTAATTCAGTACATTTTACACACCACACTTTGTAGACTAGATGTACAAAACAAATTATTACAATGTCAACCACAGTATCTCAACACGAGCCCTCAGTACCTCCACTGCTATTCAACCAGTGCTAAATAAAGATGGCAGTGATTTACCAAGGCACAATACGGTTTAGAAACCTGCAGAAGCCTCATAATTTTAACTCAGACAATTGAAAACACTGACTGAAAATCATACACCAGTGACACTGGTTACCAATACACTGCAGAGAATAAATTCCCTAAGAGCACAGAAAGCAAGAAATGGTTCATCTTGAAACAGACAACAATGAATGATTGGACCAAACAGAAATCTATTAAACTGCTGAATAGTTAAATTTAGAAAGTATTAAAATTTATCAGTAGCCGGTGTTATAATTCAAAGAAATGTTCTCCACTGGGACACTAAAATGCAGAATTACACTCATACGTAAAAGAGAACTCTCAGAAAACAAATTATTCACACTACATGATGTTGCTAAAACTGAGCAGCAATAACAAGTAAAGTTTAAAGTAATTATAGTGCTCCTCAACCTTACACAGCACATAGTCCAGAAGGACTAATGGTTGAACAGGTAATGAGGTAATGAGACAAACACAAGAAATCTACAGGAAGAAACTCTTGAGTGTGCTTGAATATCATAGAAATAAAAGAGAGACTGGATCCAATTCTGGTGCTCACCTCTGTGGACTAACAGTTGGGTCAAGGACAGCCAGCCTCCAAAGAACAACCATCTCATCACACATACTTGCACAAGCATGAGCAGCTACTTCTGACTGGCCATTGCTGCGTCCTGTGTGCCCGCTAGCACTGCTGTGTGATGCAGATGTTCGCACACTGTACCACCAGCCAGTTATCTGCAGAAGAAAATGTTCAGTGGAGCTGTGTTGTGGCCAACATCTCATCCCCTGCTCTCACTTAACCTCATAACTGCAAGGAAACAGGATCTGTAGCTAGTACCATGTTTTCATTTGACTACAACATAACTACAAATATTAAAGCAGTATTGGTTTGTGAGAACTAAGGGCCTCTCAAAATTTTTCTGGTTAGAAGGCACATATCCAGAGAACAAAACACTCACAGGAGGTTCTCTTACTAAAGGCCTTCACACTTGGAGGGAAAAAGTGAAGAAATGTGATAAATTAAGCATATCCTTTTCCCCTGCTCAAAGTTGAGGTATGTGATAGAGCAATAAGGAAACTTAAACTGCAATTTATATTACAGAGCGAGATCAGTGTCTTGAACTCTCAAATGAAACCTTTTTCTTAATATTATTTTAAAAAACATATATTTTAATATAAAATTATATAAATATTATATATTAATATATAAATATAAAAAATTAATTACTATTAAAAATTTAGTATTAAAAATTTATTACTTAAACCCATCAAAAGATATCTTCTACAAAAATAACAAAAGACACTGAGATTCTGCCACCCAACATATATCTTTAGTGTTTATCAAAATGACAGCTCATATGTGATGTACTTTGTTTATCAAAAAAAAACCCATTACAGTAAATCACCTTGACTGGGCAGAAATCAAATCAAATGTGCTGAACAAAAGAGGTCAGACTCCATATATTCACGTTAAAAGGACTGAGGTATTTTTGGGATATAGTGTTACCAGGACATCACTAAATCAGCACAAGAGCAAACTGTAACATCATCTTAGTGTGGAGAAGCACATGCCTATAATGCATAAAGACTGTTAAAAAAAATTTATTCAGCCATGGATTGTACAAGCACGTGGCACCAGTCACTGGCTCAGCCTGGTTCCCCAGAATTTTCCCCGCCACAGCAAACAGATTTGAATACCTGCTCATAGTTGAGACACTGGTCAGTCAGAATCTCCAGCAAAGGAGCTGCATTGCTATCCCGTCTCTTAAACATCTCCCGCACAATGGAAAGCAGGTTCCAGATTCCTTCAGGCTCTCTTCCTCGCAGGGGACGCAGAAGACAGGCCCACTCAGCAGCAGCTGGTGGCTCCGTGGAAGAGAGATACATTGAATTCACATCACTGTAGATAAAACAGAAGAGCAGGGATATGAAAAAATGAAATCAAGCACAGCCATACAAAATTCTGAGTATATTCTATGTCCAGAAGTATATTTGCACCTTAAATGGGACAGACATGCATAACCTAAAAGAGAGGATGCATTACAAGACCGAGAACGCTACGCAAGCAAGGTATTGTGCAAATACAGCATGCTCTACTGAAATAACATTGGACAAGCTATGCAAAAATACAGTCCAGAAGAGTGACCATGAAACTAAGCATCCTTCAGTTGATGGCATCACATAAGCATACAGGCTATACAGTGAATGAGCTTACAGATTGCAGGAATATCACATTTTCCCTTCAACAGGAAACAGTTTACCTGAAAACAACAGGAGAGGGTCCACAGAATTTATGAAGGGTTTTCTTTATGTTGTCACTCAGAGTAGATTCATCTAAGTACCAGGTGCTTTGATCTGATGCAGAGGGTCCAGCAGTGGGATCTTGACAAAAGAATAACACATATACAGTCTGCAGGCTTTGAAGATATTTTCCTCTGTGTGCCCAACCACAGAGATTATAGGGAGTACACAGGCAGTGTTACAGTTTATTTCACCCATTGCAGAACTCACTATTCAGAACTATCTTAAAATGCTATCATAACATTACCTTAACCACTGACAACACTAAATTGGGAGACATGGCTGTCATGTTGAATGGTAGCACTACAACCAGTGGCACCAGAAGAAATTAAAGGACTGTGCTAACAGAAACTTCATGAAGTTCACTGAGGAAAAATGTACACTTCTGTACCTGGGACAGAAAACCCCTCGCATCAGTACAGATTAAAAACCAAATGGCTATGTAGCGGATAGGGCTTGGTGATTATGGTGGATGCCAAGCTGAACACAAACCAATGGCAAACTTTCACTGAAAACACAAAACAAAAAAAAAAAACCCAACCTGCAAACTAGAATATATTAAGAAAAGCACAGCTAGCAGATTTAAGGAACTTATTTTATCCCTCTCTACCTGGCACTGGTAAAGTTACACCTGGAATATTGTATCCAATTTTGGGTCCTCCAGTCCAGGAACGATACTGAGAAACCAGAGAGGATATCGTGGAGGGGTATCAGGATAGTTGGGAGCACGGAGCACATGATCTATGAGGTGAGATTCAGGAAGATGGGCTAATTTAATCTAAAAAGGAGAGGGTGAGGGGTGATCATTAACAGCCTACAACTGCTTGGAATCACAAACACAATGCAAACGAATCCTTCTTGGCACTAGAAAACTATAAAAACGGGTATTCATACGGGACATCAGGAAAAAATTCTTGACCAAAAGGGTAAGGCAGCACTAAAACAGGAATACTCTCTGGCAACCAAGACTTGGCTAAGCTAGCCCAAGCCACAGCTAACCCAATCTAGTGTTGCAAACAGTCCTGTTTCAAGTAGGAGTTTGGAGAGGTCCCCTCCAATCAAAATTTCCAGGAGTCTATCATAAATACTGACTTAAAAAGATAAATCTTTTGTTAGAAAGGTGCATTGTTTGACATTCCCTTCCTCTGCATATACTCTGAGTCATCCATTACATCAACAATTGCCTGTTTCTGTGCCATATATATGTGCAAGTGCCTCTAAGAAGCACTTAACCCTTTCCCTTGACCTCCACCTGCAATCCCAGCTACGTGATAACAGACCAGTTTAGAAACTCAAAGCAATGGAAATATATCCACTTCCTAGGTGTGGCACAGATTACTGAAATAAAATATATCAAGGTTACCTGGGGCTCCACACACTGTGTTGATGGCAGTAGACTGAGAAGATAACAGCTCATCCAGCAAGCGCTGAGCTGTTGGAAGAATCTGAAAACATGATGCAAACTTTCAATATACACAGTATTTCTTATCCTGATATACCCAGCCAAAGATTTGCCTGGATTTTCATGACTGAAGCACTCTCATAATTTCAGAAGTATCGAATACACACCATCATGTTTTGGGAAAGGACGATAGAGGGTGCTAAAGATTATGCAATAACAAACCAGCTGTTACACTTTCTCCTCTCCTTTCTCAAAGCAAAGTCATATGCAAGACTTACTTCCTACATTCACACCTTAAGAAGTAAACAAAAACACCATAGGTTATTAATTTCCTTCTAATTTCTTGAGTAGCAGCAGCCCACAGAGAGTGATACTGCAGCTAATTTTGAGAGATATGGAAGCGACTGTAGTCAAGGTCACCATTTTTCTGCACTTTGAATGTTCTTTATTTCTTGTTCCCAAATCATTTCTCTAAAACCCAAGCTAATGGGAACAGAGGAGCAAACTATAAATTACATCTATACATAACTTTTTGGGCAGACTTTAGCTTATTTACCATCCTGTTAGCAAAGGGACAATCTATATATTAACTCAGACACAACAGTAAGCTAAGGCAATGTCAGCACTAAAGTAATCATAGCTTCTGGACAGTTCAGAGCATAAGCAGAGAAGGCTCACACCTGATTGCAAAATCCTAAGTAGATATACCCTTAATGTCCTCTTTTTGAAAGAAAAATGCACAGTAGAAAGCATTTTTTCCCAAACTAAGTCTGGGTTGAAACCACAGATCCATTTAGCCTTTAGCATGCACACTTACAACAGGTTAGGCATATAGTTAGGATCTAAATGACTTGCAACAGAATGTCTGATATCCCCCCACCTCTCTCCACACAACAGCTGAGGTTAAAGATCACACTTACTGTAAAGCAAGGTACATTCAGTACATCTATATTTACAAATAACACGGGTCCATCTCAAACAGATGGAAGAAAAACAATGCTTCAGAAGGATATTTTGCTTTTCAGTCACCTGAAGAAACAAACTCAGCATTAAGCTATTCTTGTACCTTCTTCCACTACTACATATTTTACGTCACCACAAAGCAGAAAAGTCACAGGTCTAGGCAATGTCACACCTTAAGGTTGAAGTATCAGGGACCTGCAGTGACTCTCCTTCAGGCATTTTTGCCAAGATATTCATATTTAATTGGAATAGGAGTACTGCCTTCATGAAGGGAAAAAGCTCTTGGGAGAAGAACTGGGTAATAAATTCCAGCTGCTCAGAATCACTGACATTTTCATAGATATGGAAAACACTTTCTACAGAGATTTTGCAAAACATCTCCTTATCTAGCTGCGTTTCTACAGACCACCATCCCTTTACACTTGAAAGTAATTAAGCATTATATATTGCTGTACCATAATGTCATTCACAAGCTGGAAATAATTATAAAATAAAATCATGTATACAGCCTACTCTAATTCTACATCATGTAGTCAAAATATGGGGTCCCAAGGTATCAGAGTATCTATATCCACTCAGAAACCTTGAAGACCGGGAATGAGACTGTTGGAAGAGTTTTGGGGCATGCCTTTCTTTTTTCAAGGGAATTACACAACACAGGTTAAGATGCACCTGCCAATAAACCCCAAACTTTTCTGTTGGGCAGCATCCATCAGATTATCTTGCAAGATAGTAATATTTAAATTAAATAATCTAGACGTTCCTGGCTACACAGCTGGTACACATTACCAAAGGAGAAATAAACCCTGCAAAAAGGAGCAGGCACAGAATATTTGAAAGCAAGCAACTCGCATGCCATTCAGGAAAAAACTACCACCACTGCTAGCCTTTCAAAACCCTCCTATTATTAAGCACCAGACTATGTGACATAAAGCTCAAAGTCCTTAAGGAGAGAAGAAAAGCTTTGTCTGTTACATAATGCAGCAAGAAGCACACACTATTGGTGCTGAACTGTCTGCAACAAAAACCCCAGTATATTTATATCACTTCCATATTATACGATTCCTTGATTTCCGCTCATAAAAAGATTAGTAATTCTGTAGGAAATTTAGAGGATGTTTTAGCAGTAGAATACCTTAGTGTCCCATGCACAGCACCATAATACGAATTTTAGGCACATGCTGACAGTAATCTAACTCCTACTTAATACATTATGCACACACTACTGAAATGTGACAGATATCCATGCAGGTCAGTTTTTCTCAACTCCTTTGGTTGAACCAGCATAAAAAAATTGCTAAGCCCTTATTTTTTTAAAGCAAACATTTCACAATCACTTAGGTATTTTCTGCAAGCATTTTAGGCACATGATATAAATGACCTGGCCTTGAACAACGTAGATATTTAAGGGGTAAGAGAGCAGATTTTGCCTTTGACTAATTAAATGTCATGTCTACTACTTTCCATAACCCAAATGGTTCTTATGAATCACCAAGAAGCTATACTGGGGACAGTCAAAAGGTCACCAGTTGGGTGCATTAGAAAGTGCCCACCTAAGGCATAGACAACACATCCCCTGGGTAGTCTTCTCCACTTAACTAACCACACACACAAGAAACAAGCAACCTGATTTGTTCTGACCCAAGTTTTTCACCACCATGCATTTATTTTATTGTGTTTGATCTTCCACAAGCTAAGCGCATAGTCACACTAATATGAATAGCCACCACTCTCCTTTCTCCTTTTAAGACACTTCTAATCTTTTACTTGGCAATAGACAATTGTCAAATAATAGAATGGCAAACCTGAAAAGTGCAAGAACTGAAAGCCTTCCCAGCAACTCACAACTGAATAGCATAAGTGGTTATCTTGCAACATAAGACATCATATAAATTGACCCAAAATAAAGATAACTGAATTTAACAAAAAGTCAGTCCCTATCAATTGTCCCCATTTACCTGTTGTGGAAGTTCACTGATTAGGTACTGAGCAAATTTTTGCAATTGGTCTCTTTGTAGCCGAGACAAGGACTCAGAAACAGGTGCTCGTAAGCATACCGCAGATGCCTGAAGAAAGAAAAGGAGATATGAACTGCCATTAACAGGTCAGACTTAATGAAGCTGTGTCCACTGAATGAATGAAGTGTCATGAACAGTAGCTATGCTGATGCTTATCATGCTTGGTCTTGATGGACAATTTTTCTTCTGTAATTACATGGTGTGTTGCAGACAAGATGCAAATAAGTTGTCTATGCTTTATAAAAAACTGGTTTTAAGAGTTTCTTTTCAAGGAAACTGCTTTAACAGCTGTGCTTAAGGTCTGTTGTTGCTAGCAGTTGCACAAATACTGGCAGGGATTTCACAAACAAACCTCTAAAATAGGACATTATTCTTTAAGCTTCTGGCAAACCAACCAGTTCGGGAGGGGTGGGGTGGGTGGGTGCTGTTTCACAGAATCACAACCACCTCATTTATCTCATTAGAAGATTGAAGAAAAATCTTAAAATCAGTCTCTTTCCATATCTTAGAACAACTTAGATGATAAAAAACCACACCACTAGTTTCTTAACCTTTTTCACTCTACAGAACAAAAAAATGCCCAAATGGGACCTACCTAAAATTTAACCTGAAAACAGGCAAGAGCAGTTTGATAGTAAAGATGTTTCTGATATTGATCTGTCTACATAGAGCAATATACCTTGGCTTGCAACTTGCTAGTGTCAGCAGTCGGTACATACAAACATGAAAATCCTTTCACTATCATTTTTTGGGTAGAAGAAAGGATTAGAGGGAAAATAATGATTTTTATCTTACACAAGGTTCAAACTTTGAGTGTAAATAATAGAAATGAAAATTTTTTTCCTATCCTCACTCTCCATACTCACCTTTTAAAACTGGAACTAATAATTCAAAGCTGAACCCATTTTTTTGCCAACTCTGCAGTCTTAAGTACAGACAGTATTACAATGATTTCACAAGAGTATCAATTTAAGCCTATCACTATTTTCCATTGTGAAATATTAACAAGCTTCAGCAGGTTATTAGCACTTATTTAAGAATCTGGAGTTGATCATAAGCGTGTAGCTATAAAATGTTCTGTGACAGCAGAAAATCTTCTGTTCCTTTCCATCATCCAAGCTTAATCCTTCCTTAAGATGTATTTCTCAGCTTCCCAAAGACTGAGGAAATTAATCTGTATGCAAGACTGAACCCTCAACTTGTGTATTTCATGTTGATTCTATGCATTTTCACCTGGAGTTCATTGGGATAAGAAACACCTACTTTTCACTCTATATAAGGCCTCACAGAATACAAGCAGTCAAATAAAAACATAAACTTAAATGACTGGTTGAAGTCTACAAGTCAAAATGACAGTTACCTGCCTCAGTATGTGTTGAACATAAAGGCCAACAGTGATCAAAATTACTTTCCTTCTGCACTCTCATCAAACAACCTAAAGAAGAGCTTTCAAATCCCATATTTACAAAGACCTTTAATAAAAGACTAGCTATTGGTGACCTTTCACTCCTTGCAGAACTGAAGGACAAATGAGCAATTCTAGCATTTAAATGAGAAACAGGAAGGGGCCAAAAAGGACTCTGTATCTACTCGTAGCAATTTGCACATTATCAAAGGACATTCTGCAGTTTAGAGCCTCAGACAATTCACTCTGCAGACTGCAACTGTGAGCACACATTTGCAGAGTCTGTAACCAAAAGGAGTGCCAAGAAAAATTTCCCTAAAGAGAGTGTGTGTTGCATGAAACTGTAACGGGGAGAGACTCAGAAAAGATGCCTAGGGAAGAGCAGAACTGTATTTAAAGGCCTACATTGTGTATCCGGAAGAGGCAGAGCGCCACGACGTGAGCACACCACTTGGCCCCAGCTCCACAGGTACAGCTACATGATGTGATCCTGCATCGGTCAAACATCACCGCCACGTTGTACGCACCTTTGGGTGGCACCATCTGTGGGGGTACCACAGTGGCACTTAGATGGAAACCTGTTAAAATTCAAAGTCCAAAGTTACTCTTCTGGTGCTTGGGAGACAGATTCAGCTAGCACAGAAATGTAGGTATGTGCCATTTAAACAGTGAAACAACATCTCTAGCAACAACATCCGTATGGGGATGGACATGAATTTAGAGTCTCCAGCACTGGTTTCTTCCTAATCAGCTATGGCAGAATATTAGCAGAGAGGCATAACATGTTATAAAAGGTTCAAAAATATCAGCTTTTAATACATTAATTTATTTATATACTTACTTCTATTAATATTTAACAAACAAAAGCAGAACTGGAAAAAGCCATCACTGAAAAGTGTGGTTTATCGGATCACAGGGTCAAAGCTAGACTACGCATATTTTAGGCATGGTTTCTATGTTAATTAACTCTAGCAATGGTGCAGAACAGACAGGTGACTTCTTCAGAATTATTTCCAAGTCAGTCAACTTTCATAATTTTACAGTGAACTAAAGAAGGCAGCACTTTCACTTTGTGGCTTCAGAAGCTACCCATTTCTCATAAATTATCTATCTCCTTGCAATTTCGTGAATATCCCATTTTTATAAACCATGTACTCAGAAAACAAAAACCCCCTCTTGCTCAGACTAAAATCAGTGGAAATGGGAAACTCCAACAATAACACTTGAGCAAATCCAGCCCCATTAATCTGTGATCAAACAAATAAATTATAAATCTCATCTTAGGCAGGATGACAAAGAACTTTAATGAGGCTTGGCTTCATGTAAACTCATGTACAATGCATACCAGTTGCACTCATAATGCAGCTTCCTCTACAGATAATGGTTATCTAGAGGCATACATATTACAAGCAGGAAAAGGCCATCAGGAACATGAATCTTCTACTTGTCTTGAAGGTCCCTATCTCCAGTTAATCAATCTCTACAGCAATGAGTATAAGCCTCAGAACCTTTCTGCTAGTCTCAAATTCTTTTTTAATGAAGCATAGAAAGCACCAAGGGTATCAAAGCTATAACCAAAATTCAGTCCAACAATCTACCTCAAGTGAAAAAATATGGCTTGGGACAGGTGATTAAAATAGTTTCTCCATCATCAGCACAGGGAAGTACATTATAAATCCACGCTACTAAGTTTTTATTATGATATTGTGAGATTATAATAATGATGGTGTTCAGGAGTACACGTGACCTACTAAATCCCATTTAAAACAATGTGCACTATTTCTTTCTCAAAATATAATCTCTGTGCCCATACAAACTTGCTCTTACCTTGCTTAACCTTTCTATTTCTTGTGTTCACCAGAATTCAAAATCCTCTTCCTGATGTGGGTGATTATTTTGATTAGTACGCATAATGCCACCCAAATTCTTCAGCCATTTCAGCAATTGGAACAGAATCAAAACAAAACAAGGCATTCACGCAAAATTACTGCACTGCTTATTACTAGCTACAGTTCTAATTTACGTTGCACACTTGGATAATACAACCCAAACAGTTCAGCTAGTCCTTCTGTTATACTAGAAGCATCTCAGACTAATGCCAAAATGCCCTAATTTTCACAAAAGCAAATTAAGCATTTCACAAATCGGAATTGCAGCAATTCTGTTTCACTGAGAAAAAGAAGTATTCGAAAGGTGGTAGAGAAGAATGGGTCACAGCTATACACTCTTATCAAGCTCCTACCGTGAAATTTTTATTTGTATATGGAAGACAGCTGACTGATTAAATGCAAAGAGGGAAGAACAGTTATAAAAAGAGACAAGGAAAATTTAAGGGCTTCAGCACGACATATCATCAGCTTCAAGTCAAACTGTATCTTGATGAACATGTCTGCCACTGACACCACTAATTCAAGCAGCTCTGCCCAATTCTTTTGCACCACCAGTCTTGCTGTGCTGAACAACTGTTTTTGGGATGGCACAGGACACCATACCAGCAAAAAATTTATGGTTACTTTTACCAGGAAAAATACCACAATTCAGTTCACTGCACAGCTTACAAAAGTCTGAGCCTTCAGGAACTGAAAAGGTGACTATGAGGGGGACTATTCTGGAGTGCTTTAGCCCAACACTACTGTTTAAAGAAATGTACTTGTTTACAGTCAAAAAAAAAAAAAAAAGTGCAACTTTTGTCTTCTGCAGACCACAGCTCTTACCCTACTGCTTAAAAGTGAAGACAAGAATCACATCTACTGCACACCTGAGTGACCCGGCCACCTCATGGAGACCACAAATATGTTCTTCCCTCCCACCCATCCCCTGCTCCCACTACCCAGTAACGGTTTATCTACTCCATGCATAACAATACATTACATTACAAAAACAAGTCTGCATGTACCAGGAGCATTCATTCTGCAACTGCATGTAGCCCACTAGAAAAAACTAGTATCTATACCCTATTCTTGGCAAGCTCCACTCCCAGCAGACCTCAAGAATGAGCTGCAGGCCAGAGGAATTGCTCTGTCAGGAATCTCACCCCCCTGGCTACCGTTTTTCTTAAATGCACTGTGGGCACAGAGCAAGCTTAGTGCTTCTGTGAAAGCACTTTGGCTTTCTAAACAGAAAGTGCATCTTATACTTATGAGCACCAGATTTACTACTCGTGCACAGAACAAATATGTCAAGCAGCCAGCATCAATGCTTCAGAGGATGTATCAGGTACATGCACTGTACAACATACTCGACATGCGCAAAGAGCACCAGGAGTGATCTACTGCACCCATGAAGCAGGTTTTATCACCCAGTGAAGAAGGGGTAGCAGCACACTGTCCTCTCTGACACTCAGTTAAGGCACATGGTTTCATCAAATGTAAAAGCTAGAAATAATCAACTGCTGCCTAGACTAGGTCGTACAGAATAGAGATGGCTTCTTTTTCAGTCCATAACCTATCCTTCTCACTGCTTTACCCCAGAAACTTAATCTTGCAGGAGAAGTATCCAAAAGAAATGTATGGTTCCCACTGGTTCAAATCCAGTTTTTAGAATTTTAGGATAGCTACATCAATGTCGTTTGCATTTAGTATTTATTTTATCATGAAACTCATTTATTGTGAAATTTCAGGTCTGTTTATTGATTTCTCTGAGGTCCTCCTAGTCCTTGTGATTTCAGGTGGAAATGCACAAATTTGAAATACCCCAAGCTACTCAGTAAGCAACTGGAATGAAAAGATTTAAGTGACCTATGAGTTAACAACACCCTGCTAAGAATAATTCTTGCAATACAGGTTCCAAGCTTTCTTCATTGATATTTGGTAGTTCTGATGCCCCTGTAACAATGACAGCAAGCACACCTCCGCACAGAATTTAAGAACTTTTTATCTGGCTTTCCCAGGACTAATAGAAATGGGAAAACAAGAGCTGAACAAAAGCTTTTAGACAGGAAGTAAAAGCAAGGCCATTTTGGACATTTGTTTCTTTTAAACCAAGACAGGAGAATCTCTAAAAAGTGGAGACTTAGAGACACTATTCAAGAAGATGCAAAGTTAGAATCCAGACTGAACCTGCTGCTGCCTTCCTCATTTGTTAAAAAGAAATTAAGACTATGATAGAAAAGAAGTCCCTGAGATCAGCAACTACAACACACCTATCTGAGAACAGCAATAACGTCTTCAGCACAAGGAGGTGGGTATATGACTGCTACTAAGGAAATGTGCAGGAGAAGGTTTACAAAAGCCAATTCTTTGTGTATACACAGTCGAACACTGTAAAAAAGTGGGGTTTTGGAATGTGGTGAAGAGGTGCTATTGTTCAGAAATTATGGATATGGATTTGCATGTGGACAAGATGACTAAGATTACTCATTGATGTTTAAAAAAAAATTATACTGCAAAGGGAAATGGGACAAAAAGAGCACAAAGCACATTTCAAGCTTTGCCCTATTGATCACAATATCACAATGCACTGCCCAATCCCCCCCCCCAAATCAAATCCCCTCTCAAGGGCCACTTCATTCTCTGTGTTTCTTTCCCCTTTGTCAGTATATGCAACCACACACCTTAAAGTCGTTCGGAGTAAATGACTGAAATTATATCCATCCCACCTGTACTGCCCAGCTTCTGGGCTGCTACTCATGGAAAAAAAAAAAATAAAAAAATCTGTCCATTAGATGAAGTTTCTTTACTAAGGAGGAAACAACATCACTGTTTAAACAAAGTTACTTCTTTCCCTTGCACACACATAATCCTTTGCCAAGAAGCCCAGTTGCTGTATGTGTACTTAGAAGTCCCTCCCCTGTATCATTCACCGCCTCCTCTTTTTCCCTACTCCTCTCCTCCTCCCCCAAACACAGTTTTTGCACTAATATTCCTAGCCTTTGTTCATTTACATTGCTTTACACCTCCTCACCTTTTTAATTTATTACTGAAACAAGTTTCGACCACAGTCTTAGCACTGTATATTAAATATTCTGCTCTTTTCCATTGTAAAAGTCCCAGGAATTACTGAATTTCAGCCAGTTTCATTTTAACTCATTTTGTCTCTCTTAAATATTTGCCTTCCTGAAGTTCAGCAGATGCCTTAGAGGCCTCTCACAGCATTTCAGTCCTGACATCAGGAGCTTATGAATGCACTCAAAAGTCAGTTTAATCCTATTTAGCTCAATTTCGTTCATGTTCCAAAACTACTATCTGGTCTCACTGAAAACTCAATATACCTTATATATGAGGAAGTATTTCACTTCCATTCCCAAGAATTCCTGCTACTGTTATTACAGTAGACAATGGACAAGGTAAAATTCTTTCAGATGCTTTACCCTATATTCAAATAACAGTTCATTAGTCTCTTGCAATTTGCCTATCTCAATTACTATCTCCTCCTCTTTTTGTTATCCCCAAACTTTTACAGTACAAGTCCCTTTTATTCCCTTTTTGAGGGTCCTTTACCTAAATTTATTCATTCAATTGATCACAGAGAGTTAAGTATTACTGGTACTAGCAACTAAACAGGCCCATAGAAGTCTCTATCCCTCACCACAGGAGAACACAGGAACTTTCCTCCTTAACATTATACACCTTTTTTTATTATCATTTTTCTTATTCCAACCAGGCTCAGTTCCCACATGCCAATTAATATTCTAATTCTAAAGTTTAGACTTGCAGAAAAAACACCACATCTGCATTGGATTGATATGGCCCGCCTTGACATACTAGTGTCTTTATTTCACATAATGCCTCCCTGTCTAACAGTTGTCACTGGAAAAGCCAGCTCAACATTGTTCTTTACTTCAAAGGATTTAATGAAAAAGCCAGAGTCCAATTCTTTAAGACAAGGTTAGCTTCTATAACCATAAAATATAAAAAGAACAAGATAAGTGAGGAGAAGCAATAAAACCCACTGTCCAGCAACAGGGATTTCCTTCTGCGAAAATGTTACATGACTAACTGTATTACTAATACAACTCTGTTGCTACAAGAATAATTAAACCTTGCAAACTTCCTCTCTGCCATACACACACTTCAGGCAAGGCATTCATTTGATCAGACCACTAGAAAACCAAGTTCTCTTTATCAACAAGGAATTTAAGCATTATGGAGACAAAGGCATTCTATACAGTTTTTTCCAAAACACTTGAGACAGATTAAGGATCTAATTTTCAGAAAATTTCTGGCTTTTCACTCAGTTTCACAGCTAACCTGATTGAGGCTGAAATAAACATAGTATTTACCTCAAGACATTATAAAGAATACATGTGGCAGGGAGTTTAGCCTAGGATGCCAGAAAAGTTCATTTTGAGACATGGTCATACCACCGCTATCCCATTGCAGATATGGTTTGGGGAATCTGAAATATCTAGAGATGCGCAGCTGCAATGTTCTTACCTATCTGGAGAGGGTCTTTGACAGCCCTCACCCGGAACAGCTGCTCCCCTCGCTGGAACTCATCTGCACTGCCATTCGCCAAACATGAGTACAATCTGCAAGAGATGCCCATAACATGTCAAGATCAGTCTGGTTTTGAGAAACTTCACAGTATTATTCTCTTGCATTCTTTGTTCACATGGCTTTTTAAAAATCCTTACTATCTTCATCTTTAAGATGAAGTCCAGCTCTTTTCTGCCACTTTTCCATTACAATTCAACCATTACAAAAATCGTTAGTCTCTTCCTAACTGGGTTTGTGTATAGCCACTGGCATTTCTAGGAATTTCAACCTAAGGCTCTGAAATACAAATTCATTCATAGCCTAAAATTAAGCTTCAATGTTAGCATGCCACAGTAAAAACTCTTTGCACTTTTAGATGAGTTACATGCATGCTCACATGAGGTTTTTTTACATCTGTGCTCATCAGAATAATGAACATGTACAACAACCAACTGGCTTGCTCTATTCCCCCACAGGTGATCTTATGAATTACATCAGCACTTCTGACATTACCTCCCCCATCTGATACGAGAACATTAGACAAAAGCATCTAACAACTTTCAGGATGATTCTATCTAAAAGAGTGTAATATCACTACTTTGCAACAAAATTCTGAATGCATGGTTACATGGGTAGGCCTCCTATAGTATAAAAGCTTCAGCAAAAATACTTTGGTAAAAGATCTAAAAGCACAGGTTTTGACTACATACTTACACAATTTATGTAGAAACATAAGCAATATAGTCATCTCTCTGACTGTATCCGCTCTAATCACTGATGTACTCAGCAAATTCTGATTCCCCTACTTAACACCAACAAAAGGCTTGCACAGCATACTGAACTAGACCTCCCTAGCAATTTCTGAGCCCAGTTAAAGCTCTGACTCAAGCAACAGATTCAAACTGGAAAGAATACTGCATAAGACTAACATAAGGACAAAACTCTACAAACTAGTTACTGTCAGGGAAATTAAAGGATGCATTTATTTTGCTATCATTTACACACAAAACCTCCACGTGTACATGCTTTGCCTGGGACATATGCAGCGCAGCTCACCCCAAAATAAAACCCCGTATCGTAGTATATCCCACAGTAATCCATCCACATATCACAAAATGCACATGAGAACAGCAGAAGCAGCAAACATACAGGACATCAAACGGACAACAATTCTCCACTAGTGAACAGAACTTTTCCTTAAGCATCAATGAAACAGAAATAGTATTAATTACCTGATATCTTCCTCATTTTCTGGGAAACTCCAGAAGGCGATTCGAAGCTGCAGTTGCTCAGGCACTGGAGGATAAACTTTCTCCACCACCTCAAATGGAATGTGAAATGCAACCTGTTTTGCAGACAGTTCCACCAATGGGATCACCAGCCCATCTAGCAAGACAAGACATAAAATGCAATCAGCCATTCAGAGAACAAAACTCACGAGAGGCTAAAGAGTTCAGAGCAGAGAGCTCTTCCACTTCCTCTCTTATCTCACCAAGTTCAAGGACCAATTTTGATAGACAGTAAAAGGCAGCACAGAAATTTTCTGAAGAATTGCCTGCCAACCTTACTACTTATTTTCAGCCCCCTAGGGCATGGGTACACTTTCCTAAAAAAACAGTCCTTTGTCAGGGGAGCTACATTAGCCTAGCAGACATCAGTGGCTCGAACTTTGTCTCCAGACAAAACTGAAGCCATTTAGCAAGACTTAAGGTAACCAAATATTTTTCACACATTTCTGTTAGAATATGGCAGCAACACGCCATGAATGCCAGGTAGTTACACAGAGAATAACTGTTACAGTGTATATGCACAAGACAGCAACGGAAAAGTTATCCAGGAACCTTAGTATTGACCTTTTTGGTAACATTCAGTATTCAGCTATTTACAAGATTTTAATTTCATTTAGTATTTATTGTTTTATTCCCCTCACTACCACCTTTTGTACAATACCTGTCTTTATTTTTCAAGTTCTTTACAGAAGCAACTGGGAATTCCCATGTTTGTACAGGGCTCACTACACTAAGCCCATGAGGATCTTAACTGAAGGCACCAAGAGCTTTATACAAACACATTTAACCACCACCTTTCTACCAAACCAACTCCACTTTTTATCTTTTTAAGCGCAGATGAAGATTTCTTATCATCAGGCTATGGGAGCCTTATGTTTCTGCTTCACTCTAAGCTAGATTACACTCATATACAAAATGCCAGACTTGCCTTATCTGCAAGCACCTCACTGCTTTACCGAGATCACTTCCTGATCCATCACTACAGCAGTCTTGTTTCCCCCATCTTCCAAACCCTGTTGCCAAGAACCTTATTAAGTCACTTTCAGATATTTGATGTTATGTCTCCTCACCTCCCTAACCAGCTTCTAAAAACACCACTGGAAGCCAGAATGTAAACCAATCTGACCCTCAGCTTTCCCTCCCCACCGGCCTCCAGGCAACATATCAAAGGAAAACTTAAGCCCTGATGTCAGTAAGCACTTTCTCACCCTTTGCCTAGAGATGCCCTCCAGTCGGAACAGCTGGGAAACAGATAGGAAAGGAGAGGGCTTTGAAAGTGCATGCACGCAGCAAAGCAGCCAACATCTCCCCCAGTACTGAGCAGACCTGTCAAATGGAAGGATTACATAAATATGGAAAGAAAATACAGTTTTCAAACATCCACATTTATGAATTTTTGATTGCAGTGAAATTAGATTCATTAGGCAGCATTCCTTTCTCCCAGACAGAGTTAGTCTTTTACTGTCAGGATTGTATCTCCATCACCACTAACTTTTACTCTACGTTATAGACAGAGCCTCTGTTTTACAGTGCTATAATCCCATCCACAAATGTGAGAGCAGCAAATTGTAAAATGAACAGTGATGGAAAAATGGAGTGTCCCTTTCTCTACAGCTAGCAGATAAACAAGATTGTGGCAGAAAAGTCATCTCATTTCCACTTTTGACAACTGGAACAGGTGTAAGGCTTTCATTAAGTCACTAAAAAAAATTACTATCTTTTATTAGTCACTAAAAAAAAATAATACTGTTTTTAATTAGTGCAACATAGTCAAGTTAAATATCATTGCTGCTACTCCAATAGTAGTAGTAGATACCACCAAAGGTCTAAACTGAGGCACTTTAATACTTGAAATTACACTGAGCAATGAAAGGAGAGGTATTCCTTGTGGTTTTAACTGCACTGTTTGTATAGAGGCACTTTATCCAAGTCTTTCATTATACAATACTAGAAAAGAGATAACACCTAAACAACCTCTGCAAGGTACAAGACTCAAAAAAGACTTCAGTACCGGGTGAAACACCTGCACATTCTTCAAAGAGCTGCAAGCCTGCAGCCTGGATGGTGTTCCTTTTTACAAGGATTTGGTGCTGGGTACAAAGGTCAGATTAGAAATGATAAAGACAGACTGAGTTGACAAAAAAGCAGCAAAGGCAAATACATTCTGCTTATTATTCTATCAGTACACCTTACTCTTAAAAATATTTTACTTTACTGTTGCAATGGACTATGACACACATACAATCAGTGGTACTAGTAGAGCAGTATTGGTACTAGGAGCAGCAGTACGATCACTGCAATTACCCTCAAATTGTGTATCTAGAAATAAACTTTTTGAATGAATCTCTGTTTAGGACTCAAAGGAGAGTATGCAGGGTCTAATTTAAGCACCTAACTCAGACTATCCAGCCGCAAAAGGGTAACTGCAATTACCCTCCATTACATAGTGTGGCTGTTCCCTTCCAAGCTAAACTAAACTAACTCAAGAAAAATACTTTGACGAGTGTTACTGAAATTACCTCTCCTGAGAAAGCATTTCTTCCAAGTGGGAAGACAACATGAGCCCTCCTCATCTGCTCCAGTGCAAGTCCAGTACAAGTCAGCCAGCTTGATTTTAGCAGTTTTACACAGCGAACTAAGGTAACAGGCTGACTTTGCATTGAACTCATTAACTGATTCATCAGCTGTATTGTGTTAGTAGTAATCAGCAGAAGACAGGTGGCCAATTATCTGGCATATCATAACCCACAGTCAAACATTCACAGCACACAGCTTTGACATTTTCAGAACAAGGTGAAAGTAGTAAAACCTGGTGGGGAAGAAATAATCTAAAAAGCAATAATCTTACCTATAAGACCATGCATCTTTCTAAAATGTTTAATTTTGTATAAGGAAAAAGAGATATAGAGAAGAAGTAGTAGAAAATAACTGAAAAGTAGAAAATAATTTTCAATTATGCTTTAAGGGTGAGTGAATTCACAGTAGCTAACTTGGCACACAATGTAAATAATAAAATTAAGAAAAACTGCCCTAAGTTTCAAGGGGGTAGACCCCCCATGTAGCCAAGGTCAGACACTTATCAAGAATGTGACTCAGAGCATCAGAGGGCCTTTTCCCATTAGGGCTCCTGTAAAGTCGGCTGGATAGTCTGAGTTAGGTGCTTAAATTAGACCCTGCATACTCTCCTTTGAGTCCTAAACAGAGATTCATTCAAAAAGTTTATTTCTAGATACACAAACCCAGGACTGGTGGATTCATACCTACCTGTATCAAAAGGTATTATCAATAAAACAGACAAAAGGTACTCTCAGGCTCTATAATAAATATATTGAGGAAGGAAAAAAAAAAAGGAATAGTCTGCTAACAAAGAAAAGGAGAAAGAATCACAGCTTCAGCTCAGAAAGCAATAAGGACAGCAAGGAAGATTGCAAATTTAATATAAAAAATGATACAGTAGTGAAATCAAAGATGTAATACAAAATTGACAAATCTGCAAGATATATCTATCCAAGGGAGAAGATAATTTTAAATTGTGGAGCAAAACTAGCAAGAATCACTGCTTCCCTCTTGGGAAGCAGACATGATGACCCAAGCAGAACAAAGGAAACATTTCAAGTCTTGAAAGAATAAAGTCACAGGCAAAGCATAAGCAACCTCAAACAATTTTCACTTACAGGTTAAATGACTAGCAAAACCCAGGTCAGGAAGGGATTTTGAGAGGCCGTCTAATCTACACCTCCTATCTAAGAAGCAGGATCAAGCATATGTAAAACCATTCTGAATAAATCACATCTCACCTATTTACTGCCACATGGAACACGCAGCTTTGGTGAGGACTATCCCACCCTTTTTGCTACCGTTTTATGTGAATTACAGGTGTGATTTTTATAGCCATTTTATAACAGCTAAAACTTTAGTATAGACATACTTATTTCTGCTGAAACAACAACAACAAAACCCCTAACCCCAAAACAGCCAACACAGGCTATGCACACAAACATGCATTTTCACCAGTGGAAACAACTTCTGTGCCAGCAGGGCTTACTGACATAGGGATGCATGTGTAGCTACATTGCTTAGCCTTTCCTAACATAGGGTAGTCTGTAACAAGTTGCAGCCAACAATTATTCATAAAAACAGATCATGTTCAAACTGAGCTATTATTCCTTCAGTACAATAATTGAGTTTCCATGATAGACAAATAGAGAAGAAACTGCTTGAATAATCAGCAAAATAGGGGCCACGAGAATACCAAAGAGTTATTAAATGGAACTGAAGGAAAAACCAACTAGGCCAAGCATTGAATATATTTGTTATCTAATTAAATTATTTCCACTGGTTACTTTCATTTGACACACATCTCTAAAAATAAACTATATGTACAAGTGAATAAATACAAATGCAAGTGAACAAATCTCACAGCAAGAGAGAAGACAAAGAGCAAAGACAGGACACATTGTTTTTGCTATATATACCTTAAGAAAAATGGCATGTTACATTGCATTATCTTTTTAGAGATGAGTCTACAGCTTTGATTTTATAGTTATCCCTGGTCCCATCTCACATTTCCCCTCACCTTTCCCGCTGGCTTCAGTCCAAAATGTAACAGAGCAGACCAAAGTAATGCAACTATACACAGAACAAGAGGAAGAAAATTAAGTGAAGCACTTCTGATATCAAAAGCTAAAGTGAGAAGAACAGTAAAACTAACAGGAAATAAGCAGAGTGCAATCTTAACCAGTATGTGGGGAGTGCTATAAAACCTGTTTTACAAACCTCATTTGAAAAATGGTAAATATTACGTTGCTTTTTACAGGATTTGCCATGCAGAAAGATAAATCTGTTACTGTAGAATGCACTTCAAGCATATCTGTTTGTTTTACTTAAGTGCCTATCAGTAAACTGCCCCTTTAAGTCACTGATATATTCTCCCTCTGATACCCCTTAAAACCAAAAAGTGCTGAGAACTCTCAAGTATGGGCAAGCAGAGCAAGCATTACATTTAACCATACCATACCTAAATCAAAACTCTTCAAAAATACTTGGTTTCTTACTATTTTCTATTTTTTGTACATTTCCTTCTAAAATTCTGCTGTGGGTTTTACTTTATTCTCTTGTTCTTTTTTCCTTTCTAGAAATTTATTCTCAGAGTTGATGTCTTTAAGAAGTACGTGCCAGAGAAATATACTCCGTCAGGTCTCAAACTCTGCAAGAAACATCAGAAAACTTAACCTTTGTCTTGAACTCTGTAACACTCGAAGATGAATGCTCTGGATGTACTTAAAAAAACAGTTTCCCAAGGTGAACATTGCAAAATGAAACATGAGCTTTTTAATTAAAAATTTACTCTTCATTTCAAATAAATAAGATCCAAGGTATTTAGGCCATTACTTAGACGACTTTACTTGTTCTTCTTCCATTTTACCACATAATATCCTATAAAATGCAACATATGTGTTTTTAAAAATAAACAAAATTCACCTCTGAACTGAGGATAAGTCACATGGTATGTAACAGAAGCATGTTGCAAAAGTCTGAAAATAAGATGTCTTCTCTTCCTTCAAGAGCATTTCTCACCGAAGCTCCGTCCACAAGGCTCATTAACTTTATTTCTCTTTTCAAAGAGGCATTAAATTAAGAGCAGAACTGATTCAATGGGTCACAGACATACCACCACCAGTCAGTTTGCTGTCACATTAACATTTTGCCCAGGTAGGTCCCAGGCCTACAAAGTTATCAGAAAGCGAGTATCTTCAGAAGTGTTGAACTAATATACTTGTAGCCTACATAAGCAGTAAGGGTATGTTTCTGTCCACTTGCTGGTTTGTGGCCTTCAAGCACAGACTTGTGAGATGGGTAGTTAATACCTGTCCCATACAATTTCCCAAACTTCAGGCAATATTATTAAAAAAATACAATACACTTATAATGCACTAGTACATAATACATAGAAATGGTGGAATATTAAGAGCATCCTTGAATAGTCTTGGGATTACAATCTTGGGAGTAAATCAGACTAAGCACAATTAAATGTAAGCTTCATGATGCAGTCACAAGCAGGATAGCTATGTTTTCAAAGAGGTAAAGGAAAAGTTCGCCACTTGAGTAGAAGAGATACTGCAGCTACTCTAGTCTGTGCCTGTAAGACTTGGAACATACGAAGACTTTACTTGGAACACATATGATGTACTGAACCACAACCATCAAGCTCCAGAAGGAAACTAAATACTTAACATTAAAAAAAACAACTGAAATAGTTAACATAATTTTAAATGTAGAGAAGAGAGAGGGACAACATACAAGCACTTAAAGCAACAGAAGTAGCATTCACCTTTAAACACCCGTGCCAAAATGGGCCAAAGTTAGGGAAGAGAGGATTTGGGATAAAAGAGTTCAAACTAAATTGAACAGCATGAGAAGCTTCAGCTGTAAAGGTTCACGGGTGAGCTGCTGGCGCAGCTATGAAGCTATACCATGCAGTAAAAGAAAGATTAGCTAGACATATGCCAAGAATAGACTATCTAATAAAGCACATCAGATAATAACGAAAAATCTCACTCAAGATGCCCTCTTTCTGGCCTGTATTCTGACTCTTACAATTAGGAACTCATTTCCCTTCAAAAAATCGTCACTCACTGGGTTGTAGATGATCTTTCCAAGTCATGTAGCTGGTCTCAGTGGTGTTCACAGTGGACACATAGATACACGCACATAGAGCACAGATTGCTTCAGCACAATTGGAACTAATGGGTGCTCTTATGGCAGGCCAGCAGACATGCCAAGTACTGAACAAGCACCAAGACTGAACTTTCTTGCCGCAAATACAGTACAAGAGAAGGAAGCAAACTGGCAAGCCAAGGAGTAAGGACCCCAAGACTGAACCAAGGCCCTGCAATGTCAGACCCTGACAGCTGAATGGACACAAAGAGCTGTCCCCCACACCCAGTCCTGGTCTAGCTTGATTACGTGCAGGATGAAGCATTTGAAAGCTGAAGACAGTGCAATATTCAAATACTGACTCCCAGCTGTCTTCAATTAGCATTCCTCTGCTTCAGATTAATAATTCCATGCCATCTTATACCAACTGAAAAAAAACCCACAACATTCCTTGTAAAAAAACAAGCAAACCACAGTATTGCTAAAAAGTAGGAGTTTATTTTCCTTTTACAGACTAAGGAAACCAATGCGAAGATACATGTTCCTGGTTCCTCAACTATTCAAGCAGTGTCAATCTTTCAAGCAGTGTCAATCTTAAGAAAATAAGCAACTCCTTTACACTGTAACACCTGCTGTACCAAGTCAGAATAAAGTTTCAGCTATTTGTTTCTCAGATACTACCCACTCTGAACCACTTCCCTGCCAAACACCTCACCATCCACAAAGCCAGCTGCAAGAACGAATGGAGAACAGTAGCCCTCGGTGGAATTCACCTGTGTGAGTTTTTCACATGCTGTGACAGACCAAGAAGGTTAGGCAAGACAAGAATAGGGATCAAATGATGTAGAAAGGATGCTACAAATGCTGCTGATGATTAACTGTTAATCAAGCTTGCTCAGAAAAGATGACTGGAGGGAGCATTCTGATTTGAGGGTTCCTTTGGTTTTGTTCTCTCTCTCTGTTTTTGTATTTTCAAAATGGCCAGACTCATAACAGGCTAGCAAGTGCAGCTAAACTGACCTAGAAAAGCAGCAAGGACAGGGCACTGTAATGCAATCATCAGGCATTTCAGGCAAAGTTAGCCACAGGAAAAGCTCTAAAAATATGGCTTTCTCCACTAGGGTTGTATGGCAGGATGATATTCTCACTATGCAAGAATGAATATATAAACACACACACACATATATATATATACACACACTTTTTTTTATATAACTGAAAACATAGCCCTAGAGGGAACTAAGTGATCAACAAACTAGCAAAATGCTCCAGAGAACAAATAAAGATTCAGTTTGAATCACTAGTACATTGATTTGCTCACAGGATAAAGCAAAAGAAAAATGAACTACCAGGGTTACTTGGTTATATTTTTCTGTCCATGTAATTCAGCTGTTAAATTTGCACATTACCCTTTTTACTGCCTGTAAATAGTGCAGAACTCTCAGGAAGGAAAGTTATCAACTAAGTATGTTTGGTTTAAGTTTAGGAACAGGTCTGCTTCTATTTGCTGTCTTCTTCCTCCTCCTCCTCCACTACTACTACGCCCGTAAGCTTACTAACAGTATTAAAACCCTAATGGGATCTGTGTTTACAAGACTTTCTTATACCTCTTATTTCCTCAACTAGAGTTATACAACTCTATCTGGATCCCATTTTGCAGCAGCGAAATTACACTGAGAATAAAGTCACAAGGTAGCAAATGCAGAGATTCAGAAGACCATGTTGAAAGAGAAAAGAAGGACTGGGGGGACACCTACATCAGCCCTAGGCCACAGAATGACATTTTTATGTACAAAGCAGTTGAGAAGATGAATAAGCAACAGAACTTTTTCATTAGCATTTACTGGATAAGACTGATGAGATTCATAGCCAAAACCCATTAAAAATACAAATCCCAGATGGGCAGATTACAGTCCAGAATTGGAAACCTCATGCTTAACTAACAAATTGCATTAACTATTACTACAGAAATTCTGTTACAACCATCACAATAACATTCTAAGAATGGCTTTTTTTTTTTTTTTCCTAATCCGATGCAAAAAGGGTTGTTTTATCCCAGGAGGGTGTCCAATTCACCCCCAAAATCTCTGCCACCTACAGCAAAAACCATGGACAGAGTCAAATTTCAGGTCAATTTGATTTCTGAAAATTGCTTAACACTACATCACAAACAGCTCATACACTTAAGTCAAAATATTTAATGGCTCAAACTATCTTTTTGTTGCTGTATTTACATATCCCTTCAAAATGAGAGAAGTATATTATTTGGCTGACTGCATAAACATATCCTGAGATCATGACTTCTGCCTCCAAGATTAAGACATTTCAGGAAGTAAGAATTAGTTTCTTCTATAAGGCAGACCTTAAAATACATCAAAATATCAAAAAAATAATACTCATTTTTTATTTGCACACAAGCCCTGTAGATTTGCAGAATACAATACTAAATCACATTGTGGATTTGGAGTAGATGAGTGGGTCTTTTTTTTCAAGTGTTATTAGTTTTAAACCTGTTAAGGCTTGCAGTTCCCCTTCTGGTCATCTGAATTATTAAAAAAAAAATTTCTGACAAAACCTTTTCACAATGGTTTTCTACACTCACTCTCTGCATGTGTACAGAGCTAAAAAAAAAACAATTAAAACCCAGCTGACTTAACTTTGCTCACCTGTGGAGAAATGGCATCAGTATTGTGCTAACATCAAGCATAGAGACTGCATCCCAAAACAATTTTTGTTAAAGAATCTGAGCACCTAACAGAGGAGGGATCCCACATACTCAGCTCAACTTCCGCTGTTTCATTATTAGACTGAGTTAAAAAGTATTTTATCTTTATGTTATTATTTTTAAAGTTACATCTTTTAAAGCAGAAAGTGTTTGAGTATTATGCCAACTCCTGGTGAGACTTCCATAAGATTTCATGAGGCATAAAAAAAAGCCCTACAAAAAGAAAGTTGGTGAGGCTTTATAATGCTAAACAATAACTGGTCAGAGAACTAAAACTTAGAAGATGCATGATATGTGTGTAAGGTCCAAGAGTCCTAACCCGCTAAGAGTTTAATTCAGTAAGAGTATGCCAAAAATCCCACAGCCAGGTCTCAACTTTCCTTGCAGTAATCATTTCTTCCTGTTAGCAAAAACCTTCTACCAGTAGCAAAACCTTCTACTGCTGTATAAAGTGGTCATGATCTAACTTCAGAAAGTCTTTCTTTGAGATGCTCTAGTTCCCACTGCCCCTCCTTTTAAAGCAAAAACAACATTGAAACAAGCAAGCAGACACTGATGAAAAGTACAGGTTCTTATGTTAGCCTGCATAGTGCACACTAATACATACAGCACTTACTTTCCCTGAATTTCTAGAGATTTGTGGGGAAATGGTTCCTTTTTTCTTCCTGCACTCTCTCCAAATGAGACTTCTCCACTGAGAATCAGACCTCCCATCCCTGTGCCACACCAGATGAGAACTTGAGACACATGGGGAGCAAGTTCAACGTCCTCTGACTGCCAGACCAACTACTCAGGTCACCTTGTGTCAGACAATCCGAACACAAATTTGTTTGGAAACTTTCACAAAATGATTCAGAATGTTCCTTCATGCCACAAAATAGCAGTGACTGCCATAATCCTACTGCAACAACAGCCAGCGGAGGATACTGTTACTCTCGTCAGAACTTAATCAATAGGGAGAAAATACAATTTAACCAAATAACATAGTACTGGCATTACCAGGTGAAAGCTGGGGAGCTTAGTACTGCTGAGCAGAGGTATGCCAGAAGAAAAAGGCCAATGCTTTCTGCTACAGGACTTTTTAGAAAATGACATAAGAAACAGCTCCTCAAGGCAAGAGGCTACAATGTACATGAAGATGGAGGCAAACTTCTCAATACACCTTCTTGAAGCAGCTGCTTGCTTCTACCCCTCCCAACTTCATCTGTGGTTTTCTGTGTCAACAAGAACACTTTTGGAAGCAAAACATCTGAAGGAATCCTCTCTTCAGAGCAGTATGAGATGTTAATAAGAAAAATAACCACTCTGTTGTGTTATTCCTCCTTTCACCACTGGTAAACATGACTAAAGAGCTTCAATATGCCCAAGTAAACCTTAACTGCCAAGCAGATAACCTGCTGCGTAATCATCCCTCAAAGGTCATCTTGCAATTAGTAGATAGAAGAAAAGCTGCACATCTGAAACCTGTTTCTGCACTCCAAAGGTCAGCTGGCTAAAGAACAGATTTCCCTTCTTTCCTTACAAATTTGTCTTCCTTACGTCCTTAAGCATCATAGCTACAACACTTTTACTATATTAGAAACCAGATCTCTAGAAAAAAAACCAAACACTTGAATCATGTCTTCAGAACTTGAGGACAAGGCAAAGGTGGAAAGCTACAAGTTATATCTGGTAACCAAAAAGATGTTTGATGGGCAAAGGGAAGGAAACAAAGATGAAACCAAAACCCACGATTTGGTTTCATGACTTCAGGACAGAAACACCAGCACATTGCTCCATCACTAAACTTGAATTCCTAAGATCCCAGCCACCTAACTTCTGCCTCATGGTTCACATAAGATTTTGTTGCAGATGCGTACAACATACCTACAGAAAACATCTGCTCAGAGCAAATGTCAGAACCTCTCCAAACACAAGACAAGTCCAGATTAGAAAGGTGTATTTTCCATTTAACTCTATTGCTTCTCCTATGCAGTAACTGTGAAAATCTTCTGCACAGGGCTGCGCTCTCAAAACTGGAGTATTCGATGTTATGTTGATGCCTTATGCCAAAGGAGATCTATTTGCCTCTTCATAAGCTCTGCATCTCAAAAGCAAAATGTCGGTAAGCTCTTTTCTCAACTCTCACCCACTCTAACACGACTGAGATCCCAAAACTGTAATACCAGCATTAGGCAGGCAATGCAGCATTCACAACTTGACAACCTCCTCTGGAAATTCAGACAAGAAAATTCTCAATCCAAACACCCTTCCATTTCCCTCCCTAAAAAAGAATTCATTTCAAAAAAAGAGCAGCCCGGGCAAGCAACCGACAGCTGTTAGAAATCCCAAAATGAACAGCAGATTCTTGTAAAGCAAGACAGGCAGTGCTACAAAACACAAATTCATGCCAGTACTGGCCAAGGTTTCATGACAAATTGGGCAGCTTGCATTCAGAATAACTCTACAGCTGATGAAGCAGACCAGCTTCAGGCAAGTCATTTCCCCTGCACTGTTACTCCTCGCTCTCTCGCCCCAGTATGCAGAAAGCATACTGCATTACCAGGGTTGTGCATTCAGAGCACAGACATCAAACAGCTCCCATTTCCTGAAAGCAAGGCTCAGTACTACCAGTTATTCCCACTTCTGCCCCATGCAAGGTATTTTAAAAGCTCGGAATTCAAAATTATCTCCACTGGCCTACGACAAAAAAAACCAAGCTACGAAGACCAACAGATAACTTTTCTGAATGTAGATGATGGAACACAAACACATATCAAAAAGTCAGATTGCATCACAGCTGAGGATCAATCTCTATCAAGAAGTATTGATATGTTTTCAGATCCGGAAAGGAAGTCATACAAAACACCATGCAACCTCTACTATTTCATGTGCTGCTCTCTACCATTAGTATCCATCCTTAAGTATTACATGCAAAATTAATCTCTAACCAGCTTTTTTGCTGTGTCTAAATCCCAGAGCAGTATCACTTGGCATCCAGACAAATGCACTGGCAAACACTGAAGAGCTGTATTACTGAGCATATCAGAATGAGATCAGGCCAATTTTGTTGGGGCTGATGGGAAAGTTATTGTCTGAAAAGGATAAAGGCACTCTCACCTCTAGGGTAAAAAAAAAAATAATTAATTAAACATCTGTCAGGAGCTAAAAGAAGATACCGCCTCTTAATACCACCAACAGGAAACCATTAGAAGTTTAAAAATCTGTTTCATAAACAGGAGTCAAAAGAAGTTAGATATTGAAATGCTTTTGAAAAAATCTTACCCGACTCCTCTCTTTACCTCTTTTGGTTTTGTAAAAATCTCCCCAAATCTAACCCCAGGTCTATGGCTTTATGGGAGGTTACAGAGCCCACTCAGCAATGTCCTTGAATTCTAGGTTCTCCAACTGCAGTTCAAAGGTGCAGCACAGCAGTCCCTGACCAGCCTGAACTGCTACTGCAGGACACAGGCTTCCAAAGCCAGCAGTCCCTAGCTCTCCTCAAGCTCTCACCCCGCAGCAATTGCATTTCATCTCACTCAGAATAAGGTATCCATCTGATCATTTCTTAGTATCCTACAGTTGGAGAAAGTTCCTCTTCTAACAAGAAATAAATTCTCTTTCATTTCCCTCACATCACCTATAGAGAAAACAAAAGGGGGGGGAAACAAAACTGGGTACCAAGGAAGATATGAAGAAAGCAGAGAGCTACAGAATGTTTACAGAGGAGAAATGAATTACAAGCACATCTATCATTTTCAGTGCACAAAAATAATAACAAAAGCAGCACTGGGAAACTGTGAAGCACTGATTAACTATGGTCAATTGCATGAATTCACTTAGGCAAATGCATACTATCCCCCAAGATCTCTCCAACATCACAAGACTGAAGCAAAGTCAACCACCTTCTAAAAATGTCTGCAGAAGTCTTGAAACACTTGCTGCTCATAACTAGCCAGGGAAAACTAACTCCCTGTCCTTGAGAAGGATAAGCAGCCTAGCTGACCCCATGCACTACTGCTTTAAATGCAATCAGTTAGTCAATGAAAACTTCCAAAGGCATTTTGGGTCAAATACAACTAACTTCTCTGTGTCAGATCACCTTCTCTTCAAGTCATGTATGAAAGTTACATGCAGGTGTAAGTTACAAATATTTTCACCTGGGGCTCTGGTAAACAAATTTACAGCCACATTTCCCTTTTTCTCCCATCTCAGCATTTACTGACCTAAATATGAGGTAGGAAATGGAATTACATGCAATATGCAGCAGGAACTGTAAACAGCTCAAGACAATTACTAAATGATGCCCTACAGACTTCACAAAGGTATTAGATTCTCAGAAGAAGTTGTCATTTCATTTGTACACCTATTAAATACATACTAACCCACCAGCAGGACTACCATGAAGCTTAAATGTCAAATACTTAGCAATAATTTTTACATCAGCAATCAGTGTTTCCTAAAAACATGGAACTTGGGCATTCAAGACATCATCAAGCTATCCAATCAACCCCTAACATGGATTAAAAAGGATTTGTGTTGGTAATTCACCACAGGATGAGACACGCAAATTTACCAGGTAAGAATTCCAATATAGGGATATTAAAAAGAAAAGAAGAAGATTAAGGGGTAAGTCTTGAGAATCACAATTTGTGATATACAAAGTCAGGCAAACGTAAGCATACACCGAGGACAGTAAACCTGAAGTCCTACAAAGATCAGAAACAAGACATGGACAGATTCCATAAGGTCACACAATACTCAATATTCAGAGGTTCAGCAAACTTTTCTGTATTTCAAGGAAGAACCTTGTTCTGTCACATACATTGACAAGATGCCAGTAAGAATGGCTTGGTTGTACATAGGCATTGTTTTAATTAATATATCTAAAAAAGAGTCCAGATGGTAACTTGACTATGTGCACTTCAAGGCCACCTCACTTTTTCTTTAGTTCTGTCTGGGAAGACATGCTCAAAGCAGCATCTTTAGAGATATCAAGCCTAATGAACAGAAAAGCTGCAATTAACTTTTTCCACTAGTTTATCTGGAAAACACACACACAAAAAAAGAACCATACCAACCAGATTTTAAAACATCAGTGTTTTCATTTTCAGATCTCCCCCAATGAATTACTCATGTTTACTGGTATTTCTGGACGGCAAAGAATTATGATCATCTGCTTAAATTTTTATCTCTCTGAACAGAGGAGGAAGCCAGAATTGGTGGCCCAGGTGTTCACCTGCCCGCTGCTTCAACAAGTCACCTCATAAGTGTTTTACCTTGATATGAAAAAGTACAGCTGGACGCCTCTCTGTAAAGACTCTTGTTGCTTGCAGACACATTCTGGGTAATATTTCTTTTATCACACTACCTATTTATATTTTTGTAAAAAAATGTGGACTTCTTTTTCTATATTGTTTTTGGTCTCTGACCTCCCTCTTTTCCATTCTCTCAAGTCTATTCTCCCCTCCAGCATCCAGCTTTTCTCCCACAAAGGGACAGGATTTCTTCTGAGGACAGATTTTTTCTTCCTTCCTCCATCTTATCCATTTATCCTTTCCCTTTCTTCTATATGCCAATCCTTATCCCATGTGAAAAAGAAGCTTGAAAGCTCTACTATACATCTCACAGCCACAAACTAAACCTAGCAGACAAAAGAAAGGCATCAAAGTCACTGAGACATGGAGAAACAACACTCAGGTGCCCCTACTTGCAGCAGCTGAATGAGGATGTTAAGAATTTGTTTAAAGACACTACTCCTACAATCTTTTCAGGTTTCCCTCTTCTATGGAAAGAGAATGTCTTAACTTCCAAATTTTTTCAGTGCTAACCACACACCAGTAGAGATTTAGCTAAATACAGAAAAATCAACACACAGATTTTCCAGTTGTATACATCTTAAACATGCTCAACCTTCTCCTAATTGATACTGGTAAATACTGACATTTTCTCCTTTCTTAGGTTTTTCTTGCAGCGATCTAGAAACACTAATAATGATTCATAATAGCAACAGTATTTTATTAAACCCAGGTACTTCTCACAGCATCACTTTTCCCAAAATATGCAATTCCAGAAGATTTTAAGTAATAGGTATATCACAGCCCGACAGAGTTCCTTTGTTTCATTCTTTTCAAAGATAGTATGTTTCCAGCTGTATGGAAGCAAATATAGATGAACTAAAAGTAATCAAAACAGCAGAGATTCTGCAAGCCTCGCCTACAATGTTTAAAGCACCATCAAGAAACATGCTCAGAGCCATCCCTTTCAGTATTTTCTGTTAAAAATCCTACACAACTATCCACAGCTTTGCCAGAACACTACTGCCATTCTACAGGAAAAGAAACGAAGAAAAAAGGATGCATCAAAACACACACAAATCATGAGAAGTATGAGAATCTTCTGGTTAGTAACCCTATACTTATTGCTTGAGTCTACACAGCTTCAGAGGAGGTAACTTAGAAATGTGTGATATGGTATTTTGAAATTAGAACCAGTATTTTAAATATTTTGTATATTATGCATCACTGCTCTTTAATATAAAAAAAAAATTCTAGGCCTAATATTTTAGCTAGTTGATATATAGATGCTTTGAATTTTATGTTTGGAGGGTTTGGAAGGGTGTCACAAAACAGGAGGAGGGAGAGAAGAGACTAATACAGGTAAAGTGCATTAAAATAAAGTTGAAAAAATAACTTCTAGCCATGAGACTATTTTAAATTACTCTTATAACTGCTTTACAGTCTTACAATTAGATAGGTGACAGAAAAAGGTTGTTGGTCTAAAAAGAGCAATGAAATCTTAAAGACATTCTTGCTCTTTAAGAACTAAAGAATAAATTGGTTTTCACTCTTTGGAATGTTACTTAAAAATATTAAAACAAACAAACAAAAACCCCAAATTAATTAGATTCTAAATAGCCAAACATTTACTCCAAAAGTTCATTAAAGTATGTAAAACATCTTTTGAAGCTGTACATTCCTTTCTTCCTCTGGAGCAAAGTACTGTATATTAACTAGGACAACAGACAATTGAGAGGAGATGGTGTCTGCTCCTGGTTTTATAACCAGCATAAGAGATGCTGTTCAAATCACTGATGTCCATTTCTGTCCCCTCAAAGGTATACTGGGGGAGAAGGGATTTTTTTCCTTGTTTGTTTAAAACACTACCTTATGATCCTTGCCATTGCCTTTTTTTTTTTTAATGCCTTATTTCTGGTTTCATATTCCTTATTCTTAACATTTAACTCACTGTGTTATGCTTTCCTCAGCATACTAGTAAAAATTATATTACTCAGCAACAACAGACTATCAAGAACTTGATATGGACAAGAAAGCTCTCTCCTATTCACTAGACTAACATTAATATGTACACATTTCCCTTCAATTCTATGAGCTTAAAAACATGTAAGGACACCTTTGTTACACTCAGTAGCTAATAGGGTAACAACTATTTTAAAAAACCTAAACATCATAACCAAGCAAAGATTCATAAACTAGGCTATACAAAAAGCAACTTTCCTAGTTACCCTACCAAAAAAAAAAAAAAAAAAAAAATCCATCTGAGTACCTAAGCCATCTCTAATCCTCTACCAACTTTTCACAGTAACTGAAATCACTGAATTCACATTTGCTTAAAAATGAACTTCACCATAGTTACTACACAAACGCTGCAAACCAGATGTTGATCAGAGCATGTACTACTTCAGAGAGGAAGAAAAGGGCCTGGCCACAAGTCAACATGTGAGTTTTACTGCCACAGCTCATACGCAGAATAATTTTTACTTTGGGTATATTATATTTGGAAACAGCCATTCCTAGGTTCAATCAGTTCACTTCTCACCTCTTCTTTTCTCACTAAAGCCACAAGAAATCTAGACATAGAAAAGGTGCTATTTTTCTGCATATAGTTTATGCTATGGCTTTGTTGCTGTTCCTCAAACTGAACTGGAACTCCAAAGTTGTAAACTTGCGTATTATATCCCATTTAACTGATGGCTCTTCAAACATACAGATCGTGCCACTATATTAGGACTAGAAAGAACACCAAACCAGAGCAAGAGGAGCACAGAACTGACAACAGCCCAACGCAATTTATGAAGCTAAGAGGACACCTCCACCTACGGAACAAGCCTGCCTGGCTTCTTGAAACTTCCCATCACTTTCTGAACTCAGCAACTTGCAAAAAAATCTCTAATGGTCAAGTGAAGAGTTGCAAAGATTCACCCATGTTGTAGGACTTTAGCAAAAAGCAGACCCAGAAAATGCAGGTTCCGAAACTGAGTAATCTGCCTAGAAATGAAGATGCATCTTGAGAGTAACTAAGTTCTAATCTTAAATCTTCTAGGGTTTTCATCAGGGCAGGAATTACATCTTCTGCTACATGTTTTATAATCTATCACCAAAAGAAATCTGGTCTCTTTCGCTCCTGGCCTTTATCAGCAACACTCCAGAAGCTGCGGGAATATTTTTTCAGTTTCATTCCCCACTGCTTCACTGATGGGTGACCCTAGGTACGCAGAAGGAGCACAGCTCAAAACACAAGGCTCTCTGTGGTGGCTGTTAAGACACACAAAATTAATCTCCTGCCTGCTCTTCCTGCTTACAGCACCAGATCATATAGATATTCAAATACGTTAATTTAACAAAAAAAAACAACTTTTGGCGCTAGCATTCAAAGTGACATAAGCAGTACTTCTAAGCATGAAAAAAAACTTTTAAGCATGAAAAGAAAAAAGCTGTTTTAACATGTGTTATTACGAGTAAAATACTGAACTGCATTTCATTGTAGAATTACATTTGCCCAGATAACCACACCCTTCAAACCTGAAGTGTAGCTTGACAGAAATCCTGAGATGTTTTGTCTTCACTTTGTTTTTACCTCAGGACAGACCTAGTTAGCTACAGGTGAAAAATAAATAGATAAAAATAAAACCCACTTTTTAGCAATGAAGAACAGGTCTAAGAAAAAAAAAAAGAAGTTAAAGAAAGCGATAGTTAATAAAGGGAGAGCACAATCCGGAGTTTAGCATCAAATCCAAATCTTTATCCTTGCTTCCCCAGAGGTAAACATGCTACAGAGGAGAATAACCCTTGTAGCTTCAGTCAGCCTGAAATGCAGATAGAGCATCTGTGATCTCTGGTCATTCAGCAACACAGGAATCTCCTCAAGGTGAAAGGAAGGAGAAAAGAAACACAAAAAGGAAAAATCCGTGGAACCCAGGAAGAAAGATGAGTAGAAAGATGAGACAGGAGAAAATGAGGCATTTCCCAGCAGAAAGATGAGACATTAAAATAGGGAAGTAATGTGCAAGACTTATTGTGAGGAGAAGCTTATGTAAAGGAAAAGGCCAGAAGACCACAAGAGAGTTAAAACTGGATTGGTCATTTAAAATCTTTTCCCGATAGCTTCTTTATGTGGTTTCTCTGGTACTCATTTCTGAAGAGAGGGATACACACATTCAATTATCTCAGAAAGGCACAGGAAAATGCAAATGAAGAGATAAATGTGTGAGAGTCATTCAACTTGTCATCCTTCCAAAAGACAGAGGTATTACTACATTGTGAAACCATGTTTTTGTTTAGTAGAAACTTCTAGACAGCTTCTGAAATCTGCATCCCATCTCTGAAGCACTGCATTTAATTATGCCAATTGGTCTTGACAAATGACTGTCTCTAGAGCTTCTCTGTGATATCTTCAGCTCTAATGAATCAATGTCCCCTTTGCACCTTATATTACAAGCCAGTAGGTCTCTTCCTCAACTTGAACTTTTGCTTCTGCTATATAGCAAGTCAACATCACCAGCCACTTTGGAACAGAGTACAAAAGTAGGTGAAATGCATTTACTAGGGTGAGAAAATGTAAAGAAACCTATTTTTCTACTAGCAGCTAAGCCTTCACCTTCACATTACCTTTACTCTTTGGACACCTGATCTCTGCTTATTTCATAAGCATTTGTGATATCTTCTCACCAACATTTATATTTTTAAAATTCTGTTGCTTCTATAAAGAAACTCATTAGGGAACAATACAATAACTTTTGCTCAACAGTTATTGTTTTGGGTTTTTAATGTTATTAGTGAACTTGGATATACTATAACAGATATATTTAGGCTAAAACAGATTTGTCATGCATAGTACTAAATTAAAAAAATACAACACACAAGATGTATTACACCTGTATCTCCCAGAAGTGGGAGCTGATTACATAATCTCCCTCTTAATACCAGAGGCACAAATAAAGTAGGAAAAAAAAAAACCAAGTCAGTTGTAACTTTATAACACACAGTAATAGTCAGTAACAAACCAGCAGCAAACTACAGAGGCTTCATTTCCAGCTTCAGCAGGCTCAAGGAGCGGACACACTTTGGACGACACCAGTATTCTCCAAAAAGAACAAAAGCCTGAAGAGCACAGTATGAATTTGAAAGAGACTACATCTCTCTCCTGCTGTTTTCTGCCATTACTGCTTGAGTAAGGGTTAACTTTAATTTATTAGTTCCTGGCAATCCTGAGGAAGAAGTGTTGCTCTCTAAGCCATTTATTCTTTGTCTGTATAAATTAATGAAAATCAGTCACTGTCGTTTTATGAGCATAGACACTACTCAGACTTTGATCAGGTTGTCTCTCTAAACTGACCATATCCTGACCTCAGGCTCTGTCTATTCTCTGCCAATGACTCCCTCTCTACAGCTTGTATTCTTGAGGCACTGTGCCCAGAACTTAACTTTGTGGGCACTCCTAACAGTTTGGAAGAACATAAACTGTCTGGGGCTGGATAACAAGAATGTTTTCTAGGAGATCACTGCTTGCATCAATCGTTCGTTAAGTCTGAGGGGGTTTTGCAATACAGTATACAACAGTTCAAGCTTACAGTAAAAGAAAGAAAAAAAATCAAGCTTTCTCACTAGCTGCCTACTGAAAATAGTTCCAACACAACTCATCAGCACGCTTCCAGCAGAAGCTGGTGTGAATGAATAAATACAAACCGAACAAAAGTATTGTGAACACACTATTTAGCAATCCTACAGTATTTATGGCAACTTCTTAAGTGTTTGGTAAACATTTATGCTTCAGAAACTGTGAAATGGAAAGGACTAAGGGTGGGAAAGAGCTTAGAAGTTTTCAAGAAGAAACAAAGCCACAATGGGTTTGGAGACATAATGAGTGTACTTTAACATTTACTCTTAAGACCTCTGTCACAAAAATCCTTATGTGAAGATAACTGATAACAAAACATTTGCAGAAACACTAGACTTACTTCAATTACCAATGACAAATATAACTGTTTTAAAAAGTGAGAAGGGAAATGACAGGATCATAATGGCTCTCATAATGGTTTCTGGGAAAGAAAAGACTGTCCAGAAAAGTGGAGAAATGGCAAGCAGGTGCATTCATTGGTAGAAAGGCAACAAATTGGTGGAAAGTAATTTAATATGGAAGAAGGTGAGTTGGAGCCACAGACCAACTTGGAGAACCAGATGGTTCTGAATACACTGCAAGGACATTGTTCTTCAAAACATCCATTCACCTTAACTTCAGAGGTGAATCCCCTGTCTGCCTAGTACAGCTGAAAGCTTCTAATCAATGACATATATAGGCAATGGCCAAATATCAGCTACAAGCATTACCTCATTCAAAATGAAAAAACAAGAGGTAAAAACAAGCAATCAAGGCAGTCTAACAAGTAATTCCTAAAATAAGCGTTCAAAATTATGACAGGACTCTTGGTATTCCCAAAATTGACATGCTTTGCTGAAGTTTCCTCTGGGATTTCAGTACAGGTGAATCAGTGGAGATTGAGAACAGTTTCAAAATCTAAGGGCATCCATAAAGTGGACGCATTGCATTCCTCCTTCACGTTAGAATTCTACATTTAAAGAGAAAATTCCTTTCTAGAAAGTAATATAAGAGGACTTTACCATAGTGAAAATTAAATGAGGGAAAATCAACCAGTTACAGTCCTATTTTTCTGATGTAACTACTCAAGATACCTCATTTAATGAAGAGTTCTGTTCCAAGGATCATATTAGAGAAACTCAGACATTTTTCTCTACCTTCCATCATCTTTCTAGGAAGCTGATGGGGTGACTGACAAACAAGTGGATAACTCAACTTTTTGGTGACACTCTGCAGTGACTACTCTGTATATTTGCAACAAGCTACCCCAAGCCTTATTGTTAAATTTACAGTAAGCATAATCATAATATTAAAAATACCCAAGAAGAAAATAAAAAGTTGCAAAAAGAAAGCAAGCCATAACTAGTGTGTGTGCGGGTAGTTTGTCTGTTTAAGAAGAGTACTCCCCATCCAACAGCACTTACATCAGTCTCGGGGGGATTCTCTTTGAACTAATTAATGAAGAATTGGAAGCTCACAAGAACAAACTGAAAACAATTGAAAAAGCTAGAAATCCTTTCTATTACATAACTTGTCTGGCTGATCCCAAATGAAAACACAGGCTAAGCTCCAAACTGGAGGGAAAGGCTAACAGAATATAGTTCCTGTTGTTTTCCCTTAGCATTTAACACCAAAGAACTCAGTGTCTAACCTCATTTTTTGTTTACATAGGCAGCTACATCACAGGCCACGGGAAAAGGGTAAACTATGGAAATAAAAACACACAGCTCAATTCAGAATGATCATGTTTTAGAAGACTCACTACAACTGACAACCTCAGGATCCAGCAAGTTCTCAATACAAACTGTTTTTTCTGACTACAAAAACATTGTCAAAAAGAGGTGTTAAAAATAATTAAATTGGTACAGGAGTTCCGAAATCCAAGGAGATCCCCGATGATGACAGATTCCTCATCAGACCAGACTCACTGGCAACACACTGCATACAGTAAAGTACCTGCAAGTGTTCCATGTTGGTAATATCATATGTGACTTCGTAGAGCAGATAAATAATTATTTAGGCAGCAAATCTATGTTCCCATACTTCTCAAAATAACTCTGACCCAGAGCCTGGGGACTGCCAGCAAAGGCCTTAAAGCAGGCAACAGTATCCTTCCAGGACATCTCTCTTGTTAAAGTAAAACTTTCATAGAAAGGAATTAAGTCTCTCTACAGATAAAACCTAAAAAATATGAACCAAGTACAAGCAATACAACCCTCGCCTATGCAGGTTCACAGAATCCGGAACAGCAACATCTCAATATGGTGTAAATAATTACAGTTATCACAACAATAATGTTAGCTATTGTGTTTCTCATGTCAGGAAAGAGACTGAGGACTGCAAATATGCACAACCTACTGAAGTGATTGTTCATTTTAATGCAACAAGTTGATGACAACAGAGAGAGCAATTGCTGCTTGCTTTTAATTCGGTCAAGAGAGATGAAGGAACTAGGCCAAGACCCAGAAAAACACACATACACTGAACCATTGGAGAACAGTTGGCTAAAAGCATCTCAAAGTTGAACAAAAATTATCACCTTTTTAAACATCAGTTTGACCCATAGATCTGTACAAACCAGTTGCATACACCTCTGCCAAACTAGAAATGTCTTTATTTCCACAGCAGTATGTTTTCAAAACTTCAGCTCCTTTCCAGCAATTAACATATGCAACAAGACTTAAAGTAAAGCATGAAGTTTATACGCTTCGTCCTGTGCCCAATGCTTATTTCTGCATGGCAGGATTCATAGCTTTAAAAAACATGCCAACACTATTCCCCTTCTTTACACCAGTAGAATGTTCCTTACTAAAACCACTGTGTCCCAGCAGCAGGATCCAAGAGAGCTATGAAAGTTGGGCATGTATTCAGCATTTCTCTCTCTCTCTCTTGTTTTGGATTTTTTTTATTTTAAGTGCCCATCCTACCCTCAACTCTAATCCTGACTAGTCAGGAGACACAGGCAGTTACACACCTGGGGCTAGGGACGGTTCTCAAATTTATTAAAAATTTAAAACTCAAGCGGCTCTCGAAAGCCTACAGTTAATGCAAAGTGTACTTTCTGGTCCTAATCCAGTGACGAGTGACCATTTGTCCATAGCATAATATGGGCAGATTTCAGCACAATTCAGTATAAATTGCATTCTCTGTTCAGGTAAGGGCAACATTCAGAAGAGAATGAAGTTCTGCAGTTCCAGATAGGGAGATATTAATGAGGCATTTGATGGTCACAAAGGTCAGCAATAACAGGAAAAGTACTGACACTGGACTGAAAGAAAAGAAAGGAGATAAAATGAAGAGTAGAAAGGGCTTGCGTAATTTCTGTTAACTGTATGTCTGGTTCTGCTTGTGTAAACACCACCTGAATTCTAGGGTCAAGATGCATCAGGATAACAAACAAATTAAGTTTTACTTGGAAAAAAAAAATCAAACAAAGAGTTAGTAGCTATATGATAATTTTAAATAATTTTTAATTGCTGATGTTATCTATTTTCCTGTCTGCTATTAAAAATAAATTACTATCAAAAGAAAGGAATTATAACAACTCTTGAAGTAGACACACTGTAGTTTGCTGACTTCTTTGTGACAGTCTTAAGGCCCTCTTGCTCTACTACTGCAAAACAAAGTTTGCTAATTTACTAGAAAAAAGGGAAATGTAAAGAAACAGACAAGGAAAATAGACTGCTCTATACAATGATGGCTTAGTGCTTCTACAGGAGTAGTTTTATATCAGTTACAAAAACCCCTACGAAACCTTAGTGTATTTCAGTCGAAGCAAGTGGGAACCTATGTATAGTTATCCCCGGCCAAATCTGTAGTTTGTTCATAGAAAACTCTTTTCAGATTTCCAAGAGCAAGCCCACAAAATCTACTCAGAAAAGCAGCACTACAATACTACAGAGTGCATGCAGGTGAAAACTCACCCAACAGACAGCTTTGTCTTAAGATCCTCAGTATATTTTCAGTTTCAATCTTTGGTCAAAAATTATCCTGACAATGATCCTACACATGACTTCTCTTTGCAGCTTTGACATTTCTTCTGCAGATCTCCTCACCCACCAACCCCCCTTAACCCACAGCTTCCACAAGTCCAAAGAGCATCCCAACAAAACCAGGTGACCTCACCTTTCATTTTGACAGTGGGAGAATTGGGTCCAGCTGATTGCTTCCTCCATCCTCTCCAGTTCTGGCAAAGGCTCTCTGCCTCAGAGATGAAGGAACAAAGAGAGTCTTCTTCAAAGCGATCGGAGTCTTCAAATGAAAACCTCTCCCCGTCCTCCCACTCTGCGAACATGAGTTCCATCACATCCGACAGGTGACGTGGGGGGAAAAGAATAAAGACAGAAACAGCACTGCTCACTTTTAACACGTGGATGGACTTGAGGGCTCCTGCAGTACTTAAAATCTCAATTTTGATTCGATCCCCATACTACAGTACCAGGAAAAACAGAGCCAGTGCTATCTGAGGTGGGAGAAGCAGGAAATCAAATGAGGGGAAGCTCGTAAAAATCCTAGGAAAAAACAAACAAACAAACAAACAAAAAACCCCAAAACCAAAACCCGAGTTCTTTAAAAAGTTAAAAAAATGCTTATGTCCACAAAATGTACTTGAGGCGGAGGGAGACTGGCTGGTCTAGGAGAGCTGCCTCCAGGCGGGACAGGTGCCTGCCGGCCACACGGAGGGTCTGAAGGCTTCCGATGCCCACGGCCCCGGCGCTGGAGGACGAGGGAAGGGGCCGGTTTCCTCCTCCGGGGCTCCCGCCGGGGGAAAGCAAGTATCTGTGCGCAGGGCCAAGTCTCCCTGAGGTTGTGCTTTTCTCACTCTCGGTGCAGGAACCGGAGGGAGGGCGAGGGCGGGAAGGGGCAGCGGGGGGCGGGCGGGGGGGGACGGACGGGACAACTTCCCTCCCGCTGGCGGAGGCTTAAAAACGGCCCGGCGGGGCCGGGGCGCCCGCGGCGGGGGCGGCGCGACCTCCCGGCGAGCTCGTCACGGGCGCCAGCGGGCGGCGGGCAGCGGCTCCGGCCTCATGGGGGCGCGGGCGGCGGCAGGCGGGGAGAGCCCAGCTCTGATCGCCGGCCGGTGGGGGGGGGGGGCAGGCAGCCCGTCGCCGCCGCTGCTGCTGCTCCCGTCGCGGTCGGACCCCGCGGTTCTTAGGTGCCCATGGCCAGCAGGGCCCCGCGCGCGGACGCCCCCCCGTGCCCGGCCCGACGGCGGTTCGCTGTCCTGGCGCGACGGCAGCGGCAGCGGGTCCCTGCCCGGCGCGGGCACCAAGATGGCTCCGCGCTTCCCAGCTTCACCTGCGACACCCCGCCCCCCTCCCCCCGCCAGCTGAGCCATACTTCCGCCGCGGCGCTTCCGGCTTCCGCCACCGGGCGCCGGCGGGCGCGGGGTGCATGCCGGGATAGCCGAGCTGCCGCGGGGCTCGGCGGTGCGAGGGGCTTTGGGCCTCGTCTCCCGGAAGGGTCGAGCCAAGCCCTGGCCCGGCCCGACCCTTCCGGGACAGGGAGGCAGGGAAGAGCCGAGGGAACTACCAGCGGAAAACGGGGTGCCCGGTAGCCGGGTTAGGCTCGCTGTGGAGGTGGAGTCCCAAAGGAAGGGCCGTGGCACTCGGCCTGAGGCCTGTCTGCTGCTTCTTAACAAGCGGGTGAACCCGGGGACAGGCTGGAGCAGGTTTGAATGGGGCTGTAATAAAACAAAAATAAAAAAAACAACTTGCCTGTTGTACCTGCACGTACTGCCAAAGGCAACAGGAGAGCACGAGCGACACTAAAACGTGGGGTTTTTACTCCGAGAACGTACCGCACGTAAGTTGCATAAGGTAGAAACAACTCCGCTGTGACCATCTGATTGGAGATAAATACTCAATTTCCCAGTAACATTTTCTATTTAAATAAAAATAAAACAGCCAGGAAAGAACACAAGGGAAATAAAACATGAGGGGAATATGGCTCTTAGAAGAAGCAGCCCATTTCAAAGGTACCAGTCAAACCTCCATGACCTCTTTCCTCAGGCCGAAAAAGCCCCTCGCGCTCCAGCAGAGGCCAGAGGGAAGGAAGCAGGTGTCTGGGGAGCTGCAGGAGTATGAACAACTCCAGAACTAAAACAGAGAAAGTAACTCACGTGCCAGTTACGTAAGGAGTTGCATAGGTTAGGTAAGGTTTTTCTCATCCTACCCTCTCTGAAAGGGGGGGGGGGGGCCTGCTTGAGTTTTTTCTATAGTTCTGTCTTGCTTTGGAGATCTAGTTCCTTGGTTCCTTGTGAGAGTGGACCAGTAAAATACCAAATGGTAAGTTTTCTCTCTTGAGTAAGTGTTAGCCAAACAGCTATAGGCTGGACCCGCAGCTCCCTTCCCATGTTTGTACAGAGGAAAAAAAGCAAATGACAGAAAAAAAGAAAAAAAAAAGCTATGGAAAAAAGAATGATGTACTAAGAAACAATAATCCTAGAGCTGAGGGAAACTGAGCTCTGTCTGGGAACGCTCACCATCTCCATCATCTTAATTCACTATAGTCCTTGATCCAAAAAAATTACATTAATTGATGCGTCCTCATAGTGGGTCTTAAGAGATGCCCCTTGGACCTCAAGGGCAACTTCCTCTGTGGCTTGTTCTTACATACATAATGCTTACCAATTTAAGATCCTGAACACAAAGATGCATCACTAAAATGTCCATCAACTCTAAGAGGTATGTTTACTTGTGTAAATGTCAGATCCTTCAGTGCCTCCTAGTGTAATGTAACTTCTGGGAAGGGCCAGAACCCTGAGCAAAGGAAGGTGGTGGCTTTCCCACCAGTAAAGAAAAAGGGAGAGTCTGCAGCATCCTAGTCCTCAAATCTTTCTCCCAGATTGCATCTAACAATGTGTTGCTTGTCCAAAGCTACTGTTCTAAAAATACACAATTCCTTTCAGGGATCCTCTTGAGGAGGTATCTGAGGTAATAGCTTTACAAGAAAAGTATTCACTTCATGTCTTTTTACATAAATAAATAATTTTTAGCCAAATAAACTCTCACAACATTAATAGGATTGCTGTGCTTTTTTCTCAGAAATTTTTGCCATCAGGCTATCTGTATACGTTTCCATTAGATAGGAAGAGCTCATTTATACTCATGCACACATACGTATGGCAAGGCTTAACATCTCACGGGCAATATTATCTTTAATAATCTATGTTGTGGTTTAACCCCAGCCAGCAACTAAGCACCACGCAGCTGCTCTCTAATCCCCCCAACCCAGTGGGATGGGGGAGAGAATCGGGGAAAAAAAGTAAAACTCATGAGTTAAGATAAGAACAGTTTAATAGGACAGAAAGGAAGAAAATTGCAGAAAATGCAATTACTCACCAACCGATGCCGTTTAGTTCCCAAGCAGCAATCCACCCCCCAGGCCAACTCCCCCCTAGTTTATATACTGGGCATGACATCACATGGTATGGAATATCCCTTTGGCCATTTTGGGTCAGCTGTCCTGGCTGTGTCCTCTCCCAACTTCTTGTGCCCCTCCAGCCTTCTTGCTGGCTGGGCATGAGAAGCTGAACAATCCTTGACTTAGTCTAAACACTACTCAGGAACAACTGAAAGCATCAGTGTGTTATCAACATTCTTCTCATACTGAATCCAAAACATAACACTATACCAGCTACTAGGAAGAAAATTATATCTATCTCAGCCAAAACCAGGACAATCTGTTACACAAAAATCTGTGTATCAAAGCCTATTAAATCAATTCAGGATCTCTGAAATTCAGAGACTCTTCCTTGGTGAAAATAAAAGCATTGCCTAGAACCTGTTTTTCAGCTAGTGAGGAACAGTATTAATTAACAATAGTTGTTGCAATTACCCTGTGAGCTATGACACACAGTCAGGCAATTAGGTAATTACTGTGCTCAGTCCCTTTCTACAGTATGCAGGGGCAAGCAGAGAGTGATACTTAGCAGAGCCTGGGGATTTAGAGCATCGAGTAAAATGCTTTGCCCTTAGTTCTACAAAGTCAAAATGTTTAGACCTTGGTTCCACAAAGATAACAGTGATAGGATACTTGATATCCTCGAAACCACCACAGCAGTATGTCAATGCTGAGCTGGTGCAAAGTGACTCTAATGATAGAAAGTTCTCCACAGATGTCTGAAGGAGGTTCTTCATCAGCAAAGCTCCAGCTGGTACCACAGCATTCTACTGTCTAGCCCATGGGTTCTTCTTTTCCTTTTTTCTGTTGTCAGTGATCTGAGGTGCAGGAATGTCATTTCTGTTTTTTTCAAGTAGATTTAGCCCTAGTACTCTCACCTATGAATTTACCAGAGTTGGAGTTTTGTTGACCTTCTACCAAATTACTTGGATTAAGACTATCTCAAAATGCAATGTAATACTTAATAAACAAAAATTTTGACCTCCTGATTAACCCAAAGTGGCCCAAAGTCATAGCCAAGGTCAAAACAACAGTTGGTCACAGTGCAGCGTGCAAACTTGATGACTGTTTTCATCCTTCTGATAAAGGATAGTTTTCCCCAGGCATAGCCCACTGCAGTCTTACCAGGCAGAGGTACGGGAGCAGTTTGGTTTGGGGAGGAGAAAATTTCCATGTGTGGGCTAATATGAGAATTTGAGGAATTATGCAGTTACCTGAGCACCTGCTCAGGTGCTCATGTGGACACCTCAGTGACCTGAGCCAATACAGAGTACAGGTTCTCTCCTAGCCTCACAAGACAACTGTCAGTAATGAATGCTCCTTGTCAGCACGGCTTCTGTTCCGTGGTTTGAGGAGGATTATCACCTCTTAAACTAAGATGCAGAAATAATTCCCAAATTCAGTTGGGATCCTCCAGGGCAGCGTTTGGGACTCCCCAAGTTCAAAGACAGTTTGCATCCTCCAGTGGCAAGAAAGAAGATAAGAAGAAGAACACCATGAGAGAAGAGACTATGGGAGGGCGGGATGATGCTCCCAATGTCAAGCATCTGAATCAAATTCTCCAAGAAGATGCCCAGTCTTTAGAAGCTAGGGAGGGTGGGATGAGGGGACACTACTCGAGGTAAGAAAGCCTTGATTAGTGCATCCCTTCATTAATTTGGGATGGTTCTGGTTTGTCTTGATTTGTTTCTGGGTGCTCTGCCAAGTGCTGGGCTCTTTGCCAAGAAGCAGCTCTCAGGCTCTCTGCTCCCACCATTTCTGTCCGAGTGCATACTTCTACTGCACGCCATGCTCCCAGACTGGTATCACAGCCACAACTCCCCAATCTGTCCATCTCGGCAGGGTATACCCACCACGCTGTCTCCCCACCCTTGGTCTGGGGAGGCACAGCACTACCCTACTCCAGGTATTTTGTCCCTTCCTACACCTTCTCCTGAACTCTCTGTGTCTGATGCAGCTGGCAACAACTTTGAAGCAAATGAACAGACACATGCACAGAAAAGACAATGAAGACAAATTTCTACAGTGTGCACAAAATTTCATATAATAAAGTGAGGCCCGTTTGCCACAAGGTTGCTGCCTCTTCCTCAGTGCTGAATATTGAAAGAAAACAAATTGATGAAAATGGCTTTTCATGACATCCTGATAGGCTGCAGATGACATCCTGACATGGGCTTGGTGCATCTCCCAAGACTTTTTCCCAGGTGTTGGCTAAGGCTGGTAACAGGTTGTTCTTCCAAGCAATCTACCACACAGGTCCCCACAATGCAGCAAGGTCAACATCCCACAGGTGCACTAGGCAGGCGAGCAGAGGCAGGACACCATGAAAGCCAGGTATGTGTTCTGTCTCTCGTGTTCTGGCTAATCCAACAGAAAAGTTGTCCTGTGTTGATGCCCGACTGGATCAAATTTGTACTGCCAAATGACCTGTTCGTGCCCAGCAGTAATTCCAGAGAGACACACCTGCCTGATAAAGGGAATTCTGGCAGGTTACATCAATAGCAGTCTGGGTCAAGGGCATTGCAGAGAATCAATGCCACATGAGAAAGCAAAGCTACATGAAGGTATCACAGTACTTTGTGGAGTGTTGCATGAAAGAAGGGTTTCACCTGCAGGAAAAGTGTTTCCCTGGTGAGGAAAAAATTATTTAGAAGATTGTAGGAGTCTAAAAGAATTAAAAAAATACAGCTTAAATTTTAAAGTGTATTTTGACAGGGGAAAAGGACATGAAAGAAGAGCAAAATAAGAAACTAAACACATTGCATCCAAGGACTGATGTGGTGACTACACGTGAGATTCAGCACCATTTGGAACAGCATAAATGGGCAGGGAGATACAGTGCTAGCATAAGCCTGGTGCTACTCCCAAATATCTTTGGTCAATATTAGGTACAACACAGCACTGTTAGTTTTTACCAGAATCCAGGAGAGAATACACATTACATCAAGAAAGGGCAGAGGAAAGGAGGAATACTAGAGAGTGATACTCAATACTAATTTGACATGCTGCAAATTATACGGGGGCTTCAGCACATTATGTTTAACTGCATTAAATTGGAGCAATCCTCATTCCCATTCCTTCTTCTTCCAGCTTTGGGATACCACAAGTTGCAGAAATTTCCAAAGAAATCTTGCTTTCACTTTCTCAAACACCACAGGCTGAAAGCATGGAAAACCTGATGGAAGTAATGAGGCAAGCAAAGCAGGGTGAACATTTGCACTGCTATCTTAAAATGCATTTCAAGAGACTGAAAAAATGTGTCTTCTGGCTTGTGCAGACCAGACTTGGGTGTGTTGTTCCCCTGGCTAATGTGAGGGAGCGCAGGTGTGATTACTCACTTCTCCAATGTCTTCAGGGCTATGGCTTGGAAAGGCAGAGGAGTTCATAAACACTCATCCATTTTTTTTTCCAGCCAACTTATTGCATGAGACAGGCATATATTTTCCCTTGTGGATCTCCCAACAGAAAAAAACTATAGTCACTGTTGAGGAGACCATGAAAAATAGGATCTGACAATTTCAGCAGTCCTCTGCTAGGAAGAAAGAAATTCAGTAAGAAATCCTGCAGAGATGACAAGGTTGCCACTTAGAATGATTTCTCCCTTACAGGGATGTACTTCTTTTTTTTTCTTTTCCTTTCTCTCATATTTCAGAGGAAGGAAATTGCTGTTCAGAATTCCTCTGCCTCTGTTATACATGATTTTCAAAATGCAGCATTTCATATGAGAGAGACACATATGAGCGCTCACACATGCCCTGAAGCAGAATTGCAACATTTACATTTGTTTCCTGTCTTAAGCTCTCACTGGGGACTAAAAATCAAAGAGAGTCTTGCATTGCACCCCAGAATTGTCTGCTTTTCACTGGTGAGTCATGTGGTACTTTACAAGTCATATCCAGCGTGGTTTTATTTCTGATCACATGGAAAGTAAAACACATCCTTGCTACGGCTTGAATCTAACACAGACTCAGTAACAAAATAAAGCACTCTAGAGATTTTATCACTGCTGATGCAGTGGGACCCAGCTGTTCAGCTACATTCTGACTCAGCAAAGATTTCATTGTCTTTCCACATGTGATAATGCACTCAGAAATGACAAGCAAAGGCAAATTTTTAAAGCATACATATGGCTTTGTGTCTAAGTAAGTAATACATTGAATATGCAGAGGAATAGTTTCTCATGCTCTGGCACTATGACATTATAACAGATAATTCTCGTATCTTAAGTTCTTGTTCATCCTAGGAGATCACTGGTTCACTATCACTGATATATACTGATCACTGTTAATAACAGATATTAAACATCTCCAGAGACATTACAACCAACTACCATTGTTATTTATTTCAAAACACTGGGCCTGTAGAACAGATGGAGCAAATACTGCTTTAGCATAAAAGAAGGGACAGCACACAGCTTGTTTCCCCTTGCTCTGCTTCTAACTAGACAAGTGGCTGTGCAATATGCATGGAGCTTTCCCAGACACTGCACACTGGGAAGCTGAAAGCAAAGCCACCCTGAGGAATCACAAGCTCTGGAAACAAATTTCCTTCCTTTGGATTGAGCAGTTTCCAATCTTTGACTAATCCTTTCCACAGGAGACTTTGAACTGATGGTGTCCAAGGTTCTCTCTTTGGAATCTTATAGAATATGAACATATGCCTGATATTAAAGCCTTATTCAAAAGTGAATTCGCTGTTTGTGAGATAAATGACTGGTATGTACATACATACATGGAAAATGGAGTCAGTATGAGAACACTTTGCAACAGCTATTAAAATTGTTGTTATAAAGCAGAAGACAACAATTACGGCTAAAACCTCATGTATGAACATAACTACTGCTCTTCAGAAAGCATAAGATGACATTTATAGATAATATTGCCTGCAAGGATTACTGAGCATATTTTGTCTGGTGTCTTGTATTTCACAGGTTACAAGTATATTTTCCTCTTCCTTTCACAGTAACCTGCAGAAACATTTGTTTTCTTTTTCACACTTTGTTCTTTCTTCTGCCATTACCAAAGCTGACAGTCTGGCAGGCTTTAATATGCACTATAAGTTCACAGATAAATTAAAGGAGTAGCATCAAGCTAAAAGGAACTGGAAAGAGATGTTCTCCATTTCTCCGAGGGGAAAGAAAACAACTGTTACACTGCAAGTTCTCTTTTTTTTCAGTTGCTATCTCACATTTAGACATTTCCTCAGCTAAGATGAAAAGATAGTGAAAGCAGTAATACCCCTCTCCTTTGTCTAGAGAGCAGGTCAGATACCCCATTTATGGAAATCCAGCAATTGATAACTCAGTTTGTCTAGAGAGCATATTACCCTAACTAGCAATGTTACATACTTGAAAGCTTCCTAAATACTCTGAGAAACCTCTTTTGTTGCAGGCGTTAACAAAAACATAGGGTCCTTGACTTATATTCAGTCTGCCAAAAAATAATCAAGGAAAGTTTCTAAATGTGACATTCCTTCTCTATCAATCTACAGTTTTAGAAATCAAAAATGGTAATCACAGAAAAGAAGATGGAAGTGCTGCAGTAGCTGACTCTCAGCACACCTTTGCTGTAGAAGCCAGGTTTCTGTATTTGCTGTTGAGGGTACAGTCAGTAAGTAAAGAATCACTGTTGGGAGACATAGGAAGTCCGTTCATTCATCTCAAGGCCAACATACACTATTCTGCAAATATGTAAGCAGATCCTGACTAACGGAAGTAATCCTTCAAACTTAGAGGTACCTTGCTCTGCTGTATTTACATGATTCTCGCATCTTCAGGAGCGGAAACTTTCTACACGCTATGAAACCTGTTCCTTCAGATGAAACTGGCCATAGCAAAATTTGCACTATAGCTGCCTCTCAACACTTAAATCTTTCAAAATAAAAAGATTAGGCACTTTAGCACTTAAATATAGGAATAAAAGATTGCTAAGAAAAGGTGATTCTGAAGTGCAAGAACACCACTGTACAATATTACAGGGATGGTAAAATAGTCAATGTATTCTGTACAGCCTTTTGTCAGAAAAATAATCTAGAGTTAGGGATGTGAAGCTTTTTATTTAAAAAAAAATTAATTAATGCTACCTCCCATCAGAATTCAGTGGGAGGTTCAATTGTCAACCGAATTATCAATTCAACATAAGGTTCTCTCTTACAAAAAGTGAGGTTGCTACAACCACACAGCAGCACTCCATTTAAGAAAACACACCTTGACAAGTTTTGTGCTCATAAGTGTGGGTAATGGTCAGCGCTTTCCAAGTTATATATGTTTAACTGGCCTCTTGTGTAAAAAAGAGGAGACACTAACAAAAATATTATGCACATCACGATGACTGAAAATTACCTGGGCTGCTAGATACAGAGGTAACACCTCTCAGTCACTTCTCTGTTTCTGTAAGAAGCGAGGGAGAAAAGATTTTATCTTTTTTTCCTAGACCTACTTACTTGAGCAAGTAGGATCTATTGCAGGGTGCCCTGTAAAACAAATCAGTCAATCCTTAAAATTATCTGGATGCTTATTGGTAAAAAAGTGTTCATCTCATTCTATTTTACCTGCAGATCTCATATCCCTGATGTACTCAGGAGGCAAGCTCTTTGAACAGGATCCTCCTCCTTTAGGAGACTTAGGATTCCCACAGTAAATCAGCTGCTTCTCTTTCCACCTCTCCTCTCTAGGTAGGTGACCAGCCCTTAGCAGGTACTGACAGCTGGTGGTTTTATGAGCTGACTCAAAAGCTACTAACTTTTTTTTTTTTAGGCAGATCTTAATTTTCAGCCATGTGCCTGCAAAATGCTGTGACAAACTCTTGTAAAACTTACCATCCAAAACTTTAATACATTTCCCAAGGTAATTTCCCATGTCTTCTTGGGGGATGAAAAGCAGATTTGTGTAATTCTAGCATCGCATTTAGTGTTGAATCTAGCAACCTATATTTATTCAGGATGGTTAAATATAACAGTAGTAGGAATTTAGTGAGTGGTGGCACATTCTTTGCTTATTTCTTCAGGCATCTTGTGTGTGGACACTCCTGCCTCATCTGAACAGAGGCATCCGATTCAGACAGTGCATCACCCCCAAGTGTCAACAACAAAGTTTGTTTAAGCAAATTGTTAAACCTGTGTAACTACAAAGACAAGCCTTGTAGGACTATAAAGATGTCTCAAGTCTTAATCAGCCTAGCTGTGGTTTAAATATTTATATTAAAATATTATATTATTAATAATATTTATATTATTATATTTATAAAAATATTTATATATTTTTATATATTTGGGGAGTTAAAAGGGTTTCTGTTGAGACCTCGGTATAGTTGTGCTGAATCAGAAGATCTCCTTCTTTGTCTTGCTAGAGGTAATGAAATGGTAAACCTGAAGCACAGGAGCTTTCCTCCAGTGTGTTGGGTTGCTGGTTCAAAAAAAACCACAGAGTGTTCAGTACTCTGAATAGAACACTTGTCCCCTCTTAAACAGGTCTCTATCCCACAATCGGAGGTTGTAATCCTACTTTATCTCCAGCAAGCCTGTACATGCAAGTGGGGAGAGGGAAAAGAGTAAGGAAGGAACTAACCTTTAGAAGCACATTTTCTTCTTTGTATACAGCTCAGTTTCAAGCAGAGCAGATTTAGTTAAACTGCAAAGAAGAGGGGTTTGTTGTTGTATTTTGAAGAGGTTTTGTTCTGCTTTTGAGAAGAAAGTAACAGAGAAGTATAAACTTTTACAGTGGTTTCAGCTGAGTTGTCCAGTTACATTGCCATGGTAAATCTCTCCCACACTCCCTATCTTCGCCTTGAGGAGGGCCCGCTGTCCAGGCTAGCACGTCAGGCAAACATGACAGCATGCAGCTGCATGACCTCTTCTTGTGGAAACCTTTGACAGGTACCTGGCTTCTGAGCCCCAGGGCTGGCATGGGCTGGGAATCTCAACATGCTCAGCAAACGCTTCCCAGTAGGATTAATGTGCTGCAATTTTAATTCCCGCCCGTTTGTTTCTTCTGTTGAGCAGCAACTGAACATGAGCCCAGAACTGAGTTACCTCTATTTCCAGCTCAGCCCTTTAAGCCACAGCTGCCCTGATGTCTGTATGAGGGCCAGCACAGATAGAAATAGATAGCAGAAACAAGGCCTTTTTCTTAGCTGACATCAGAGCAACACAGCTTCACAGCTTCTTTTTGGTAAAGCTGATCCAAAGCAGCTGTTTCTTTCAAGAGACAGGCTAGTTTTGAAAATCTGTGAAGAGAAAGGTGCCTTTTGTCTCTGGCAGAATGTGTCAGATTTTAAAAGCAGGGAGGGGAAGATCAAGTGGTACACTGGGTTTTCACCAATTTGTTTGAATTTGTCTGTCCTCCATCAGCATGTCTTAAATCCAAGGGTTTTTCTAAGCATAAATGACTCTGGCTGGATCATCCATGCACTTAAAGATCCATTTTGCTGGCTCTACTTCCTCTTTTCACTTTTGCACATAAACACAATTCTATAGAAACCTCCTACCAATGCTAGGTACCCCTCTAGACATGCCAGCTTAAGAGAGGCACAGCACCCAGACCAGCAACCCAAGGTTCTCCAAGCAGTATACTGTCTTCCTCCACTAGAAAGAGGAAATTGTGCCCAAGTAAGAATTTTTTTAGTGTCAGTGGTGATATGTGAATGGCCACCTTCCTCTCTCCGAATGAATACAGTAGCTAGCCTAGTTAGAAAACTGCATGAAGTAAAGACCAATTTCCTCCTGATTCCTATTTCACATTCAAAATCTGTAAGAGTCAGTCAGAAAATCAGCGTTGTCTCAACATTGTCATCAGGAACATGAACAGTACATTACCTGACAATGGCCTGTTTGGAGTGCAGCGGCTGGTCCCAAGGACAGAATGTGTGGTACAAGGTTCCTGGAAGGTACCTGGCTGGAACCGTTAGAGATAACCACATAGCTACTGTCAAAAAGGATGAATTGCCAATGTTGGCATAACACTGACGAAGAAATCATGAACTTTAGATGAACTTTGCTTCATTGTAATACCAAAACACACCTCCTGGTCGAAGGCTGCCCGCCTCCAAGACTAACCACGCCTCGGACACTGACCCCATGCCTGCGAGATAGCCTCGCTTGAGAAGGGTGGAGATATGATAATTGTATTCTGAGAAGGATGGAGACTCCTGAGGCAGAGGTGGAGCAAGGTGTGTTACTAAGCATAAAAGATGACTTCTGAACAACGGAAGTTGGAAGCTTCCCCACCAAGGACCACGACGATCGACGACGCAGCATCAGCTGGACCCGGGACCGTTAGGACGTCCTGAGATCAGCGGTGGTAGCTATAACCCCTCTTTCTCCTCTCTCTAAACTTAACTTTACTTTTCTCCTTTCTTTCACCCATCTCTAACTATCGCGTGTCTCCTCACAGGCAATACAATAAAGTTTTACTGTGTGATTACTGCTATCCCCTTTGGTGTTGGTCACCTTAATTTTGCACTTTCGAGATCGTAGCAAACAAACCATCACGAGTCCACCGAGTGGACCGTGACAAAATCCAAAGCCAGCTATCCTACAGCTGGCAAACTGAAACGAGTAAACTCATGCCATCCATACACTCCTCCCAAGCCTTTTCACCACATGAAGGCAGCAGTCAAGTGCTTTAATACAAAACATGAGACTTGTAACCTTAACCACAGTTTCGACTTTTGTTTCTTTCCCAGGCAGTGACTACAGAAGAGTGTTGCAGAACTGACTTGGTGAAACAGTGCCTCCTGACACATGGATGGCCATTTAAAATGCCTGCACTGTGCTTCCCAGTTTTGTACAAGCAAGAGAGGAAATGTAGGTAGGTGCAGAAAACCCTAAAGGCAGACATGAAGTGAGGGAGGTGTTAACCACAAGCAGCTCTTTCTTCAGTGAGTGCATGTCAGTTCCCAACAGCAGGCTGGAGTCAGTACACACAAAAAATTATACACTATAAATAATACTTGGAGTCTGCAGGCATCAGCTACACCAAGCCCCAGTCTAATGCTAATGACTTGGGAAACTCAGTAGCAGCGACCTTTGCAAGGAGCTGGACTATTTTTCAAAGAACTTTTTATACAGCAATGCAGATTTCAGCAGTGGCGGGAAGTAGAACAATGCTCTTGCATTGGTAGCTCATTCAAACTGCATTTCCCTCCTCCCACTTCCACTTTTCCAGAGGTTGGCTTTGATTCTTAGAGTGGTGACATATGAATCCTAGACTGAAAGGAGACTAAATCATGCTGAACAAGTTTGTTCAAAGGTAGTATAGAAAGATCACCTATAACAACAAATTACAAAGCTGATATATTAAACCCTGTTAAGTTTTAAGTGCAATGAGTTGACCTGCAGATACCCCTTACCTGTTCCAAACGGCCAAAAATGTGGCATTTGAAGAACTGTTGCATTTCATTGTAATGGTAGCTAACATGATGCTGACTTTGTAACACGCTTTAGCATGTTAAAGCTCTTCTGAAAATGACATTAATACAGAAATTTAATTAGCTGAATTCAGTGCTGAAAAAATCCTAAACCCTGCCCTTGGAACAGATTCCTTTATTAAAAATAAGACAGAGCCCCACACAGTCACAGTATAATCCATTTATTAGCATACCTTGTGAGCCATTGGTGTTGATCCAGGGGACATGACAGTTTTGGCACTTGACTGATTTCAGAGATACTCAGCCCCTGGTTAGTAGAAAGGGATTTTAATAGGACTGAGTGGGCTACTACACAAGCGAGTTTTTATTTTTGATGTGGGAAATTAAATATTTTTCTGAACAAGTAAAAAACCAGCCCAAGAGATGTGTATCGATCCGGGTCACAGTGCCTCATTCCACAAGGAGCGGTCCCAAGCTGGTTGCCACCAGGGGCCATTCTGTTCCCTTTAGCTGCAAGAAACTCCCAGCAAGTCTATCAAGATGGTGTTAAATACCAGTGCAGTTGCAGTTCATATCTCAAAACCTTTAATCTGATTGCTGAATGTACACATAAAAATCTGTCTTCAACTGGTTGATGGATTACTGCAGCTTTTTTGGGCGTGAAGAGACTTCGGGATATTGGCTTTAGAAAGGAAGGAAGACAGACAAAAGGCACGCCCACCTCTCTTACCCCTGAGATAGCAAATATCCATGTTCCTGGTTCTTCACCAATGCTTCCACTAACACTTCTGAGAAACTGATCTGTTATTCTCTGCTACAAGCATACAAGGATTACAAGGGTAATCGATATCCTGTCCAGGTTAATAAACAGCTGCCTGATTAATTATAGCATAGAACCTAATTCATAGAAATCATCAGAACAGTGTTCAGCTACAGAAAAGGGATAAATCTTTAATCCAGCTTCAGCTGGCCAAAGCCTGGACTGGTGTCAAGACAGAGCTGATAAGGGTGCCAGTCCAGACACTGCAGGTCAGGAAGACACTGGCACAGGGTCAGCCTTTGTAGAGCACTGGGGTATTCCCTCAAAGAAGGATACCTGGAACACTAATAGCTGCTCTTTACACCCTTACCATAGCCATGTTCCTACTCCTGCCAATGCTCCCAGCCAGCCACAGTGACGTTCCCTTTCCCACATAACCAGCATGTGCCACACTGCTATGGGAAGTTGTCTCATAGCATCCACGTGGCACAGCGCAGCCACCAGTAGCAGTGACTGAGCTGTCAACTCCTGGAAATAGTGTATGTGTGTTAGCCTTATCCAACAGACTAGTGCTGCAAAGACAGACTCTATCAGCCCTACAGGTATGTCAGCCAAGGAAATCTCTACAGAGCTATTTAGGTGCTCCCTGCCCAGAGCTGCGTTACGCTCCCCAGGCGTACCTATAGCAGCTAGTCTGAGCTCAGAGGAGCTGCTGCACCTGCCTGAGACATGAGGGGAATTAACCTTGACAGGTCTCCATCCCGTTGTAGCTAGGCTGCCACCAAGACCACAGTAGCAAGTTTAACGCTAGCTCCAGCATACATACATAATACACATACAGCACTGAAATCACTTACAGCATTGGCTACGATAGAAAATAATACTGAAAATAATCAGCAGATGGCACAACCTCCCCGGCAAACTGCATTCAGTTCTGGTTACCAAAGCTTAAACATCCAGCAGAAAGAGAAGACACAGAGAGACAGTCAGCATGTTAGCAGATACCTAGCCAGTTTGGGCTGAAGAGAGACGGAGATGCCACAGTTTTAGAAAAGAGACTATCTCTAGAGTAATGGACAACAGAGAATGTAAAGACAGGCCCCTTATTTCCTCTCACAGGTGAGACCACAAGGCAATTAATTCAGGAACTATAAAAAGAAATTATGTGCTATGGAGAATAAAATTATCTTGGTTCTCATTGTCAGAAAATAATGAGGCTGAGAGCTTAGTTGGATTAAATACGGAATTAAACATTTATATGGAAGACGAAGGCTGGTTACATTAAATAGTTTTTTAAAAGACAGGGATATAAACTCTCACGCTTTAGAAAAAAAAGAATCACAGAAGGATAGTGCATAGTGTTTGTACAACACCTAGAGGACCAAGTACTTGTACTTCTATTTTTTAATGATAATAATGCTAATGCAAGTAATTAATTTAAATGGGCCAAGAACAAAATTACCCCAAAGGAAAGGTTGTTAAAACTTGTTCACTACAAACTCACACGTACTATCCTTCGAAACATCTGCTGCTGGCCAACATTAGGTACAAAATACAGTCCTAGGGCGGCTGAGTGCCTCTCATCCAGCCAGGCAGTTCCAGTAAGACTCGGTGGCAAAGCACATGAGTTTGGCTTGGGCCATGGTCCCACTTTAAACAGTAAAGAGCAACAGTGGTTCTCTGAAACAGGTCAGGATAATTCAGGAGAGTATTGGCAGGTTTGCCTACAGTACCAGTACAGTAATGTGTAAAAGTAGGCAAAGGAGATTGGATACTTCCTTCCCTCCTCCTGGCTCATGCAGGACTCAAAGGATGTTAATTACAAGGATTCTCACAGCTTTCATGGTGACAAGATCTAGGAGAAAGAAATATTTTTAACTATAACATGGGAATTTCAGAAGAAAATGCCAGGCCTGCGTCTCACTCGTGTTACATGGTAATTTATTCTAACTTCTGAATGGCAACCAGATGAACAGGCTTAGGGAAATAACCTCATAGCTTCAATCCTTTGGGTGTTTTGATGCCTGTTGGGGTTATGGCTATAAAGTGAAAGATCAAACCAGGGTAAACTACAGATGTGACAGCACCCAAGGCACAGAAACTCCATTTGAGCTGCTGTAGCATGCTGGCTTGGGGGAGGCTGAAGGTAAAAGCCAAATCCCTCCACGTTTCCCAGACAGGTACTGTTGCTGCCAGTGTGGAACTTGGCATTTAATCCCCCACAGGACCAGAGGTCTGTGACACAATTGCCCTCAGTCCTCCTGTCATTGTAATTCCTGGGAGATAAGGAGCAGTCTGCAGCTTGCGTCTTAGGGACGCTCTGCCAGCAGCTGTAGGACAACACAGCCAGCGTGGAGCCAAGCATAGTGCTGCCAAAGGATCAAGCCTCACGCTTCAAACAGGATTATCAGCACAAGCTGCACTGCAGACATTTAGCTCCTAGAGAAAAAGCACAAACAGATCAGATCTGTCTCAAAGGCCAGTTTGCAGGGGTTCTGACATTGCATGTTTTAAAGATTCCTACAATTCTTTTTTTAAAATAAAGTTTCCAAGCAGGATCTTTAAACAGTCCTTTGCAACATTGGTAGCCCAACTATCCTATAATCCCTATAATGGAACTGCTTAGTTCAGCTTTCAAACACAAAAATCAGCCACCTAGCCAGGTCAGCACTTTTACATTAAGCTGTTTTATAGGAGACAAATTAAACCTTTAGGCAATCGCTACTTATTGAATCCAAGGCAATTTCTAGGACTTTGTCACCACATGCCCTGTAATATGACATGCTAATCCACAGGCTATGCTCTGCCTTCTCTTCTTGCCTTGGTAATACCTAGGTACCGAATACATTAGTGCCTTGAGTGCAGACCTTCTAAACAGCAGGCCAGTGCCTGACCCAGTCACTGCATATCCTGCAGCACATGAGTGAACCCAAAACATGCACATCTGGCGCAAGTTCCATGTGTCCCATCCTGTATTATTACTCTATGTTTGGGTCCTTGGTTATACATCAAAGCTTACTGCCCCTGCTCCTGAGCAGACCTGTCTTCTCTCTGGCTTGTCTATACACAGTGAGAAGACACTGTGCACTGCACAACTGTTAATGCACTTAGCCCTTCTGTCTATTTTTATATTTTTCTACCTACTCAAGAATAATAAATTAACTTACAAGAGTGCATAAGGCCTAAGAGGAAACTGTTCATTTGTTTGGATGAGAGGGAAGGAAGGAGTTGAAGTATTCAATAACCCCTGATTTCTCTCAGCATTATTTCTGTTCAGGCTGAGAACTACAGATTGATGGCAGTGCTTGCATACCCTCGAGTTAAGCCAGTTTACTCCCACTGAGAGGAATGAAAAGAGAAATAGTGCAAAGAAGAGAAGAGAGGAAGCATAGCTCAGAGGTTGCAAGAATAGGACACACTTCAGGAAAGCAGGAAGCTGCTTTGTAGCACACTTACGTTTTATACAAGGAGTGAGTAATTTGCTTGAGGTGTATCTATACCCCAGGAGTATTTCCATGTTTCATGGAAGAACTGTGAACACAGAGATATTAAAGACTAACATCACAAATAAAGGGCAGCTAATAACTATATTGAAAAAGGTATCAAGAGAAAGACTCTGCAGTGCTGTTAAATCATGATTTGACACCTGAATGTTTGAGATTAACATTACATTTGGATTTAAAGAAAAATAATATGTCTATTCAGCCTTTTGAGGTCACATTTTAAGTTCTTCGTAGTAATCATGAGGGCAAGAAAGCTATTGTCTCTTAAAAATGAAGATTTACTCTCACACCAACAACCAATTCTAGGAGATGCTGCTTTAAGGAAAAAGAAAACAAACCTAAACACAAAAGAACCACCATAGTGAGAAAGCAGCAATAAAACCATAGCATCTGGCAGCTGGAAATGTGTGATAGAGGGTTACAGCAGGAGGGGCAGGCATCTCTTAGCAGGGACAACCACTTTAAAGGGATCATATGGGAGCAGACCTACTATTCAGAAGAGAAAAGGTTCCCCCTAGAGATATAACAGGGAAGGAAAAAACCCCAACTGTTGGCCTGTTCCTCAGCTCAGCTCAAAACTTCTGATTCCTGGAACTGAAGAGAGCTGTTATGAAAAAATATCTGAAGACTTCCACTATGCCAGCACCTGGTGCCATCTTCCAAGCATCTTACCTCTCCTTGCAGCATTTTTCAACTGTGCAAACATACAAAAACAGGAACAGATTTACAGAGGCAGGTATCTCTCCACTTCTACAATTTCTGTGTGCCAGGGCAAAGGAACAAGTGTGATTCCATTACAGGGCTCAGGTAGTCAGAACAACATAGACTTATCATTCTTACCAGTGTGCACCTGCTTTCTCTGCTCAGAGATTATGGACCAAAGACTTTAAAAAATCAGCCATAGCTGGTTTTCTCCCAGCTCTACATTAAAGTCTTTTCCCAGTGTCCAACAACAAAATAATTCTCCATCAGTCACAGGCTAGAAGCCACAGCCTTCTGCTGCTGCAGGGCAAAAGGACCGTATGCTGAAGTTCCTAGAGCTCAGACATTTTCATTTTAGCTTGGTCACTTTCTTGATCCAGGGTACATATTTGCTGACCTTTGTGTACACACCGGGGGAGTCCTTCCGACCACAGCCGTAACCCCAGGAAGTGATCCCCAAAATGATCCAGCGTCCGTTTGACCTCTGACACATGAGTGGCCCGCCGCTGTCACCTTGGCAGCTGTCCACCCGTTTGTCTTCTGAGAGGTTCCCAGCACAAATCATGCGGTTAGTGAACTTCTGCCCATAACGGACCTCACAGTCTCCCCGTGGAAGAAGAGGCACCAACCCCTGCAGCAGAGTTCTCGAGTAGGACTTCCCTGGAACACACCAGCCAGACCAATTCACGTACAGACAACTGCAGTGACCTAGAGCACTGGCGCTCCGCACAAAACCAGATATTTGTACATTTCATGACAAGGCTGCGGCACAGAAATAGGCCAAGCTCAGCATCTCTGAGCCACCAGAGCTTCAGAAAACAGTGCTGCCAAGCCAGCCCACAAAAAAGAGCTGTAAGATCAAAGAAATGGGGAAGAGGTTGGAAAAAAGGTTAGATCAAAGGATGTCTTACTCCTGGTTCTGCCAACAAGTAACTTGAACCTCGTTCAATTTGTTTCACCTCTCTGAGCCTCCATTTCCTCCTCTGTAAAACAGGGCAGTGTTTTTTTCTCAAGAGAATAAATGCAGTAATATTTGTAAAGTGCTCAATCCTCAGAGAAGTTTTGGAAGATGTTTCAGAGGCATCCAAATATTATTCAAAGGGAGGTCATGTCATCTTTGGCCAGCCAGATTTGTCTTTATTTGCTCAAATCTCTTTATTACCCCAGACTTGCTCAGAACATAAGGTTCACATGCTATATTAGAGTGTGACCTTTCTGTGCCCAAGGTTTATGGTAAGTTCACAAGGTAGTAGGTAACTGCCCCTCTCACTGGGAAAGCCGGGTTTGGGGGGTGGAAGGGATTCTAGCCATTAAGCCCCAGTACAGCTTAAGGAAGTTACATGGCCAAGTTCCTCCTTGATCCGCCCCAGGCACCCCAAAGTGACACGTGCATGTGGCACAACTGACTCCAAAGGCAAATGTATACTTGCAGTTAAACACTTGGGGTAATGGCTAGGGGAACAGCTGGGAAGGATGGGTAAGTCCAAAATCAACAGACAAGCTCCCAGGGCTATTTGCCTTTTGGCAGCAAGTCTTTCTGAACACATGGCTTTGCTCCAGCCACAGCAGCCCCAGAAAGGCCTCCCTGCCCCAAGCCCTGCATTGCATCTCTGATCCTCAAATCGGGGGAGGACTGGACAGACAGTTATAAAGCTTTGTTTAGAGTTTATAGCTGTCTCCAAGCCTTGCTAATGCATCCATGTCAGGACTCCACCAAGTCCAGCAATTTAAAACATCACCTTGAGAGAGTTAAGTATTTAATAATGAATACTTTCTAGAATATTTCCTGCTCCCTTTTACCTAGGAAGCTCCATAGCAATGTGCTGCAAAAGGACAGGTACAGGCTGTCTCGAACCTAGTGCAGAAACCAGCCTCAGAGCCCAGCTGTCCCTGCAACAATATCCAGGGAGATCAAGCAAGGTAGTCTGAGAGAGATTCCTTCCACCTCTAAGCCCCCACTTCACTACTACAGTATCACGAAGAAGGCAGGAGGTCATGGAAACATGGGGCCCTCCCATAGGCTTTGTACACCAGCTCTGCACAGGCTGCTGCCTAAGGGGTCTGCTGCGGGCAAACGTGTGTAGAAAGGGGAAGAAAGAGGGGACTATGGCCAAATGGCAGCATTGTTCTCTCCCACAGCTTCAGAGGCATGCTATAGCAACCAAAACTTCCACCATCGGCAGGCTGAAGAAGCCTCAATGTCAGAAGAAAACACAATGACACAAAAATCACCTCACCTCCCCGCTCCCTAACACCATGCACTGGCACAGACAATAGGAGCATTAAGAACATGGCCTTGAGTTGTGCAGACATAAATTAATGGCCCATGTAGGCTTCTGAACCCAGGCTCCCCCACCTTTCTTGCCCCTCAAAGCCCCGTCACTCACCTGTGTCTCCCCAGCCAGAGATGATGCAGGCTTGCCTGTTGATGTCAGACTTCTCTTTCCTGTTGGGCAGGCAGACAGGCAGAACGTGGCGATTGAGGGAGAGACAGTGCCCCTCTCTGCCCTGCATCCGGACCAGGGCTATGTCATTATCATTGCTGCCGGCCCAGTAGTTCCTGTGGAGGACAATCCGCTCCACGGGCAGCTCCCTCTCAAACTCATCCTTCACGCCTGTGTGGTAATCGCCCACCCGCAGCAGGTAGTGCCGCACATCAACACCAAACCTGGAAAAAAAGAGATTCAAGATCTTGATACTCCTACTAAGGGGGAAACAGACTCACACAAGTCTCAGTTGCTGTGAGACTGAACCACCTCCTCACAAATTGATAAAAGCACTGTAGAATGGCAAAATGCTGGTTCCCTTTAAGTTGTAAAGCCTCAAAGTTAAGAGGGCAGGTGTAAATAGTGAAGGATAAACCAAACCTATATTGTCTCTTCCCTGTAAGTGCTCCAAGATCACACACATCATAACCTGAAGGTCTTGGTTTAGAAACTTTGCTCATGTGGTTCCACTGGGCTGGGAGGATAACCTTGTATAAGGTTATCTTGTTCATCATTGAGCGTCCCTCGGGGCTCCTCATTCAAACACACCTTTTGAAGCAGTGGGCTGCAGTCACTACCCAGCAGCTGCTGATCAGTGTTGCTCCGCACAATAAACGAGTATCTCGACGAAAACCCTTCAACCGTAGTGAGGCCTGCCATGGCCAACCGCCTCTGAAGAAGAAACAGAGGAATAAGAGGTGTCACGTGGGGACACATGGGAGCTGTTTTCCTCTTTTCCCATCTGCTCTGTCCCATTCGGGCTCAGCTGGTGTGAATTCTTCCCTAGATAGGCCCACTGGTTCAAATCAAGTTCAAAAATCACCAGTGAAAATGTGTTAATGTACTCAGCATTTGCCAGGCTATTTCCAGAGCCTGTAGGAAAGCTGGAACCAGTTCTGGCTTTCCCAGCAATTACAGGGTAGTACCTCAGAGACTTGTTTCCACCTATGATTCTTTTCTTGCGACGGTGAAGCAGACGCATCCCACACACACCAGACTCTGGATCTGCACAGCAAAGTTAGAGCAGTTGGGTAGATACTTTCAGCTTAAGTATCAACAATTGCTTTCATAGAGCCAAATACCATTTGCCTTCCCTGAGGGTATTAATCCTCATGGCAGTTGACTGCATTGTGTTGTACATATGGAATTCATAGAAGATTTGATCCCATAGATTTCCTCAGTTTTGGTGGAGGTCCTTACCTGCAGTATGTGTAGTCTTATGCCAGGAATGGGACCTCTACAGCTATTTCCTCAGTACTCTAAACCCCAAAGTTTGCTCATGGTTACTGCTCTAAAGAAAGGTATGGTGACTTGGCTGCAGGGAAGTTCTGCAGGCTCAAAGGCCTGACATGGGTGGAGCTCCTCAGACTAGTCTGGAGCACCCTGTGCTCCTAAGAAGAGACAATGAAAACAAGGAAAAAGTAGGAGGTGCAGGACAGGACATGCTTATTTTGTAGGTAAAGTTTCAGCCAAAGAGAAGAACTACAGGGAAAAAGCATAAAAGCGTGTAGAGATCCTACAATTGGAGCTCCAGTTTTCTGTATAGAAGAAATGGGCATGTCACCTGTTCTCCTGATATCTTGGACCTTCTCTTCCACATAGTCACAAATCACACCAGCATCCTCACTGTGCCAGCAGCTGTGAATCCCGGTGTCAGGCCTGACACATTGCCCCAGGGTGTGCTCTGTGCCACTGCATTCTATGTTGTCGAGATGGATGGGCCCATGGCCTTCACCAAAATAAGCCATTGCCCTGGCTTTTGCTGTACCACTGCAAGTAGAGAGAGGATGGCTAATCTGCAGTAAGCAGGAGGCAGGTGAACCTGATGGACCAGCACATTTTAAGAGAAATAGTATTTATGTGTCACTCCACACACAGACAGTAGTACAGTAAGAATAGGACCCTACTCCCTCATGCATATGTGGGTATGCCAAAACTAAGAAATGAAGCCCCCAGAAAGAGGTCCAGAAAGAAGCAATTCCCCTGAGAGCTGTTTGGATCTGTAAGATGCATGTACCAGACCTCTTACCTGAATCCCAGTTGCCTGCAAACCACTGCAGCATCTCTGTCTGTCCAGCCATCATCACAGACACTGCCCCACTGCCCATTCAGGAATACCTCAACCCGTCCCTCCTTGGTGCTTTCTCCATCCACCAGCCGCACAGGAGGCCCTGCAGGAGAAAACATGTGGGTCACTGCAAGCAAAAGCACCAGAAAGTGAAGTGCCCAGAACTTGGGTTCTATAGGAAAAGATGAATCCCAGATATCAATAAGCTTAAAAAAAAAGAAAAAAGAAAAACAGGAGTGTTTCTATATGAAGACATTTCACTTCTGTGCTGAATCAGAAGACTACATAGCTATTAATTTATTTAATACATACTGGAAATCATTAGTGGATCGTATTCTGAAAGCTGAGTAAAGAGGAGAACAAGAACAGAAGGAGAGTTATTAACTCCTGAGGCAAGAGTGGACAAGCTTAAACATGCCTGCGAAAGAGATCCATTAAATCATAAACCTATTACATTATTCCAAGCAAGAGAAGATTTCTACATCCAGGAAAAACAAAAAAAATTGGATGCCATCTATTTCAATAAAAAATTGTCTGACAAAATGGAAAAAGTCTCCTGTAGTAGGGAAAGCGGAGAGTATCAGGCCTCATATAAATGAGGAAATTATGCTAACTTGAAATACATTCACAATTTTAATTAAAAGTGTGCCATCCACACAGGAGAGTGCAAATTTCCACACAACAGCCCCTTGCATCAGAAGTCCTCTTATCTTGGCAAGGTGTGACACTAATGTAACTATACCATTTTCCTAAAGGGTCTAGTTAAAGGGGTCCTGTGTTCCCACAGACACAGGGCTGAAGCATCTCGTCGGTGAGCAATGGCACACTAAGGCAGCCACCATTCCTCAGCCCCTCAGGTTTGTTTTAGAGACTGCCAACACAATTCTCTCCAGTTTCAGTTTCTCTGCAGTTCTGGCCATACGTCTGGTGGAACCACAGCTCTGTGGCTCTGCCACAAAAGAGCCAGGGCTCATTCGTAGGAGTTCTCAAAAAGCAGCCTCCTGACTGGAACAGCACAGGGAAAAATCCCACATCTGCCAGACCTTCCAAAGGAACAGATCAGCAGGTGACACTTCCCCACTGTCCAGGGCAAGGGGCAAGGTGAATTACCCAGGCTGCCATCCATGACTGTGTTGCTCTCTGGGGAACAGCGGACTCCCACATCCTCAGCGTGTGAGCAGTCATGCTGCCCCCAGTTGCTGTGGGGACAGTCCAGGAGGGACAGCTCTGTCCCCGCACAAGCCACATCATCCAGTAAGATAAAGCCTTGGCCAGCAGCATAGTCCCCTTCAGAGGCCAGGGTAGCAGGACCACTAGTGGAAGGAAACAGAACGTAACATCAGATTCATTAAAACTCATTAATCCCACAGAGGGACCCAAGCTCAGACTCAAAGGAAAACTCCCCTGCAGAGCCCAGCTGTGATATCGGTGGCCTCCTGACCTAAACCACTCAGTGACACACAGGATGGCAATCAAGCAGCTTGCACATCTTGCCAGCTTCAGTTTTCGGGGTGGCCAGCTCAGACCAGTTCATTTTCTAGTGTCTGGTCAAAGGGACAGATATACCACAGATGCTGCTTTGCAGACATGACACCAGGTACATCAATCTGGGGATGGGCTAGCAGAGGAGGCATCAAAAATATCAGCATTTAAGTAATTCTACTTCTTTTTATAGGAAGCATCTACCTGGAATTGAAATGCAGAAAGCTGCAAACATTTAGGCACTGCAAGAGATGACAAACACAGTATGCAGCTGAACTCGAAGACAAGAATTTAGTTCAGTCTTTTTTTCAGTCTATAAAGCTAAAATTTTACAAAGATACCCTAATCATATTAAAAAATCCACACACAAAAAACACTTTACTGGCTCCAAGACTACAGTATCCTGATTTTAAATCTTCCTCAAACTCATACCTGGAGGGACGACAGTTCAGCAACAGGCTGAAAGAAAAGCATTACAAAAATCCCTACTACTACTCTTTTTTGCCCTGATGGTCTTCCTTCAACTGCTGAAGCAGGTGATACATTTAGCTGAGAGAGCAGATGGGTGATACCGTTTAGCTGGCAGAGCAGAGAGGGTGGCAGTGCTGAGAAACACACGCAAATTTAAGGAGTGTTAAGAGAGCTTTCTGGTGAGGGGTTCATAAAGACAGTATCAAGCCCATTATCTGCTTTCAAAACAGGCTGAGGCAAGAGATAATACAGATTCCCCCCCCATTGGAAAGGATGTGGGTACCTATTAATCTTTCCTGAATAAAGCTGTATAATGGTAATAACCCTTCTAACAAAGAAAGCATTGAAGGATTAAGGTCCAGCCTATCCCAGTGAAGGGTGATGGAATCTAATCCTTGAAATTAGGAAGCACAGACACTACACACACTCTCAGTCCTACCTGAAGCCCAGCTGCCTGCAGACCACCTGGGCACCAAGGTCTGTCCAGCCATCATCACATACTGTGCCCCAGTCTCCGTTGTAATAAACTTCTACCCTGCCTTCGCTGGGGCTGCGGCCACCAGCCAGCCTGACAGTGCCCTCTGCAAAGGGTGGGAGAAGGAAAGGTCAGCACTCAGCAGGGGAGAAAAGAAACAGCCTGAGCCCACTGCTGAAGTCTCTGTACAGCCCATGAGTGAGAGAAACCAACGACACAGATATCTGTAGGTACTCAAAAACCCAAACATTCATTGCTCTCAAACATGTCCATCTGTCAGGGGAGGATTCACCTCAGCCTTTCCATGCCACCTGTGGAAAGCCATGGGAACACCACCAAGCTTGGCTCTGATCCACTCCCACCTGCTGCTTGCTCTCTGCCTCCATTTATGGCAGCCCTTGTGGGAGCCATACATAGAAGACCTGCAGGATCCTGAAGCAGGGGGGTTATCTGCTGAGCAAGCCACGTAATATGGGAGTAAGACCGGCCACATCTGACTGGCATAGAGCCGTAGATCTGTACCTGTGAAAGGGTCACAGGAGATGCTAGCATCTTCAATGTGGTCACAGTTTTGCTGTCCCCAGTCACTCTTCTTGCACTGGTCAAGTGAGAGTTCATTGCCTGAGCACTCCACCTCATCCAGCAGGATTGGGCCAGATCCCTGCCCATAGTGAGCCCACGACAACGCTTTTGCGCTCCCACTGCAAACATTACAGATACATATGCTCAGTAAGGAAGGTCACAGTCTTGTGCCCTCAGATTCTGCCTTGCACAGGCACTCTCCTATGCTAGGTCAGTGTCCTCCCATAGATAATCTGTATTTCTGATACAGTGGTGTTGCCAACTGTTAACCAAAATCTGTTAGAAAGTTTTGTAACGAGACCTTCCAACACATAACAAAAAAAAGTGCCTGCAACATGAACTGTTCAGACACCTGGTGAGTTCTGAGGACAATGATGTTTCAATCTCAGTAACAGGCAAAACTCCCAAAGTTTGAGGGATCTCAAATTTGAATCATCTGTTTTAAACAATTCTGTACTGCTGTGATTTTCAAGAATGCTCAGTATACAACAGCTCCCATGTTGAGCACTGAATGGCACACAGGAGAATGAGGTGATCTCTTGCTTTCCTGTTTGAAGAGGATAAGAGCAGTCAGTGAAACTGGAGGTGTTTAAACTTAACCAAGTAAGCAACTGCATTTCATGTATGAAAATCACCATGACAAGTTATCACTGAGGCCAAGAAGATTTGCATTAGGACATGTGTGCAAAAATAATGAACAGGGATAAACACAAACAAACCTTAGATAGGGATGCACCAACTCTTTTTTTCACAGCATAAACCCATAAGACTGACAGGAATTAAGTACAAAATCCCTTTATAGGATGATCAGTCCAGAATTATCTTTCCCAGGGTTTCTGTATACCTCTCATAGAAAGGGCTGGTACTATAGTGAAGGGACATGTTTTCATGTTCTTTGTTCTACCTACTTCTATTACCACTCTGTGACATACAACGGGGAAATTACCTGAGTCCCAGCTGCCTGCAGACCACTTCAGCATCCCGGTCATCCCACTGGTCATCACAGATGGTACCCCACTTGCCATCATGGTAAACCTCCACTCGCCCTTCAAAGCTCTCCTTTCCCCCAACTAAACGCAGTGGGGCACCAACACCTGTGCTTCAAGAAAGGGAAAGAGAGCACAGCAGAACAAGAAAGAGACAAAGCACATCCAGCAGTTCAGGGTGTAGAACCATTCACCAGCCAGAGGAGCTCTTGGGATGCTTTCATCCCACCCTACCACATCCTCCCCTCTAGACCCCCCAGAAGCATTGTGATTGCAGCCCACAGTATGGGGTACTGCTGGTCCAGGGATGGCTCTTTAACTGGCTGCTACGGTGACTAAGAGTTTGCTGCCTGCAGACAAAAACCTGGTTTGATAAAAAGGGGATACGGTCATAAGCAACAGCCATCTTTCAGTGATTGTAGAAGTATGCCCACTCTGAGTATTTAGGATTGGGAAAGGATGGATAATTTTCCACTGGAAGGAAGATAACCACCTGTATAGCAGGTGAAAAAAGAACATGCTCCAATGATTTGCTCTCCACAGCTTCATGACCTTAGATTTTACATCTTATCAGCAACACTAATGCAAGAAACAGGGAGCAAACCTCTTCTGCAGATTTACCTTCTGGAGGGACACAGGTTACCATGGCACTCCCCTGGTTACAAGCTCCTGACACAGCCTCCCGATAGCCACACTGCAGCAGGGCTTTCTCATCCCCATGGCAGTTTGCTGACTGCAGGTGCAGGGGAACAGGCCACAGTCTGAGATGACTCTTCTTCCCAGCTGTGCCGATCTCACTGGAACAGAGAACACAACAGAGCAATGGAAATGCCATAGCACTGCTTGACTTACGAGTTCCCCTCAGTTCTTGTGACTCTCCAGTCCAACTGTGCCATTTCACATCCCAGTGAGCCCAGTTGATTAGGAGTGCATAGAGGGGTGTCCATTTACAGTCTAATGGGAAAGCACAAGCAAACACAAAGCAATTCCTACCATCTAACCCATTTTGTCTTCCTACTTACTGTAGAGGAGTTGATCTGGTCAGAAATGGCACCCTCGTTTGAGAGTGGTGAACAAACCCATCAACAGACTCAAACATCCAAATATCTGAATCACCTTCTTCCTCCTCTGTGGTCCTTATCTCCTTGCTGTTTGGAATCTTGAAGGTCCAAATCCCAGATTCCCAAGGAGGGTTCATGCTCTCAAAATTTCTATTAGATTATTACAGTAACTCCAGCTGGTAATACTAAAAAGGGAATACGATCTCACAGCTCACTCATCATAGTCTGGAGCACCAAGTACAAACTACTGTTTCAAAAAAATCTTGCAAATGCTGATTGGGGATGGGCATAGCCATGTAAAGAAAACAGTACAAAAGGACCCTGGCAAGTGGGAAATGAGCCCACAAAATGAACTCCTCTCCCCCAGCACTACACTAGAGGGACTGTAACCACAGGGGCTGTTCTTTCAAAGGCCACATGAGCATGTAACTCTTGCAGTTAGACTGAGGTTCCCACCTGAGACCTAGTTGCCTGCAGACAACGCTGGCATCCCAGTCAGTCCAGTGGTCAGCACAGATGGTGCCCCAGAGTCCATTGAAGTACAGCTCCACACTATTATCTTCAGCTAACCGCACAGCACCTTCCAAAAGAGAGAGAGAAAAAAAAGCTATCTTCTGATGGATGTTTCAGACTAGCAAGTCAGCCAGTCTTGGACTTGCATGTAGCTGAGCTGAACTGCACTTGGCTTCTCCCATCCTTGTTTTGCTGATGCTGTCACTGAAGTGACTTGAGTGAAGAAGCATGGGACATGTCACCTTCCCAGTTCCAGCAACGGCTGCTCAGGAGGATGGCTGGTGCTACGTTCTTTTCAAATCCATGGTAATATCGGCAGGAAACTTGGCTTCTGCCACAGCTCCTGGATTCTCCTTCTGTGAAATGGGGATTATTTTACATGCTGCCTTGAAAAGATGTATGGAAATGGCAGGCTCTCTAATTCCTTCTAACACTCCACTGATTTAGTTTCGATTGGCCACCTCACCTATGAGAGTCACTGTTGCTACAGCTAGATGTTCAGTAACAACAGGTGAATCCTCTTTAATTTCTCCAAGAAAAGCAAGTGCCATGTAAATGCCCTTTCAATTCCCACTGCACCACAAACACCTACCACTGTTTAGAAAGCACATCTCCTCACTCACTTATGTATTGGGAGAAGGCTACACCTTCTGTCTCTAGTACCTCAATGCAGGCATGCAGCACAGCTACACTTGTATCCTTCACTTTAATGAATCCATCTTTGAAAGCACTTCCACTGGCAAGGGGAAAGACTTTTTCCTTTTGTTTATTAAACTGGTATTTCATCTGTTCTGCAAAATGTGGGAAAAGCGAAGAAGGTCAGAAAACAGGAGGCCAAACAAAATGTTTTCAAGAATGTTGCGCTGGAGTCAGTGTATTGAGAGAGCTCAGCTCCCTTGCATGCCTCAAAGTAAGCAGCAGTCCTTTTGTCAGCACTGCAAGGAATTTTAAAGCAAGCTTATGACCTACCTTGCCACCGAAGATTTACAAAGCTAGCCACAGAAGATTCTTCCTTGTTACATTTGAACTGCTACGCTTACATGAGGAGAGTTCTGATATGGACACTTAAGGAGCAGGAGTGGGTTGTTTTCCACATATCTTGAACTGTTTTCAAAGTGGCGTAAGTTAACAGCAAAAAAAAAAAGTTTCCTTGTATGAGAATAAAAACATCTATACAAGGCATTATGACTACAGCAGCTTAAATCCACCCCCTGCTGTATACAGACGTTCTTCTCCCACACAGGCTAGTGTCTAGTCCTAACTATTTCGACAATTTGGGACAGCTATTGTACTACACTTCTTTCACAGGGTGTCCCACCTGCTGCTTGCAAGTCTGCGCAGCACGCATTTCTGGCCTGAGCCCCCTGAGACCGTGCACCCACTCCGGGTGCCGGCAGAGACACGCAGCAGTCCTTACCTTGATTACAGTCGCAGTTAGCCCAGCCGATGGCCCCTGACGCAAGCCGGTAGAAGCACCAGGGTGTAGTTCCCCCATCTGGGTTCCTGCAGTGATTGTGGTCCCCCAAGCCACGGTCTGGGTACTGCTGAACATAATCGGGGAACTCTGCCCAGTTGAGGCACTCTGCTCCGGCCTCAGTGACTGCCAGCGAGCCATTGTAATACCCAAGAGGTCCGACACCACACACGCTGGATGCTGGGCACAGGAAGGGAGCTGTCAGCATCACTTAAGGCAACACACACAGAGGCTTAGACAATATGGGAGATACCAGCTGATCTCCTGAAACACCTCCCCTCTCTGCAGTCTTCATTGCTACTTGCTTGATTACAGTTCTACCACTCTTCAAGGCAGCTGCTCAAAGAATGTTTATAATACACACTATCTAAAAAAGAAATTGATCTGAACGTCATGAACTGCCCAGACAGGCCTTTGAAATGTGTTAACTCTGGGCCCAAACACAGACAATTTGAACCAGTTCCCATTACCGTTTATTTCAATAGATGTATTCACTTACTCTGGAGCAGCACTTGAGTCTGGCACACACTCCTCCACTTCCTTCCTCACCTGCTTTGGCACCTGAATTAGATACTCTTACATTTGATCCTAGGCTCTTTAGAAGATTAATTGCCTGTCTAAATTGATCAAAACTGAGAAGTGTTTAAAATTAGCTACAATTTCATTCTATAAAGTAGGCAGGTGGGAAATGACATTGTATTTCATTGTATGTGTGTTCCCTATACACATTAGCACATCACCTGTCTTATCTGAACATGGCCAATGTATAGGAAGGGAAAGGGAACCTATTTGGGGGGGGGGTGCAGATGCCAATGTTCCAGGCCAGTGCCCATGTGAAGTATCTCATGCAAAGAAACCTCAACGATTAATTTAATACGGTCATGACCCTGAAATAACAGAGAGGGAAACCAGAACCAGACACTCTGTGAGAGTGAGCTTTTTAGAGTCCATAAAATCGGAAGAGAGACTCAGAAAGGGATAACAGTTATAGCTCTGTTCACTGAATAAACAAAAAGAAGCTGACACTTTCAGAAAACCCTTCTGCCATACAGACACGTAGGGCAAACAGCAAGGGTACAAAGAAACTTTTGCTCATGCCATTTGCCTTCTAGCTGCTGCCAAGCCCAGAGGGTGTTAGTGAGAGCTGAAGGTCAACTGCAAGGTATAAAAATGAGAAGCAGTTACAGGTAGGTGTCTGGAAAACACACCATGTGCTTTGCATCAGCTGGAAGCCTCAGAGGTGGGGTGAATGAGAATTCATTAGTTATTAGAGCAGAGGAAAGGTGAGCATACAAAAAAGACTGAGGCAGAGAAAGAGATGAAAGGAAAAGAACATGTGGAAGGAGTAGAGAACTGCAAGAGTATTAGACATGAAAAAAAGAAAGTGGTCTGGCCATATTGGGAAGGAGATAAACAGGCACTGAGGCAGGAGAAAAGATGGAAGAAGTTATGGAAAGAAAGGAAGAACACCAGGTAGCAGTGGTTCATCGTACCTATGGTCTCAGATCACCACTGCAGGAAAGAATCTGCCCGATGACTGAATTAATAACTTCTTGTTCTTACCTGCACTCTGCAAATGGTTTTTATTGGGCTGGGATCCCAGGAAAGCCTGGGAAAAGAAACAGAGCAAAAGCAGAGAGATGATTATCCGATGAAATAAACATGGGCATGTCCTAAAAGCATCTCAGCCTTTTGCTGCTTTAGGCAAACACACCCTAGTAACCAGCTTCTTCCCCACTCTCCCCATTGCTTCTCTTCAAATCCAATCACAGGTCTTCCTACTAACAGCAAAATTAAGAATTAGTGGCCTGCAGAGATTTACCCTTGATCTAAGCACTACATTACAGTTCTGCTTGTTCTTTTCCAATAGAATTGGAAGCCTGAGTGAGATGCCTATGGAAAGAAAATAATTGTTACCAGTAAGAAAAATAATTAATAACCACTCATTCTCTCTCCGTTTGTAGGGAAGTCATCTATGGCCACAGCAGCAAACAGATAAATCTACGTGATAGGATGATACCCCCAGGGATCCCTGTTAAAATAGTAATAAACATCCATGTACAACATGGGAAACACCTAAAGAAGAAAATACAACAAGGTTTTTTTGAGGATTTTGGTTTTAATACGTGAGAATATGATATGGCCTATGGTATTATTATCCAAATGGGGTTAAATAGCTAAGAACAAAAAATATGGAACAAAGCCCTCAGAATTCCAGTATCCTGTCCAGCCCCAAAACTGCATTTCCTCTTATAGGCAGTGTTTTTGGTGGTTGTAACTTGGCTGCTGGCTGAGAGATAGGGATCTCCCCTCAACACCATTACATAGTGTGCAGGTAGGTGCCAGATTTTCACAGACCCAGAGTGAAAAGAAGAAACTGTACATGCTTCTGCTAGCTCCTTGTAGTTTACCTCATTTCTAAATACTTTTTAATTAACATTTCTAATACTTTTATATGAACACGGAGCTGTAATTCACAGAGCGGAGGTGTGTATATAAAGAATACTAGCTATTGGAAATGGTTCTGGTTTTCTTCAAAATTTTGCTTCTCTCAGCTTCACCTCTCCCTGGAAAAGGAGAAGAGTAAAATTTGGAATTAAACCAAATCCGCTGCTGGAATAAGCAGGGATAGTTCCCATAGATACCTGACAAGAATGACACCTACTCATGGCAGATACCATTTTCAAATCGAGCTTATGATTATGGTCCAGCGGGTGTTGACAATCATGGTCAAGCTCGAGCATCACCCTCTAGAAGTCAAAATGTGACACTGCGCATTGAAGATGAATTCCTGCCATGGTTCAGAACAGCAGATCAGATCTCAGGTGTGTATGCACAAGGGGATGCACAGATAAACCAGCATTTAACTGAAAAACCCTTTTCAGCCAAAAATCCATCTATCTGCATGTATCAGGCCGTTGGAAGCCCAACATAATAGTCTATGAACCAACAATGCTGAAGGACTTATCTGAGGATCTCAAAGCTCTTTGCAAAGCGAGGAAAGTGAGCTAAACTACACTTTTGTGACTGCACCAAACAGGTGACAGAGCCACAATCCAAGTCCCCCGACTCCTAGCTTTTAGTGTGGACCTGCATGCACATGTGAGCCTGCAGGTGGTAGAGGGATGGGTTGGACTAATAACAGGCTATTTATGAAAGCCTGAACCTGCTCTTCTTGGAGACGGACCATAAACGAAAGAACTGCAATCCAAGTAATATGCTTCCCTTCTAATGAAAATTAGTTGCTGCCAGTTCCCGCAGCAGCTACCAAATCCCCCAACGCTGACCATCGCCACCACCAAATTTTAGTGCAAACAGCCTGTGCTGCAGTCACTGCCCCAGGTCCCTGTGGCTATAAATCATCTGTCCACAACAGCAATCGGGGTAATCAGTCAATCAGCAAAGAACAGAAACAAAGGATCTCTCCTGCCAGGGTCACTGCAGCGCCTGAGAAACATAGGAAACTGGAGCCAAAGCATCTGCAAGCCCTTGTGCATCCTGCTTTCCTGCTTTGTTTCCTTTTCTGAATTTCATATGCACAACGAAATAAATCCCTCCCCAAGCCCTTCCCAGAGACCACAGCTGCCTAGACGCTTTGGAAAACACACTCAAGCAATAACAAGATCCACTCACAGTGAGGCTGTTAAAAGAGCCATGTGACTTCTTACAAGCAGATAGAAGAATAACCATTTCTTACCTCCGCACATCTGAGACAGGAGAACAGGTTCGAGAGCTCTACCAGGAGCCCGAGCACTTTGGGGATCTCCATCCCTGTGCGCAAAGTGGGCAGAAGCTTCTTCAAGCATCACATGCTCGTTCAGCTGCCGGGCTCAGCAGCTGCCTCCCGCCCGGACTCTGCAGCTGGGTTTCCCCGGGAGCAGGGCACTAGCCGCTCCTCACCGGAGGGAGCTGGATGCCTCTTCCATCTCTGTGCGGGGAAAGGGACTTGAAGGAAGGGATCAAAGTTCCCGGCAGCATCTTAGAATTTCACTTGCCCCTTCCTCTCCCCATGCCTTCTTGCTTCTTCTCCTCGGAAAGGGGAAAAAGAGGAGAGAGAAGGGCGGAGAACATGCCCCAGAATTTCCCGAGCACCCTTCAAACCGGGAGGCGGCAGCGCAGGCGGGTGGGGCGCAGCCCTCAACCCGCTCCGCACCCCGCTGTCCCCTCCCTCCCCCCCTCTCCCCCGGCCTCTCTGCCCGCTCCAGGTACGCGCTTCTCCCCGGGGCCAGCCTCCGCCTCTCCGCCCCTGCCTACCCAGCGCCTGGGCTCGCCGCTCTCCCCTCCCCTCCTCTCCTCTCCTGCAATGCCTCCTTCCCCCTTCCAGCCGCCTCTTCCTTCTCTCCCCGAGGCGCAAAGGCTGCGGCCACGGCGGGGACCCGGGGCCGTATCCTACCGCAAAACCTCCAGCAACACAACTGGGAAAGGAAACGGCTTGTGTGCGCACACTTGCCAGAGATTAGACTTGTTGGAAGGAATCTGGACTTTATCCCCCCACCGCTGCCTCCTCGATTAGCCGCCTGCAGCTTCCTGAGGTCAAACTCTCCGCAGATTTGAACCCAGGTAAACGGGACCCAGAAAACTTCGCATTAAGCAACTTCCAGATCTCCCCACAGGTGGCACAGCCCTCTCCAGGGTGCATTCCCAGTTTTCAGCCCTGCATCTCGCCATCACCGGTATTGCCTCCAGAGATCTTTTCCAGCAAGCGTCTCCTTGACCTTGGGCTGTAAAGTTATTTTCTCTCGATTGGCTAAGATGCTTTCCAGAGGGTTGATCATTATTGTATTGCAATGAACAATCCTATGGGGTTTTTTAGTGTTTTCAGCCTACTGCCCCTTCATATGAATTAGGCTTAGAGGCTACAATAAGTTTCTAACATTATTAAATCTAAGAAGGGAATGGGTCCATTTAAAGCTGTTCACTCTTTTTTTACACTTTTTCAAAATTTTTTTACACTTTCCCTCATTTTTACACTTTCCCTCCATTAGCCCAGTCTAATGGACATTTCCCGTATTTATATTCTGATTTTGGAGGGATTAACTCCTGGTGTTCTGCAGCATGAAACATGAAGGTCACCTTAAGAAATGAGCTCACCTTTGGCCAAGTCTGCTGAGCAGCATTTCTGAAGACACCTTCAGCATAGAAACAAGGAAAGGGCTGATAAAAATCCATTGGCTTGACAAAAAGCCTCTATTTCTTCCCTCACTTACTGCCCCATTACTCACTTCACATGACAGTTTTGTGTTGCCTCATCCTCAGTCACTCACCAAATGCAAGGAAATTCCACTACATGCTGGATCTTCTAGAGGAGTCGCTGAGTGCTAGGAGGGAGACCTTTCTGGAGTGGATTTGTACCACATTGCATTCTGGACACTGGATTTGGCCCAGAATTACACTCAGTTAATTAGGAGCAAATCTCCTGTATCCTCGTAGCGAGGGAGGCAGATGATCAGAGCAACAGAGGATGAAAATAGCTTAGATGCTACAGCACGCTGCAACTCTCAGGCAGCACTGGCAAAAAAAGAGCAAAACAAAATGAAAGTATGGGAATGTGTTGGAATTTAGAACCACTTACTCCAGTGAAAACACAAGGAAAGGATATACTGGAGGCATGAACAGAAAATCTAATAGCATTCAGAGAAACCTGCTTCTTAGTCAGGAGTAGAGAAGTCGTTGATGCCCCTTCAGAACTCCCATAAGACACTCACCTATTTTAGCCCTCTGACACATACTAATAGGGCTTAAAACCTCTAGTAAAAGCCTGTACTGGATTTCTCTCACAGTAGCTTCTAAGTTGCTTCCCTCTCAAGGCAAGGCTTTCCTAGATAAAGTGATTTCCTAGATAAAGTGATTTTAAAGGAAACACAGACCAGTGCACCAAAAGCAACAGAAGTCCAAGTTTGGTATTGTTTCTGGAGGAATGACAAACCGTGCGAAGATGTAGTGGGTTTTGCAGTTGTCTCCTCTGTGGCGGGTCCTCTTTTGGAACTGTTTCCTTCTTGCCAAGACTCCCCCTGGTTTCCTGGCACAGGTAATGACATTTTCTTGAGAGAGATGGAACTCAGATTCTCAAAAGCTTCTCATGGCTACATGGCCCTCTCCAAGGTGGAAAGGAAGACCAAGAAGGAAATTATACCAATATAACTATGGCAGTTTAGATAGGTAACGTATCTGAAGATAAGGTAAAACAGATCTTGAACTTTCCTGTGTGAGCAAGTTTGACATGGCTGTAAATACCCAAGTCCACTATTTAACACAAATCACCTTCTCACCTTGATATAAGCACAGTTCTATAACAGTAAGCCTATGATTCCCTACAGAGTCTGTCTTGATTTTTCCAGATTATTCTGTGTTGACGCTTCCGAACAAGAAGTACCATCTTCTAAAATGTTCTTGGCTCTCTGGAATTCAACCTATTTCTCCTGAACTGGCAGGACTACTATTCATCAAAACCAGCTGAAACATCAATGCTTCCTCCACAAGAGATCTTCAGTGAAAGCCTAAAAAGAGAGGCAGTTAACAGCAATCATACCCAGAGCTGGTATAATACTCAAACTGTAAGGAACAGGAATAAGATCAAGGAATTCCAGCAGATTTGCTTAAATCCTGTAAATCCGACTTAGGAGGGTAGAACAGCTAGTCAGCTTTTGTTTAATTCTTTCCCCACCACGCAATCACATACAGGTCTCTGCAGCAATGTTCTTAAACAGTGGGCTCAGCACCAGAACCCAGTGTTCTTTTATTCCCCAGCAACAGCATCATGGGGTGGTACAAGCCCTGAACTCAGAGAGGACAGTGTCATTCACTGCAGTTACGCACACGAACTATTAATGGAATGATCACCAACATGAGCATGTCACAGAATGTGTTTAAACACCCAATATAAGCATAACAGTGAGATACAGGGAAAAGGCAGCAGCTCAAATTGCCAAGGACAATCAGTAACTGGAGGTTTTTTCTGGTTGCAGCATGGGATCCTGAGCCGAAAGAACTGCTAGAGTACTGTTAAAAGCAGCACTGTAAAACCTGCATCCATCTGAAAAGCATTCTCTTTCCTTCCTTCTTCCTCCAAATAAATGCATTCCTTTAAGGACTGGAAAACCTTAGCATAGTAATTTCAAGCTTACAGAAGACATGTAAAAGTTCAGAAAAAATCCCCAAAAACTGAACTTGTGAAGTTCACTGTGAAGCAGTAATATCCAAAAATAGCTGTCCAGATTAGTGGGAGCTGCGCAAAATTTCAAAAGTAAAAATACAACAAAAAAGTATTAGTTTCTCTGATGAGACAGTTCTTCACAGATACTAGAATTTGGTACATTTAGCACAGCTGCTAGCTTAAGATGCGCAAAACTATACTTATAAGTTTTAATACAAAGAAAGAAAAAAACATCATCAACAGAAGTGAATTTAGTGTTCATCGGTTCCTCACCCCCAACTTAGCTTGTCTCCTTCAGAAACAAAGAATCAGCAAGTTGCTCCTTTTCAGAGAACGTCTTTTGGACTGAAAATGCAAAATGTCATAGAACCAAAGTGCTTCCTCAAACTTAGATGTGGACATCACGTTCCTACTGACCCCAAGCCCTCTGAAAGACCCAATTATGCCATAATAGCAACAACAGAATAAGCTACCCCGTGGGATTACCCACTAATGAGCCATTTTAAGTAACAGGTAAATTAAAATTGCTTCAATAAATTGAAAGCATACACTTGATCAATATTTATGTGATGAACAGGTATTGGCCTGGGGCTCCAGAGAAGTCAGCTCCAGCTCCATGCAAACTCTACAGTCACATGTGGGTAATCACACAGTGTGTATGTGCCTGATGCTCCTCTGCTTTTTCTTTACGGCCCAAAGAATTAGCGATATAAATGGTTTTATCATTAGCATTCTGAGGTACTGCATATTTCTTACCAGTTAGGTACTGGTCCTAAAACAACAGGGATCTGCCTGCAGTTTTGTGGTACTCTAGTGAAAAAAAACCCCAAACAAATCAAACCCAGCAATTAATTACATGATTTCAGTATCAGTCCATGCTTGAACTTTTTCTCTCCCTTTTAGTTTTTTTACCAAAACAATGGAATATTTTGTTGTAGATTATGAGTCACCCACACCAAACAACAGTCTTGCATTATTTTATTATGGTACAGACAACATAATCAATCTGACATGGCACCATACCTGTCCCACCTGCAATCAGAGAGCTTAATTCACAAGCTTCTATGTTAAAGTTGTATTTGATCCTTACCAACGTATTGTGTATTAACAAGGTATTTTGCTGGAGATTTCTTCCTCATTCTACAGCCTTCTTGTACAGCAGCAGGAATTAAAAAAATTTCGAGAGGAACCAAACTGTGTATACGTACATGTAGGAGTATGAGCCATGAGATTACTATCAATTTTAAGTTGGCTCAATGTCTGGGCCTGAGCACTTTTTGATAGCAGCTCAGAAGTTAGGCAGAAGCTTATACATGAGGAAAAGTCACCCCCTAACTGTTAGAAAAGGCATTTACATGCATTCCTATAAGATTTTATTTCACAGTCAGGACCTGACTCCACACTGCGGCTAGTTGAACAACATACCGCAGAAATCCTAGGACCCTAAGACCCAAGAACCTCATGAACAAAATCAGCTGATGGTCAAGATGGGTGTTTTCCGCTCTGGAAACAAAGGTGCAGTCAAGATCCATACAGCAGTGCTGATGGGTAACACTTGACATCAAATACTCACTCAAGTCTACTTTTCACTTTTTTGCGAAAGACTCCAACTTTAATTGCTTGTCCGCAGTCCCTTTAGTAAAGCACATTATACATAATGTGTGATCTGAGGAAACCTCCTCAGGAGCTTATTCACTTTGCTTGAAGTTAAGCTTCCCCTGGGTGACAGGGTCTCCGCATTTTGATCCTTGCGCTCCTTCTGAAAGAGAAAAAGAAACCTCAAAATATTACCTCTGTTTATTTGCAGAGCTGACGCTCGCCCCCAAAGACTACTACTAATTGTACTGGGATGTTTCTTTCAGAAGAATGCTATTTCTTTAAGGAACACTTGGCTCAATAATCACAAGGCTTTCAAAAGCTGATGACCTTTAAATGATGTAATTAATGACTGACTGACATCTTGTGAAGATTACATTCTTCCACATTCTTAGTTAACAATATTACATACTTATAGTAACAACTCAGATTTTTTCTTTTTACTTTCTGTTATTGAATTTGATTCTTTGTAATCTACCAAATAAATTGTGGACCATTTTTCACTTTTGCTGTCAAAGAGCAACAGTAAATAACTATTCATTAAATGATGGTACTGTTACTGAAAAAAGACTGAAACTCAAAATCAGTTTAAGGACAAGTTTAGTACATATACTTACCTTTAGTCTGCTTTTGCAACTGACTTGATTTCAAGGTTATCATATAGCTGGAAACCTCTAATTTCCAGACAATATGAAATTTATTCTTCAAGGAAACATCTAGCCTTTGAAGCCAGAAACAGCCTAAAAGAACTCCTAATTTTCAGAGAATGGAGAATAGCTGTAAACTACCTCATGTATCCTGAAAATTCTGTTTGTTATGAGGATTACTGAAACCACTGGTTATTTCTCACCCCCGCAAGCACAGAACTATATACAGATTTATGACAGACTTTATCTAGACACACCCCCACTGTCTAGATAATGCAAGTATTGGATTGGTACCCGAGTCAGCTATTTCTTAATTTTATGAATCAGAGCAGTTGCGGAAACTTACCTACACTGTACATCTCCCCATTTACAATGCAATCCACATCTCGCACCATACAAATCACTGTTCTACTTAACAGCTCCAAATCGTACTCTCCCTCATTCAGAACTATCATGTACTATGGAGAAGAGCAGTGAGTGTTATTGCTTCATTAGTGCTGAAAGTTTAGAGATTAAAAACTGGAAGAAATCAAAATAAATGGCCTAGGTTAGGGTCAGTTGACAGCGGCTGAAGTCTACTTCAAGAATTTGACAACCCAAAAAGGACTGGATGTGACTATTGTTTCATCCTTAGTTAGAACATACCAAACATCCAGTCCCTTCCTACAGTCCTTCATTTTAATTCTAATTTAATTTAACTTCTGCATTCAAAAAGGAAGGACTGCATGTTTGATCTACATCATCCTGCATCTCTCCTACAGCTCAAATGGGTTACAACACCAATCAAACTGTTCAGAGAACATTATTACTGTTGGCACACAAAAAACGACTGGGGGCTTTGTCCTTTCCTACTACCAGCCTTTAAGAACGCAAAAGAGGCCTTAATTACTTCTGCCTTTGCCACGCAGTCATAGAACATCCGGATCTCCTCAGCGCAAGCTGTATCGCTGAAGTCATTCTGTTTCCAGCAGGCCATCATTACCGACATCTCCGTAATGCATGTTGCCTCTAGAAGGGAAAGACACAACCAAAATCTCAGGTGTTGGGGACATCACGCTAACAGCCTCCACAGTGCATAAATCTCCAGAGAGAAGTTTAAGATGGGGTTGAGGCAGGTGAGAAAAAACAACACTAAAATAAAGATCTCATCTTTCATTTTGCATAGAGAAGATGTTGCTAGCACAAAGATTAGCACCATTGCAGCCACCCAACCACTGGCTGAGTTCTTAAGATAAATGCTATGTTGAGATGTAATAAAGTACTTCGCGTGCATGATTCACGTACAGAGTACCACAAGATGCAAATTTAGGGTTGTTGTATGAGGAAGTAACTTCTTCAAAAGAACCCGTGTGCTAACCCTACGGCACAAACCAGACCCCCTTCCCCTCCGCTGCCCTGCAGAGCACAAGGAGCTTCCGACCGCCAGCTCGACCCAGCCCTGACATCACCGCAGCCCTTCCCGCCGGCCAGTGGTGGGACGACTCCCGGGAGCAACGCTGAGGGCCCGACGGCGGCAGGTCTACCCCGCAGGGGCGGGGGGCCCGCCCGCCCCCGTCCGTTTCTCCCCGGGGAGGGGGCGTTTAACGGCCTGGCGCCGGGAACTCACCTCCCGCCTGCTCCCTGCGGTTCGCCACCTTGTTGGCCAACACCAGCGGCCGGGTCGGGCGGATCGCCGGGGGCCGCTTCTTCTGCCGCCACTGTCCGGAGACCCAGCGGGTGACCCAGGCCGGGTAGACGGGCGCCGCCATCCTCTTTGCGACAGGCCGCGCGGCGAGCCGGCCCCGCCCACCCGGCGGGCGCCTGCCCGGCCCGGCGCCTGCGGCCTCCGTGGCGGGAGGCGCTGCCGCAACAGCCTCCTGTTCCCGGTCCCTGGGCTGGGGCTGGGGCACGGGCACGGGCACGTTACCACGTCCTGCGAGGGGCGGTGTCCGCCGGGGGACGGAGCCCAGTGGCCGATCGTCGTCTCATCCCGTTAAAGGGCAAATCGATCCGTTTGTGGTGCAACCTCGTTTTTCCTCCCCCGCCCCGTTCCTCCGGGCAAAGGCCATGAAAATTAACTGCCTGCCTTCTCACGGTTTCTGTGCCATAGGGAACCACCCCGTGACAACTGCAGCAATTCACATCTCAAAGCTTCTGCAGCAAACCTAACCCGTGAAGGAGCATATGCGCTTCAACCAGAGCAGGAGAAATCATCACCATTTCAAGTGATTCAAATGGAACTTAAGGAATTCTTTTGCAACTGTATGGAAACTTTTCTTGGTGCTTGAGACTCACCACCACTTCGCTCCCAGCCCGCCATCTCTCTCCATTACAAACTAACAGCTGGGTGTCTCCTGCGTTGTTTACTGATGTTCCTACCCTGTCTTCCAAGAAGATACTGAAACTGCTGCTTCTGAAACGCTGCTGGTGTTCTCACAGCCTCATACTCGGTATGAGCAGAGAATCCCACTGTTCCCAGAAGTTTCTTCCCTAGTGTAGGACTTAAATCCCTGAAAGTCTTCAACTCATCTGGCTGATTCTGGAGCCCTTATGTCCCCAGCTGAAAATGATAGGTAATACAGAAGGCACAGTAACGTTTCAAGGGCCAAGGTACAAACAGATGTCTGCACAGCATGAGGGAACTGAGGAGTTAGACATCAAAGTGGGGACCTAAAATACTCAGATGCTTGTCATGTAGCGGTCACTGAATAAGCCACCTTATCATCGTATCAGGGCTCCTTCAGGCACCACCAATCTCCCTTGTCACTGGAGGACACAGGAAGAATCATTCTTCCACAGGAACACTGGAAGGATTTTTTGCATAGCACATTGCTTTGGATGAAAAGAATATATTCAACCTCCTAGCTATTGACATAAAAAAAAAAAAAAAAAAAGCCACTTGCCTCTGCCCAGTCAAGGAAGTTAACAAGACATTGGAAATTTTGTTACCTTGATTTAAACATCACCAGACCAATACCAGAATATTCTCAGTATCATTACTATAATTTATTGCATCAGTATCAATACTAGAATTCACTGCATCTGCAGATTTAATATATATTCTGGTATGTCCAATTCTATAATTATTTTTGTGTTACCATTAAAATAGTATTTTCTTAAGAGTCCAATTTAAAGAATATGAGAAGAGATTTTCAAGTAAACAAAAGATGTCTTTTGGTCCTCTTTAGAAGAAAATTTCCATCTCTCTAGGTCCAAACAGGCTGTCTGGAAGTTCTGAAACATTTTGGTAAGAGGGATGTTTCTCTGCTTCCATTTTTTCTGATGGGACAGGAAATGAGCTATCATTCAAGCTTGGCTACCAGTGGAGAAGAAAAACAAGCTGACACGTTCAAATTAGGCTAGAAGGCTTGCATCCTGCAACTCTAAGCATTAGAAATCTTGCAAATTCAAGACAGGGAAGTACTTCTCAGTATTCCAGTTCATGTGAGGTTCAGCTGCTCTTGGTTTTGCCTCTTCTAGTTACCCCTACTGATACCCACTTTTCTCTGCTGCATTTGCCTGCTGCAATTACTAAGTAGACTTGCACAACAATAAAAAGGAAAGATGCAAATACTAGGACATAACAGAAGCTGAACTGCAGTCCCTGTAAATCAACCTCCCTTTTTCCAACTTACATTAGCTAATGGTGGCAGCACCTTCAGCTACATTCACCTTCAAAAGTTGCTCTCTCTTAACTAATTCCAAGAAAAATGGGGGGGGGGGGAGGCTGAGAAAGAGAAAGGCAAGCTACACAAGGAGAATTGTAATAGCTTCCTGTCAGTTACTGCTGTCTGCATTAGAATCTCTTTTTTTGGCATTCAGCCTGGGACTGGAGCATCAGCCTAAGAAATTCCTGAGCAGACAGAATAACATACGTGATGGTGTCTGCACACACCATGCAAAGATGTCTGAAGCAAGATACAAACATTGTTTTTAATGGAGAATGTGGAACAACAGAAGAAGTGTGTTACTCAGTAGTCAAGTCTCTCTACAGCCTGTATTTCGTATTGCTGATAGCACAGAGACACTGATGGATGGGACAGAGGTTCTGACTTCACAGGGACAATCAGAAACCCAATTCCCTCAACACACTGACAAGTGAACCCCACAGATGTTTCATTGAGAATCCTGAATGTACAACTATAAAGAAAATGTAAAATTCTAACTGCATTTACAACTACTTTACTTGGACCAACATAGTTAAAGCTGAATCCTAGCCCACATTTCAGCTTGTCAAAACCAGAGAGATTAAGCTATTAATATTAGATTTGAAAAGTATCTATATCACAACTGGAATAAAGGCCAGTTATGATGCTACAGTAAATGCTAATACAATGCTAACAATGCTGTCATAAAATACACCCTTAAAACGAGACTGTTGTCTTAAATACCTCTTTAAGAGGTGAGAAATTACACCATGAATCCTTTGCTTTCTGGAGTAACTATGTAAAACCTTCACACACTGCCTAAAAAACATTTGGGGGATGAGGCTAAGAAATCAGTTGTACTGGGAGAAATGAATAGAGTTGATATCCATGTCTTTTTGAACTGCTTGGATCTAGCTTTCAGGTAAATTCCAGTATATTCACCCAAGTTTATCCTGAATGCCCCAATTCGTCTCATACAACTTCATAATGCCCTCACCTACCACAATTTATTCTCAGCTGTCTCACCCTGACCTCCTTAAACTCCAGTTTAATTGGAGATGCCTTAAAAGTTAAGGCACCCCCACTTTAACTTTAGTAGTTAAAGTCTTGCTAAGATTCCAGTCAGTTCAGACTTACTCCTGTCTGCAGAGCTATTGTGTTTGGACAATATTAGCACTTAATAGCACAAATGCATTCATTATAACAATGACAGATGCAATTTCTTTTCTGACCTGTCACCTCCCTGCCCCAACTCCAGTGCTAGCATACCTTATCCTGAGCTATCTCAATCAGATCAGCTGCCCTGCATTATTCTGTCCACCTGACTAGTTCTGAGCTGCCATCCCTAACTCCCGGATCTACTCAAATCCAGCTCATTTCCACTGCAAATTACCTGATGCCTCCTTATTTGCTCAGAGATGCCACAAATACCATGATCTGCTCTGATCCATTCCAAGATCCCCTGAACCATCTCTTGCTGAGACACTTCAGCGTTAGATGGGTCTTTTCTGCAGGAATGTATATAACAGCATACAAATTAAGATGCCAGTCATGTCAGAGCTCTGGAACATATCCTGCAGCTCCATTCTTCTCTACCCTTCCTAATCCCTCTGCAGGGCCATGTATCTCTCACTGCCAGTTCCAAGACACTGAATCATAAAAGAAGTGCAGTTTGTTAAAGCCTGACACAAGCTTTGGCTCAGTTGGTCATATCACTAAAAGGATTTTGTCTCTGATTAATTTCAACCTGTCAGTAGAGGTCTCCAGGCAGAATGAAGGAACCTGCCACCCTGTATGTTTCCGACTAATACAACTTCCTAGAAGGTGCCTGGAGATCCATCAACAATCTTAATTAAATCCAACCAAATGGATGACAGCTAATCACTAAGGGAGTGGCTCTCTTGGGACAATGGCTGAAGAGGGTGTATGCAAGGATGGTAAAAGAGGCAGATGGCTCCTTGTCTAACACAGCAAAGCCTGTTTAAACAGTGATGTCCCTGATGGCTGTGTTTCAATTCAATTTATCCTGTTCCCAGTCCTTTAGGAATTATTTGTTCTTCCACGCCACTTAAAACTACCCTCTGCCAAGGTACAAGAGGGGCATTTCTGCTGTGATTCTCCAGCTGCTGCACTTTGCAGACCATTTGCAGGGAAAGAATCTCATTCTCCTTTCCCTCCAAACATATACAATCCACTGTTGCCTGGCTGTTATTCTACTTACCATCACAGAGGACCCAGAGATCCTTCAGTTTGAAAATTACAGTGACAGAATAAGAAAAGGCAATTCTTTTTCAGTTCTAGAAATTATCAATGTTAGGTATCAAATAAATAGTCTTCACTAAGGTTACATGCTTCCTGGAAATTGCAGTCCTTGCTAAAGGACAGAAAACACAGACTACTAGTTCAGTGTATAAAATACCCAGCTTCTTACCGAAAAAATAGGCAGCACCTGGGATCACAGGCAGAAGAATAAGAACTTTAGCTTGTCCAATGCAATGAACTGGATTGCTAGATTTTTAACCCTCTGTGAGACATTTGTTTCTCCTCTCTCACCTCTAAGAGGGCATAAACTTATCCTAGCTTGTCGAGTCACTTCTGAGACACAGCATCAATAGAATCTACTAGTGTTTCATATAAGCAGTAATGAGGAAATACCTATTTTTAGAACATCAATGCTAGTGAATAAAGCTATCCCAATGGCTTTGAAATCCTCCCTCTAGTCACACAGTAAACAGGCAAAATGCATGAAAAGCAGTGAAGTGACTCACCATAGTTAGTAGAAGCCTACCAAAGGGTTTACAGAGGTAATCTCTTTATCATCCTCAATACTCGATAGCTTTGCTAAAATTCCTGATTAGTCTCAGCTGTGTGTTTTTATGAGTATGGGCACCTGCACTGTAAGAACTTGATTAAAAAGATGTTGTATACACTGCTCAGTCTGAGTATCATATAAGCCTTCCAGTAGCCACAACTACATTCAGCCACCTCCTAGCTGGTTTGGATTTAAAGCAGTGAAGTGAGAAATCCAGTTAGCAGTCAAGAACAGAAATCAGAAACCTTTTTGCAAAATATTAATAGCTGCTGCAGTGACCCTCCTCTTTGTCTGCATTCACATACTTGCATTAGTAGAAAGACAACTAGGATCGTAAATTGAATTCACTTTGATTAAGACTGGCAGTAGTCGCTGGACATTACATAGGAATCCTTTCAAATGCATTATTATGTAAATTAATTGCAAACTCTTCAAGGTTATGAGACCCAGCTTCTCCTCCTGCCTCCTTGAAATAACAGGAGAGAGATGAAAGGAAAGACCTGGTGGTAGAACAACCTTTATGCAACATTTTGCAGTCCTTGCTGTGCAGAGAAGTGGATGTTGTGAAGGTCGAACTGCAACCACAACTCTTTAGCCAGCTGGGGAGGATTCCCATCTTTCCTGCCCCTGAGTTTGCCTGGCAGCTATGCAAGTTATTCATACTATGCACTGGAAGAAATATTTCAGCCTTAATTCTTGCGCACCATGTACAGTAAGTGAAACAAATTTAGTATATTAATATAGCCAATAGACACCCTGTTTATAAATCATGGTCATATTGTGACATACAGGAGACAATAAAGCTAGTATGATCTATTACTACAGGTACAAGAGAAACACAAGGCTTGGGTGGACATCACAGCTATGAAGAGTGGTAGCTGATACTCATTACCTTTTGAGAAGTTCACCACCTGTAACACTGTAAAAAAACAGTTAAACCTAGGAAGACACTAAGAACTCAGAAGACAAAGCTATTGAAACCGGCTAGTGACTCTTAACTACAAACCAAAAGTTGTACTTTGAAAAGCTCAGACAAAAAACACAGAATACCTGTGACAAAGTTACTTTCATATCTGTGCTACCTTCATACCCATGTTAGGAAGGGATGTGGCAATAAGAAATACTTACGCTTGGCAACAGTCACAAAGCTCAAAGCAACAGCCTCCTGTAGTACATACATACAGCAAAAAGACCAACAAAAACACCCCCTGTAGGGGTAATAAAAAAACGTGCTGACTGGTGACTGTAATATACCGAGTACAGATAATAAATAGGGGTGAAGGAATACTTGGTTGTGAACTAGCAAATTAATGAATCAGGGTCCAAAGCACTAAGTTTTTATCTGGTTTGCTAGCTACTCTTAAGTTTGTACCACCATATCTTCAATTCGATTGTTAGTTGACAAACATGCTCATTTTGCTGAGTGGGAAGACGAAGTGAGTCTTTAGGACATCACTAATCAAGAACTAAGCAGGTGCTATGATACACATGCTTATATTGGTACTTCGTCCTGTTATTCCTACAAGGACAATATATTAAATGTAGCATGTCTAATTTTGGCAACAGCAGATAAAATATAACAAATACCTGGACTTGGTTATAAATACTTCACTTCTAGAAAAATCTACTTAAATTACACGACAAAATAGAAAAAGCAGAGTGTGCTAGTACCTGGTTCTTATTTTTTGTTTAGGACAAAAAGCAGGATCAGAATTTCTCCTCCTGACTATGCCACCAAACACTTGAATAAGAAAGGGTTTTGAGATACAGCTAATTAAGAGAACCATGCAAAGAAGACTGAATGATTTTCTATACAGAAACATGAAATTAAGAGAAACTGAAGGCATTAATGCAAACAACTTATTTAATTATCATTAAACTGTTCAGTAGAAGTTGATAGAACTAAAGCAGCCTTAATTTGTTTTATCTTAATTTACTTCTCAAGAACATTGTGGCCCTTCAATTCTGAATACACATATGTGTAATCTTAATCTGATTTGAGTAATCCACTTATAACAATTAATTCAGATATATTCATGTCTCCTGAGTAAGTGAAAAAAAGAATGTAAACTGATGAATGCATTTTAGCTGAAGAACCATTTGTTACTATTATTACAGAAGAGATATAAAAAAAGCAGTTTTCTCCAAAAAAAAAGATCAGTGTATAGTGTATGCATTTTCTACATTTACAAGAATCCAGTGACAGTTATGGGTCTGAAGTCTCCTCTGTCAAGGTGCCCTGATTTTAACACTGCAATATTGTTGTACCACCTGAGAGGCAAACATTGAGATGCATATCATTGCCTATACTGATATTATACCTATAATATCATATCTATAACATAATGAATGGGAATTTGAGGGGAAAAAAAAAAAGAGATTAAGTGATCCATCCACAGCTAAGCAATAGATAGTGACTTAATTAGGGACAGAATGTAGATTCACTCCCGTTCCTAACTTTTACTAACAGCGTTCAGGCTTCCCATAGCAATGCATGAACTGCCTTACAAAATGAAATTACCCCACAGACTCTAGACTTTCATTACCAACATCCTATCTTAGGCATAGATAAACTCTGGCTATTTAGTCAGTATTTACTTCTGAAGAGGGAGGAGAAATGGAGAAATAAGATGCCATTATACCATTAGAGACATCACAGCAGTGTGGCTGTATTTGCCTGTGCTTTTAAACCAGTGACACTAGGTGAATTAGTCTCCCTCCAATGCAAGATCAATTATTTCAGAAAGGTACCCAACATGGCAGGGAACAGAGGACTTTATTTATATCTGTAAGAGATACAGGCTACACAACAAGGAAGATCTATCCACATGTGATCACTTACTTTTAGGAACTCTGGTCACAGACCAGGATCATATAGTGTTAAGATTGGGTAAAGATACAAAACTGTTTCAGTGCACCTGATTCTGATCACCCACTTCAGCATAGAAAGGCTGCAAGGTTTGTATCCAAACTGCAGAGACCACTGGAAAGGCACCATCATTAAAATGTATTTGTCTTTGCAGAAAGCTGCAGATACTCAAAAAGAACAAATCAAAGGCCTCTGAATTGCTAGCATTAAGGAGATAACAAGAAGTCAAGACTATAGCTGGGATTTCAGATCTGATGGAAACTTAAAAGAACCAAAGCATACTAATTTTACTCTAGTTCTGCACAATACCAGGTAATACATTTTCTGGTGTGAAATACTTTGTTAGAAGTTGTGAATTAAATAATTTAGTCTCTCATCCCATTGTACGTATCACCTGGTAAATTAGTAAAAGAGAAACTAGGCAGAGAGTAAGTGACCTGCCCATAGCTATTCAGTTATCCTGTAAAGTAGGAGTATTTGAGGCATGCTTACTTGGGGAGAAGAGACTTTATTGCTGCAATTTCATAAGGCACAATTGCTCTCCACAGACATTTGTCTTTTGTTATTCCTTCACTGGAAAAGCTATTTGTTAATAGCAGCTAAAAGTACACCTTAATGAGGAGAATACGTGACTGATAAAATACTTATAAAAAATGATTAATATTTTGGAGATTAAAAAAATCCCTGAAATAACTTCGGGCATTTGAGCAAGAGTCTGAAGAGGTGTTCCTCTGAAGTCATGTAAGCCACAAGGAAACTATACCAAATGCAAAAGGAGAGTAAATTCCTCTTTTGCCCCACATGTTGACACCTGCAAGTTAGCAGTGGCTTCACGCCACAGAGCTGAAATTCAGATCAAAGCAGTTGCTAAGATCTCCACTGCTGGAATCCAATCATAACAGAGACTTACCCACTTCATGCACCAGAAAAAATAGTCTCTGTGAGAGTTTTTCTTCTATTTCAAGGCAAACATTTGGAGAGAGGTAAGAATTTGCAGTCTCAACTTTCAATGCAATTTTCAGATTAAGCTCTTACAAAGATGGGTCAGTGTTGCTTTGTCCTCTTGAGAAAAATCTCATGCATATAGTCCCAAAATCTTCCCTGATGCGACTCATTGCGATGAATCATAGCAGTGAGGGCCTCACCCTGATCAAGGCTTTGCCAATAATCCTGCAGCCACATCTCTTTCCAACTGAAACAAAAAAGAAACATCACCATAAATTATTAAAAAAAAACCAAATGAGTCTGCAGCTGTAATAGCACTGAAACCAATTTTTCTTCTTTCACCTGAGAGGAAAACAGGCCCAGAGATGGTCATAAAAAAGTATGTTGTTACTGTGCCACTGCATTCCAAGTCATTTAAAGAAACTTGCTTTGAAAATTCTCTACAGAAAATGTAGGTTAACTATTAGCTTTACAACATTCTAGAAATATCAGCATGCGACTATAGTATTAACCAAAGAGACTAAATTATTAATTGGAGAGAATAAAAACTTCTACTGAAATAAAATCTAGCACAGAGTCCTTACACAATTTTGAGAGTAGCCTTCTATGGCCAGTATGTGTGTAACAGTTAGCCTAGGAATCAATTTTTTTTTTTTTCCATATAAACCATTTAACAATTAGAGAATGACGGCTACTCATTACCAACTCAGGTTATACATGGCAGAGACAAAAAAATCATTATATCCCTCAGCCCTGACTCTATTCTTTATTTCCAGACTAGATGGTCAAGTATAGGCTTTCTCTTTTTCAATGCCCACCTCCAAGTTTTCATAGCACAGACTACATCACTGCAACTTTCAGCAATTCCCTTCCCATTCATGATCATGTGGACTACTTCTCTCATCTGTGTTATATCAAGGTATGGTAATAATTTATTTATTTCTCCTCCATTGTATCTGCTACCTAGCCACATAAGCCCATCACAAATTTTGGGAATAAGGACCAAACATGATGCTCTTTTTAATCTGTCCATATGAGTTACCCAACACTTGTTAACATATACAAAGCTTTTTGATTCTTCTCCCTCCCAATCACAGAAATAAGTACAGTGCCATTTGCATTCACTCTATACACCATATATTAAATCAAGCATGGCTGCACTGCCCAGAAGCAGATCTCACCACTACTCCAGGAAGACCAAAAAGAAACACACATGTCATAGTCACTTTCTTTGTGGAGCAGCATACAACTTTTATGCCATGGAAATTAGTTTTCTGTGGTCAACAGCATCATCTATGGTGGGACATTTCTGCAGTGTACACCAACAGAGGCCTCAAAATAAAGCTTTTAACATAGATTACAATGTGAAGGATCATGGACAGAGGCTTACTTCCACCTTAAAAAAAAAAAAATCTGCCAGAAGGTTCCCTTGTAAAATGCAGCACTTCGACTTATTGTGAGATCACATTGTTTACTAGCTAAATTCATTAACCTTTGTTCAAGGACTGCCAACATGAGTTACTTGGTTTTTTACAGCACTGCATAAGGGCACATGTTAGGAAAATGGGTATACTTGCATTAAGTACTAGACACAAGACTAAGTGGCACTAGGTAACAGAAAATGTTTTCCAGCTGAACTCTATGGAACCAACACTGAAAGGAATTCCAGTATCCAAGTGAAAACTTTTGTCAAAAACATTAAATAAGAACCCTTTGGTATTTTTCTTTTTACATTGCTGTTATTGGTTTTTAAGAAAATAATTTCATTCTGATTATGTAACTTGGAAAAAATTGGTACCCCAGCACAAACAGGACTGTACAAATACCCTGAAACTACCAACTACGTACACCTGAATCATTATTACCATGAGATACAGATCTATCTTTAATCCTGGCTGATTATTGGATTCATTGCAAGAGACACCTTACACTGTACACGTGGCAAATCTGATACACTTTCAAGCTGTTTATTCTCATCATAAATAAACTGTGACATCGACATAAAATGGAACTAGGAAAACCATGATGGTTTCAAAATATTCCTGTATTAAAGGTACACTGGCTTCTCTTTTCTCATGCTACCACAGATGAAAACTTTAGGTAACTGAAAAAGTATTGTCACTTAGTGTTCTTATAGTTATCCTCTCAAACGCCCCACTTTTGGAAAATGAATCATTATCAATGAAACAAACCAAACGTTTCTCTTCACAAAGCTGGGAGTCCAAGAATAATTAGAGATTCCAGTTCCTACTAAACAGGTATTCTACTCATCAGTAGCACTGTAACTCACTATTTTCTGTACAAAGCAGCCAAGAATTCAATAGACTATAGTGACTGACCCATAACCTAACATATACAAAGAGTTGTTCTACAGCTTTTCTTCTTAAGCTCACTTGACTGTGAAGCCCAGAAGTCCAAATACAAGTGAGGCTGCAAGCATAAGGATTTAGGAACCATGTCTCCATGCTTAGAGCTAAAGGACAGCAAGGTGAAGGTACAATAACGTGCTCCGGCTACACATACCTACATAGAGAGAGATTCTGATGCTGCAGTTCTGTCAATTCAGCACATTTGTCAACCCTAAAAACAAATTACATCTGGGAATAAGGATTACAGAGCATGCAAATGCGCAGGGTAACCTTATTGTAATTGGGTACTTGCTCTAAAAATATCTAAACTCCAATTGCCTTTGCTGTTCTCTTAGTTCCAGAAGCCTCCAGAACTCAAAAGTCACAGTGTATGTTTATAATCAGACCTTGTATGTTGCATATAGTCTATCATTTGTAATCCCACTAGGCCTGCATCCTTTTTCCACAATAATGCTTTTTAAGTATCAAAATATACAATTGACTGGCTCAGTAGACAATCATCTAAATTGGTCATACTGTTGACATAATATTACTGTCAAACTCTGACAAAATATGATCATGTTTAGTTAATGCTTTGGCAGTAATTTTATGTTACTGTCACATCATTTACAATTCTAAGTAATCACGCTCCGTTTTGGAGATAAAAACAGTGAAAACTCAGATGCTTACAAGATAGAAACCACTGTATTTCACTGGAGATCCCCCTGATAATGCCTCAGAAGGTATAGATACATCTCTTTCTAAAGTAGATAGCAGACAATGTAGAAGCTTCCCTGGTACAATTTTTCCAGACACATCTCATATCTACAAACAGGAGAAGAATACATACTCCGGTTCAATGAGACATGGAAACTTCCATGGGATGCAACTGCAGCTTGGATTATGGACCAACTGTTCAAAACTCCTTACTGATGACCACTGCACAGAATGACAGGAGTACCTGAGCTTGCAAGTAAATGGCATAGGCACCCAGGCTGGGCCTTCAAATGTATTTCTCTACTGCCATCTGCTGCTCAAGCAAAAGAAGATCTACAAAAAAGTAAAGAATACTCGAGGAGCATGCTGCAGAGCGTGCTACAAGGAAAAAAAACACACTTTGCTACCGAGACTGAGAAAAGGTATTACTATAAAAAACCTCCAACAAATCAATCAACCAACAGAAAACAAAGGATTATGGACCCCTTTTACTTACAAGCATAACTTTTCAATTAGTCAATATGAGATTTAATTGTACTGTGAAAAATGCTTTCTAATGACGAACATCACAAGTTTTGTGAAATAGGCATTTCCTAAACAACCTGAATGACCTCAGGCTTATTTCCCTTTTTTAATTTCAGTTGGCCATTTTTCAAAGCATTCAAACATTGAAATAGTTCCCCACACTTAAAATTCTTCATATTTTTTTGTGGATGATAACGTAATAAAAACTTTGAGAGCTTCATATCCACATAGAACTTCGTTCTGGGTTAGCGTACTTGAAATGATGGATTCTACATTTTCAACACACTATTTCTTCTAAACTTTAACACTCCTAAGCATTCAATTCAATTATTAACAAAGCTGTAAACTGATATAAACTGGGATAGAATATATTGACAACTTCCTTCTGGACAGTGCATGAGATCTTCCCAATATTTTCAAAAGGTCATTAATTTAATACTACAGCAGGACTGACATCAGAACATTGAAATCTTTGGTGATATCTATGAGCATAGGCAAGATCTGCTACAGCTGAGGGTTCATCTTTATGATGGCTGTCTGATGGCTTATAGAAAGTGACTTGCATGCACTTGAGTAATTGCCTAAAAAGGCAGAAATTGTTGCATGTAACACAAAGAAAAGTGACTGGAGCAGGCTCCTGGCAGGACCTGTGGATCTGTGGAGAGAGGAGCCCATGCTGGAGCAGGTGTTCTGGCAGGACTCGTGACCCCGCAGGGGACCCACGCTGGAGCAGTGTGCTCCTGAAGGACTGCACCCCGTGGAAGGGACCCATGCTGGAGCAGTTTGTGAAGAACTGCAGCCCGTGGGAAGGACCCACACTGGAGAAGTTTCTGGAGGACTGTCTCCCATGGGAGGGACCCCATGTTGGAGCAGGGGAAGAGTGTGAGGAATCCTGCCCCTTAAGAGGATGAAGCAGCAGAGACAACGTGTGATGAACTGACCGTAACTCCCATTTCCTGTCCCCCTGCCCCGCTGGGGGGGGGGGGGGGGGGGGGGGGGGAGTAGGTAGAGAATCTGGGAGTGAAGCTGTGCCCAGGAAGAAGGGAGGGGTGGAGGGAAGATGTTTTGAGATTTGGTTTTATTTCTCCTTACCATACTCTGGTTGATTGGTAATAAATTAAGTTAATTCTCCCCAAGTTGAGTCTGTTTTGCCCATGATGGTAATTGGTGAGTGATCTCTCCCTGTCCTTATCTCGACTCACAAGCCCTTTATTATATTTTCTCTCCCCTCTCCAGCTGTGTGGGGGGAAGCAATAGAACAGCTTTGGTGGGCACCTGGCATCCAGCCAGGGTCAACCCACCACAGTGACAAAGCTGGGGGATCCAAACATGTTACACTAGTAATACACACTACAAAAAGTGCACACGTGGTTTATGAACTGCAAGAACCTTTCCTTCTAGCAACTGCAACTTCAAATACTGTCAATGGAACAACTCAAGGTTTGGGAACCCAAGCACTGACTTGTTGTGTACCAACACATGTATAAATACTAAGTAGGCCATGCAAACAAAACTCTATTCTGCCTGTCAAAAGTAGCTGCCTGAGGGTTAGCATGGTTAGTTCCCTGCTGACAGACTTCAGCGCAGCTTGCACTGGAGATGGCTAACACTGGGCTATAGGCCTGGGAGATTCCAGCGACACTACCAATCCCTGTGCACAAAGGGGACAAGAAGCTACTCAACCTATTCTCTGTCCTGCATGGTCCCTCTAGGAGGAAATAAATGGGATGGCATCCTTCAACACAAGTGTCACGGTCCACTTGGTGGACTCGTGATGGTTCGTTTGCTACGATCTCGAAAGTGCAAAATTAAGGTGACCAACACCAAAGGGGATAGCAGTAATCACACAGTAAAACTTTATTGTATTGCCTGTGAGGAGACACGCGATAGTTAGAGATGGGTGAAAGAAAGGAGAAAAGTAAAGTAAAGTTTAGAGAGAGGAGAAAGAGGGGTTATAGCTACCACCGCTGATCTCAGGACGTCCTAACGGTCCCGGGTCCAGCTGATGCTGCGTCGTCGATCGTCGTGGTCCTTGGTGGGGAAGCTTCCAACTTCTGTTGTTCAGAAGTCATCTTTTATGCTTAGTAACACACCTTGCTCCACCTCTGCCTCAGGAGTCTCCATCCTTCTCAGAATACAATTATCATATCCCCACCCTTCTCAAGCGAGGCTATCACGCAGGCGCGGGGTCAGTGTCCGAGGCGTGGTTAGTCTTGGAGGCGGGCAGCCTTCGACCAGGAGGTGTGTTTTGGTATTATAATGAAGCAAAGTTCGTCTAACGTTCATGATTTCTTCGTCAGTGTTATGCCAACATTGGCAATTCATCCTTTTTGACAGTAGCTATGTGGTTATCTCTAATGGTTCCAGCCAGGTACCTTCCAGGAACCTTGTACCGCACATTCTGTCCTTGGGACCGGCCGCTGCGCTCCAAACAGGCCATTGTCAGGTAATGTACTGTTCATGTTCCTGATGACAATGTTGAGACAATGCTGATTTTCTGACCAACTCTTACAACAAGCCAGAATTTTGTCACAAAAACCAACAAAAAGTCTTTTAAAGTATTCTGGGTGAGCCTAACTTCTGCTCTGAAGTCAACAGGAGTTAACTAGGCCTGCACTGAACAGTGGCAGCCCCATTCTTAACACAGTACTTTGTAATGAGGTATAGAGCTTCTTTCACCCGAGGGCTACCAAGTGCTTTACCATTACTGTACCGAAAAACACCCGTCCTCCAAACAAAGAGGCTAAGATAGACAAAGGATAACTACATCGCCCAATGTCACAGAGCATTTTAACAGAATATTATGGGTGTCTCATGCTCCTCATTCAACCACCAACAGATACCACCATCCAAGCCTCTTTTTCGGCCTCAATGTCACATAATATTAACAGAACTACCATACCACCGACGAGACATAATATAAAGTGTAACTGGAGATGTATTAAGAGATCCTTTAAGTACAAAGCATTACTAAAAGTTACAGCTACTATTATTTGAAGCTTTTTTTCCTTCAAAAAGCATAGTATTGGTACATTACCTGTCTCCTCCAGAGAGGTCTTCAACACTTCCAAACCCAGGGGTTGGCACAGGACATCCCATGTGCTTGTACTGAGCTATGCGAGGTCTGGGAGCTGGAATTTTCCCACGAGACTTTTTGTGTTCCTGCTCCTCTTTGACCCGGGTGTTCTCCCTGTCACAGACGAAACACTCGAAGCCATTCAGGTAATTAGGCAGAGTCATGTCATTCACACCCCACTCCCGTCTCTCCAAGCTCTCTAGCAAGAACTGGTTTTTGATTCCACCAAGGTTTTTATACTCTAGATACTTCATATACTCCTCTCCATTCTTGTCCAGGAAATCAAGATACTTTGCCAGCTCTTGGGGGCTGTCAAAGTCATCTATAAGAATGATGGAGAGGTTGTTTGGCATCCAGTCCCGCACAGCTGGGGAGCCTCGGTATACTGGGACAGCACCCAAGTGCATTGGACGCCACAGCTTCTCTGTCATGTAGTCATCACATATGGCATTCTCCAAGGCCAGATGAAACTTGTACCTGGCAATAAAAGTCATAAATTCAGCATCTTCTGTAGTGGCTGTAGACGTGTGTCTCAGTCGCTCACTGGGAAACTCACGGTTATGCAGGCATTTCCCATAGGAGTCAACCTAAAACAACAACCAGCATCTTTACAAAGTGATTTGTTTGCCTGAAGCTTGTTTTCAGAGCTTACACTTCTTGTAAAATTCCTAACTTTGATCAGTTCCTAGCTACTTTAGTTTAGCTTCACTTTCACTCCTGAGTTCTTTCCCTTGTGACTATTCCTAGAGTCCCAGTTCTAACAGCTTTAGAGAAAACAGTGTTCAGTTTCAAAAGCAGCATAAACTATGCTACAGATTGAGGGGTGGGGGAAGGCACAGAAAAGAAGGTATCACTCAAAAATGTATTTATTACCAGGTAAATCAGAAGCCGACAGACAAGGAAGAGCATTCAACTCTATGTTAATTTAAAAGTCATCTTTCTACTTAACCCAATACTTTTCCAAACAGTTATTACACACAGTCCCCACCAGTCTCAGCAGGCTGGCAAAAATTTGCCATTTGTTAGACTGAGAAAAATTGATGCAGGGAACTAAAAGAATACTGTCTAAAAATGAAAGACAATACACTTGATCTGGAATCTGCTTCATACTTTGACAATATACAGTCATATTTTAAAAATCCTTTTGTCTTTGCTTCACTACTGAGTACATGACAAACTTGCACAATAAATTAACTGCAACCAACAGAAACAGCAGAAATTACAAGGAAAAAGATGTTTCAGACAAAGACTAAAAACAGATGCTTTTTTCCCCCAATCTACTATCCTTCAGAATTTTTAAGAAAAAAAGCACTGAACTTTTTTTCTGCTTGAAAGAAACTACAGTATTTCAGTTTATGAAGCTACTCTCTATCAGCTGTGCCACAGCAGCACAAACCACCACAGAAATAACACGGTCCTAGCATAACACAGAGAAGGAGCAGGCTCTCAAAACACAGCAACCTGTCTTTTTATTGCACGCCTATACTTTCAAACGGGAACAAGGCCTGTAAACGAACAGCCTTCCTGTACGCCAACGTAAAGGTCCGGAGATTTCAGCAAGTTCTAGCACTTGGTCCATGAGAGCAAGCTTGCTCAGGGCTTGGCCCAGCTTGTGACTGACCCCCAGTCTGGCCAACTCCACAGCCAACAGCTACCATCAGGCCTATCTACTGGCACGTGGTGTAGTCTAGACCACACTTTGGGAAGGAACACAACTAGTTTTTCTGTCCAGCTCGTGGGTGGCATGCATCCCGTTAAGATTCGTGTCTCGGCTAAAAACAAGGACAAACAAACCCTGTTAACAAGAGGAGGTGGACGGGGCGGGGACAGCCGGGCGGACCCAGCTCCTACAGCAACACCGTGCCACAGCTTCCCACCCACCTGGATGTACTTCATGAGCTCCCGCACGTAGCGGTCCCTGTCCGAAGGGACATCGCAGTGGGACTGCATGTAGAGCACCGGGGCATAGCCCCTCCGCCGCCACGCGTCCTTCTCGGCCAGGGGCACTGCCGGGCGCCGCAGGTAGCTCACGCCGGGCAGCCACTGCAGCGTGAGGGGGTAGTCAGACTCCCGGCGGAAGGTAGCCGTGTAGTTGAAGAGCTGGATGCCGGGCGAGTGCGAGAGGAAGTAGTTGTTCATGGGGGACTCCTCGTGGAAGAGCGCCCAGGTCTGGTGGGACAGGCGGGGCAGCGGCGCCTCGTACGCCCTGAAGTCGGTGCCGTAAAAGATGAGGGCCTTGGTGCGGCGGTGCCGGGCCACCCGCCGGCTCCGGGTGACGAGGCAGGAGCCGCGCGGGCAGTCGATCCGCTCCGTCTCGCCGGGGAAGTGGGGGAAGAGGCTCCCGCTCCACCACAGCAGGATGGGCAGCGCCTTGTTGCTCCGCGAGTCGTTGTTGCCGGGGCCGCGGTACGACGCGGAGGCGACGAAGGCCGCGCCCGGCGGGACGGCATCCTGCGCCCACCGCTCCACCCCGCACAGCTCCTCGGCGTCCGCCAGCCCGGCCGCCGCCGCCTCCTCCTCCTCCTCCTCCGCCAGGCCTTCTGTGGCCAACGCTGCCCCCGCCGCCCAGGCCAGCGCCAGCACCACCCAGAGGCAGGCGGGCGCCCATCGCGGCACGCGACCCGGCCTGCTGCCGCCCCCCATCCCCGCCGCCCCGGGCCCGGGCCAGCCCCGCCCCAGGAAGCGGCCGCAAGGGCCCCGCCCCGGGGCGGTGTTCCGTCACGGGGCTCGCGCGCCCAAAGGCCGCAAGGGCCGCAACGGCGGGCGGAGGGTGAGGGCCGGGGCCGGGCGGAGGCGGGCTCCGCCGCCGCACCGCCTTTCTCCCTCTCCCGTCACTTCGTATCCTCAACGTAAATTACAAGTGGCTAGCGGGGGCCGCGAAACGTGACACGGCTCTGTCACGACAACGGCAGCGCTTCCGTAGCGGCGCAGCCTTAGTTCAAGGGGGTGTAAATCCTCTCTGCCTCTAACGCACCTGCGCCCGCAGCCCCTCCAGCTGACAGGGCAGAACGCGAGCTATTTCTCTGAGGCACAGCATACCGAGAGCAAACACCCCTGCGGAGGGGCGGTACCGGGCGGGGGGGTGGGGGGGTGGTGTTAGGTGGTGCAAGAAAGTACACCCCGATTAGCTCCTGCTGAAAACCATAGAGGGAGGGAGCAGAAAACGCCTTTTACTAACAGAAATGTTGGGGTTCTTCACATCTAGAGGCTGGTTTAAAGCTCCCTTGAAGCTGCTTTTCTGTACCAACCTTAACTAACTTCTTTGGTGTTAAAATACTCTGTAAGGGGTAGATTAGCTTTGCAGATACTGAGCTTGGGCTACATTATAAAAATCCAACAGAAGTATGCTAGAATTACCACTCGGTTATAGAGTCGCTAAAAGCTTCAAACTCATTCCTGAAGAGAGACCTTAATCCCAATCACAATACTCATCACTGATAATTCAATTACTACGGACACCAGCAAATAAGTATTCTCTGTCTGTATAAGGAACAGGTTAAGACACATGAATTGTTTCGCTTTCCTTTGAAAAGTTAGGTCTTGACACTGCTCGGGCAGGATTCAGAAACACCACAGCCAGTGCAGAAAGACTACCACCCCCACGCCATCCCCACCAGCTCCTCCACTTACATTGCCACAGCACGCTAACAGACATGGGCTCTGCAAGGCAACTTCCACATGCATCAGAAGGGGTGCTGCCACAAAAATGCCCACAAGCACATTTACTCCACACGATTAATGTACAAGATCCACGAGGCCCATCATTATTGCAATATAACAGTTCAGTAGCAGATTCTGGACATAATGTACATTCTGTAGGAGAGTAATCTCAAAAATATTCTACAGCAAACCAAGTAGCATTGGATATTTAGCAATTATTGTCTTGTCCTTTCATACAGATTGTTGTAATGTTACTAGCAAATTGTACAATATTGATGTTCTAGGCTACAGTCAAGTTACACTGCTAGTTCACTCTGAACTTTATTGTTGCAGTTAGGACCCCCCCCCCCCAAAAAAAAACCAAACAAAAAACCAACCCACCCAGCTTCCCTGCTATCTTAACTCTGAAAGAGGAGCTCTATTTCTCTGAAAAATTTAAGACTGCAGAAGTCTTTAAGTTAACATTGTCACAAGGTAAGTGTAATACTTTCCAAAGTAGAACAAAAAACCCCCAATCAATCCGACTCAAGTTGCGTTAAAGGGAAATCTCTTTGCAAAATGAAAGTTCAGAAGGGGCAGAAAGTTAAAAAAGCAATCATCTAATCAAAGTAACACTGAGATTAAACAGCACCTTCTTCTGTTGACTTGTTGAATTTCTTATCATCATTCAGTGTGAAGAAAAAAAAAAAAAAGCCTGAATTTGGTCAGCAGAAGATTGGATTATAAAGGATCAGTCAGCTAGACTTCAGCCCTTCCCATTGCCTCCCTCCCGCAAAATACAGGGTTTGGAAAAATAAGCAGTGTTTATTTACTAACAATGACATAAAATACATCTTAATATATTTTTATTTCTTTACAAATTAAAAGATGCATTGGAAAAACAAGTGAAGAAAATGAAAGGTTCATTTATGATTTCATTTCCACCCCCACACCCCCCAATATTAATACTAGAAATTAGTATTTGTGGAAGTCTGTGGTTGCTGTGCCTTATATTCCTGGGAAGTTCTTTTTCTCCTCTGGTTAAAAATCCTCTAGATTTTTTTGGTTGGAGGCAGTTCGTGGAGTAAAAATTCGGCCACATTCATACAAAAAAGCTGAAGGTTCTGTCAGCTACATCTTGAAAGAGTTTCTCCATTATAATTTTCATACTCCCCTTTCGGTGTAGTGATGGGAGGGAAGACAAACTAGCAGCATTAGACGAAAAATGAATTTATATACATGCTACAGGATATGGAACTAAAACCACAGCCAGATATTTTTCTGATCTTAACAAGGACTTTCCTCTGAAATATCAAGCCCAGATAATACGTTCTCTAATCCACCCACATTCTTCCTTCCACTTTTAGTGCTACTGGTAGCTTAAACTCCTGGGTATTGTAAGAACACTTGTTAAGTGTTCAAGCTAAAATATACAAGCCCCCTTTCAAAAGTGAATAAACGAAGCCCTTAGAATTCTGAATTTGATTTACACTCGCTCCCTCTTCACAGGAGTATTCTCATCCACCCTTACAGAATAGAGCAGCAGAGTGGCCAAAGTGGATGGATTAATCTGTCTGAGGTATTTTAGTTTAACAAACAGGCTTATAAAAAGGTTTTGTGCAAGCTGATCAGTAGGTAGAATGGGGGAGGGTATAAACATCCAGTAATGAGACTCTTCACTATGGCCCAGATGCTTTCAATAAGTGAAATCAGGTACTTGCAATACCTACTACAGTACAGTCTAAATCTTAGTATTTGTATCCCCTTCCTTGTATTCCAGGATACAAAGCAGTCTTAAATTTGCATCAGTATAAATCAAATTCCTGCTTGTTTGCTATGATTCACAATAATATTGTTGAAAACGGCCACTTCCTTATCATCCAGTTCCTAGACAGCCCCACATCACCTTGTTAAAAGTATTTTCTGCTTAAGGTTAAGAGGCTTTTGTTCCCACCACCATCTGGATAGACAGGTAAGCTCTGCAGGAGAGGCCATGGAACATGGATTGAGTAGGACATTAGAGCTGTGCAATGAGAAGGAAAGGAGTCACCACACACGCCAATGGGAAGCACTGTCTCTACCCCTACGCTGTTCAGAAGCTGTTGATTGTTGCTCACTGAACTACTACTTACTCCATTACAGATCTGCACAGCAACTTATAGTACAGGGAAGATTGTGGAAAGAAGTTTGCCCTGTTACCTCCTGGCTTACCACTCTTTTCCTTTTTCATGGATTTCTGGTTCAGGCAGCCACATGATACATTTGTGCTCTGCAACGTCATGATTCCTTCTGAAGAGGAGACAGAAAATGTTTGGCTGCTCCAGCTCCCATCACCTGACCTGCCTCTTGTCCTCCCCACCTGCACATCCTCTTCACACTTGGAGCATGCACACGCGCCCATACAAACACACAGCAACTACCAGAAATTTTGAAGAGTTATCGCGTTTTCACCCAATGTTGAATCATGTACAGTGAACCAAAAAAACTACATTCATTACGACAGGATTAGCGAGCATGGGGGGGTGGGGTGGGGTGGGTGTGTGAACTCCTGCCAAGCACAGGAAACAATTCAGATGCAAGTAAAAGACCTGGTATCAAAGGCCTTTTTTTTTTTTTTTTTAGCCCTCACCAGGAAAATTTTTCATCTCTCATACGGGACTGGGAGAAGTTGAAAGGATTTCTGCTTATGCAATGTGTATTAAAAATTATGGAATTGTACAGATTTCTATGTTGTCCTTTTGGAGGGCGCTGGGCCTTCTGATCAGGTCATTAGTGGAGACTGAAATGTCACTGCTGAGTTCCAGCATCACTCCCTCCTCTAGCTCAGTAGCTGCCGAATCTCCTTGTGCATGTGACACAGGAAGTCCACATATGAAGCTCCCCCACTTAGGCTCTTGTCCTCCACCAGAAAGTGTTTGAACAGCATTTCCAGCTTATCTTCTTGCTTCACAATTATTAACTACAAAAACCAAAACAAGAACAAAACCAACAGTGAGTAGTTAGCAGAATTATGTTCTTGGAAAAAGGAGCAAAAAGGTAAATAGCTCAAAAATCCAAAAAGAGATAACCAGAATCACAGCATATATGGCTTATGTGCTTTGACTTCTGTAACTAAGCTGGGTTAAGTCTCAATCCTTTCTAAACAGAAGGAAAATACCATGTACATGGTTTGTGCAGTAGTATATTATAATAGGTCTGAAAAAAATTAGTTTTAGAACTATGGTAAGCACAGAACTCCAAAACTAGTAACAAATTTTCTTTCAGATCCTTGAAAACTTTGTTTGAATTACATTTATGAAATCAGGAAGAATAAGTTCAGCATTGCAGCATTACCAGGCATCACCTGCTCTACTAAAAGGGAAGGGGATTTAAAGCTATGAATGGGGGACAACATTTTTACCTTCATGTAGCGGGATCTCTGCACTTGAAGCATGTCAACAATAGATCGTACTTTCTTTGAAAAGGGGTTTTCCAAGACAGGCAGGGTACTCTGGAATGAAAGTTATCCAATCCCCATTAGTCACACGAAGTAGAGGCAAGATTAAACAAAACTCAGCAGTTTTGTCATCTTACGTAAGGGTAGAGATGCATCTACCCCCACTGACATGTAATCTCTTTGATCTCAACTAGTTAAAAGAGAATGTAACATGATATCAGAATTAAAGGTCAATTATTCATTCCATTTATGTATTGACTGTTTTCCTCACTGTCAGTGGAGATGTGGAATGTCAAATAAAGCTAGATAAAAACATGCCTGACGTGCCCAGACTAGGGACATTTCCACTAGTTTCACATCTGTGCTTCTCTTGTTCCCAGTATGAAAAATTTAACACTATTTTCTCAGCTTTCTTTCTCATTGTTCTAAATTTTGGGCTACTATCACAGACACTAGCTCCTGCACTGCCATCCAGCTCACCAAGGCGCTGCTAATCTGACTGAAGGATGACACTCCAAAGAGGTTCTGGATCAGGCCTTGCTGCACGTTGACTCCCACCCACACAAAGATGTTTAGCCCATTCTCCAGCAGGTATATGTCACCCTTGGAGAGACGTTCCTCTGAGTTCCGGATTGCTGCTGGCAAGGAGTCACTGTTGACATCTGCTTTGGTCTGTTTTAAAGTGAAATAAAAAACAAAACAAAACAAAACAAAAGTTATAAACTAAGAACATCTTATGAAATCCTGAAGACTTCTGCTACTAAGACCCCAAAGGTGTTCTCATTTCTAGGACTCATAAGACTGCAATAGCTGTGACTGAAGTATCATCTCCTTAGCTTATTTTTCTTACTGAACATGATACACAAGCAGATCAGAGACTCTTTGTCAGCAAAAGAGAACGTAAGGCTTCTGTGAAATTACTCTGTAGTTCCAATATTGCCTCCTGGAGTAGGAATGTAATTAGTTGTTAATGTTATTCCAGTAACTATGGTACTGAAAAGTCAGAATAGTACATGGAGTTGCCCTGCAATGATGAAAATTACTACAAAAAATTACAAGAAGCTTCATGACTTTTAAAAGACGATGAAAGGGTCAAAAGTGTTGTTTTTGCCACTAGTCCTATGCTCATAGCTCAGGAAAAAAATTCCCCAGTAAATTCACAAGATGTAGTAATGCATCTATCACTGAGTGGAATAAATTGAAGTATCCCAACAGATAGCAGATCCCAAATCCTTCTCAAATTGCTTTCCCTTGCTAAAATATAAATGCCAGTCCTTACAATGAGTAAAGACAACAACAAGTCTCAAGAATATCCTGAATTACTCACCAGGGGCAAAAGCCTGGGATAAAAGAAAACATTTGTTTCTGCCACATCCATGGATGTGACTAACTGACGAATGTAGGCACGGTCATCTGTTGTGACCTCTGGACCAGGCTGAAGGACATCACTCTTCAACACACAATTCAAGTACACAGGAAGCAGCTTCATGCATTCAGGGAGGATCAGCTACAAGTCACAAGCAGACAGAAGTTGGTCAGCTGTCTTGCTGAATAAGCTTATGCCTGACAAAACAAGGCTTGCATGAACCAACAAAGTGTGAGGAGTGAAAGCTGATAGTCTAATCCTGGGCTCCAGACAGATGTCCAAGAAGCCATTCTCAACTATAGTTTTACTGCAGTCTCTCTACTTCCCTGAGTCTTCTCTTTGCAAATTTCTGCTGAGCAAAGCAATTGACTTTTTTTGATTCAGCAGGTTAAGTAGGAAAAAGCTCTCATCACCTTTTAATACACAAGCCTATGATTCAAGTGAAAGCATCCAGAGTTTACCTGGCCAGCAGAAGAGGGACTAGCACAGTTCTTTCGATAGCAAGCTAGGATCTGGGCACACTGGTTGATCAGTGCATCTCGTACAGTCTTTACTGGACTATTCAGAACGCCACGATATGCTGCACAGAAAGAGGAAAGAGATGGACAGCTATCAAGTGATTACTCATGAAAAGTAAAAAAAAACAACGCTACTTCCACAAAGTAAATTTAAACAACTACTGTTTATGAAAGTCTTTTTTCCCCTCCCCTTCAAACTTGTGGGAAAGAGATGACAAATTCCTGCTAAAGATCTGAAGAAGCTCATTTACTTGGTTTTATTACATATTCTTCAACTCTCTATCTCCCATGTACTTTAAAATACACTTAGTCATACATGAAAGCATGAGGTACTATAAAAACTCCTTTTATAGCCTGGCCATCTTTCTTTAATGGACTGAAAATGGACTGTTTCTTACATTTTAATAGCAATAAACATACACAACTCTAAATCTCTGCTGGATTTGTAGGCTTTTACTGATAACTAGGAAGGGTAAATAGGGCACAACGCATAAAAGTATGACATTTAACCCAGATCTATGAGCAAAGGCCACCATTTCCTATTGCCAGAGCAAAATTCTGGAACAGTCAGAGAACGAACTAAACCAGTGCAAAAATAAATACAAGGATGAATTCAGATAGCTGTCAACACAAACCTCTATTAATAAAATTTAGACAAGAATTTGTATAAAGGATAAGCCTACACCCTCTATCCATACCTCTCATCCTAAGCAACAATACTATCATCACAACTTTATGCTCTTTTCCATAAATGACTGAAGTATCAGGATTGCCACCTGATATTTGATGCAAAGAGAATTAACAGGTGGTGTTGGGTAATAACAGGCATTTTAACAGCAGTTAAAGGTTGCAGTTCTTGTTACCATATTTACCCTTACCATATTTAGCCAAGTAATTGATGAGAGTGTCTGTCTCACAGTTTCGGTAGAGGTCAGCAAGCTGTATGCAACAGTTTAAGGAGAGGTTGTGAATGCGGAGTCGTCGCTGTCCCGCGCAACTTGTGTATAACAGAGCACACTGTAGAAGACAAAAATGCCAGAATACAGAAAAATTAGGTCCAGCTACAACAAGAAAGGCAGGGCCTGAATATAATTCAATAAAAACTAGGACTCAGATACCTAAACAAATAAGATAATTATGTAAAAGACTTGCACAATAAGCTAAAAGCATATGCTAAGAATCAGGGTCAATGAAAGAACAAGCAGCAATGTTAGCAGTTTATATTAAGGCAACTGGTCTTGGAAAATAGATTGTAGTTTGAAGCAATCTAGCTCACCCTGAGAACAAGGATGCTCAAAGGTTAAGGGTATAGTAAGGGGCAGAAGAAAAGAATGAACAGTTCCTTGAAGGAGTGTCTAATACTTCAGTTCAGAGCAACCTCATCCTCTCCTGCAACTGGCACTGCCCCCAGTTGAGATTTGGTTCTGCCTTGACACAGTTTTGTTGACAATTCTAAATTGTCAACTCAGTTCTTTCTCCTAGAAAGCCTCCCCCCTCACCTGAAGGAGTGCACCACTATCTTCACTCAGTTTGTCATCGTGCTTGAATTCCACTGTGATTGTTTTATCACAGTCCAAACCTGCCATCTCTACATCAGTTGTGTTGCTCATATAGAAAGCTCCAAAAAAGTCAGTTGCTCGAATACCTAAAAAAGAAAAAACCCCAACGTGAACCACAATTTTCAACAGAATAACAAGACAGCCAGCCTTTGGAGCCCTGAAAATCCTGTCATCGGTGACACTAAGTTATCTTGACAACACTAAGTTATCTTGATAGATTTCAGCAGGTATCTTTGCTCTAAAAAAGTCTCAGAATTTCAAAGCTTTAGCAGAGCTTTTTGCATAGCCTAATCTCAAGATGTTTTAAATTAGGGAAAAATCTATTGCTTCCCATATAACATGCTTGAAGTGATCAATTTATTAAGACTCATTCATACTAACACCCACCTGTGCTTGTGCGAACTCTCATTACAGCATCAAATCCCACTTCTTTCTGGACATCTCTTCTCAAGTCATTCAGGAACCTATCCTGGTCTGTCTCCAGCTAGAACACAAGCAATAATTCAAGTTTCATACTCTCATAAATCAGAGCTGCTCCATAAATCATAAAGTAATTTAAAAACAGGTACTATCTCCTGCAGTCTCAGTCTAAAAATCAGGCATCATAGAGGGCTCAGTGCCCTGCTAATAAAATATTGTGCTAAAAGGTAACAGCATAGCTTTTCTTGTTGTTGTTTTTGTTATTAATAGATATATTTTGTGTAAAGACATAAAGCTAACTAAATCATTTTGGTGAAAATCTTGAAATTTAAGTAGCAATTTATTTCCAAAGAAGTACTTGTTCACTATGGTTCACACTGTGAAAAAGAACTCTTAACTAAACAATAATCCTTATTTACATCAAATACCAGTCTGAGTCAATGTCACTCTCACCTGGAAATAAGCATACTTATAAATAGATCCTCCTGTCTGGTAAGTTACTACACCTAGTGTCGCCACATCCAAATACTGGTTTGGAAACAGGAACAAATCCACACAGCAGCCCTGGGCCACACAGTCCTTGGCCAAGTTGTTGTAAAAGCTTGTCTGTGGTTGAAACAAAGTCTAGGAAAGGAAGTCAGAGATGACATCAGAAGTTTGTGGTATGAAAAGGAAAGTGAGATCCCATTTATAATCCCAGTCAATACACTTTTATACTTTAAGTCTCTCTTCAGGGAAATTAGGATCATATAAATTCTTCCTGACCTTGCCTTTGAAGAACTGTTGAATATTATGAAATTACTACACATTCTGCTTTAATTGTAAGCTCAGCACATTTACTTTAACCCAGCTATGGTATTTTATCCTGTATAAGAATCTAGACCTCTCTCTTCTTGTTCTCATACCAGCACTGTCCTTATGATGTCAAGTCTACACAGCTCTGCTTGAGAACAGAAGATAAGAGTGCAATGTTAAAAGATATTAGCTGGGATGGTTACATTACGTGCTACCCTTGTAATTTTTTTAATGTTGTTTCAGAGTTATTTTATCCCATAAAGAGTATAATATAGACCTGTTATGTAAGCATCATGCAAGTCATTATTACCTTCTCCTTATCTGTGTTGATCAGTTTCTTGTCATCCCTGTTCTTTAACTTCCCTGGGGCCTCTGCAATGGGCAGAGAGGTATGGAAAATGAAGAGCTTGCCAGCACACTCAGCTGCCTGCAGGAAAGCGAGTGCAATAGCACAGGTTAGAACGATTACAAAAACGGTAAGGGAAACCGTGATTCAAGTACAAGCATTCAAGCATCCTCTTTTCTTCACTTCTTTATGTCAGGAAGGCTCTCTATCAGATACACAGGCTCAGCACGTGGTTACTTCAGTGGTATCCAATACAGGGAGCACAGCTTACTTGTCAGTTACAGAAAAGCAAGCTTCAGTTCTATTGGACCTGCGCTAGTTCCATGGCAGGAAGAAAAGGACTGGCTCCAAGGAGACACAGAGCAGTAAGCAGGACTCAGCTACAAAAGGTTTTGCGCAAAGGTGTTAGACTGTTTTCTTCTCTGATTTGCAGCTACTGAGTTTGTGTAAAAGAGTCACAGAAATGGCAAAGGATTTTGTAATCTGAGCTTCAACAGAACATTAATTTTAAATCAATAACCTATGTCACCACTAGCCAATGTTTAGTAGGTTATTTTCTCTGACACAAGCAGTATGTAAACAATCAATTAGTAATGTATATTATTTCTTGACTGAGCAATTGTCATGAAAACTGAGTTTAAGAGAGACTTCTAAGGACTTACATGACAGACAAATAGAGCTATATGAACAGTTTCGGATGGAATCATACAGGCAGTCAATTCTATCAGTATATACAAGTCAGAGTTAGAACATGCATGTAATTATCTGGATGAAGTACTGGAATGGAAGAACTTTAGGAAAGGTTTACTTGGTTATCACATTGTTGCGGGCAACTTCAACAGATTGTATTCTCTCCTTTTATTTAAGATTATACCAGAGCTTCAAGCACAGGATTAGAAAGACACCATATTACAGAACTCCTCAATGAGACATGATGGACTTCAGCACTTGGTTTTAATGTTGGAGGTTTTTGAGTTTTGTTTGGTTTTTGGTTTTTTTTTTTTGTAGGTTCTGTAAACTGTTCAAAGCAAAATGCAGCCAGGTAACTGAGAGTAAGCCAGATGTCTTGTACTGTGAGCAAAAAATCACTAAAAAAAAATTGGGTAGAGAACAGATAGATAGCTACATAGAACCAGAGGTACATGCACTTGAAGAATGAGCCAAGTACTCCCTACATGTACTGCACCTACCACAAAATGACTATGAAAAACTTACAAATTGTCTTATTAGTGTGTGTTAGCAGAATATGAACTTCAGAGTACTCAGACTGAAAACAACTTCCTGTGACAATGCATTTACTAACCTTCAGCGCCTCCAGCCCTGCTTGAATCACAGGTGCAAAAACAGTTTCTGTTTCTCTTGTGTCTGCAAACATTTCTGGAATCTGATCCAACAAACTAGCAAAGAACAAGAAAAAAGAGGAATTCAATATTCCATTTAATTGGAAAAGCCACAGTTGCAGTTGATGACCTAGGAGACAGAGGTGGTTTAAACAGAAGTCCCTAATATGTCTGTAAATTTTTATAATTTTTACGGTGTTTGGCATCTCATCATTTATCTGTGAAAAAAATGATGCCTTGTCATTCTTCATTGGCTTTTCTCATCCATATCCCCAGTGCTTGCTGCATAGCCTCAGCTGATGCCTGCTCCAATAGCTCTTCTGCATTCTTGCTCTTTTAACATATTCCAATATATATTGGTAAGTAAACTCTTAGGAAAGACTAGTGATGCTTGGCCTCTGTTTGCCAAGCATCCTGTGTACTATTCAAAGATTAATAGGTTTAATCCAGAGCTTTGTATTTATGTTTGTTAATGCACTACAGAATAGGCTAGAAATTTTCTTTAAAAACAAGCAGTGCCATGTCTAGTTCCCAAAACATAGTTAGCAACCAACACAGCATAATTTAATTACAGTTCAAGTATCATGTTAAACAGTCTGCCAAAACTTTGCTAATTTCTCTATCTTTCCTTTTAGATTTTATCTTCTCTATCCCACTCATTCAATTTTCTCCACAGAACCAAAATTAGACACCACTGTTGTCTCAGTTTTCAGTTATTTAGGCAGTTGCCTTAAAGATAGTGATTCAGTATTCTTACAACTTTCACTCTGCATCATTCTAGTTGTGTTTTGGTTTGGTTTTTTTTTCCCCAGAAATGCCCTTCTATACTAAATCTCCTTATATATACCTTCTGCCAGGCTGCACTACAAGCCAAATACACCCTTACCCCATGACTTTTCCCAACCTACTTTGCCAGCTTAATCTCAGAGTATAGGAAGTTAAAATACGTGGAGTGACTTCTAGGTGAACAACATGACAAATAAGCATGCAACACTTGAATCTACCAAACAAGAAGTTTACTACACACATTGTAAATCAATTCCCATTACCTGGCAATAACTGTCCTGGACTCGTTCACATTCACCAGAAAACCATCAAGGAGTGGCACAAACATATCTGCCACATCTGAGACAACCATCATTTGTGGCTGTGCCAATGAGCTCTTCACGTTATAGAAGTGTAACACTTTGTTGTAGGTGACAAAGCCTACTCGAATGGCTGATTCTTCCATGTTGCCTTCCCTGCAAGAGACATACTTGCCTTCACATCTAAGTAGGTAGTGAAATCATTACACAGAACCCAACACAATAGGGATAAGGGAAAAATGAAAGGAAGGAAAATTTATCTTCACCTAGAAAGGTATTCAGAAAGATGTTCTGCTTGGCCTTTTTCTAAAGAAAAGCTTGATAGGATTATCAAATAATTTTCTAATTTCTAGCTTCTTTTAAAGGGAAAAAGTGACAATTTTCCCCATTTTGACTGGTTACAGTAGTACACAATATACCTACCTGGGCAGGTAATCTAGGAGTGACTTTAATTCTTCACATATTAGCCTCACTAAGCCACTCTTCACAGCATTGTAAGACACATCAATCATGAAAATGAAAGCAGGTGGACTGGGAAACTTGTTATTCTGTGGAAGAAAGGGAAGAAGTCACATTATGGCCATGTAATACAGCCCATGTAACAGCTCTGTAACACGGACAAATGAATGCTGGTCAAAACTCTAATAGCTTTCATGTACTTTTCTACTCATGAGCAGTAATCTTTTCTTCAGATCATTCTCCCATCCCTGCCCAACTAACAGTCATGTAAGCACACTGTGCTTGAAATGGACTGGCATTGCATGCCCTAGACTGATTTTACCATTGCTCAGTGAAGAACAGGCTAGTTATAACCAAATCATCCATTTACATGACTAGGCCAGATAGGGAAGTAGACAGGGAAGTTTCCTGCCAGTTCTCAAGACTTTGGAAGACTTGTTATAGGTGATTTCATCAATATAAAGCAAAATATTTTCCTCTCTGAGAACTGCAACCTTTCCCTTCTACTTAAATATCAGGTTTGCTTTGGGAAGGAAAAAAATTGTTTCAGTCAACAGTTTTCTGAAGTCTATAGGTCATACTGGAAGGAGCACACAGCAAAAACAAAACAGAAGAACTTTCAAAAAAGCTGGGAAGATTGCATCTTGTTTGAAGTAAAAATGCTTCTTACACTGTTAGAAGCAAGAGAATTGGTTTTTCCCTTAACTCAAAGTAAAGCTGAGGCATCAGAAGGCAACCAGTATAAAGTTGCAATATTTAGACACCTATTTTCCCAGCATTTATTTCAGCAGTGATGTAAGTTGATTTAATAAGCACCTTGCATGTATTTTTCCTATTCCTTAGAAGTTAATTATTATTTAAATCTTTAATTTATAAGTAAACCAGCTCTGACAATATATATTTCCACACTACTCTTGTGTTTTTAACTAGTAGGGCTGTATTTGAAGTTCAGTAGGTAAAGTCTGTCTTGGGCAACAGGTGGCACATTGCATAGTTACTATAGTACTTTCCTGAATCTCTCCTACATTCTCCTTCTGCCCCAAGGACTACTGCAAGAGAGTCCCTCCTGCTAAAGTAACAGCAGCTATAGCTGCTTATATAGCTCCAGAAGAGAATGACAGAGGCACCTATAATAAAATTATATTATGCCATATGTGATCAAGACTTCCTCTACTTTGAGAAGTAAGCAGACATGCACATTATTTTACACAATGAAGTGGGTTGGATTAATGCTGTTAATTATGTCTGCCAGCTAGAAAGCAGCCCCAGACAATTCATGTCATTCTTACTTTTAGGAAAATAGGCTTTTTATTTAAAAACAAAACAAAATACATTAATAAACACATACTACCGTACCTTGCAATAGTCTACTGTTGCTAGAAACTCATAAGACCCCAGCGATAACTCAGGTCGGTCATAGAAGTCTACTCGTTTTCCAGTATGATCCAAATGCTGGAAGTAGTGAGGTGGCACTGGGAAAGGAAAAATCATTAAGTTCAGTGACACACCCATGATAAAACACTGTGACTAGAGAGCTAACATGACAACAGCTGTTTCAAATAAAACGCCAGGAAAGCTAGCTAGCACTCTGTGCTAGCATGCAAGTATGACTAAAAATATTAATGCAATTTAAGAGCATCATTAAAGCCAAGAAATACAGGCAAACTGCTCCCAGTTTGTCTTATGCACCAGGTGGCACACTGTTTCATATCAGAAATGTCACTACAACATGCTCTTAGGATTCTTCTGAAGGATTTAGTCCAAAGGAAAAATACAAAAATCTTGTATAAGTAGTAACAAATGACTTACAATAGAGTTTGAGGCAAACTACAGGCTACAACATTACTGACTTAATTCAGGCTTACTAAAAGATTGAGCTCCTTATTTTGCTGAGTTAGCTTTTTCCTTCCCTTCCCATGCTGCACAAGAGTAAAGCATTCTAGGCACTCTGCCATAATCCTTTTGTCAGAATAGACAGGGTACTTCTTACAGTAGACTGTAAAGCATTAAGGAGGAGGAACTGGAAGTGTAACCACGTGCTCAGCACCCAGTACTTTTGTGCTGGTACCAGGCATCAGAAAATAAAATGGGAGTTAAGCTAAGTTTTCACCTACATAAGTCAGCTGCAGAAACAAAGAAAGCATTTGTCTTGTGCCCCATGAACTACCATGACAGAGAGTCCCTCCTGCAGAATTGCTAGGGTAACAAAATTTATTTCAGTTATAGCTGCTTATATAGCTCCAGGGGAGACTAAAATGAGATTATCTGTAATGATAGTATTCACCATGTTTAAATTATTCTAAACATTCAAAGTTTCAACAGTTCAAAAGAAAACAAAGTGATATCATTATGACTATATATATATAAGCACCTATCATTCTTCTCTCTAAGTACACATCCAGTACAAGCTAATTACCTGATTGTTTTTTGCAGAGAAAGCAGAAATTGTTTTCAAGTATTAGGTACAACTACATTGGGCTTTGCAGCATTGCTTTCATCAGCAGTCTCTGAGCATCCCTCCCTTTTCTGCCCCTGCTCAGTTTTTACAGGTACAGACATTCATACAGCTGCTGCGTGGGCAGGGACAGGGAATGCATGCAGGCTGAAAATCACCAGACAAAAAAGTTTTTTGAAGTTGGCCATTTCTAACCCCCATCAGCTTCCCATTTTGGTTTGTACAAACAGTTGTACAGCATAACCAAGGTGATAAGAACAAACAGTCCATTAAAAGCCATCAGTGCTACCAAATGAAACACTCAAAATATCACCATAAGGTTTGTTGTACCTTACATTCCACTGTGCCTTCAAAACAAATCTACAGATGTCATGCTATGAGCAGCACATAGTGACTTCTGCTTAAAATGAAGCATGTTTTATATTAATTTAGAAGAGCAACCAAGATTAATTGGCATATATTAGACACTGCTATTCAGCTGCAGCAGATTTAGCTGCAATCTCATCTCTAAGCAGTGTTTAAACAGGCTTTGTGAGAAAAAAACTGAGAAAAAAAAATCCTAACTCATGCTACTGACTAGATGTACATCTCAGTCTGTCACAGAAAAATGTAAATTTGAAATACCCTAAGAAAATAGCATAAATAATTTTTCAGACCAGCATACATTATGCTACAAGCACCTCATGTTAAAAATTTGGTACAATAATACTGCAATGCATAAGCACCTGCTTAATTTGAACATAATTTCAGAACTGAGCGCTGAACATGTTTTATAATGAATTTTTTTACAAGACTAAACACACGTTAAAGCATAGTATATATTATAAATGATCATAACATGATAAAGATTTATTTGCTTGCATCTTGTTCAAAGATCACTCCAATAGAGCCTAGAGACCGATTTCCAGAAGAAACCTTACCCTCAGTGACACAGCTGCAGAAACAACACTGGAACCTCCTTCCACCCTCAATGAATTGCATAAAAGGGCACATATAAGCCTTGCACCTATTACATCGGACAGGACCAGATTCTCCATGGTCTACCAAATAAGGAAGGGTCTGTGGAAGCAGGGGAGAAAAATGAAAAGAAAGGTCACATGATGATGAGAAAGAAGTGACCACACATATTGCAGAGCTTAAAACCATCTCCCTGTACATTGCATAGGATTTAGCACTTTGGCAGCTATGGAAGAGAGCGCAGGGGGTGAGGGAAGCCTGAACAAGTATTTCATAAATACTTTTTAACTCAAGCTCTAGCACAGCAGTTCTTTGCGGGCTGCAGTAATTAATGGACTATCCCACTTAGACACAAACAGGTACTTCAGCATGGTGCTGCACTACCTTATATACTAGCCTGCTTGAGGAGCATAAGCTTTAGCAGGAGTACCACACCACACAGCACAGATGTATCCCAAGTGAACATGAAAGACTGAAGCCATGCAAAGAATGGCTGCAATAACCTCATGGGAGCGAGCATACAATTTTACATTTCATCACAGGTTGGTTTTTTTTAAAAGCAACTCTTCACCTCTTATATTTTTCCCTTGTAAAAAGCAAGCTTTCTGACAAAATAGAAGCCAGTCATTGCATTCCATATACTCAAGAACACAGAGCATCCAGACCATTTAAAAAAGTTTCAGCCAATACTTATTTTTGAAGTCCACCATGAAATACAGTATATCCATAAGTTCTGCTTGTCTTGATCCCATTGTACAGCAAGTCCTCAAAACTGTTACGTAGCAATACCATTTTTGAACTATTACTGATAATATATTCTTTTTGCAGCCAAATCAGAATAAGATGCTTGGCAACTTCTGCAGCTTCTCAACCTCAGAATGAGCAGGAAGCACATTAAAATGGTTAAGACAGAACTTGTGCAAGCTACAAGCTGCATTCATAGTTCAAAGCATCTTTCATAACTAAGAATCTATCTCAAAAGAAAGTTTAACTACTTACTTCTAAATTTTCTGACACTAAAGGTGTCCAGTCTTAATTCTCTCAGTCACCCTAAACCTCTGATCATGTTTAAGAGACAACATATTCATTGAGCAGGAACTGAGCAAATGCTCTAGTCACTTTCTTCCTCTTCATGCCACAGATGTGTCCCATCTCTCATTTAACCCCATTAATCATTTATTGACAATACAATGGTTATGCTGCCAGCATTTCTCAGCTCCTTATCCCCAAGGCTGACCTCCTCAGGGGAAACAAAATTTCAAGTTTTCTAACTGCCAGGCAATGTTGGTATTGTACTTCCACACAATAAGCTTTTTTCCTCAGCCTCTCCCTCAGTAACATGCATGCAAACAAACTACAAGGGTGCTGTAAACTTGCAGTGCTATGCATGATCTTCCTGTAACCACTTACTCCCAGAAAGCACAGAGATAGTTCTTTCTGAAGCCTCAAGCTTTGCTTTCTGAACTGTGCATTAACATAGGGCAAAGGTCCTGTATCTGGCAACCAGGTGCTGAATTTTTATATATTCTAGATTTATCTGAATGCTTTATTTTCATGAGACATTTATCCTCTCATTAGTGATATGTTAAGCTTCAGCTCTATTTACAGTCTTATTGCTCTGAACAGCTGAGCCTTCATCTGTTGCAAGGGGCCCTCCACAGGGAGTTTGCCCTTGCCATAAAGAACTTCCCAATGCTAGAAACTGACCGGTCTCCAGGGCAATTTTCCAATCCTAGCCATGTTTTTTCTGGATATCACAAATGTTTGTTCAAAGCATAAACACGCCAGGAGACCTAACAACTAGTTGTTTGTAAAGCTTCTCTAAAAGTGTGCAGCTCCACAAGCCTCCGGGTTTCTCAAATAAGACCACATTCTCGTACTGTGCTCCTTTTAAACTCCAACCACAATACAGCAATATAGGAATTAACTTCACTACTCAGTTTTATCACAAAACAGTTTTCAAAATCAAAACCATAGTTCAGGAACATTAATGAAATGCAACAGGAAAAAACCACCCTTAAAACCCAGAGGATATTCTTTTCCTTAGTAGATGCTAAAGTTTAACAGGGCACGGGATACTGCAAACATATGTATTCAAATTTAACCAGCGTATTCTTCTTTATATCACTGCTCCAAGCAGGCTAACACTACACAGTAGCCAGATTATTTAGAATATTTTATAAAATTTCTAGCTCTGTGATAGTCTTGAAGCTTTCATGTTCTCAGCAAGCAGACAAAGTGGGTAAAAGGCTAGCTAGCCACACATTACACCTAGAAGTAAGTTAGTGCACAGAGCAAGGGCAGAAATACAAGTGCAGCTCCGCAGTGCCCAGTACTGAGGCTTGTGCTGTCATAGCACACAGTGCTGTGCATGTATATTGGACAGCTTAACCAGTGTGCAATTGCACAACTTGATATCCTAGGAAAGACTTAACATCAATGATTAGTAACCATTTAAATACTTTAGGCCAAGAAAGAAATTGAGATCAACTGGAAGTGCATGCATTTGTGACCATCCTAATATTTTGGTCATTCATTCACAGTGTTTGACAGTTACTGCAAAAAAGCTGAAATTATCACCGTGATCAAAATATGAAATGTTTTGAACACAACGTTCTTCTGCCTTACAGATCTCTGCCACACACTTGTGGGAGAATCAATGTTTACCTAGTCTTCATTACCTGAACAGTCCTTCTCAACGTATCTGTTAAATGTTGACATTTAATAGCATTCTCCTGACAAGTTCAGAGTGCATACAGTGCCTATGTAACTCTGCATATGATTCTCACCTCCTCTGGGGGTAGAGTAGCCAGCGGTTTTATGACAGCAGCTAGGGGAACTTGGGACTGTTTGGCCATATCTGAGGTGCAGGGAATATTGTAAGATGTGCATCTTATGTAGCGGGGGCTTGCGTTACCTGGGGAACAAAGAAAAAATTCCCACAAATTTCAGTACAAGTTAAATTTATATTCAAGAACAGAAACAGAGATACCTTCAGTTGTGTTGTTAAGCCCCAGAGACTAAGAGCCTACCTAAACAATCAATTAATTTCAATCTATGCAAAACCTGAATTCCAAACAAAGTGCCTCTTTAGGACTAACTACGTATAATAGAAGCCCTTAAGTCAAAACAAATGAACTTGACTCCACATCAACTTAAACCTCTAAAAAGGTATTCCTGTTTCATTCTTTTGCAGACTAAAATATACTATGGGCAGAAAACAACTCAAACATTTCTATTGTTTGATTTTGTAATTTTGGCTGAAGAGTAAAGCACCTGATTGTATTATCAGATTCTGAAGTTTTAAGGGAGCTTTAAATCTCAAAAAAAGCATGGGAAATTAAAAAGATTAAATATCCTTTCTCTTTGAAGTCCATGGACCAACTGACATTCCACTCAATTCAAAAAAATACAGTTCCCAGTCCAATTCAAATGATATTGCTAGTAAATTTCAGTTCTTAACTGTTGTTGATATAGCTCTTCAGAAGAGGCTTCATTTGCTGCTTTCTGATATCCCTGGTAATGCTGATCCCAGGTACCTGCCCTGGAAAACATTTTTTTTTCACTTGCGAATTGCTTACTAGCTACCAAGCAATGAGGAGAATCTAAATTGAGATCAAATCAACACAGGACTTGAAGCTAAGCTTCTGTTGGTAAAACACATATCCCCAGCCACTGAATTCCTCAAACTTTTCCTTGAAAGACATAGACAGTTCTGTCATTGACTCTTCGGGGTTTCTGTTTTATTTGTTTGTTTAGGAAAAGAAAAATATTTCACCTTGATCCTTGACCAAGAAATTCGTAGTAACAAGAGGTGGGACCTGCCCTCTCACTCCAGTGACAAATGGTTCTGACCCACGGTTACTTCTGTCATCTTCAATCACTTGAATCTATGATGAAAAACACCACATTAATATTTGGAGGCTTGGTTTCAAAGTACTGTAAAATACAAAATTTATATCTGTAAGGCAGTGAAAAGGGGACCCGAGGCAAACATTACTATCTCTAAAAATAAGAAGTCTAAAGCAAATAAGTTTTGTCAAGCAGTCACCTCTCAGTTTGATCTCGAATAGTACTTAATGACTAACAATAAATAACATGTTGCAAATAGTATTTTTCCCCAAGTATTCTGAGTAGTAGCATATTTTGTGTTTTAAGGCCTGATCTGAACTCATAAAAGCCAAACACAGATCAAGAAAGGAATTTTGGTAGTATTCCCCTGTATACTGGTCCTAGCCAAATTAAAATTAGAAGCTTCTGTAAGCCTCAGGCTGAAGTTCTATAGATAACCTGGCTTTTCCTTTCTGTTATGTTTCCACTGTTTTCATAGTATGCATTTATTTCTAACCACTGTAACTCTGACCTAAAGACAGATGCTTCCAAGCTCCAGTGGAAGTCTTCATTACTCCATGGTGCTCAAGAGTTTGTGATTTGAATTCTGGGGATGTGGATAGTGAAGTTTCAATGGACTTGTCGATGGATCAAGCTTAAACATCAAAGCCAGCAGAAATCTTAAATTTCTTCGTATTTCAAATTCTTCATTAATGCAAATATGTTTAAGATATTGGAAATGCAATGAACAGTTTTACTTGACTAAAATATCCAGCAAATTGTAGTTATACACAGTTTTAACTACATTTCCATACTGCTGCCTGAATGAAAGCATTAAAACTAGCAATCATTCTTCTGATCTTACTTTGCCACCAAATACACATGCCTTTGCTTAGAGTAAATTGTGAAATGCCTAAGTTTGCATGGCAGAACTTCTACCCTTTCACTAAGGATTCTAAGTTGCCAGCAAAAAGCCTCCCATAGCATCAGACAGTGACTACTCCAGGATAAATGTCATCCCGTTTCAAAAGTCTATACAGACTGACATTGGTCATCTCACCCGCGGGTACCTGTTATATGACTATACGACCAACATTGACTAAACAAGGAAGAAGTGATACAAGGGTAACCCAAAGTCAAACGTGTTTTTTTATTTTCTTCCAATCCAAAAGGTAGCTGCTTTTTTCTTTCTTTTAGGTAAGATTCTCTACACATAAACATTAAATTTTCAAATTCAAAATTTAATGGTTATGTATGAGCACAGATAATGATAGAATGTTTATAGCTCCCCATGCCTCATATTAATCTACTAGAAGATTTAGATCAGTAATTAACATCAAAACAAAACAATTTTAGAACTTCAAAGCATTAGCCTGGTACTGGTATATCAACAAGAACAGTAATCAAGTTCTGTTCAAAACTGGTAGAAAACATGCCTACAAAGGCTCATGCTGTGTGTACATTAACATGACACACACATTCTATGGACAATTATACTGATGGCTTACACTGAAAATGCCAGTTGGAATCTGATGAAGGAGATATTCTAAAGATCAGACGAAGTGAGGGGAGACATTCTTCATGATCTGTTTCTGAATCAGTCTGCTTTCTATTGCCTCACCATTCATCAAAGAAGAGAAGATTTTAACAACCTCTTGTGGTGTAATGTTACTCATTTTGATAAGGCAAGCAGAAGACAGCAAGGAAAGGGTAAAGGATTAATGATGGTGGGTTAGTGAGGTGAAGTTCAGGTTTCAGGCATGCACAGATAGTCACCAACACACAGACTACAATTGACATATACAACACTTACTGGACTAGGAATTGCATCTGGGTCTATTCTGTGCCTGGGTTTCTGCTGAGGTGGCAGCTCATTAAGTTGCTTTTTTTAAAAAAATAAAAAGTAAGAGTGCCACAAAAAAAAAAAAAAAAGAAAAGAAAAGAAAAAGAAAAAAGAAAAGAGAATAATAAACCAAAAAGTAACAGTGTTACTTCTCTCTACCCAAACCTGTAGCACTGGAATTAGATACATTTAGACTTGGTTCATGCAACAGGAAACATCAGCTTCTGCAGCATACAAGGATCCCCAAACCAGCCTTGCCAGTATATTGGGCTTGGGCTCTGAACACATTGCTAACAAAGGTAGTGGCTCATGTGCTCATTTTGGTTAGAAATTGGGGATTTATGCTTTAAGAACATGCTAAAATGAAGGCAACTGATACAAGCCATTTGAGATCTCATTTAGTGTAAAAGAGAAGCAGACAAGCAATTAAAGGCTTCTTATATTCTACAAAAAAATACGGTCATAAACTTTACATAAACCTGGAGTCTAAACAGATAATCTTTTTTGAATAGCAATAACTTCTGAACAGCACCAGTCCAGACCTAAGATGTAACTCTACATTATTTTTATAGTTTTGAAGTAAAGTGATCGCAAGCACTGCACTGGAAAGGTTTCCTGTTATCAAATGACTGTGGCCTTCTGAGACAGTAACAGAACAGCATCAGCAGCAGTATAAAGAACAGCACAGTAGACTAGTGGCAATAATACTGCCAGGCTTAATATTACTCATCATTGCTAACCATTACATATCACTGCTCATCCTTTCTCAGAACCTCCATTCTGAAAGATAATCCCAATTTGAGAAGTTGTCCATATTTGACTGAAGTAGTGTCATGACTTAATGACCTCAAAAAACGCTAACCAGCTTTTTGACAGATTATAGCAAAAAGGAAAGAAAAAGCACTACAATCATCTATTAACCATATTTTAAACGTGGATCATACGGTTCATAGACTGTCACCTCAAAACCTGAAGTCAGTTCACCTTGGAAAGTCATTAAGAAAGAATCCAGAAATGGAGAAACAAGTTTAATCAAAGCCGTCAAGGATTCTCAAAATGTAACATAGTACAGAAAAAGACCTGAGGAGTTAGAGCATTGATTTGCATGTGCAGTGCCTTTCTGTAGTCACCAAGAAAAATACTGCTTCTGGGCTTATTCATAAGAAAAGACTGAAGCTGGATATATGACAGAAAACTAAGCAGGAAAACAGACTGATGTTCTTTGGAACGAGAAACCTGTTTTCAGCTTTGGTCTTTGTCAGTTCTGTTTTATGTAAAGACACTATGGAAGAACTCACACTGGTAAGAACAAAGTAAGCTTACAGGGCTAGGAATGGAATCTGGATCCAAGCGTTTTGGTGGAGGTGGTGGTCCAGGTTGACTTCCATAATTTGGTGTTCCTGGATAGGCTCCTCCATAGTTTGGTTGGGGACCCCTCACCTGCCCAAAGGAACCTTACAAGAAAGGGACAGCAAAATCAAACAATGGCTAATACTAGGTGTTTCCTTATTAGGTACTTGCCACTCTTCCTGTCATCGTCAAAAAAAAAAAAAAAAAAAAAGGAAAAAGAAAGTCATGTGCTTTTCAGTTAATTAGGATTAAACATATTTATCACAGTGTTTCAGCTTAGACTGTACATCTCTATCAATAATCCAATAAATTGATGGATACAGTCCTCCTTAAAACCAGACTTAAGGAAACAGATTTTTAGACTAACATAACTATTTTTAGAATAATACGATTACAATACACATTAAGATCAGGCACTGTGAACATTTAAGTTAAATTGCAGAACTGCCTAATAGAAAGCACACACATAACAGCCAAATAAGCTAGTGGATGACTCATAATTCCTCAAACTAAAGGTATGCAAGGAGTTCTTTCAGGCAGTTTTGGCTTGTCTGAAATTACAGTAATAAGTTAATGTGTGATTATCTCTTTTGTTTTGTAACTACATGAAGTTATTTCATATTACTTTCGACAATTTCAGTCAGTTATGGAATAACAGTGTGATTTACCCCATTAGTGTTTTTAGAGTTCATAGCAATTTGGACAGATATTTTTAAGTAATTTACCTGGCCAGTCGTGCAAAGCTGCATGGGGGATGGGATTCTCAATCCTGACACTTGCACCTGATTACTTTATCCTAGCTATCTGTAAATGTTATTGATTAAAAATCAACCAAAACTGTTTGTAATTCAGAAAGCTTAACTGATAATACTTCTAAGCACACACAAAATGTGAAAGGTTCTAAAAGGATAAAAATACACAGTTTTGCTAATTAAAGAAGAAGAAGTAGCAACTCCTTTTCAGTGTTTAACAACTTCCTCTCATACAGGTTGTATATGCAACACTTGCCACAAATCTTAAAAAAAAAGATAAGGCTTTGCAGAATTTCAAATCTCTACTTTTGAACAGATGAGGGTGCAGACATCAATTTAAAGATCATAAAATTTTGATCACAAATTCTTGTAGTATTATGGCACTAATTACTAAACAACTTTTTGGCCAAGTAAGCCAGGATTCCTTTAGTTACATTAATCTGATTAAAATCTGTATGACAAGTATCTTAGAATGACACATCCTATTGTTTAGCTTGGATTTGTCCTTCAGACAGGACCACAAGGAAACAAGAAGAAAGCTTTGAAGTGCAGCCAGAAGCCCACAAGTAACAAACCTGAAATCCAGTTCTCAGTTTGCAGCACACAGAGAACACACGTGACTCAACTCCTATACTAGGAATACTCACCGTTCTGCTGCATTTGGTATCCTGGCTGAGGAGGATGAGTGGGAGGAGGTGGTCCATGGAGGCCACTCATGGGAGGCCCAGGGTGCGGCCCTGACATAGTTGATGGAGGTGGTGGTGAGGATACATGATTAGGCTGGGACGTTGGTGGTCCAGCAACTGTCTGCCCAGGCAGTGGTGGGCCTGGCATGGTAGGTGGCCTTGGGGCACCTGTGCTAGGAGGGTAAGAGGAAGGTCCAATCCCTGCAGAAGAGGGAGGTGGGGCAAAACCAGGGACTTGAGTAGGCAGGCGTTGAGTTGACATCAGTTGACCAGGAAACAGAGGCTGTGCCAAAGGAAGACCCTGAGACACACTGGTAGGAGAGGGTCCTTGGCTCGCAGTGTAAGGTGTGTAGAGACCAGATCCTGTTGCACTAAAGCTTCCTGAGACTGGGGGAACCGATGTTGGGGGACCTGATAAGAAGAAGATATAACACCATTTTCTTCTATCCTCAAGACAATTAAGATGCAAGCAAAAGCCATTTGCTCTAGGATCATCTAAATAGGTCTACCACTTCCTTGTCTTTAGATGGACTTGCCACTACTAAGAGACAAACCTTAAGTGAACACCCTCCTAAATTGATCAGAGCGCTGAAACTTCTCCAAGGGATCTGAAACTTGATAGTTCCTTCATTGTCCTCTCTCTCAAAGTCTGAGCTTCTTATTTTACATAATCAGAATACACTTCAGGATTCATGGCCAGAAAAAAGAGGCAAAGCCAGGAGTATGCCAAACAAGAACCACGAAAAGCCTGTCTACTGATTTCTTGAACTGAAATAAGTTTATATCTTGAACTCCACACTAAGTTGGAGCCTGTAGTTCAAGAATGGTTTTGAGCTTCATGGAGACCAGCTTATACATACTAAAGACAAATCTCTAGTCTTCAATTAAAAAAAAATAAAAAAAAAATCCTGTAATCTACAGCAGTGGGACTGTAGATCTAATACAATAAAACACGATATCTAAATTCAGTTTATATTTTTTAAGTAAGTTTCTTCTCAACTTCCAGTAAAACCCTTCACAAAACAGTCAGAGTAATTTCAGCCCTTTGTGATTTACTGAGTTCTTTTTCCTTCTTTTTTTTTTTTTTTTTTTGACTGGACTACTGCACAACAGTGGCAAGACATGTAGACTCCAACAGCTTACTTAGGAATAGACTGGCTTTGTTTTTCACACCAAGATTCACCTAGTTGAGGAGAAATATTATTGCTTTCTTTTGTTACTCACGTCCTGCAGTACTTCCTGCACTGTCCCCTACAATAGTCTCAGTTCTTCTTTTCCCCGATAATGACCTTATCAGTCAAGGAAACTACCGTTTACTGTGGCAGATGTCAAGACCCAGAGAATTCCCATCACCATATGGTAATGAATCATTGATAAGAGCAAATATTTTATGAAATTATTAGCATAAATGAAAAGCAATAGCATATTTCTGTAGCCAGGAAACCTCACCATAGCCCAGTCCAGCTGGGGAAGGAGCAGAGGCTGTAGTACTGCCAATTGTCATCCCTGCCATGTGATTGCTGAGCTGCTGTACACTTGCTGGGGGTGGACCATATTGCTGGAACGTAGCTGTCTGGCTGACAGGCGTGGGTGCTGAGCCTGGCAGAAACGACTGAGAAGCAGGTGGCCTGAGAAAGAAGATAAGAAACTTCACTGGATTCCCCATTATACAAGCAGTTACAATTCTCTGTGCCTTTTGAAACTGTTCTACCACATAAACACTAGCTGGATCTCAATTATTTACATGAAGCACTGTAGCTCAGTTTTGGAAAATAATTACATATCCTGCATGGATCTGAATCCCTTTCATAAAAAAAAAATCTATTAGTTCTTAAATAGAAATTCTGTGTTTATAGCATTGCTTTTGTTAATTCCATTTTAGTTATTGCAACAAATCAGAAATACTGCAACAGAATCTACAGGGTGAGCAACACTAAGGCCTGCACAGTTATGTAAGAATGAATGCTCTGTTGCTCAAAGGATTTGGACTCTCCAGCTGACAGTGCTGAGCTTAACCAAAAGGAAAACAAAAACAACTACATTTCCCCACAACCAGTAATCAGAATGAAGCAGTGAGGACTGTTGCTACTTTCACCACAGAGGTAATGGCAGTATCTTTCCAGAGATGATGCTCAAGAGCTTTAGATGAAGATAACTCAGGGATCCATAATGGACAGAAAAGGACCCAGAATCAATACTAAGGAATTACTCAGTAATGACAGACAGCAACGTGCTCCAGAGATCAGTTCACACTGCCAAGGAATCAAATACTACGGCTGTGTGGATGCAACTGTATTAAAACAAGACAGATTATGGGAACCTGAAAATTCCTTATGGGAAAATGACCACCACAAAGAAAACCTTTGGAGAAGTGATTTTGATCTGTCACTGACATCGGCTCACATCCTTCCAGAAGTTTTTCATCCTCCGAGATTCTTATTGTCTAACAAATACCCCTATGGCAAAATGTTGTTCCAGAACAATAAGGAAGCAATAAAGAAAGTCAATGTCCACCACAGGAAAAACAAAGCATTTCATTTGTTTTGGCCCCTAAAAGGTCTACAGCTAGCATAGGTCTACTAAGGCAGGCCTTTGTGATGATTTGCTCTTGTATGTACCTCTGCATCGGGGCTGCCGAGGCTGGAATCCCATTCTGCACATCTCCGTGTCCAAACTGACCGTATGCCAGGTGGCCAGAAGGAAGAGATGCCCCAGAGGCTGGAGGGGGAGCTCCAGATGTTGGAGGGGCTCTTAATGAACCTACAGACATAAGGAAAAAAAAACAACAAACAAAAAACAACCACAAATTACTCACAGAAACAAGGCCTTGAACCAATTACCAGGAAAAATCTGGGAAATAAAAAAAGTGCAGAAAACAGTTTAGTGGTGGCCAAAGTGATTTATCAATACTCCACGAGCAACAAATAATTTATACAACTATATTAGAAGTAGCTAAACTGAAAGCACAAATATTTTTAGCCAGTGTCACTAGTCACCATCTCCACACAGACCAAGTAGAAAATATGTACTGTGGAGGGTCTTCAAAAGACAATTTAATCTTTTGATAAAGAAAAAATCATTATCTTACCAGTAAGGTATTACATTCTTCTCCCTCCAAGTCCAATTATTTTTATCCAGACCAAGAAGAGTATTCACATGGAACCTAGTGTTCATTACAGGTCAATTTTCCCTACTTGAAAGGTAAGCAGGTTACGTGAGAAGATTCAGTTTTCAAAAATTACATCTAACTGCTTTAAATATAACATAATGGCGGCCACCACAGAGTGTTCTTCCCAGCCTCTCAAGGTTGGAGGCTAATGCAAATAATTCCTCATCTTTGAGACTGAACTGCTTCAGGCACAGCCCAAACATATTTTCCTCAGAAACAAGTATTCGCACTTTCCACAGACCGCACAATGCTGGATTCAATACCAGCAGACCAACTGCAGTGTCTACTTCCAAAAAAAGATAATATAAACTTCTATTGTAATGATATCATGTTAAAAATGCTGACAATCAGAACAACCATATGACCCTGCCTGCTAACCACAAGGGAACATATTTCACATATGGGGTATCATTAAATACAGATGACTAAACTGCCCCATGAAACCAGGGCAGCACATACACACTGTTATACCTCTCTGTCAGTGACTGGTGTGACAAGTTTAAAAGGAGAAACCATTATGAAATAGGAAATAAGAGAAGCCATTTCTCAATTCTACAGTATAAATTTATACACCAAAGCATGAGGTTTCAACTCATATATATTTTCACCTTATCTGCTACATGTAATTCTTAGTAAGCTTGTGGATGTAAATTCAAGGAAGAAATTAACTAGACCTTGTATGAATAACCAGTAATTTCTTGGGGCTTTTTTCTTTATTACTAAACCTCCTCCTGTTCTTCATTTTGAGACTTAGGACTTAATTATTTCCAGAGACGTTTATTATTTTATATACCTTCATCTCCTTAAATCTTGTCTTTTCTAAACCACTGTTACAGCACCTTGATCTTACTGTTTCTCTGGCTAAGCATTTCCTGTTCTCTATTTGTATGTTGTGTGGCATTTCTATTTCTGAATGTCTTTTGTGATACCTTTTCACTTAATCTGATATACTTTCATCTATATTGGAATCTCTTTCTTTTGATAGTACATGTAAACTGTTTGGCATTGTTATCATTTGTCTCTGAAAGCATATTTAATGCAATTCCTGGAGGGATCCTACATTTTTTTTTTTTTTTACATTAAGTTAACTTTTTCCCCCTCAACTTTAACAGGCATACAATTTGACAAATACATGCTTACTTCAGAAAAAGCTTCTGAAGTCTTCTTTTTCTAGTTCTTGTCACAAATATACTTCTGTAACTATTACCACAGACTGCTCAAATAGCCACTGAAAAAAATTCACTTGAACAGGTATGAATATCTAGTGGTTTATTAGCTTAAGATTCATTAGTCTTGAAGAATCCTGAAGGTCCCCTTCAACACCTTTGAGATATTGCTCTTACTCATCACAGACCTCAAAATGGAGGTAGATTACAGCAAAATGGGAAATTCCTGTGATTTTACTCAAAGCCCCAAGACTATACGGTCTTGGCCCAGTTCTGACACCCTACTCTTCTAAGCAAATTGATGCTGCTGGAAATAGCTCTTTCAAAATACCACTAGTTGGAAAGAAGGAAAAATACAGTATGATTTCTTGCAGTGTTTTTAATTCTTACATCTTGATTGCTAGCTTTGCAAAAGTATTTCCTTCTTCAAGCCACAGCTTTTGGAATCATAATTATTCCTAACATATATTTGGTTTCTATGCTATAGCCAAAGAAGCTAAAAACCTTTTTTTCCCCTTAAATGAAGGCCCAAGTTACAAAAATCTCATGACTTCCAATAACCTCCTGGTGCTTGGGGAGATTTCTCATTTCTTCCTTGCAATGCTATAATTTCAAACCTCACGTTTTAGTTCTCTCTCAAGTGGGAGACTGCACTCTTTTAAACTAAGGATTCTCCCTGACAAAACCTGAATGGGCCAATTCAGGTTTTGAAACCAGTCTTCAGAAAACATTAGTCACAAGTCAGGTTTTACCTATGAATCTGCATAAGAGATTTCTACTAGGACTATTTCTTCATATCCTATTTATGTTTCTGGAGTGCTCCTACAAATAGATTGGGAAGTGTCCTACCCACCTCTGCCTGAATAACCAGGTACCCACACCTTTGAGATAAATATCCATATTAAATGGGAACTTGGCACAGAAGTGGCACAGCACAAACACTCCCACAGAAAGGACACCATTTACCTATGAAATTAGGTGCAAGAGAAGAAGTGTCAGAGTTGAGAGATACAGGAGAGCCCTTCGAAGGGAACCCCAAGGAAGGAAAATAACCTGGAAAGACAGAATACACCAGTAAATCAAGTTTGAGAGAAAGAACCAAGAGAGAGTGTTTCCAATGCTGAGGACAGTCTGCAGTGCAGAAAATGTCATATACATAAAAGCTCACTTTTCTACAACGCATAACATCAATCACCAACACAGTTCATATATCAACATTAATACAAGTGTTAACAGTATCGTAAACTGAGTCTATGTAAAACAATCCAGCGGCAGCCTAATTGTTACTGGTATTCAGATACTTGCATTTGCACTTTCAACTGCACGATCTCATCAGAAGGAAACCAACAGACTGACTGAAAGACTGGTAAAAAACTGTCTTGGCTCTTTCAACATACTCATAGCAAGAAGCAGCTATTTTCAGCTAGCAGCACAGTACTCTGCTTCTGGTCCCAAGCAAGACTAGCATCACTGGCACAGCATTCCACTAGTTAGAGCTGGGGTTTGTCACAAATCAGATGCTAAAGACTCCCTGACTGAGGATGGCATCTGCCCCCAACACTTCTCCACTCAGTCCTCCAAGCAATTTTATTGTTATTTTTAAAATAAATCCCTAAGACATCTGCTTTGAGATCACAGAATAACATTGGCAGTTTTCCTTTTACTCCTCAGTGTTCACTAAATTCCTGTCACTCTAGTGCCTCTGAAATTAATTCTCTCTCCTCTACATTATGCAGCTGCAACAGGTCTTGCTACAAAGACCTGCAATAAACATAATGGGAATAGAAAGGATAACTGTCACCATCTTCACTATCACCTGTCTGCTCTCTTTGATAATGCATTGTTTGTTTGCCACTCTCTTCCAACTGGATGTCATATTCAGCAGCTATCAACTGGTCAACTTCTGGCTGTTGTGCTAGTGCTCTGAATTTTACATTCCTTCCCTCTAAAGATAGGAATCCTGGATTTACAGTAACAGGTCCAGAATGCACAACTTGACAACTGTCATTTCCTTAATACAGTCTGCTAAGTCTAGGAAGGATGGTCTCAGAAGAAAAGATGGAAGAGAAATGTCCACAAACCATGGATGGTCTTTGCCTGATATATCAATAATACTAAATATTTAGTATTATATATAAGAGATATATAAGAGATACTAAAGAGTAGTGCAATAAATTTTTGTTGTCCAGACAAGACCACCTTGTTGCCCTCAGTGTCACACTACCTTTCAATCATTACTGGCACAAACAAAAATCTGCATTTTTAATCTGCACAAGTTTATATGCATGTTATCAAGCTTTCTAGGTATGTCCTTACTGAGTGTAATGAACCACATTTCTGTTGTTCTAAAATTAAAAAAGGCAAACCAGAAATAATTCAGAAGGAAAAGAGTTCGCTCCCTTAAAAGAAATGCTTTTCAGACTTGTAAAGTCTAAAAAGTTCTTGAAGTATCTGACGGAAGATGCTTATCAGTTTCTTTTCACAAACATCCTTAAGAGTCTTCACACTGCCAACAACCAAAACCTGTTTTCTGTTAATAGCTGCACTGATGAAACTTTTCCAACAAATCTGTAGTAATCTTTGTCCTTCTTGAATCTCCTTCTCTCCCTCACTGAAGCAAGTCCAATTTCTTCACATTCCTTCCATGGGACAGGAAACACTAGTTAGTCAATGGCTACATTGATCAGTGAAACAGCACTCAATGGCTGAGCTCTGCATCGGTCTTCCCAGGAAGCAGGGTTTCTTTCCTCTGCCCAGTGCTGATCTTCATTACTTTTATAGGAATTTAAGCCTTCTGTGAAATTAGTTCAAAACTCACAGATTAAAAGTGCTGTTGGAAGAGATTTATTGAGAGGAGAGGAAGAAGAGGATTAAGGAAAGAAAAGGAAGATGGAGCAATTGAATAACCCATTCTTTAGCACACCACACTAACTCTTCTTCTGCTCCACTACCCTGCTTACTCCAGACGAAAAGCCCAACAGGGTAATTATTCAGCTCCCAAATTTCAGTCTCCCACTTCTGTTAGTTTCAGGACAACTATAGGCACTTCGATTGTTCTATCCTTCTCATTGAGTTTGGTTTAAAATTCAAGAAGCTGCAAAAAATTCAAGATGTACTTGGAGGGGAGAGTACAAGAGACACCATTAGCATGATTAGCATATTCCTCTTTTCCTTAGAATACCAATCTGAAATCTAAACAAACATTTCAGAGTGGAAGTTCATGTTGTGCTTATCTGAATCCATCCACATGATTTTGAAAGGCAAAAAACACTTCTACTCAATGCAATAGTATTTTCTCTTCTACATTTCAGATGTTAAAGTCACTACTGATCTCCCAAAGCAATTCAGGTACTTGGAAACAAAGACTCCTAAAGTTCTTTAATTATTTTAAGTTAGCCTTTCTTTTGAAAACAGGAAAGAAAAGCTGAACTACTTTGTTTCTTTATTTCTTTCCTTTTTTTTAAACAAAATCAACAAGTGATATGATCCTGCAGAACCAGGGAAATTCTGGAACACATTAGCTTGCCACATGTCCAAAAACTTTCTATTGATTTTAAAGGCTTTAGAGAAAGTAGCTCCAAATATGCTTTCTGCCTAAAGTTGTATGTATAATCTTTCAGGATGGAGTGCAGAGCTTTCTACACGATAACGAAAGGCAGTCTCAGTTATAAATTGTTACAGTCCCTAATTGCTGCCGCTCAGCATAACCTCATCAGGAAGACTGTCCTAGTCAGGTGCTTCAGTACCATGGGAGCAGAGACATACAGAAAAAAAGCAGGCTGTACTTCTCAACATGTTAGTTTTATGAGCTATTAAGAGTAAGCCCTACTAAAATGGACAAATAACAGAACAATAACCTCAGAATGTACAGGAAGAACATGATTTTTAACATCATGTAAGCTACATACAGAAGAAAAGATAATTGCTACCACAAAATAAAGACTAACAGTAGGAAGCATACAGAAAAAATTCCATGCACGCAACAATTCACAGGTTATCAATCATTAAGTTTTGACTGAGAAGTACCTTGTGGAGGGACTGGCTGTTGATATCCTGGCATCGGACCATTATAAGCTCCATATTGCGATTGAGGAACCCCTGGCAATGGCTGTCCTCCGTAGGCAGGCTGCTGGTATCCCTGATATCCAGGCTGAGGTTGCCCGTAAGGAGGCCCTGTGTGAGCTTGCTGGTTTACACTCATTGTATTCACATCCCCAAACTAATCTCACCTGCAAAAAGTGGGGGGAAAAATGGCTTTTAGCAGACATAAAACGAAACTGGCCAACTTCCCAACTGTTTTCACAGAAATGAGAGCTCCTGAGATACTAGGGAAGGTAAAACATCAATGGTAATTTACTCTTGCACAGCAATTTTTTCAACTAAGATAAAATGTTTACAACAGCTAGTTAGAAAGCAATATTTTCAGAAACTATGTTTTCTAATCAACTTATTCACTGCTTCGTCCTGGTTAGACTTGTGATCATCTTCTTAGAAAAAGATACCATAATTTGCCATTTCATAGCAGTTGATTACCAAACTTGCTGAGACACCTTACGAACTACTTCAGCCTCACAGAACAGCAGACCAACAGAAAACAGATTTCACGACAGATGAGAGATTCCTTAACACAACACTTCAATAACACTGAACAAGTTCAGCTTTCATCTCTATGTTAGTCTACTTGACCATGTTTCCTTGGTACGGGCAACACACACTTCACCATCCGCAAAGGCTGCTTCTTGAAGTGTTTGATAGAATCCAGAACAGGACCTCTATAGGGGTTTTTGGCCTCTTTTTTTTAAATATATGATTTAAAGTCCTTGTTATGTACATAGATTTCAAAAGCAGCATGTTCTCCTAAGAAAGATGTTCAAAATGGAAAAGCATCACAGGCAAAGATGTCACTAAAGGAGTTATACAAAAGTGTAATATCTGAAACAAAGCATTAGAGACAGGAAAGATGTTTCTTAGCAAAGTTATGCAAGAAATCTTGCCTAACAGGCAGATTCCCAATTCCTCTAATTAACTGTCTAAAGAGATTGACTAACTTCATAAAGAGAAAAACAGAAACAGCATTGGGAGACCCCAAACTAAGCAGGCAATTCTTACAAAACCACAGTACCAAGCAGGCAGATAAACCACAGAACCCCTGAGTTGTGGAAAACCAAGGAGATGACTTCACGGGCAGGAGATTCCCTCCTGGCCTATTTCTCAGGGATATTTTGCATCCCCTGTACTCTTTTGGACACTCCATATGTCACTTACCCTCTTCAGCTAAGACTATCTACACTAACACTGTAAAGAAATGCGTGCTTAGAACAACTTAATTTTTACTAAAAACTTCCAATTTATATAAAAATGCAAAGGTAAGGTAAAGCAAATAACTAATGTTGCCCTCATATTTTGCTCCAAACTCTATGATGAGCTGTGCATTAAAGATACACAGTAAATCTTAACACAGAGGAGACATACAGCTGCAACAGCCACCAGCCAGTTGAGGCAAATCCCAGTGAGGAATCTACAGCTTAACTCAAGTGGGTAACAAACACCTGAGCTGTTTTACCTATACATTGATCAGAGTATGCCAACCATTGCTCAGGTTGGTTCATCACATTACCAAAAATATGATGTCTAAGCATTATTTCAAAAGCTGACACCACAGCTGTACAGCAAAGGTACTAAAATAACTACAGCTCTGTAAGAACCATTAACATAGAAATTCTTTCAGATCCATATATAGAATAATAGGAAAATACATATATCACAACAGAGCAATCTAATTATTTAGAGAAGAAAGCTAGCATAATACTTACGTACTACATTTAATCTCCTGTAGCTAGTAAACATGACAAACATCAATATTAAGAATTCTAATGCTTACTCTGAAATTAGATATTAAACTTTATATGAAAAGAAATACAGTTTTATATTTTTATTCTTCAAGCTGTATAAAGGTAATGATAGGGCTTTTGTTTAGAAAAAGAACTTATCTTAAATATTTAAATGTAATTTGCTCTTGAAAGTAACATATAATATCATTTGCAACAGCTTATAACAGTATAACAGATTTTTTGTTCAGCCTACAGTGCTTTTAAACATGATTACACGTGATAAACATGACAGCAAGAGAGTAATTTCTAAACATTCTGGTTTCCCCACATCACCTTTGACTGAGTTCTGCAGAACAATCTAACCTGAGCAGCTATGGGGCCAGGAAATCTGGACTTTGGGACCTGCTCCCTTCCCAAGTTCCCCTGCAGGTTAACCTCTTCCTCCCCAGGTAGGCAACCAGCATCACCATATTGCAATCACAGCCCTACCCCCAACCACCTCCTGTTCAGTGCAAGCAGTAAAGCAGCAGACTTCCTCCTGCAAAGGTGGGGTAAAGGGAAGGGAGGATGTGGCGACACGACTGCTCTACCCACACACCTTGGAACATCCGGGCAGGACTTCCTGCCAAGAAAGGAGGGCTGCTTTCTCTTCTTCCTGCCCCTGACTATTGCTTATTGGATTGTGCGTGAGGAAGCTGGCTTCTAGTCACTGCTCCTACAAACAGGTCCTTCCTCCAGGAAAAGCTGCAGGCAAAGTAGCAGCATCCTGCAGGATACCTCCTGAGCTATAATCATCAAGACACTCTTCACAAGTTACACCTACAGAAATCCCCGAACAGATCTAATGTTTGAACAAGGAATTACTACAGGGCAGGAGATCAATCTTTCATGCTTTTTTAATTCTTGTTTTTTGTTTTTGTTTTGTTTTTTTAAAAAGCATGATGGGGCAAGAACTCAAGCATGTCCCCTGGAAACCACTTCTGACATACTGTTTTTGTATACTCAGTAAGTGACCTTACCTGATGATCTTTCACTATTGGCTTTTCAGCCTTCCTTCCCCTCCCTCACATGAATATCAGCATTTCCCGCTTGAGCGGGCGATATCTGTTGGCTTGTTTCTCTCTCCACAATAATACTGAAACCAAGAGGTAAGCTCATTTAATGCAAGTCTTAGAAACGAAAAGAGTTTTGAGATCATTTCCTACACTTTCTATGGAAAAAGTAGCTACACAAAGGAGATGGTTCTAACTCAATGTCCAAACTGAAAGGTAGATATCCCTCAGAGCTTTAGCTAGCCAATGTGGCAGCCAGCACAGGCTAATCTCCATGATAGCACTAGCTGGTGCTTGTTCTATACTGGCAGAGGATCAAGGAGGGAGCTGGAAAGGAGGAGGAAGAATCACGAACAAGCCTGGTGTTGAAGCTCGGGACAAGGCCACTTCATTATTTTGGTTGCTCAGCTTCCTCTAAACGTAAGGCTAGTGGTATGCTTGCTCATCACTGATGTGGAATACCATACAGGACAGGGCCAAGAGTATCTACCTCTAAGAAGGCAGAAGACAGTGTCCATTTTCCTTCTCCCCCAGTACAAGTTATTTGTATGAAACAGCATTCATTTTGTCTCCAGTCAAAAAACACATACGTAAATTAAAACCTAATCACTTGAAGAGATATGGGGAAAGGGAGAATTTTATGCTGTCTTATGACGTGAAGGGAAAAAAAAAAAATCACAGAAGGAATGAAACACATACACCAGGCAGGGAGAAACAGAGAAAACAGGCTGTTTGACTTGATAAAAATACTGAGGATATTCCTTTGCATGTAGTAACACATTACCAAAACTAAGCCAAACATAATATTAAAACATGCTGTTGAACATCATGTTACTGCTCAGCAGTTACAATACACAAAGCTCAAATAAGAAGGACTCATGCTATTGGGAAAATAATATGACAACAAGTGGTCATAACTATAAATAACAAAATATTTCCTTGCAAGGCACGAAGCAGTCACCCTATGCTGTTTTCTATTGCTCTGTATAAAGGCAGTTTACCATGGAAGTTTTGGTCAAAATAGTTGCACAGCTAAAATTCATACTGGAAAGCTGTTATACAAGACAGAAAACAGTGCTGATCAGCAACAAACTGATAAGAGAAAAATACACAGTAATATTGGGGGTGGGGTGGGTGGAAATCTATTAACTATTACAATAGTTTCCAGATTTCTTAGTATCCAAACAAAGCAGACTACAATGCAGTTTTTATGGCCTGTTGTTTTTTTTAAAAAACTAGTGATTCATATGAGCTTGTTTCAATCAGCAAATCTCCCAAATCACTGAAAACTGCATATTCATCATTTTTTATGGTCTGGATTCACTGTTAATTCCCTTTTGAAACCAAAAAGCTTGATCTCATCAGTTCTTGACCGCTTTCTAAAGGAAATGCATACAGCAAAATTACTTTCCTTCAGAAAGATGCTAGTGCCTTTTTTACTGGTCCCAGAGAAATAAAAGGCTTGTTTGTTTCAACTTCTGGGGAGACTGATCCTTAAAAAAAACAAAACAAAAAAAACCACCAACAACATGGCCTCCTATATTATGCTGAAAATGAAGGAAATATTTGTACTTAATTTCTGAACACAGAAATCAAAACCATTTCCAAAAGATGTGACAGAAGGGGACAATCAGCATCCTCAGAGACCAATTCAAATATTACTTACAATGCTTTTAATGGTTCCATTCTGCAACTTTTTGGAGAAGTAGCAAAAGTTATGCTATCCTTATAAAGACCTAGACTCTGGAGCTAAGATCACTCTTCTGAAATGCAGTTGTCCTTGCTTTTGTTTCACGAACAGCTTGACTAGATCCTCTACAAGCACTCATGGAACACTTGGTTCTTTTCAGATACAAGAAACTCCTGTTTTGTTTTTTTACAGAAAATCCTAGAAGAGAAGCTCACATCCTGGAAGTCAGAGACTGGCAATTGATCTGGAAGCACTCAGGCCATTATAATAAATGCCTCTGATACATTTGTCCAAATCAATTCAAACGATGCTACTGGAACTGACCCTCCAATTCAGTTGGTTTTTTGTGGTGGTCTTGTCTTTGCACCTGGGCAGATTCTCAACTTGTCACACCATAGGTAATATTCTCTTCATCTATGCATTTTGAGTCACTAACAGAAACATCTTTTTTAACAGTTCATGAGAGGTGTAAGACACATAGTTTTCAAAATGAAACAAATGAAACTTTTCAAAATGACAACTGAGTTTATCAGTGAAAATCCAGAAGCCACCACATTTTCACTGAAGACACTTTCAGGAGAAGAAAAAGATAGATTAACTGCTAGAACTTCATGACACAATAGGTACTGGAGCAGATTTTTGCAGCCCAGTCTTTCCTGGGCTGATTCAAAGAGGTCTTTCAGGCTTCAGGACATAAAAATCACATTTCACATCTAAGGTGTAATCACTTCTATGTTCTTCTAAAGAAGGGCCACATTAAACCCTGTTTTGTTATGCTGATTCATCATCTTGGGCAAGGTCCCATATAACATACAAGTCATGAGAGTGAAAGTGATTAAAAACTGAATCAAAAAAAAGCTTAGTCTTGACCCTACCTTCAACCTACCACTATTTCCAACCCCTGCCACCACCACCACCAGATTTTTACTTCAATAATGTTTTATACTGCTTGTTGACTTAAGTCTCCTGGTGGGACTGATTTACATCTCTACCTCTGTAATGAAGATTTAAGAAAAGATTTCAAAAAACGCTCATTGAGTGTTGCTTCTGGAGAGCAACCCTGTGGAGGAAAGAGTCATTGAAAACATGACATCAACAAAATCACAGTGAAAGATTTCTCTCTTCCTTAGCTACCTCCACATACACGTTACAACATGTGAAGTCATCTGACTCATTTCTGTGAACTTTGCACAAGTATAATTGATTAGGAAAAGGTACAAGAGTAGTTTAAAGTTTAGAGAAGAGGCCAGAAGGAAAAATGGATGAATAGGAATATATAGAATAAGACTAAAAAACATGTTATAATACTAAACAAGTTTTCTTCACATGCATTGTAACACTGACCATCTTCACCCAAAATTTCTGTACTCCGACTTCCTCTACACAAATATGCATTATGCAATTCCCATCACTTGCAAGAAACAAAAAAGCTCAGAATTAGCTTTTCCTGATGCATACTGCCCAGTTTATACTGCCCTTTAGTGCTTTCTATGTTAACAATTAATCTTGCTGAACATATAAGAACAAGCTCTATCTTCACAATTCATCACTAACACAGCTTTTCAAACCTAAAGAACAGGAAAACATCCACCTTCTCGCTTCTGTGGAGACCTTGCTGTCGATCACTTTCAGTGACTCTTTGTACCTTGCCCTTCCTTAGCCAACCATCAATTTTTCCTTGGATTTTTGACCCTCCTTCTGATAATAAGTGTTACAGGAAGAAAATATAGTCCTACAGTAGCAGAAAACATTCAAAGAAGTACAAGCATCAAACAACTCATTAAAGAAATAATCCTTTAGACATCTGTTCACTGCTATAACTCAGCCCTCAGCCATTAAATTAGAACTTGGAGTGAATGTCACAGCATATTAAGAAGAAATTTTCCTTATATTGATGTCCACTTCACAGTCTGTCTATAGCAATAAACAATCCTGAGTGGTACAGCTTCAAGCAGAAAAGGGTAGTTCCAGAAGGAAGATCCTTTTCCACACAAAATGGATATAAATGCTTACACTTCCACAGACAGTGTATATATGTGATTGAAGGTAAGTCTCCTCTGAAGAGAGAGGCTCTGGAGTTTTAGGCCACATATATTCCTATCCACCCCATAACCTGAACACCTACTCTATGAGAAGGCAGTGGGGGGGCAGGGAGGTTAAAGCCAAAGTCCCCTAAACCTACTCAGGACAACTTCATATTCATCATATTCATAAACAGTAAGGACTTTAGGACAAAATCAGCAATGAGTCACCTCCCATTCTAGTGGTGTGATTTTACACTGCTTGTAAACAACAACAAAAAAAAAGACATCGCATGTTATGTCTCATTGTATTGTATGGCAATTTCTCTCCCCCTAACATCCCCCCCCAACATTTAGTGAAGTTGACTAAGGAACCCTGTAACAGAAAAGGATCTAGACACATTTTTATGGAATTATCACATTAATGGCTAAAAATCAACACTGAGTACCAAACTGAAAAATCTGCATTTTAACATGACAGTACAAATATTAACTCTGGTGCATAACTTCTGATGTTGGTGTAAGCAATTCATCTATGTTTCAGCAACCACTTCCATCAGCCAGTAAGTTTAAACAGAACTTCAACTACGGTATGACAGTTACCGAGGAGGCCCAGTCTGGATGGTTTTGCAAAGTCTCTCTGATAAAGATTTCAGAGGTAAGACAACATGCACAAATACTGAAAAATACTCAAGTACATCACAAGAATAAAAAGAAATGAAACTTACCTTCATTCTACTCCAAAGAGCATTGCTCAGAAAGGGTGAAAGCGAACTCCAGCCATACAAAACAAACATGTTTAAAGCACCATCTACATGGAAGGCAAGAGTCTATCTCACAGAACTACTTTTTCAAGACTGCGCTTGTATTTTTGTCATGCCATCTCCATTCCCTTCCTCCTTCAACGCCAGACACACAATCGCTCAGTTTTACTACCAAATCCAGCCAAACTCGGTCACCAAGTCTCCGCACAGGACAACCATCCTTTACAAGCCTCGAATGAATGGAAATCTGAACAGCACAACACAAACACTGGGGGAAGGATCCGCGGATTATAAGAGATTAGGGACGTTGCACAGGGGGTATCTGCCTCACAGCGCACCCGGGCCGAAAAAAAACGGCTCGCCTCTCCGGCAGGGCGCGACGGCCCGACCTGTAGTCCCCGGGACTCACCGCACCACACCGGGATGCCGGCCGCTCCCCTAGGAGCAGCCCATACCCTGGTAGAGAAGGCCTCGGCCCCGAAGGCCGGCACCCGCGGGGCCGGGCCGGGCCGGGCCGGGCCGGGCCGGGCCGCTCCCGCCCGGACACGTTACCGGGGAACACCCGAGCCCCTGCAGAGGCCGGGCGCGGCGCGCAGGCACGGCGGGCCCGACATGCCACCCGGCTGGGCGCCGCCAGGCCTCAGCTCCTTGGCGAGGAAGGAAGCGGCGGCGGCGGCGGCGCCTCGGGCGCGGGCCCCAGCCGGGCCGCCAGGCGCGGTACCAGCCGCCCACCCCGGGCGCCGGTGGACGGCCACCGCCGGCAAGGCCCAGCGTCCCCCGCCCTCACCCCCGAGCCGCTCCTGCGACCTCACTCACCGCCGCTGCCTACCGCTCCCGGCGCTGTTGCCGGGCCCGCTTCCGGTTCCCGGACCTGCCGCTCCCCCGGAAGCGCCGCTCCCCCGCCCGCTGCCTGCCACGTCCGCACTGCCCGCCAACCCCCGGCCGCCACCGCGCCCCACCCGGCTGGGCCCGGATGCGGCGCAGGCGCCGTGAGGCGGGGAGCTCGCGTACCGCCTCCGCTCCGCGGGCGCTGACGTCTCTCAGGGGGCGCACGTCGGCCGCCGCGTTCCTCGGCCGTGCGGCCGCGTGATGGGCGCGCTCGCGCTCCGCGGCGTCGCTGGGCGGTCGTCCGGAAGCGTCGGGCCGCGGCGCCCGCGGACCCTGGCCCAGCCCCAGCCCTGGGCCGGCCGGGGACCGGCCGCCGCTGCGGCCGCGGCAGCGGCCGTCCGCGGGCCGGCCCGAGGCCGGAGCCGCGCTTGCCCGACGGGCGCCGCGCACTTCCCGTGGGCCCAGGGCGGCCCCGAGCCCCGAGTGGAGCCGGAGGGCTGTGGCCCGCCGGGGGGGGGGACAGAGCCGCGGGGCCCGTTTTCTCGGGTTGCTTGCCCGGTCCGAGAACCGTCTGAGTCGCGGGCTGAGGGCTGCGGTGCAGCACAACCGCAGCCCAATGCTGCTGAGCCGCAGCCCGCGCCGGTCGGGGTGCCCCTCGCCGGATGTCCTGCCAGCGGCCTGCGAAGGACTGCGGCACGGGAGCACCCAGGGCCAGTTTTGCGCCGAAATGCAGTGGTGGTGCAGGAGCTGTTTCCTACCTAGTAACGTGTTGTTGGTCTGGGGCCAGCAGCTCCGTGCAGTGGCACTGGATGAGTGGTGTTACAACACTGGCAGTGGAGTAGTCGACTGAGTGATGGTGTCACAGCAAAACTGAGTCCTTTGAATGTTACGAGGGTATCGCAGGGATTGGCAAGATGCTTGTTAGTCACTAGAGCTAAGCGCATGCAGAATAAGGAAGAGAGAAGTTTGTCCTTGGGATCTGAACAGAAAATTACATTTTAAGCCCTGTAGCAAAGGGGGAACATGGATTTTATTTCTCCTACAACTCCAGGGGATCAAGGTGGCTTGGGATAGCCCAGAGGTCTTGTCTGTCGTGGTCCTAAAGAGAAAACAGTGAAGGACCCTACTCCATGCTAGTGAGACCCCACCTGGAGTACTGCATCCAGCTTTGGACTCCTCAGTTCAGGGAAGACACAGATCTATTGGAGCAGGTCCAGAGGAGGACCACGAAAATGATCAGAGGGATGGAACACCTCTCCTATGAAGAAAGGCTGAGAGAGTTGGCGTTGTTCAGCCTGGAGAAGAGAAGGCTCCAGGGAGACCTTACTGCAGCCTTCCAATACTTAAAGGGGGCTTCTAAGAAAGGTGGGGTCAGGCTTTTTAGTAGGGCTTGTAGCGATAGGACAAGGGGTAATGGTTTTAAACTAGAAGAGGGTAGGTTTAGACTAGATATAAGGAAGAAATTTTTTACAGTGAGGGTGATGAAACACTGGAACAGGTTGCCCAGAGAGGTGGTAGATGCCCCATCCCTGGAAATATTCAAGGTCACATTGGACGGGGCTCTGAGCAGCCTGACCTAGTTGAAGATGTCCCTGCTCAGTGCAGGGAGTGTTGGACTAGATGGCCTTTAAAGGTCCCTTCCAACCCAAACTATTCTATGATTCTATGACCTGGGTGCAAAGCCGTTCTCTTGGCCATTGGGGAGTCTTTGTATGCAGTGCCCTGCAGAGAACTGTTTAAATCCCATGTGTATAGCTAATCCTGGCTATTCTGGTCCCAGTGTCTAGTATTGGGAGTGGCCGTAGGGGTTGCCAGGGAGCTGCAAGCTGCAGAGGGAGCACATTACATCTATAGTCTGCCTGTGGTTTTCAGGGCAGACAGATAGTGCTACTGTGTAGTAACACTAGCTGCACGGAGAAAACACAAGTGGAGAACACGATCACTTGCAAGCTGGTTTTGTTCAGTTTCTCAGGGTCAGGTGCTATCATTTGATGTTGTACAAGTTTGTGGCTATGTCATGTCCTTGCCTGAAACTCATACTAATGAATCTTGAGTGCTGGGTGACTAGGATTTGCATTTGGAATGGGAAGTGAAAATAAAATTTTTACTGAAATGCATCCAGCTTTTAAGAGTGTCGGACAAAGCTCTGGAGAGACAGGAGGTGCGCTATTTTCAGCCACACTCTGGTGAGAGATCCATGGTGTATGTGGGGGGGCACAGAGGGTGAGATTGACATGACACGTGTGTAGGACAACTCTGGCCCATTACCAAGAGCAGAATCAAATGTCTAATCATAGGCAGAGCAGCAGCTGAGAGTCCAGAAGAGCAGGGAAGGCTGGGCTTGACAGTCTCAACTCTCCTCTTGCGTGTGTGTGAACTTGAAGGAGAAAGTGAGCAGAGGGCCTTTTGGGGGACTGCAGAGTCGTGGTGTGAATTGTGAAGATGGGAGTAGCAGATATCACCTGTTAATAACTGGAGTCTGTTTTGAAGTTGGGAAGACAAAATATCCAAAGCCCAGAAATCATGGGAGCTGAAGAAGAAATGCTCATCACTCTGTCTGGAGGTGCTCCCTGGGGCTTCCGGCTGCAAGGGGGTTCAGAGCAGAAAAGACCCCTTCAAGTGTCAAAGGTAGGACCTTGAGATGTGAACTGTGAGAGTTGTTCTGCTGAACTCAGATATCCTTACTGAGCTAGGCATCTTCCACTACCGTTAAGGAATGCAGGAAAGCCTTACTGTGGCAGCAGATCTTAAAAGGAAAACTTGGGTGGAATTGTCAAGCAGGGTGTGGGGTGGGATACAGGTCCTGAAATAGATGCTGTTGAGGTAGTGACAAGTGTCAGGTGAAGTACCTGCTTCAGTGCAGGTCTGTACAGCTCAGACACTTCATAATCTGTACAACTCTCCCCAGTTGCCAGCAGAGATATAGCCGTAGTGACAGTGCAGGAAAAAGGGCTCAAATATGGAAGCTTCAGTACTTGTGCAAGACATCCAGCTAAAGAAAAAATAATTTAAATCGAAGCAACAAAAGCCATATTTGTAATTCTGTTCAACTGTCCCTGACACTTCATTATTATATTCCAGCTTTCAAAATAGACACACATTTCTTAGGGTCTTTTCTGCTGGTGAAACTTTCTCAGTACTGTCTGAAGTGAATATTTTTAATGCTTTAAGCAGCAAATATTGGTTCTGTTTCAAGAATTAAAGGAAAGCAGTTATTTGGATGGGCGATGAAATAATAAAAAAGGAATAAACACGAACCTTGAGTTGCATTACTTTTGATAAGCAGCTGTTACTGTTCTCCTTTCATAAAGACTACTGAGTAGCTTAAAAATTAGGAAAAAAAAGCCCTCTGTTTATTAAGCTCATAACAGCTGCATTAGCCTTGACACAATGATATCTTGGGATGTCTCACTGGAAGGCACCCAGCAGCAGGAATGAAAAAATGCTATGCCCAGCTCCTTCTGTTTCCTTAAGTAGACTGTGCCTCTGACAGAGAATTTTAAAATGAAATGTTCTGTGTCATTTGGCTCACCATAGGTCAAGGAGTGTTTGCCTGTATGTTCTGCCAAATGGTTTGGAAGAACATACATTGGCCTTGAAGTAGATGTTTCTTACATAGCGAAAGACAATTTTTCTCCAGGAAAACAACTGTGCATATCCACAGAGCTGCAGGTGCTGGAGAGAAAAAAACAATATCCTTGAAACAGGTATCTGGCATCAGTGGTTGTTAGGAAAATGGGATTTTCAGTGGCCACATAAACTCTGTAGGATCTAGGATTATTTTGACTCTCGTTTTTTCCCGCAATAGACAAGAAACTGGGACTGAAGAGGGAGGAGATAGAGTGTCTTACAAAGATTACTCGGGATTGAACAGCAGCATGAACTAGCCATTACCCAGGCTAAGTTGCACCTTAAGGTGAATGGAATATTGCTCAAGGATTAGTAACCCTTCCAGAAAGGTATTAACTAGAAGTAGCTCTCACCCAGAACTGGGTGTCATACCTTAAGCCTAGCAATACAAATATATATATATTTTACAATACTTGGATATTGCATTAAAAAATAATTCTGGAAAATAGAATTGATATCCATTTGAGGCTCAAAGTATACTTCAAGCAGGACTTTGATTTTGTAATTATCATTTTGGGCTATTATTGTCCAGAATTTAACGGCATCCAGGTGACCATACATACTCACTGTCTTAAAGGCAACATCATTTAAACAGTCTCCAAAGAAAGGATTTATGGATCCTTACCAGGAACCCAGGAAGATCATACCTGAATGTAAACTGCTTGGAAGAGAATAAACCCACAGGAGTCATGGAGTAACCTAATTGTCCTCCTCTCACAACGCGGAGAGTAGACGTTTGAATCTCAGTTTTCGGCTCTTTCAGTTGAAAGATCAACCCTTCATTCTTCTGCAGTTAGGATTCTGCTATTGACACCAGCAGGATGAAGCCAAAATGCTGCCTGCAAAGCGTGTTCCAAAACTCTTAACTTCATTAGCACTGTCCGTTTGGATATTTTAGGAGCCAAAGATGGGAATGGTCTCATTGCTAAAGAAGCCTGACCAGAGATTGTAGCCGTATGATATAGCATAGAGAAACAGGGCAGTATTGTCTGTTTCTCTATAGGTTTGTAATGGCTGGGACCCATGTGGATTAGCAATTTGCTCTGTTTGGCCTCCATCCGGGAGATCGGTGCCATTGGGAAGTGTGGTCAGAGGGAGGTGTCACTGAGATTGAGCCTGCCTAGCAGAGGTAGGGTCAAATAACAACACAATGTTCATTAGTAGGGTGAAGAGTGTGTTGTGTGGTTATGGAAAGACAGATTAGATAAATGAGAGGGTCTATTAGTAAGCTTATTGCTGGCAAAGGACTCTTGGGGAGAAAGAGAAGTGTTCATATGAGACCAGGAAAACTTTGGCTTAGCAGAACAGAAATACTGTTCTTACAGCAAAAGCTATTTGGACAGAACAGGAACATGGATGAACCTGGAGAAAATGTGATAGGACATACAGGCATGAATATCTGATAGGTGCCAGGAGATAATTGAGTGGATATGGTTGGTGTCTCAGGGGATTCCAGTGGCATCATTTTAGGCAATTTCAACTTCTAGACTAGAAAAGTCATAGTAGTAACACTAAGGAAAGATGCTTACCATCAGATGCCAAGTCAAATTGTTTCTATATACCTTTCTGGATGAAAAAGAGTGATAAAAATCTAATTTGGGAAATGAATCAAGTATAACAAGTTATATATAAATTATATACATTTTAGTTAACGTAGAGATGCGGGAATTGCTAGACCAGACTAGGTTAATGGTCACTCCATCTTCTGATTCCCGTTTCCTGCAGGTGTTTTAGAGGAAGTTGTAAACTTCACGAACGCATCTAATTTTCTAGTACTGCAATACGGAGGGAAATTCTTTCACCCCAGCTGATTATCAGCATGCCCTACGAAGTACATAAGAATTGACAGTCCTGGTGGTTTACCCTACACATAAACAGATAATTATTTGTGAACAGCTAGTGCTTTACTTGTCTGACTAAATCTTACATGGTTTCCTAATGAAGATTTGATAACATCAAGCAGCCAGGCATTCCAAAGACAAAATGTTGCACAAAGTGAGATTTCCTGTTTTGAGTCACTCTTGTTGTATTACAAAGCCCTGCATAATTCATCATCTTACATGATTGATTTACACAGTCATAGGTCTTCTTGCCTTCTTTCTAAAGTTTACATCATCATCATCTTTTTATTGTTTCTGTATGTGGAGATTATGATAAAATCAATCACTAATTGCTGTTCTTGGTATCCTTTTTTTGTTTTCCTGAAAATTCTTCGGGTCTACTCTATGCCTTCTTTTTTCTTTTTTCTTTTTTTTTTTTTTTGACATTAGAATGTTTTCAGCATTATTCTCTATCTTCTTCAAATACATCGGTCAGCCTCTTCTTGATTGTTCTGTCATAAGCTGTTCACAACAATGGCTTAAATGATTGGCTTTTTTCAAATTGCAGCTAACTCAGAACGTACAGTGAGCATATGCATTTTAAACCGTCCTTTCTAGCGCAAAGTATTCAACTGGCTGCAACTAATTAAAGTAAACAAACATGTTGGAAGTGGGGTGTGAACCCATTTTTCTTCAGACTGAAAGGATGCATAGCTGTAGTTCAAACCATTTGACCAAGCAAGGGATCAATTCTAAACTTCAGTCCAGCCACACAAAGGGGTAGAAGAGCAGCTGGATCTTCACACGCTGGATCCAGCTGCCACAGAGCTTCTGTGCCATCCAACTCCCTGTGGGTTATGTGTTCACGGACATGCCTAGAGCAAGGTGCTGGAATTATGTGTCTTGTGGACAGCCTCTTGAGTCATACATAACTAGCTTTGTGTTCAAGTAACCTTACAGAGCCTTACCAGCTCTGCTTGCCTCAGTGTCAGGGAAACGCACATTGCTTCTTCCAGCAGTGCCCAGTGGATATCGAGGAATAAGCTCAAATTTCAATAACATAAGCAAGACTGAAATGCTAGTATTAATGCCAACTGACTATATGGTTCCAGATCTGTAACTGCAAATGTCCTTTTGTCTTAAACTTGCCTACAAGAGCACATACTGACTATTTGTTCCACCCAGACAATCATTTGCAGTGTCTGGGTGCTAAAAATGTCTGATGTGTATATGAAGAATACCATACTGATGTGTATATGAAAGAGATACCATAGCAATTCAGTCTCATAAAAACAGATTCTGTAAGAGTCGAGGGTGAGACAAAGAAGAAGCAAAAGAAAATTTATTGGTGTCTGGGGACCCCTCAGTAAGAAAGAATAGATGTTTTTTTAAATTAGGCTTGTGTTAAAATATCAACTCAGTAAGCTGAAAGAACAGCAGACATTTATATGCTCAGCAGGCAGATACACAGCAGGATCAAACATCAACAGAGGACATGAGTAATTGCAGAAATTAGGAAGGGTTGGAATATGGAGAACTAGAGAAACAAATAAAGGGGAAAATAAGGAGTAAAGAACCCAAAAAGGAAAGGAAAATGTCCATTTTGTTCTTAGTTACAGCAGTATCATTCTAAGTGAAATCAGTTGAACTACTGTGCATTCATATTTGGCTTATTGTGATTCCTAATCAATCTTTTAACTCTTGCCTAGTGAAGCAGATAAAGTATAATGGAATTTTACACTACCCCTTACCAAAATAAAGCTGATTTCGTATAGCTCTGTAGCTGTGGTGCCCACGGCAACACAACAAATCTTTGGCCAAAAACAGTCATAAGGAAACAAAGAAAACAAGCATAAAAGCAAGAAACAAAAAGGATCTATAGATGGCAAATTTTTATTTTAGAAAGGCTGAAGGAAAAGTACATGGTCTTGACATGTACAGCATTCCTTGCAAGGAGGAGCTATAAATGATGAGAAGATTCACCCATTCTGAAAAGAGAGTAAGGGAGAACAATACTGTCAGGTTTCTGGAGGATTTCTTTGCAATAAGTATATGTGCATGAAATGCACTTGAAACTAAACAAAATGTAAAATAGCTAGTCTGAGAAAAGTCATCAGATAGGACATAGGCATTAAACCCATAAGCAAGCAAAGTAGAAACATAACATGGAACTATATCAGGGAAATAATTTTTACAAAGATGAACAGGGCAGCTTTAAGGTGGTGCAAGTGCATGCAAACCTGCTTTTAGCATCCTGCTACAAAGCAAGATTTATTCCATGAGAGGGAAACCTGGTTACTTACTATACAAAGTAAGGAAGACACTTGTACCTCCAGCATAATCTGGTGCATGAGGAATACTGAAGAACTAAGTGGAGGCTTTCCAGCTGGTACTGATAGTAGAGGAGAAAGACCTGGGTGTATTAGTGCATCACGAGTGGATAATGAGCCAGCAAAATAGTGCATCTCTGAAAAAAAGGCAAACATAAACAAATGAGCCTCAGGTAGCCATATCTAACTGAGATAGGAAGGCATTGTTGTTATTGTCTAATGCACAAGTGGGAATTCACTGGAAATATCCCACCTATGGAGCCAGCCACTTTCAAGAAAAATGAATATAAGTAAGGTAGAGCAGCTATAGAAAAGGAGGGGAGGAGAGAAGGCTTCTTTGACCTAGCGAAGGTTGAAAGATATGATTGCTGTCTATGAATAGATGTTGGGCAAATACCAGCAGCACTGTTCAAATATAGGACAGCACTGTCACCACTCAAATGTGCACAAAACGACTAACCAGGAAGGTTCAGCAACAACTTTACGATCTAGAAGAACTGAAAACCTTTTGCAATCAGTTTATGAACTGGAGTAAACAATACGGTGTCTGAAACAATGGGGGATTGGCTCTGATAACTCAAGGGGCTTCTTTCAGGTCACTCTTCTATACAAATACTCCAGCAATGGAGTGAATTGTTAGGGGAGCAGTGACACAGGATTGTATAGCTTCTAAAATCAAGAATTGTGTCGTTTTAAGAACAGTTCATCACAACCTCCTTTTTACCTCTTTCTCACATATCCCCAGTTTCTCCTGTATGTTTCTCTGCTGACAATTCACTGTTCCTACTGTCTCCTCTGCCAGATATCCTTGCTGCCTGTATGCTGTGCTGCTGGTCCCTGTGACCCACAGCCTGGCTGCTCTGTCCCATTCACTTTTGCTCATGTGACATTATTCCTGCTAGAGGTGCCAGCTCTAACCCAAATAGGTCTGATGACTTCCAGATTTGCAAGCACCTTCTCTTCCTCTCCCCTTTTCAGTGGGTAGGCTGTTCTTTATCTGTTTTCACAAATGTTTACTGTCGCACCTAAAAAAGCACTGCTGGCAGCCTAGTCTATAGCAGTCAGTAGTGCTGGTTTTGGAGGGCCAAATATATCTGCCAGCACTGTGGAAGGAGTGCCTCAAGCAGCTTTGGGAGTGCTCCTGGACATGTTTTATGGCCTTTCGGCACTTAGGCAGGTGCCACCCTTGGCTGCCAGCAAGGGAGTGCAGGCTGCAGCGCCAGTGGAACTTTCCAAGGAGCAGCTAGGCCCAGCAGTCACTGTGCACTGGGGAGAATGTTGGGGGGGGTCCAGGGAGTTCTGCTCTTCCCTGCAGAGATGGTGAAATAGGACCTCCAGGACAAATATAAGTAAGTAGCCTAAACAGAAAACTATATTATCATGGTTGCAAATCACCATTACTGATTGTATCAGCTAATGATCTGGTTCACAATTCCTTGTGCCTCACGGTGGCTTGGAGCTACCTCAAGGGAAGTAGCCTTACACAGGAACAACCTCCCAAAGCATGTACAGAGAGCAGACTGTGCAGATGGACTGGATTGGTGGTTATGCCGTTCCCTCTAACTATTAGAATCTTGATTTATACTCTATGTTTACTCTCAGATAATATTTAACCATTTGTTAAACTATTCCTTTCTCGCTGCCCAAGCCACTTCACTCTGTGTTTATTCTTTTTTTCGCTTCCTACCTTCCCCCAAAAGGACACAAGGCAATCATGCCCATTACAAAGTGTGATGTCGGCTCCTGGTCTTTTCACACATTACTGTTCTGAATGGTTTCTCCTCTGCCATGTTACCACAGCTGTGCTGCCCCATGCTTTTTGCTTCTACAAGTTGTCTAAGACTCCTGTTTGAAGGACACTGCTAGAAAAGCTTTTCCTCTCCTCCTTGCAGAGGTGAAGAGTCTGGGCAGTTTCCAACTTTACATCCTATTTGCCCATTAGCAGGAACAAGTCCTGGAACAATCTCTTGACAGATGACAATCAGCAGTCGTGATTAAACCATACAAGCTACAGCTATACCTGGTGCATTAAAGGAACCTGGGTCCACTCTCTGGCACTGATGCCAACTGCTACAGAGTGGAACAAAGCCCAGCAATTAACCTCTTCTATACTCCCAAACAAGATGGCCACATGCAAGCTGCCCACAGGCAGTGGCTCTGGGAATGGTCAGTTCTAGCTCCCAAACTGTCCCTGGGAATTGTTCTGGAAGAGCATTAGCTGGCCTGAGCCAAATATGTGCCAAGGATCATTTCAATAATTTAGTGCTACTAAACAGGCAATTGTGGTCCAGAGCCCAGGTTCATTCACTGGCATTATTCAACCTGCTACTTGCCAGAACTACTGAATACACCTCTGAAGGTTGAGCCTGTTTTTTCCTGTACATTCTTACCTACAAGATGCCTACAAAGATGCTGCAAGGCACAGGAAGGTCTCTGATCCTGTCCTTGCTGCTGCAGAACAATGGTGCTTATCCTCCTCAGACCATTGCTGAGAGGCCCTCTTAGGGTTAGTGAGTGCTGTGTTTTGGTACAGTAGCCCACACTTGCAAATATGATGAATGCTGTGTACAATAACTTTTTGCAAACGTGTTATTTTGTCCACATCCTATCAAAATAATAGCAGGTATGTCTTCTTCTGGTTTGCCCTGTCTCAGCATAAGTACTGTGGAGGCATATTATACTTAAGAAAGATTGCTGCTGTTCAACAATTGATAGGAGCTGAAAAGAGGAGTCCTCTATTCTGAGTAAGGGTTTTGTTCAGAGCTTGCATATCCTCGCTGCCCTTTAGAACACAGTACCAGAATGCAGTGCTAAGGTTGAGAACACCTTGTTCCAGAGGACTGAAGCCATGTCTGTGAATGATTGTGACCTGTGTTCGAAGCTCTCTCACTCCTGTCCCAGTTCAGTGCATGTCCCTGTAAAGAGACATTTTGGTGGCTAGATTTGCTTATGAGCTCTAATTTGCTTAGATTGTGATCCTAAAATCTTTTATATCAAAAGGAGCAAGGCTGAGCCTCTAGAAAAGGACCTACATGAGACATGTATAAGCATGGTTCTTCTGAACACTCAATTCCTTTTGTCTCAGAAGCTAGACGTGGGCACTGGGACTCGTGCTTTTTGACAAATGTATCTGTTCCTTCTGAATCCTTGCTTCATATATAAAACTCTTGATAATCCTGCTGTTTAGTCTGTTGAGAGTAAAATGCTTATCAAGTACTTTAGTATATATTTATTACACGTGGCATTATTCCTTGTCACTGGTATTACACTTCACTCACTTTTCAGCTAATATCCCAACAATTAACAAAAGGCCACGGAGATAAAGCTTCTTTTTATCTACCTGCAGTCAACTCTGGCTAGATACTTGTTGCCAACAATGAGCCCCGTGTTAAACTTCTTGCTTAAGCAAAGAAGGTGGATTGATTTGGGTCGTTTTTTCTCTTCCCCCCCTTGTATTATCATGACAAAATGCTCTTTTTGAGGCATTTGGTTTCAACAGAGAGAGAAAACTAACAACCCCTGATTGCTTGCATTTGTTTTTTTATCAGGTTGTACCCCCTGGTACAAATCAGAATTCAGTCTAGTGCACCGAAGAAGATGTTCTCTCTTTCCCACACTGGGATAGCAATATTCCCCTCACCAGTACACTCTAAGTGCATATTACATATTACAGTAGTCGTGTATGTACTTAATCGATTGGCCAGCACCAGCATCCTCTGCCACAACCAAGTTTCCTCTCTAAACCCCTTGCCCTGAAGCCACCCAAGTCTGTCCTGCCACTCAAGATACCTTCTTTCACCACCATCCTTTGCTGTGTTCATTCCAGAAAGTGTGTGTTCTCTTCCCTTCTTTCTCTACATAAAGAATCCCTAATTAAGCTTCACTGTGGATGACCTGTGAAGTAAGTCTGCAGAGACACTGGACCTACTTTACCAAGAGGCAAGTCATCCAGTGTCACCTCTTAAACAGGAATATGGTGTTTGGTCAGGAAGTTATTGGAACTAAATAGAGAAATGTAATTGTAATGGTTAGTGTAATTATAATGGATTAGAGTGAATATTCTCCTGTAAAATAGCTTCCAATAAAAATATGGCATTGCCATGAAGATGTGATGTTATTCACATACTTAATAGACAAGGCATAGAAAAAGTATCTTACTGGATCTCTGCGTTCAGGTGGGCAGCTGAGACAAAATTTAAGAGCCAGAGCAAAAGACTGCTGAAAAATGTCCTGGTTTACAGGCTGCTGCCATTTATGGCTCACAGTCTCAGTGTTTTCTCCAAGGTCACACAAAAAAATCATCAAGGTGTCCTGAATCCCCCTCTAGTGCTTTAGCCACGGGGGTATCCTTCCTTGCACAAGTAAAGATTAGGCCCTGGGGGAAAAACAAACTGTTCTGGTAACCAAAATGTCAACACAGATGTTCAGAAAGAAGTTGCATCTAGCAACTACTGGGTTTGTGGTTCGGCTGAGCAGGAAGTTCTGGGAGGAGCATACCTAAATGCTGGTTAGCTCCTGCCTGAGTTCATTCCCTTTTGGTAATGCTTTATACTAAAACAAGGCAGTTCTTACCTCTCCATGGAAACTCTGTGATAAGACTACATTTCACATAAGGCCGGGAATGAAATTTAAACACTGACAGGTTGCCATGAAGTGTTGGACTCCATGGCATTGTAGCTGCTGAGGGAAGGGGGGGCAGCTGTGAGATGAGAGATGCAATCAGAGAGTGGAAGGTGCATTGGATGGGAAGTTGAACTGTATACAATATACAACTCTGACACGGCCTGAGTTTGCTAGGTTGCTGCTAGAAAGATTTTAGGAGATCGGGGAAGACTGGTAATGTAATTTGTCTTCCTACCTTGTAGACTGAGCTCTCCTTATGAGATGAGGCAGGAGGTGCCTTGGGGACGCAAGGGGGAAGATGGCATGAACATATTACAGCTTACTCCTAAAATGCACTGCAAACCACTTCTGACTACCCACAGCGTATTTTGTTTCTTATGAAGAAGTGGTGCTCGCCAGCAGGGAGGGTGGTTGCAAAGTTTCAAGACAGGTTCCCTGGGCTGTACTCGGGCAAGAAGTGAAGCCACTGAGTTACTATCAGGATTACTCTATTCTTAGCATCCCAGTGTGTGATCACCCCCACATACCACCGTCTATATATAGTCCCTACTGAAGGACAGATGCTGCCAAGTTGCATCTGACCCCCCTCTTCTCTTGCATTCTGTTCCTGAAAGCTAGGCTGAATTCCCCTGAGACATGTACAATAATCAGCATGTCCTTTTGTCTCCCCAGGGCTGTACAAGGAAACTTGTATTGTACTGTTAAAGCCTGATCTCAGCCCTGGCCTTCCCTAGCACTGGCCTTCCATTCAACACCTTTTCTTCTTCCTTTCCTCCTCATTTGTTGCCTTCATTATTTTGCCCTCCACCTCTCATTGATTATATTGAGTCAGACAGGAGGGAAAGGACAGAAGCAGCTGAGGGGAAAAAGGGAAAAGGGTGAAGGAAAGTTAGGTGCTGTGGACACCCAAACTTCTCTGACAAGAGCTCTTCTGTCACAACAGAAGTCCTGCTGAGAGAGCAGTGAGATGGACAATCTTCTGAGTAATTGTGTTTCATTACTTTATAGTTCCAGTTTTCCACACTGATTTGTATTTCCAGTAGCACAAATCAGTAAGGCCCTCAAAATCGTGACTCCCTAAACACAGCTAAAAACCTAAACAAGGACATTCCTCCCATGTGAGCCAAGGTGTGCCAAAGTGAACTGTGTCCACTGGGGTATGGAGTGGAAAGTGTTACAAGAGCCTCAGAGTATTTGTGGTGTTCCCCTTGCAAAAGGAGAGGTCAGTCCTTGCAGTATGTGCTAGAAGGTCGGACAGTGCAATCCCCCAGGGCCAGGTCTGGGGCTAGCCCTGACTACGTGTCAGAGTCCCTCAGTGCTGCCTCTCGCTTGCACAAGAAAACTCTCCAGGGATCTGCTACAGGAAGCAGAGAGGATTTCTCTTTGAAATGGTGCTTTCCCATTCTTTCCCATCTCTTCAGAACAGCTGCTGGGTGACACCTTCCAACTGCCTTCTGACCTTCTGCTGCCTAAGTAGAAGCTCCCTGATAGTGACTCTTCATGTGGCTCACTAGGTGCCCAGGATAGGGCATCTTTTGGACATGGGGAGCAAGTGGCTGAGCCTGAGGGCAGCCTGACCTTCAGGGTGGGCAGCAAGCCTGGCTTTTGGACTATGCAGCTACCCTGGCCTGGGGCCTCAAAGGCTCAGTGCTGCCCTCTCTGTGAGCGAGACGTCCAGGCTTGGGTTGTCATTAAAGGTTTCCACAGCACTGTGCTTGCAGTCATGTAAAAAACTGGCAGGCTTGTGCTGGTCTCTCTCCAGCCTCTGGAACACTGCACCCTTCTGTCATTGCTGTGGATTAAGTCCTGTCCTTTCTGTATGATATGCTTTCTTCCTTCTTTCCCTGCACAATCCTCTTCTGCCTTTAAACCCTTTGCTTTCCTCCCTGGTAAATGCAGTGGGGTAGAGGTTTGTCATTAAAATGAAGCTGCGAATAGTTTGTTTCCCTCTGCCCCGGGAAGCAGATTCATTAACTTCCAGGGAGGGGTTTATAAACCTGTGGGAGACTGATAATCAGGAACATTTATGTGCTATATGAAGTCCCCTCCTGGATTACAGAGCTAGTTTGTAGGGTCCTGCAACAGCACTGAAGTAACTACAGTTGCTTTAGTGCATGGGCCTTCTGCCACCCTGGTAAAATCTCAGCATAGACCAAACGAGAGCCAACATCTTTACTAGGCACAAAAGAAATACATTACCTGTTCACTTTGCTCAGCCCGTGTGGGGCAGCTTGCATCCCACCAGCCTACTCTGATCTAAAGGTGCCTGAAGCAGCAGCAGGCAATGTTTTGAACAGAGCCTTACCCTCCCTGCCTGGGAATCCAGAATACTTGCCTGCAAAGTCCTGCAGTGCTCTGGAACCAGAAGATTGCAGGAAGCTTCCTGGCTCGTCACCAGCTCACATCCAATTGCTTTCAGTGAGCATGGAGGAGTATGATGGGATGTGAGGAATGCTCTGAGCACCTGCTGACAGCCTTTAACCCACAGTCCCCTCGCTCCATCATGAGAGAGATACTCAGCAAGTGTGTGCCCATCCAGTTCTGAGCACCAAGCACTTGGCCATGAAGCAGCAATTGGCCTTTTGAGAAATACCAGAATGAGACCCTCCTTCTAACCTCTCTTCAGCTTCCTAACTCTCTGCATTACCTGCTGTGTTGGTAGGCAGCACTGGAAAAAAAAATCTGTCTGCGCTCTCTTCTTAATAGCTGCACCTTGAGGGATTACCAGGAAGCACCAGAAAAGTGGTTCTTTAGCAGTAGTTCATTAGAGATCCACACATTCTCATTACAGGCTTATATTAACAAGGAGGGAGATAAAGCACTAAAATAACAGAGGCTGATGGATGTGGCAGCTGGGATGAGCCAGTCTCTATTTTAAGAATGCAGGCAAAATTTGGGGTCAAGCTGGAGAGGCTATAGAGTGATAAGTGCCAGTGAACACACAAACAACTTGGAGGATAGCCCTCTTCTTTCCATCTTCTGCTGACAGGCTGACCTGGGAGGAGTGGTGCTCTTGCCTGCCCAATGCAAGCCAGCAGCGGTGAGCCCTGGGTGTGCACACACCCCATGGGTGCAGAGGGCCTGGGCCCTGAGACCAACCAGCCATGCCATAGGACCTCCTCAAGGCTCCTGCTCTCTCCTTTCCTGCTCCCCTCCTGCCTCTGTAAGAACAATGACAGGGCAGCAATCCTCTCACAACCACTTCTTTTTCTGGGGCTGCCATAGGAGTGCTGACAAAGTAACTTGTGCAATTTAATATCTGAGTCTCATTGCTCAAGCACAATGGCTGTAAGATATGGAAAAAGGTGCCCTGGTGTGTATTATCTCTCTGCAGGTATCTATCTGCCACAGTTTGTTCACTGCACCCTCTTTTAAACAGCCTCTGCACTGATTTGTCTCTCACTTAACTGCAAGATCTGAAGAAATAGCCTAGAAGCATCAACAAATCCAGCGGGGCCTGATTTGCCCTGACCCAGTGTTTTTGCTAGGCTATTTTTTTTACATGCAAAATAAGAGCATTATGGGTACCAACCTGTACTACAAGACTATCCCATTGCTTTCCTATATTGGAGATATCCATGGTTTTGGGCTGACTGGGCATTTGTTTTGCTTGCTTGCCTTAACAGAAAGGCTAGGCTGTGGGTTTCAGTAAGAAGTTTTAACTAACTGGTGGATGATAGAACAAAAGGGAGAACAAGCACCTGGTGTAACATGGCCATGAGAGGCCAGATCTAGGAACTGTAGACCCAAACTCCATTTTCAGACATAGTAATGCATATGCTGCACAGCTCCTGTTAAGGCTAAAGATTTACTTCACGTTTACACTTACGTAACAGGATACCATATGGCCTGATGCAGATGTCCAGCAATACATTGGCCAAAGCCATTAGAGTAGGAATGCTTGACAGCAAGAAGTGCCTCAGAGCCCTCATTTTTATTCCCAGTATCTGCTTCCCAGAAGGTGGTGCCTGCAGGAGTTCTGCATGAGTGTCAAGGAATCATACCAAGGAAGCACAGTTGGGGTGTACAGATGGACACACAGCCATGTACAAGGATAGTCTGGAAAGAGTTTCTGTTCCCTTTCCAAAACAAAGACTCCCTAAACAACTTAGGAGATAGGGAATGAGAGGAGAAAGGCACGTGGATGTTCTTGAGTTTTTCACCTGCACTGAAGGACTCAAATTGAGTTGGTAATCAGGTCAGGGCTATGCTCAGCAGGGTGACTCTTGGAGTTAACAGGAATACAGAGACCGAAAGACACAGCCAGGGCTCAGCCAAGAGGACTGATCTTCCACCCTAGCAGCACAGTAGTCTTAGGCCTTATTTTATTCTGTCAGGCAGACAGCAATAGAAGCGCCAGCATGATACAAGCAACTGAACTAAATAGCTGCTCTTCTTCCCTTCATCCCTATCCTCTCTATTCTCCTTTTCCAGATCCGAAAGCGAAGCAAAGCATGTCGCGGAGGCCTGTGGGAAAATGATGTGCTAGTATCTATCAATGGGAAGTCGTGTGCTGGCCTCTCCCATGCTACTGCCATGCAGATCATCGATTCGTCCAATGGCATGCTGAACATCCTCGTGAAAAGGTAACCTGCTCCCAAGTGCCCGTGGTGTGACAGTACGGGCGGCTTCACCCAGTGCAGCAGCTATCCACACCTAGCAGAAAGGCGGCAGGCAGGAAGTCTTTGGTTTCTCCATACTGCAAGGTGTACTAGGAGGACTTTCCCATGGTTAATACGTGGGCGGCCAAAAGTTTTGCACTGTCTCTGTGCTGCTCTCCTGAGTGCCTAGCCCTGGGGCTGAACTGAACGCAGACCTCCCTGCCCTTGCCCCTCAGGAAGGAGGGAAATGTTGGCAGCATGAGGGCTGTCCTGCAAACAGGCCATTGTAGTCCGACAGGGTGTGAATTGACTTCCACAAAGATAAGAGGTGTGTAGTTGAGGTCCTTTGTACAGGAAGAAGTATCTTTGGCAGTCTCTAAGCCAGCAGAATTCTGGAGACCAGGCTTAAATTTAAGCACAAAAATGGTCCCAAGTAACATCCCTAGTTCTACCTGTGCTAAGCTAACCCATTGCCTCAGTGCATACAGGAAGAGGCCCAAGCTGTAAATGAATCATATAAAGACGAAGGCAGCAAAGCTGTGTGAGGTCTCAGCTAAGTCCACACTACTGCCAAAACAGAAGTCTCCCTCTGGAAATAAGATTCTGGTGAAGGGAGCTGCAGATGTTATTTTTTACAGCCCTGAAAAGCACTCTGAGCAGTAGGACAGCCATGCTGGTTGCTGGCCTATGTAAAGTGGGGGCAGAGGTGGGCAGCACTCAGAGGAGGAAAGCCTGAGCATGTAGCATCTTCTCCTTGGTTTCAGGAAAAGCGCCGGTGCCTTCTGATGTGCTCACCCTATACCCTAGCTGTGATTAAGTGCGATGAGTGAGTGACTCCCTGTACAAGGTGTCCAGAATAGCTCCTCGTCCCTTGCCAGGGCCTTATCTCACCCTATCTGCAGCCAACAGGTGCCTGGGCAAATTCCAATGGGCCAAAATCAGCACACTATGAATTAGCAAAATGACAAAGGCAGGCTTCTCACAGCCCTCTGGGAGCCAAGATCAGATGGTTTGGAAATAACATAACCTGTTGGCTTCATCTTGGGTTAGTGGAGAACTATATCAAATATTGCTTTCTGATCACATCTCTATTCCCATTTTATATTTGTGTTCCCAGAGAAAACACCAATCAGCCCCATTAGGCCAAACAAATAGCACCGAATTCTTTGTTTGGAGGCCACTTTGCACTAAAGAAGTTTGGGGGTACTGGCATCAGCAGAGTTGTCATAGCTCCACAGTGGAGTCCCAGCAGGAGTGCAGTGTGGTGGCTGAGGCACTAACCATCCACCCCAGCAAGCAGCAGGCTGTTCTGGGGAATGTTTGCTATGCAGGCATTCACCTCCCCAGGAGAAATCGATGGGGAGATGAATAAGCTGGCTCAGTAGATTTTTCTGCTCTCACGGTATTCTGATTTTCGAGTGTTTAACACCTGTTTTTCAAAGAGTCAGAAGCAGAATGATAGCACGTAGCTGATGTCTGAGCTTCAGGTTTCTGTACCACCTGAAAGACACCTGAAACTGGCTCGATCATTACCCTGCTCTTACATGTGGGGGATTCCTTCCAGTTCAGCTGCACCAACCAGACTTCACTCACCGATTTTTCTTCTCCCCACAGGATAGTTGGTGGAGAACAGACCGGCCCACGGCTCCAGCGCTCCCCTTCTCCAGGGCAGCGTGTGCTCTCCCCGCCATCCCCACTCAGCCCCCCAGCAGAGATACTCAGCCCTGAGCCGGCTGGACCCCCGACCACTGTGCAGCCACGGAGGTCACAGAGGCACCTGGAGAGCCTCACCTCCCCGCCGGATAGTGAGGCCTACTATGGTGAGACAGACAGCGATGCTGACAATGTGGCCCAGGAGAAGCACCGCCGGGCTCGTAAGAAGAGCCAACGGTCCCCACCCGACAGCACCAACAGCAAGGCAGATGCGCCTCAGGGCGAGGTGTCCCTGTCTGAACAGAGTGGCTATGAGAGCATGCCGGAGGCTGCTGCGCAGGGGGGGGCCGAAGTGGCCAGCTCCAGCAGGGTGGCCAGGAGGGAGATTGCCTGCCCGCCTGGCAGCCGCACAGACACTCCATTCTCGGAGAGCGAGGGACAGTTGCAGCCACCGTTGACAGAGGGACCGGAGTTTTCTCCAGAGGCGATGCTCCTGCCCCATGCTACCAAGGCTATCCGAGCAGAACGCCATCTCATCCCCATGGTGGGGCCAGTGGAGCATCCGGTCGATGATGATCTAACCACCACATACGTGGAGAAAGCCAAGCAGGCCAGTAAGTCCTCTACACCCTGCCACTCACCCTATGCTGCATCTCCTTCCAAAAGCCTAATTCCTGCAAATGTCAAGTGAGTTAGCTCCTCCAGCTTGGGAAGAAGCAGAGTCAAGTCAGACCCGCAGGGACTGGGACTTCCTGTTGTAGCTTTGGCTCTGCGGTCTATTTTAGCCAAGATGTCCCAAGGAAGAGATGAGGAAAAGGGTCTGGTGTATGGCAGTCACTCGTAGAAGCTGCTGCCATACAACAAGCTGTGCTCTAGCACCTATATGTGCTGGCAACAGGGTGGAGGTCATTGGTTTCTTCACCACTCTGGGCGGAAGAAGACTCAGAGGAAATGATGGTGTCAGGAAAGAAGTTGGGTATTAAATTTCCCCAGCCTGGCCTTTCACAGATCTCACAGAAGCTCGGTTTGCTCCTTAGCTATCTGGGTGACCAAGCATAGGGTGCTTATTCCGAGGGGCTCCCAAGGAGTCCTCTTGTTCAGCTGAGCTCTACATGGGCATAGAGGCACGTCGTATTACATATGATTAAGGACCCAGTAGAGATAATTTACAGTAAGCATATCCCTAAAAGAGTGTTGTCAGCAGCTCATTTAGTTCTCTCACCTTGTCAAGCTTAGGGAGGGACTTGTCTACATTGGCTTTCATACGATGTTTTCACTGCAAGTACTTAATCCAGCAAGGCTGTCCATGTCTGGCAGCAGCTGGTGAGCTCTGGTAGAATGTATTGTTCTTTATGTATCGGCATTGGAGGGCTGCCAGGAAGACAGGCAGGAGCTGATAAAACAGCTGTAGGAACAGTTCCTTGTAGTGGGATCCCTACTAGTCGATACCTTCCCAGGTGGAATAATGTACTGAAAATTTTTACTGGTGACGGACATGAAGTGATCTTAATTGTGAATATCTTTCCTGGTTTCTGCTACAAATGGAGTATTTCATAACCAAACAGGAAGGCAAAACAAGAAGTTACCTGATTTAACAGCTGTGATCTATCCAATAACATTAAAAAAAACTTGTTTTTATATGAGTACCTCAGTGTGCAGTATGATTGACTAATTTACACTTCTCTGAGCCTAGAAATAAAGCAGGTTTTTTTAAAGTTAATTAGCTGGGGGAACAGAATGTGAAATGAAGACATGGAAAAGTTACTAGACTGAATCAGAAATAAAGCACACAGACTCTAACTTCTAATTCTCTGCTCCAAATGCTAGATGTGTTTCCCCAGGCCAGATAATATTGCAAGGCAATCTTTCCTTTTTTCCTTCGGCTAAACATTCCTCTATCTATTCTGCCTAAGAGATCCTACAGAGGTAACTTTCAAACCGAGTCTGCTCCCCTCAGGCAGAATGTTGTCTTACTGCTGTGCCCTGTAGTGAGAGGACTGACTAGGTTGGGTCCCTTATGTCTGGCCCTGCTAGGCAGTACAACTGACCTGGTGCCTTGTATTATGTCTATTCTTTAGCACTCACTTTCCTTAGGACAGCAAAGAAACTAGCAATTTCAGCCTCCCTGAGGACGAAGCTATTTTTTCCCTTTGAATAATGTACAAGCATGAGGTGAATGTTGAGAAAAGCATGTTCAGCTGCTCACTGCCACCTGATAGTCCTAGCAGTGGATTAGCAATTGCTTTACATCAAGACTTATTTCCATGGACAGCGTCAGCACAGAAGACTCCCAGGAAAGCCATATATTTAATGCAGAGCATTTGTGATGGCAAAAAAATAGCCCGTGGCAGAAGGTGATGCAATTCTATTGCCAGCTAGAGGTAGGGTTCCCAGAAGCATTGCAGACTGAGATAATATTTTATTCTCCTATTACCCCTCCACCGCTTAACCCCTTCTAGTTTACTGTGCCATGGATGGCAATTCACATGAACAGCTTGGCCTTTTCTTGGGTTACGAATCTTCACAGTAACTGTGAAGGCAAAACTCTATGTCCTGATCAAGCTGAAGCACAGCAGCCATTAAAATAAAAGTCACAATCGGCAGCCAGTAACTCTGTGAACGAAGGAAGAGTGATAGAAGGTGCTAAGGAGCACCTATACCTGGAATAAACACAGGAGGATGTGGGACTGCTGAGCTGCACTGGCTCCCTGGGGAGGCTGCTTGCAGAGACGCTATCAGCATGGGAGGCACAAGATATAGCATCTCTTGCCAGAAAGATGTAGCCTTCGCAAGGATGTTTGAGCTTGCATCTTACAGCTGCTTCAGGCTCCCACAGAGCCAGCATAGTTTAATGGTCTGTTTCTCTGCCTTCCTTAGAAATACCGACTGTAGCGTAGCCTACTCTGGGACACAGAGACTCCTGGGTTTTGCTAAACTGGACCTAAAAATCAAGCTCATAGTTTAGAAGCTAGGAAAGTTTTTAAAATCTGGGTTAACTATGGTAGGTGACTTGGACAATCAGTCATGAGAGCCTGGGGGGTGAATGCAATAGCCATTTAAGGACCATTCTGACTACCTAATCAGATATTTTCCTTTTGGAGTGCTACCTATCTAAATATATTCCTAGTGCACCTGCTTAGCGCAACCGCCTTGCTTTGCTATGGCCTTCTCCATCATGCTTCCCACCACTGCACCACAAGAATGTGAAAAACTCCTTTTTGGTTTCTTGCGACTATTACCTAGATGGTTCCTCACCTTTTCTTTCTAGAATGTATGCCTTCCTCATGCCTGCTGTGATGTTTTCTCCAATTTGGGGTTTATTTCTCTTGTCCTTGTATTCATTCTTTCTAATTTTTCACTGTCATTTTTAAGCTACAGAGAGTTTCTCCCTCTCCCACCTGTCCCTGCAACTCAGGCAAACAGAATTGCATGTATAGTATTTCTAGATGAGTATCTAGAAAAAAACAAATTTCTAGATGAATAACTGAAATCCCTGTGCAACAACAGAGATACATAAAAATTCTTTTGCACATTGAGAGTAGCAACTGATATTCCTCAAACATCTATTACCCTGCAAGGATCTCAGTAAGACTGCTATTGCCTGTAAAGTCTTGGGTTTTCTCAAACTTAAGATTTGTAGCTCTGCTCTTTATTTCCTGTCTCTAGAGGTTTTGTAGACCTTGTCCTCACTGCATGCTTACCAGAGCTCTAATCTTTTCAGATCGTAGGCAAGTTGAGTCAACGTCCCTGCCTCCCCTCTTCTGTATGATTTTTCCTTCGTTTTTGTGGTAGTTAGCAGATATGATCTGTGTTAACTGTGTGCTGACCTCAAGATCATCAATCAATTTAGGAAATTTCCTAATTTTCATATTCCTCCACCATCTTTCCTAGTCTTTCTCCAGTATACGTACTTTTTTGCATCAACTCCGCCAAGGCATGACAACTCAACCTGCTTTCTCTGCCTCTGCTAAGAGGATGCAAGTCACTTGCCAATTCCCAGAGGTGACACTGCGGTCTAACAGCTGCTTTGCATCGCAGTAACACAGGTGTAAGTGGCGTTCACTTATTTACACTAGGCAAGGATTTGACTCTAGGAGCAGACCTCAGTGTGGTGACAAGATGAGGATTCGGCAGTGGCTGGTGGGGAGCAAAATATACACAGGGAAGAGCTGGCAGTAGCTGATGATACCACCTCATGATGCCCTACATGTTGACAAGCTGCTGAGCTGTGCCTCTCCTTCCCCAGCAAAGACACAAATCCTTACAGCTCACTCCCTAGAGCGGCAACACCCCTTGCAGTGAGGTTTGGGCTTGTCTCTTTGCTAAGTTCCTGCCCTGTTTGCATATTGTTATTGGCTCTTTTTTCCAACCTCTGGAATAACCACATACATCATCCCAGCCTTCGCAGGACACATGAGTTGGCCATGCCTAGTCAAAAACCACTCAGAGCATTGCTGATGCAGATTAGTGCGGCAGTGTGGGAAGCCATTCAAATGTGTCGAACTTGTGCTAAAAGTAATAGGACTTCAGTCTTCATTGCTAGCCAGTGGCTACTATGCACCCTGGTGCTTTGCTCAGTTTGTCACTAGAACAGCTAGCAAACAGGGACTCTTTTTTGTACGTCAAGTGAATTGCAGACGAGCATTCATAACTGTGAATATCCAATACTTTGCCTCATCTGAAGAAAGAGAAGTACAAATTTGCTTCCTTCCCACTATTACAGCAACTTTCTGTCTTTAAAGAAGTGATTAATCTCTGGGGAAGCTGGAGATCTTTAGGGGCTTAGTTCGTCATCACTGTAAAGAGCCAAACCACATCCCTTCCTGAGAAGATTTCTGTGCTGCTTGGACAATTCAGAAGGAAGGAAAGGACAACAAGAGAGAAAATAGAAATTAAAAAATATCTGAATTTCATGAAGTTAGCGGAAAACAGAAGCTGGTGGCAGGGAGATTCAGAGTATAAGTGTCACAAATAATTTCTAGGGCGTTTCTTTGATTCCCCCATAGCTCCTGCAGTGTTCTCCGCTGCTCACGACACACTCAGAGGCTTGGGATTTGTTTGAAGCCAGAGCTGCTTCTCCTCAGCCATCTGTGCTCTCTAACGTGCACCCTATTTTGAGAACATGGTTTAGTGGGCATGGTTCATGGTTGTACTCAATGAGCTTAAAGGCCTTTTCTAACATCAATGATTCTATGATTTTCACCCCCCATTCTAAGGTGTCTCCCAGGGACAATAGGCTTAAGGCTTTCTCACAACTGGAAATACCAATTGCTAGCAGAAGTCAGACAGTCAGGACAGCAGTCTACTCCTAACTTGCTATCACACTGTAGGAATTTGTGTCACTGCAAGCAGTGCTTCAAAATATCTCAATTTAAACTTATCCACCCGACTATTTTTAGTTCCTAGGACTCAAGAGCCTCTCCATGAATGGTAGGGGAAGGGAGGGGAAAATGGGTAGGTTGCTACATTGCATATCAGAAAAGGCAATCCTTCTTGTTTAAAGCGGATGTACAGCAGCATCACTTGACGAGATAGGATGATTATAAAGGTGGCCTATTCATTTGAGGGGCACACAGATTGCCTCTTCTAAGAGTGACTGCACTCACATTTCTCTCCAGAGAGCGTGAGTTTACCAAGCCATCTCTCAGCCTGTTACAATCGGTACAGGCCACAGGAGCTGTGAACAAGAACACGTACCTGAATGGCAGTTTGAAGTTACTGCACCACATTTTCTACTTGGTGTTCAGCTTTGACAGTTGTGACTCTAATGATCATAGTTATGTAGTTGTTAAGGCTAGCTTACTGGTTTTTACCATTCTCTGCAGTCCAGAAGACCAAATCATTTAGGATAGTAGCCCACTGTTACCATCCTACGTGCTGTAAAGTAGATTACAAAAGTATTCTGCTCAGACCGGAAGAGTAAAACTAATTGCTTGAAGTATTGAGCATACAGGAAGTTCCTAGCAGTATGAAGCAATGCTGAATAACCCTTGGCCCTTGCTACTCCCTGAGCAGCCATCCACTAGGAAAACAAGGACAACAGGCGCCATGGTTGAATCAGAGATGGAGAGCCTGCTCTCACTACAGCACGCATTAAACTGGAAACTGCCTCTGCTTGGGAAATCAATTTACATACATTGGTGTATGCAGTATAGCTGTATGCCTTTGCTTAAGAATATCCCACTTAATAACTAACATTTTTTTATTATTTGCAGTTATTTATTAAAGAAGACCACAGTGAGATAAACACAGTGCGTCCTCAGCCCTTTTATTCTATTTTTAGCCTTGAGTATGGTGTTGGAACTTATGCCTTTGGTTTATATTCTTCTTATCGGAAGAACAGAGGTGATATTTTTCAGGCTGACATATTAACTCTTTGGGTAGACAGAGATTACAAGGTAGTGTTGTTTTTCTTGGCTAGTGTGGATGAATTTTTCCTTCTTTCTTGAACCATCTCAGAAATTTTCACAGATACTTGGCCATCTTCCTCAGGTATTCCTACTGGAGACTTCCAGCATTGTTCCTTCAGGCACCACTGGTCCAGCAGATGCTGTGAGTTGCATAGGAAGTAAAGCTGATATTGATAGCGTTCTGCTCTGCTTCACCTTTGTACCTCACTGCTATCCTGCTGCCCCAGAGCCTGAAGTAGACATGGATTTAGCCGAACATGTATTAGCCCAAGATAAATCTAGCTGCATATAATATTCTCTGGGAGGGGAGAGATCTTTAGTATTTGAATATCTTCGGAGGAAAAATGTATGTGATCCCTGAACTGAAAACATGTATACTCTCTTCTGTCCTATTATTTCCACTATATGAGATAGTATTTTGAGCATCTTTGTTAAACTAAACTAGTCAGATGTTACTTTTCTATGTTACTCTTGTCAGTGCATAGACTCTGACTCCGGGTCACAGTTCCTCAGACATGGTCAGAGGTCATTCATCATCCTGATGATAGACTGTCAGCAGTTCTCTTCCGAGCTCACATTTCCATGGTTCTTGCAGAGCCCCAGCAAGTGATTTTTCACAATATGCTGCCATATTAACATAGCCTGTCCTTGCAGATACACTTCTGCAGTCACTTAGGATGTATAAGGCTGAAAGGGGAACAATGGGATTAAGCCAAAATTTTACCAGTGATTCAGTTATCATGATGAGTAGAGCAACAATCACACTGAAACAACTATATATAATCCCATAGACTATTTTAGCCAAGCTGATACTTTTTATGTTCCAGGATTTTGAGAGCTGAGTTGAAAGAAATCATAATACAAACAGACAATGGGAATCCCTCTACTCATTCAATGTTTTTTCCATCAGTTCTGAAAGGGATATGGGACATGCTGACAAGTTTGGGACAAGTCTGCTCAGAGACAACACTGAAATGACACAAAGTGATAGTGATGGGGAGGGAGAGGCATAAAAGGAGTTTGACAAGGGGTAATTAAAAAACAGAGCTCAATAAAACTGAGAGAATTATAGCTAGGAAGGAGAAAACTGTCAACCTGACAAATAAACATTCCTTGAGAGTCACTTAAATCCGTTGTAGGAAGAGAGATCAGTTGTTTGTTGTAAAATATCTAAAGCTTCACTGTCATCACTGTATCTACCTTTTATGTTAACCAAGAATCTAGCCCTTTGTACAGAAGATATAGGGGCAGGAATGTGGGTGAGTAGATTCAGCATATCTGACTACACTGAAAGGACAATCCTGAATCATATTGTCTGTAGAGGTGACATGTAAGGAATTACTGAAAATTTTATCAGAATGGCCTTCGGTCCTTGATATTCCCTGGAATAATGGGAAGGGTCTCAGGCAAAGAGACCAAGAATAGCAGCTTTATAGACACAGGCTCTGGGAATAAGAAAATATAATAAATGTTTAGCTTCATTTAGGTGACTGAAGTAGTTCTTTTGAGCACACTTTGTGGAAAACAAAAAGAGTAGTAAAACCAACACGGACTAAAAAAAAAATCTAGAAAAAGAGATAGTCTTTGACCAGTTCAGTAAGGTAACACAGTATATGTTGGCTTCTGTAAGATATCCGATATGGTTCCACATGACTTTTCCAATGAGAGAAATATGGATAAGGCTACTGTAAGGTAATTGCACAATTGGCTAAAAATAGAACAGAAAACATTACTACTAATGGCTCATGATGTCAGATTAGCTAACTGGATAAGCTGGTAGTAGTGTTTCACTGGGCTTCTGAATCTAACAAACAGGACTAACTCTATATTTTCACCCATGGAGCTTTAAACACAAACATATGTCAATCAAATGTCCTCTCCACCTCAATGTTATATGACTGGCGATGAGACAGAACACAAAAATCTCAACACTCCTCTTTTCTCTCAGTGGCACTTGTCCTCTCTCTGCATCTAGACAGAACAGGCAGTATATGCTGTGCGGCACCCTGCAGCCCCGAAACTGCTCCTACTGAGAACTGTGACCTGGCTGGGACACCTTGCAGCTTTTCTCTGGTCTTTCTTTCCACAGAAACTCAGGTGTGTGGGTGACACAGGGGAGGGAGGTGGGTTACCTAGATTGAGGAGTTCAAAAGTGTTCCCGGGTACGACACTACTTTCTTCCTACCTGCTTTTTCGACTCCAAATTCTGCTACTGAAGATTTTAATATATTTTTCTTTCTCTTGAGTGTGTTGCACCTAAAAAGCAGTAACAGGAAATAGCAATAATGGCATTTTTTAATGGATGACCCAAGGATTCAGCAGATAGCTGTGTATTAATCAATAGATATCATAAGTAAGACTCAGATGGTGAGCATATGCTTGTCTGTATTACGAGAGAGTGGATGCTACAAACACTGAAGGACAAAGAGAAGATGAATCAATGGTATGCTGCTGTCAGACATCAAGCAATTTTGTGAGCAGTAGACCTAAAAGACTACGGTGTCCTTTTAATTTATGTCCTGTACTTGATATCTCATTCTCTCATGTCTAGTAAAATGCAAATATGTCTGCTGGCTCTCACATTCAAAATGAAAACTCATACTCTCTCTTCTGTGTGCACTCTTCAGTTTTTGTGCCTAATTAAGACTGCACTCACGCTTTCTGCTACCTATGGTGAAGGGCTACCTTCTCTGTCCAGTCACATATTTGCATTTAAACTTGTAGAAGTGTTGCAGCTTTGAGACTTCAAGCCTTTAAAATTAGTAAATGCGCTCAAAAGCTATTAGCAAGAAAGAGCTAAGATTGAAGGACATGCAGCATAGGTGCATAAACCTTTCTTAGGAAACTGGGCTACAACTGCAAAAGACAAATTCACTACTGTAATCAACAGGTGCTCTCTTGGCAAACAGAAAAACCCCACACCTCTCCTTTCGCAGTCTTGTTGCAAAACAGTATGTAGGGAATATCCGGGGACCGAGTGTGAGCTGTCAGCACAGGAAAGCTGGCTATGTGTACTACCTTTTGCACTGAGGACACATTTCCATCTAGCTCAGGAAGAGGGGCAAATTCTCACTCAAATGAGGGAGACTTTTTTGTGAGAGCAAGCTATGCGGCAAGATACCATGAGACTTGATAAATTTCCAACCACGCACAACAACGTGTCCGCATCATCTCTGCTTATCAGAGCTTTGTAATACCAGTGTGGATGTCGCAAAATAGCTAAGAATGCTCAAAAATGACTGGGCATGGGTTTTCCCATGGGCTGTCAATTTATTTTGCAGAGAAGATTGATTTCTGTTTTTCTAAAAACTAGAAGATTGCAGGGGCAATGTCTCACTGGGAGCTCTTAAAAAAATCACTACCTTTTAAAGCAGAAATAAGGTTTGACAAGTACTTAACTCTGTATTTAACCTTAAGCTTAAGTGTTGCAGACCTGAGTAGGACAGAAGCATTTGCCTGCAGCATGCTAAAATGGAGATAAAGCCATATCTACGATATCTATTATGCACAGATTACGTAATTGAAGTGTGCGAATAGCCAAGAAACCTGTTTTCTGTCCGAAGAGCTATAGCACTTCTTTTAACTAAAAGAATATATAGTCCTCTGCTGCACTAGTTGCAATTCAAACATTCGTTGAAGCTTGAAAGGTGGAAGCTTTCAACAACGGAATATTTAGAAGGCAAATGTAATCTATCCAAATCTTATTTTGAAAGAATTCCATGTATGAACCGCATGAGATGTCTTTAGCCTCTAACGACTTACTGAGATATTTGCAATGTTAGCCATGGAAAAAATAACCTCCTCTAACATAAATAGCTGGAAGAACAAGATTCTAGTTGATCCCATGTGAAAAAATTGTGGACAAGTAGTATTTTTATCCCAGAGGAAAAGGGTCTTTCTCTCTGAAATTAGCAGCATTCTTATTGTCTATGGTAATGGCTTTTCTAAAATTTGGTCTTTAGTATTAAAATTTACCATTGTTCGTTACCTAGTGAATATTAACAGTATCTGACATTGTGTAGGCCTGCTTGATCTGGAGTTTTCCCGAGAATGCATTAAAATGCTTTCTTTTAATAAGCCCTGATCTTGAAAATATTTACACTTTTTTTAGTTCTCTTTAGTGTAATTAGTAATGTTATTTATTTCACTTCAGTGAAATATAGTTAAGTTAAGTTAATGCAAAAAAAAATCTTTATAGGCTTTGCTTAATAGAAACTTTTTGGGTTTGTGGCTTATTCCAACACAATTTAGTGGTGACAGGAACTAAGTGCTTTAAAAGGTAACAAAAAGCTTTCTGTAAAACTTATCTACTGCACCAATACAATGTAAAAGAGTTTTTAGCCCTTCCATTTACTCTTTTATCTATTCCATTTGAATGTTCTTAAACTATATTTTTTCTGTACTGCAAAGCAGTATTTTCGTTTCCAATTGCCTACCATATATCCAATTCTAGGAAGTTTTCCCAAAGAGACTGTATCCCTAGTTGTGTAAACAGTCATCAAAGAAGAACAGACTGAACTACTTTGCTCTTGCTGCAAGAGCCGCTATAGTAGTCATGACAGGTCTCTCTTACAGCAACATTGCCTGTGGAAGTTGTCTTCCTGGCGTGCAGCAATGGCTAGGGGATTTCAGCATGCATGGTCATACCTTCATTTTATTAAACTCACTAACGCCGGAGATGGTCTGCTTCGGTTCCTGAGCTACAGTGTTGCTAAGACTGGAAATGCTGGAAGGGAAAAATCACAGCGCAGTGTCCCTTGGCCACGGCTAAGGGATTCTCTCACAGGACTTATTACTTCTGTATAGAAAGAAGCAGTAACACAAGACCTAACCAAAGCGTGAGGAGATGCTAAGCAGGCCACAACTTCAGAGATTTGTAGACTCCCAGCACACTCTGTTCCCTTGTCCCGTAGACCCAGTCCTCAATATCAGCAGCTCATCTTTCAACATCTCTTAGTCTCCAGTGCTGGAGCTCTGAATGGTGCTGCCAAAATACCACTCCTTGGCCTCAAAAATACTCTGTCACCGTCCCTGTGCACAGCCACGCTCTTTCGCGGAGTGGCTAACAGCCTCTGCCATTTTAATTCAAATTATCTCAAAAATAACCAGTTCACTGCAGGCATCCAGGATCCTAATCCTCCTGCGTTAAATGTTCCTTAGTCCTAGTACACAACAGAAATCTGTAGCATGGACTGGTGTTCCTCAGACAAGGAAGGAAATTGATATATACAGGCTCAGAAAGTCTCTCCTCTCTCTTTACTTCCTTATATTTATCCAGAGCTGGAAGTTGTCTGAAGGTTCCAGACAAGAAAGTTGCTTTCCTCCTGGGTGTGTTTCTCTGCCTGTGCATGTTGGAGATAAGCACTGTATTACTCTGAAGAGCTCTGTGGCACAGAAAAGCTGGACATTGAGGGACTGTGAACACTAACCTGAAGCTTGCACCGCAGAAGCAGTGAGAGTATGGCGTATGTTTTCTTATTTTAAAATAAAGGAGGTTCTCCTTATAAGGAGTAGAGGGTGGGTGAAAGAAGGAGTGCATTCAAGTACCAGGTGACAATGTCCGTCATACTGCTCAATGATGAAGCTAAGACGACAAAAATAGATAAAGTGACCTCATGGCTTTGGGCAGCAATGCCTACGAGACAAAAGAGAGGCTTTAAAAGGATTGTGGAGCTGATAGCAAAGAGCTTGGACACCTCAGAGTTTTGGTTCTGCTCCAGCAGGGAACTGCTCTGCTTCTCCTCTCATTGCCTCGCTCTGTTTATGGTGAATTAAACGGGCTTTGTGACATGCCCAGCTCTCCAGGTCTTGACTCTGCCTTCTCAAGCTGGGATCAGCCTTATACAGGTACAGATATCTCCTCTTTTCTTTCTTTCTTTTCTTTTCTTTTCTTTTCTTTTCTTTTCTTTTCTTTTCTTTTCTTTTCTTTTCTTTTCTTTTCTTTTCTTTTCTTTTCTTTTCTTTTCTTTTCTTTTCTTTTCTTTTCTTTTCTTTTCTTTTCTTTTCTTTTCTTTTCTTTTCTTTTCTTTTCTTTTCTTTTCTTTTCTTTTCTTTTCTTTTCTTTTCTTTTCTTTTCTTTTCTTTTCTTTTCTTTTCTTTTCTTTTCTTTTCTTTTCTTTTCTTTTCTTTTCTTTTCTTTTCTTTTCTTTTCTTTTCTTTTCTTTTCTTTTCTTTTCTTTTCTTTTCTTTTCTTTTCTTTTCTTTTCTTTTCTTTTCTTTTCTTTTCTTTTCTTTTCTTTTCTTTTCTTTTCTTTTCTTTTCTTTTCTTTTCTTTTCTCTTCTTTTCTTTTCTCTTCTTTTCTTTTCTTTTCTTTTCTTTTCTTTTCTCTTCTTTTCTTTTCTCTTCTCTTCTTTTCTCTTCTCTTCTTTTCTTTTCTCTTCCCTTTCTTCCCCTTTCCTTTCTTCTCCTTTTCCTTTCCTTGCCCTATTCTTTTGCCTATTCTGATTTCACTCTTGCTCTTTATCTTCAGAAATTCATCCCAGGACGATTTCTCTTTCTCTTTTTTCTCAAACTGTCGTGGCAGATTGCATCTAGAATAGCATGATCATTTTTTGTTTGGGGGGATTGGTATAATTAATGTGCTTTAGCCTTTGGTGAGGAGAGAAGAGAGAGGCGCGTAGCAGGTTCCAGAGAGCCTTCCTTGCCAGCTACTTCACAGCACAGCGAAGTTCAAAGCAATTTCTGAGGGAGGCTGTAGATAAATGCTAAAGCTAAGCCAGGAACAAGAGTTGGTGGAGGCATAGCCAAGACTGTCTACTGTTATATTTTCTCTAACAGTATTTGCTAGCCCAGACTCTACAGTTGTGCGCTTTCATGGTGCTCTGCTGTCAGAAGGAGCTATACAGACACTCACTTTGGATAGTGTAGCGCCTTAGCTGTTAGCTCCTGATGAGCGAAATCCTCCTGTGAATCACTCATAGTCCAGAGTTTACATATTCTGCACTTGACTAAGACTCTGTAGTGCTTGCTCTTCCTCCTTGTAAATTTCGAAGCAAAATATGAGGAGGGTAAGGTGCAGTAGTTTGTAGCAAGGATGCTTGTAGCAAGAAAGAAATCTCTCTTATTTCCTCCATTTTGAATAACTCAGAGATATGCATGCAATTGTGTAAGTGGACTGGACAGACATTCAGTGGAATGGCTGCAAAACTCGAGTCGACTCTTTCTTTAGCTTAAGCTTCCTGGAAGCCTGTCTGCTCTGCATGGGCTGAAAGAAGGAAACTCTTTCTGCTGTGGCTGCACAGGTACGGTATGGAATGAGGATACCTGCCACAGTTGTGCAGAGTAGCCATGTCTTGGGAGACATCTGCAGCCCTCAGGAAAACTGATATTCTTCTTCTGTGATATCCCTGTCCCCCACTGCAGGTAACAGTAGCAGTTCCCCATTGAATAATGCTCTGTGATAACAGGATCAGACGTGAGATCCTGAAAGGTCTGAGTGGCTTCCATCCTCTCTTGAGCTAACACCATCTCCCAGCACTGCCTGTAGCTCTCCTCTCCTGCAGGGCATAATTTTGTACCTCTTTCTTGAGAATGTCTGCTCTAGACAAGATGCTACACTGCTTTTTTTGACAAATTATTAGCTGCAGGCAGTGGATGGATGTTTCACCTGTATTATCATGCCGGGAAAAAGACAATGGGAGTAAGAAACAGAAAGAAATGAAAGAAATAAAAAAATTATAGTCTAACATTTAGGTATAGGGCTCTACTGACTAGTGAGCTGGCAGAGCAGGTGGAAAAGTATTACCCCACAGTTTCATGCCAGTGTCCCGACAGGTGTTGGCTTTTCCAAGCAAGCCTGTCTAAGAAGTAGATTCCTTCTGACCTGGCTGATCAATTGTGGAAGTCTGGGAGTCTTGCTTAGGAGCAAAGGCTATTCTTCCTTGCTGGGCACGGGGCACAGGCAAGGGTGAAAACGTGCCTGCTGCTGTTGCAGGGCTGCTGCAGAGAGCAGCAAACAGCCCTACACAGAATGCTGCTACAAGACACTGCTTATCTGGCACTCAAGGGCCCAGAGAAGAAGTAGCTCTGCTATGCCTGCAGAGGACCTCTCCCCTCGTACGTATGCATGGTTGTTAACAGCAGCAGTGGCTGCTCACCAAAAAAATCAGGGCCAGAGCGATTATGTGCTCCAGGGAATCGTCCATAAGGGACAAAGAAGGTCTAAAATAAGCACGGTCCACCTCCAGGGTGATAAGTAAATGGTAAAAATTCCCACGAGAAAGGGCATGCACTTTAAAAACGCTGTGAGATACAGTCTGGGACTCTTGGCCACATGCTGGAGGCATAGGAAAACGCAAGTCTGACCAGGAAACAGAGAACGGCCTCAGAGTTGTACGAGTTCCTTCCCACACCTGCATGTACTTCTATTGTATTTGCAGGGAAAGACAAAACTGCACATTGATTTCTATCAGCAATACCTAAAGACACTGTCAGCGAAGGTAAGAATGAAAAAGAAGGGCAGATGGTAACAGTGTGTTTCCTCGTATGGACACTGAATACCTATAGCCATATCACGGTCCATCTTTGCCCACCCAGCCTTTTGCTGTGCTCTGAGCCTGTGTTTTTTGTTGCTTGCAGAACTCCATCGCCACGAGAGCATCCAAGAGAAGAACGTGAAAGAAGCCAAAACCAAGTGCAGAACCATTGCATCCCTGCTGACAGATGCACCCAACCCCCACTCCAAGGGGGTGCTGATGTTCAAGAAGCGCAGGCAGAGAGCTAAGAAGTATACGTTGGTAAGCTTTGGGAGTGTTGACGAAGACCGCTCCTACGAGGAGGAAGACGGTGTTCTTCCAACTAGTGAGTCTGAATTTGAAGAGGAAGGTTTCTCTGATGCCCGAAGCCTAACAAATCACTCAGACTGGGACACTTGCCTGGACATTGAAAAGTCGAAGTCTCACTCTGAAGAGAAAGAAACGAAGCAAAAAGGTTTGAGTGAAGCTTCAGGTAAAGGAGCACGATTATTTGAGCAGCAGAGGGAACGGGCTGGGAAGTACACAGTCGCTAGAGTCCCGGTGCTGAAGAGCCCCCAGTTTACCCCGGTTGCCCAGCCACAGCAGGTCACAACGAACGGAGGTATGCCTGTGCCACAGAAGGCAGAGCGAATGCCCCTCACCATCCACCTGGAAGGTGTGCAACTGCCCAGCAAGCAGGCAGCCACCCTCCCCACTCAGCTGCTAGGGCTCCCTAGCCCCACTTTTGTCTCACCTCCCCCAGTCACCCCCGACTCCTTCTCTGCAAGCTCAAAAAGCATGTTCAACAGGTCTGCACGGCCCTTTACTCCTGGGTCTTCTGGCCAACGCGCAGCAGCAACCTCTGTCATCTTCACGCCATCCGCACCCAAAAAACCTAGTGAAAGTCTGAGTGGGCAAAGCACGGTGGTTCCCCCTTTCTCACCTTCAGCTCCAGGAACACCTACCAATGCACAGGTGCCAACGCACCGCGGTCCAATCAGCTCCACCACATCTCTGTATATTCCTGCACGAGGAAGGCCAACACCACCACTGCAGTCAGAGCCAAGTGTAGGAGGTGCTCCAGAGACTAAGCTTTCTGCCAACACTGCCCGGACATCCACCACCTCTATATTTCTGTCAACTCCCTCAAAGCCAGAAGGGGAGGCCTTCGCAGCATCCCAGCCAGGAGTCCCTGGAACAGCCTCTTCGGCTTTGTATATTAGTCCAGCACCATCACAGCACATGATGATAAGTAGTTCCCCCATGCCAAAGCAGCGTTTTCCTCCTGTCTCACCAGCTATGCCACGAAATCCTGCTGAGCCCTTAACGTCCAGGGAGCAGAGGATTGCCACGCCAGCTCCCCGCACAGGTATCTTGCAGGAAGCTCGCCGGCGAGGCAACAAGAAACCCATGTTCAGTAAGATTGAGGAGAAGCAGAAAAATTCACCAAACCCTGAGCTCCTGTCTCTGGTGCAGAACCTGGATGAGAAGCCGAAAGGTGACCATCCTGGCGCAGGCTTCGAGTCTGGGCCTGAGGAGGACTTCCTCAGTCTGGGTGCTGAGGCCTGCAACTTCATGCAGTCCTCTGGCCGCAAATTCAAGACTCCGCCTCCAGTGGCTCCTAAGCCTCAGCAGCAAGACGTTGGACTGGTAAATGGGGCCCAGGACATGCCTCAGCTTAAAGGCAAGGGGGCAGAGCTCTTTGCTAAATGCCAGAGCCGCATGGACAAATTTGTGGTGGAGACAACAGCGAAGCCAGAATCCAAGCCTAGACCTCCCTCTCCTTCCCCTTCTCTCCCGTCATCCTGGAAATATTCACCCAACATCCGGGCTCCCCCTCCAATAGCTTACAACCCAATGCTGTCCCCTTTCTATCCCCTAGCAGCTAGTAAATCTCAGGCTAGCAAAGCAGAGAGCAAAGTGAAAAAGGCACCTGGCCAGAAATCAGGGATCAAGGTCATTGATTTAATGCGCCACCAGCCCTATCAATTAAAGTCAGCTATGTTCTGTTTTGAGGAAACCCCGGGCTCCAACATTCAAGAATCTCCTGGACAGCCAGCCCTGCAGACTAGGTCAGCCTTCACAGCAGAAAAGCAGATCGCCGTGAAAACACCCAAGGCCCAGGAGATTCGTCGCTTCTCCACTCCAGCTCCCATGCCAGCCTCAAGCAGCCTGGCACCCACTGTTCTTGCTCCTCGCTCGGCCACCGCATTGGATGAGCCAGTGTGGAGAAAAGAAATGGCCTCTTCTGCCCCCGCTACACCAGCGGCCTTCCAGGTGGAGCTTAGCCAGTCCCTTAAGCCATACCAGAGCTTCCCAGAGCCTGGTCAGGCAGGGCAGGGGCCTTATCCAAAGCCAGCCTCGGCCTCGCGGTTTCAGTCAGCCAGGCCCAAATTCTCAGCAGCGAGAACAGGGATGCAGGCCAATGTGTGGAGGCCGAGCTTTGGCCACCACTGAGGCAGGCACCCCTCCCATCCCATCTGAGGCCCCGCAAAGATAGTGCTCCTTTCGTCTTCCCTGTCAGCTCAGTAGATTGAGGTGAGTGACAAAAAAATGAAGAAAAGAGAAAAAAATTACTCCCCGTCTGCATCATCCTCTCCCCCAGCCTCCGCTTGGTCTCAGATGGGCAGCCTCATAGTAAGGCCTACTAGCTGTGGCTACAGCAGGAGGGAGAATGTGGATAGAGGGCCTAAGTATGGTACAGAGAGACTGGAACTTGCATGCAGCAGAAAAAGCCACTTCTGGAGATGATTAATGGCAAGTGTTCTGTTACAAAAGGATGTGAGACATGTCCTCATGAAGTGCTTTTCTTTTCCCAAGGGCTTTGGAGTCATCCCTGAATGGAGGGAGACTCGGGGGGGCAAGAGGTTTCCCGAAAGAAAAGGACAGAGGTGTGATTACAGTACAGACGCCCTAACCTCCCCGTTAGACTGTTTTTTCTATGAGCCTGTCAATCTGTACACATGCACACACATGCAGACAGCAACACTCAGCAGGGAGTGAAAGTAGAAGTGGGGCTTTGATTTGGACGATTCTCCCAGAGTCCCTTCTGGAGGGGCATGGGAAAGGAGGTTAGAGAGCAGGGGTGTTTGCACATCCCCACGTGGGCACTGTGCCCTGCACAGGAGGGTTGCCAAGTGTGCGCGTTTCTCCAGACACCAGGGCAGGTGCTAAACCTTACTATTAAGTCTGGCAGCAGTTTGCGAAAGAGGGCCGTTGAATGCACTTGGTTGGGCTATCACAAGCTGGAGGAACTGCAGAAAGAAGTACCAATTTTTGAGGATACATAAAGTCAAAGTTAAGATCAGGCAGTGGCTGGTGTGTGCAAGGAAGGCCCTGCAGCATTCGCCGCACTGGAACAGGATAGAGGCGTCGTAAGTACAAAGGAGGATTTCATGCGAGAAGTTAGAGTTAACTTTAAAAGGCGGCAGGATTGAATATGCATTTACACGTCACCTTTTTTTAGTTCTGGACAGAAGTATGGCTACATTGGCAAAGGTTTATATAGAGGTTGCTGAAAACTGTGATGAGATGGAAAATGGAAACCCTTTACAGAGAGGCTCTCAGTATAGAAGTGGAGGACAGGGAAAGAGAAGTCACAAGTAAAATTTCATATTAAATGATTTAAGTATCCTTGGGGTCTTTTTGTTAAGAACTGAAGTGCCCTGAGAGTCCCAGAGGATCTGCAATAACACACAAAGCTCAGTTTGCTAGCCATGCAGCGGAAACGGGACTGGTTATTCTTTGAATGTCCCAGGCTAGCCTCAGCTTTAATCCCTACCCTAGAAGCATACAAGAAGAAAGCATTCTCTTTCCCAAGGAAGAATTCAGGATGCTAGTGAGGACTGTGTATGTCTTCTATGTTCTTCTTTGCACAGACCCCCCCGCCATATGCTTTCCGCCTGCAAGCCCTTTTGCAGCAACAACTTTTGCAGTTTGATTCCCAAAAGTACACCAAGAAAGCATTGCTTCTGAATGACTGGCTCCCAACATAGAAAATGCCCCAGCTACAAGGAAGTGGCTCGCCTCCTCTTCCTGGCCAGAGGTTGCTCAGCCTTTTCCCAGACGCTCAGGAATGAGTACTGGCGGTATGATGAGGGTCTCATAGCCCTGTTTGAGATATGTCTCAATCTTAAAAGATTTGCTCCTCTCCTTCTAGCAGAAGGCGGTCTCTGAAAGGAATGAGCAAGACGTGTACATTCTGGGAAGAAAAAAGTGCAAATGGGACTGATGCGACGTCGGTAAGCAGTGCAGGTAGAGTGATTTCACTAAGTGCAAGACCACCTTCCTTCGCGCAGCTGGAGTTTATGATATTTAGCCCTTATCACAAAAGCTGGAGTCTGTACTTTTTCTTGGAGTTTCTAAAGTACACCTGTGAGCACCTGCACATAAGGTATGTGTGCTCTCCCACGCAGAAAAAGAAAGCTGGAGAATACAGCTAGCAGCTGGAGTCCTGGACAACCGTGGGAGGGGGACAAAGAGGGAAAAGGAAATGTCATACAAGCCAGTCTTTGAATCATTCACAATCTGGCTTAGATTTTTCTGCAGGCCTGCGGTGGCAGTGCACGTTCCTGGGACCCTGAACATAGTATGAGCATGTGGAGTAGGGAGGAGGAGAGCACTTAACACCTCAGTTGGCCACGGGACAGAATGGAGAGAAAAATCTTTGGGAAAGCCTTGAGTTAACGAGAAAAGGGGTGGCTGAGCTAGAAGAGATGCTGCACCTGGTCGTATGATAGAGGAGCAGGCAAGTTGAACTGATGGTGAGAGTAACTGAGATGATTTTATGTATTCTTAGAAGTTAATTCAGATCGTAGAATCCAATTGGCTCTGGTGAAGGAGAGCAGAAATGCCACAAAAAAAACCCCTAGTAAGTACAATTGCTTTCTCACTCCTCCTCTGCTGCATTACATCGCCAGTGTTTATGAAAAAATTTCTGTGTTGTAGCAAATAGAAGCTCTGTGATTCTTCCCAGCAGTAGAATAATTATGCTCTTTTTCCAAGAAAGGTGTGGGAAGGACCTCGAAGTGCTCCAAATGCTTGGTCTCTAGACTCCTTGTGCAGTGCCATCTCTCTCCCTGGCTAGTGGGAAAACCAGTTAGCCTTAGACAGGCAATCTAGCCTAGATTGAAAGCTTTACTGAACTCAGGTGTAAAGCGGGTTGTGTGGACCAGAGAAAGGGTGCTCAAGATAATTCTGCAGTAAAAAAATACCTCACAAAGTCTGAGTCTTGTTCCACTGTCCCTTTCCCTCAGGCACCTAAAGATAAGTGCTCTCAGGGCCTGAGTCTTTCTGGAAATTCATTTCACCACAGGAAAAAAGAGATCTGGCCTTAGCATGTAAGGGAGATTGCATGTGGTTAGTACTTCAGTGGTCCCACTCCAGATTCTGGGAGACATTGATGCAGGAGAAGGAGTAATGGCGAAACACTGCTGACCGTTAGATGTCAGGACCCAAGTCAGTGGAGTAACTGCATATGGCCCATCATTTCTAATAAAGTAGTGGGTAGGAGATGAAAAAGTTATGTCTGATTGGAGAATGAATGTTAAACATCAGACAAAGGAAAAGATCCAGGAGGCCGGGGATCCTGCATTTCACTTCTAACACCCTTAATTCAAAGAAGCAAAGCCAAAGTAGTTTTATGGATCTCAGCCCCTCCCTATCTTTTCTGAATCCTATGCTGACACAGGACTTCATCTGCAGAAGAAGACGGTGATGCATATGAATCCTACATTGTTTATGGCGTATCCAAATTACGGTCTTGTGGCTGCAAGTAGCATGACATTAGAAATAATGCTCAGAAGTATCTGCTAGGCTACAAGGAAGAAACCTACACTACTGCTGGCTTCAAGCAGCTCTGCTAGTGTCTGCTCATGAAAATATTGTGGCCGGCCTGCTAGAAAATTCACACGTGAAGTTACGAGGAATATCGTATAAGCTTCTCTTCAGCCTCTCCACATTTCTAATTGCTCACCTGTTGAACAAGCACAAATATAAACAGTTTTTTGAAAAGTTTTAGGTCCCACCGGCTAAGTTCTAAGAGGCATTGGTAGGCCAAACTCCAGTGTCCCCTTGTTAAGCATTTGAAGATATCTGCATGGTTTCTGATTTAAAACTGCCTACAATCACGCCTCTTTGCGGTTTATCTTTGCTTCAGAAGTATCAGTCCATTCACTCGGCATATAAAAGAACATTTGCCAGAAATAACTTCAGGACCTTGCAGAAGCTAAAAGGAGGATCTTGGAAGAGACTGGTGTGATGAGCAGTCATAAAAGTTAGACATAAGCACAGTCAAATCAAAGATCCTCCCTTGCAAAGAAAACGCTACCTTTCTGGTAAAATATCCATCAACCCCTACCGGACCCTCTTCCGAAAAGAAACTCCTCAGTGCTCTGAAACTGGGAGACCAGAACAAGTCCTCTGTCTGGTGGCAGATGTGACCCCAGAAGAAGATGAGAGACACACCTTTGTTTAAGGAAATACATTTTCTCCTTCTCTGTTCCCGCGAATTTACACTCACGTTCTACCTGTTTGTGCAGAAGAATAAACTTGTGACATGCACTTTATATGTGGCATTTTGTCAACTTCTTTGCTTGGTACCCAGGATAAACGGCTGTGTATATACCACAAGCATACAGCACTACCAACAAAATATTTCAGGCCAAGAGAATATAAGGAGTCTAAAAAGACGAGATGTCTTGGCAATAAAAACACCTAAGTGGGACTTAAAAACCCTATGCAAGTAAAAACTTAAGTGAGACAAAAACTTTGGTACCACAGGACAAAAAAAACTCATTTAATGCTAGGGTGCAGATATTTGTGCGCCAATCTGAGCTGGGTTGACCCTGGTTGGATGCCAGGTGCCCACCAAAGTCGCTCTATCCCTCCCCCTCCCCAGCTGGACGGGGCGGGGGGGCAGAGAAAATATAACAAAAGGCTCGTGGGTCAAGATCAGGACAGTTTAATAAAGTGATAGCAAAGGTCGCGCGTGAAAGCAAAGAAAACCAAATGACGCTCTTCTCTACTTCCCATCAGCAGGCGATGTCTGGCCACTTCCTGGGAAGCAGGGCTTCAGTACGCGTAGTGGTTGCTCCGGAAGACAAAAAAATGCCCCCCCTCCTTCCGTCTCCCTTTACTTAGCTTTTATATCTGAGCTGACGTCATATGGTATGGAATATCTGTTTGGTTAGTTTAGGTCAGCTGTCCTGGTTATGTCCCCTCCCAAGATCTTGCCCTGCCCCAGCCTGCCATTGGGGGGGGGCAAAAATGTTGGAGAGACAGCCTTGATGCTGTGCCAGCACTGCTCAGCAGTAGCCAAAACACTGGTGTGCTATCAACACCGTTCTAGCTACTGATGCAGAGCACAGCGCTATGAGGGCCGCTATGGGGAGTATTAACTCCATCTCAGCCAGACCCAATACAATCTCCACCCCTTATTCCATACCATTTGCGTCCTGCTCAGGTCCCACATAATTTAATACAGAGATCGTCTAACCATACCATTGTATTTCATTCTCGTTACCGAAATCCCTTCTTACCAACACTTGCAACTGAAACTACATGCTTAAACCACTTTTATACCCAACGTACAGATTTATACATTCTTATTAATTACTGTCCCCTGTCCTTTAAGAGACGATAGGTATTCCATGGGCTTCTTCCACTCCTCCAGATGTTCACACACAGGTTATGACTTGGGCCCCATCCATCAAGGTGAGTGGTCAGGACAGGAGAAGCAGTATGTTCGATCGTTGGGCACCGACACCGGCTTGGTTTGGGTCACCGATGCATTTGTCTGGTTCCTTGCGAAGTTCACTCCTCTGCAGTTCAGGTCATTCCTGCTACATTACTTCCTACAACATACAACTCACATCACAGATTATTTTTCCCCCAAGGTTAAGCGTCCTTGAGGCACACACCGGGTCTCCCCATCCTTCCGCATTACCCACCAAGTACACCCAGGTCCCTGAGCAAAGACAATCCCACGAATGGGTTTGCCTTTTCCCATGGGAGGCGAAATCCACACTGCCTTCCCCAGCCACTTCCCCATGTGCGCTACGGGGACCTTATCTCCTCCCACAGTATGCAGGGGTTTTGTTTGGGCAGGACCAGGACGGTTAGCAGGTCCTCTGGTGTTAACTAGCCAAGCGGCTTCTGCTAAATTTGTATCCCAATGCTTCCGTGTCCCATTGCCTGGCGCTCTCAACATAGTCTTCAACAGTCCATTATATCTCTCAGGTTTTCCAGATGCTTGCGGGTGATAGGGTATGCGGTACGCCCGCTCAGTGCCGTGTTTCTTTGCCCAGGAGCTTCTGAGGTTATTTCGGAAATGAGTCCCATTGTCTGATTCAATTCTTTCTGGGGTACCGTGTCGCCATAAAATTTGCCTTTCGAGGCCTAAGATGGTGTTTCGGGCAGTGGCATGGTTTACAGGATATGTTTCTAGCCAACCAGTAGTTGCTTCCACCATGGTGAGTATGTAGCGCTTGCCTTGGCGTGTTCGTGGCAGTGGTCCAATGCAGTCAATTTGCCAGGCCTCGCCATATCGAAAGCCCAGCCACCGCCCTCTGTTCCAGGGAGACTTTACTCTGGTGGCTCGTTTGCTTGCAGCACCTGTTTCACATTCATGAGTGACCTGTGTGATGGCCTCCATGGTCAGGTCCACCCCTCGATCACGAGCCCACCTATATGGGCCCATCGAGCTACAAATAGCTCACCCTTACGCTCCCAGTCCAGGTCCGCCTGAGCTACTTCTATGTTGGCAGCCTTGTCTACCTGTTCATTACTTCGATGCTCTTCAGTGGCACGGCTTTTGGGCACGTGAGCATCTACATGACGTACCTTTAGAGTCATGTGTTCTACACGGGCAGCAATGTCCTGCCACAACGCTGCTGCCCAGATGGGTTTACCCCTGCGTTGCCAATTGGTCTTCTTCCACTGCTGTAGCCACTCCCATAGGGCATTAGCCACCATCCAGGAGTCGGTATAGAGGTAGAGTACCGGCCACTTTTCTCGTTCAGCAATGTCTAGGGCTAGTTGGATGGCTTTTGCTTCTGCAAACTGACTTGACTCGCCTTCTCCTTCAGTGGCCTCAACGCCTTGTCGTGTGGGACTCCACACAGCAGCTTTCCACTTCCGATGGTTCCCGACCACACGATAGGATCCATCAGTAAACAAAGCATAACACCTTTCGTCTTCTAATAACTCATTATATGGTGGTGCCTCTTGGGCACGAGCCACCGCCTCAGGTGATGCTCCAAAATCTCTGCCTTCTGGCCAGTCCATGATCTCTTCCAGAATTCCTGGGCGGTTAGATTTCCCCAGTCGAGCTCGTTGCGTGATCAATGCTAGCCACTTACTCCACGTAGCGCTGGTTGCATGATGTGTAGAGGGGAATGTTCCCTTTGAACATCCAGTGTAGCACGGGCAATCGTGGTGCCAAGAGGAGATATGCTTCTGCACCAACAACTTCTGAAGCGGCTCGAACCCCCTCATATGCTGCTAGTATCTCTTTTTCAGTCGGGGTGTAGTGGGCTGCTCATCCTCGGTACCCCCGGCTCCAAAACCCTAATGGTCGGCCTTGGGTTTCTCCTGGTGTCTTCCGCCACAGGCTCCAGGTGAGACCATGCTCCCCAGCTGCAGTGTAGAGTACATTTTTGTACCTCTGGTCCTGTCCGGACGGTCCCAAGACCTACCGCACGAGCTATTTCATGTCTGATATGCTCAAAGGCTTGTTGCTGTTCAGGGCCCCATTCGAAATAGTTCTTCTTCCGCGTTACTCGATAGAGAGGGCTCACAAGCTGACTATAACCTGGAATATGCATTCTCCAGAACCCCACAAGGCCTAGGAAAGCTTGTGTTTCTTTCTGGTTAGCTGGTGGAGACATAGTTGCTATCTTGTTAACCACATCCATAGGGACATGCCGGCGTCCATCCTGCCGTTTCATTCTTCCCAAGAACTGAATCTCCTGTGCGGGTCCCTTGACCTTGCTTTTCTTTATGGCGAAACCAGCTTTCAGAAGAATCTGAATTATTCTTTTTCCCTTCTCAAACACTTCTTCTGCCTCATTGCCCCACACGATGATGTCATCTATGTAGTGTAAATGTTCAGGGGCATCGCCTTGTTCCAGTGCCGTTTGGATTAGTCCGTGACAAATGGTAGGGCTGTGCTTCCACCCCTGGGGCAGTCGATTCCAGGTGTATTGGACACCTCTCCATGTGAAAGCAAACTGTGGCCTGCACTCTGCTGCCCAAGGAATGGAGAAAAAGGCACTGGCAATATCAATTGTAGCATACCGCGTGGCTGCCTTTGATGCCAGTTCATAGTGGAGCCCTAACGTGTCTGGTACAGCAGCACTCGGTGGCGGCGTCACTTCATTCAGGCCGCGATAATCTACTGTTAACCTCCATCCTCCATCAGACTTTTGCGCTGGCCATATAGGACTATTAAAAGGTGAACGAGTCTTGCTGATGACTCCTTGGCTCTCTAGGTGATGAATCAGCTCATGGATGGGAGCCAGGGAGTCTCGGTTTGTCCGATATTGCCGACGGTGCACCGTCCTGGTAGCGATTGGCAGCTGCTGTTCTTCAGCTTGCAGCAGCCCCACAATGAAGGGATCTTCCGAGAGGCCAGGCAGGGTAGATAGCTGTTTGATCTTCTCTGCGTTTACGGTGGCTACACCAAAAGCCCATCGGTACCCCTTTGGGTCCTTGAAGTACCCCCTCTTGAAGTAGTCTATGCCAAGGATACAAGGGGCCTCTGGGCCGGTCACAATGGGGTGCTTTTCCCACTTGTCCCCTGTCAAGCTCGCTTCAGCCTCCAACGTGGTCAATTCTTGGCGTCCCCCCGTCACTCCAGAGATCCAGATGGGTTCTGTGCCCCTGTATCCTGATGGCACCAGCGTACACTGTGCACCAGTGTCTACCAAAGCCTTATACTTCTGTGGGTCTGATGTGCCAGGCCATCGAATCCACACAGTCCAGTATAGCCGGTCATCCCTTTCCTCCTCCGGGCCGAAGGCAGGGACCCTCTATTGCTGTTCCTCATCAGAGTATTCACTGTCCGATCCTTGCGGCGCCAGACCAGAAGTCCCCTCACCAGAATCAAGGGAGGTGGTTTCAGTTCTTCTATGCCTGCAGGATCGCTGAGTGCTTTCTTGGGCCTCTACAGCAACTACGCTGACAGCCTTCTTCTTGGGTGACCCCCTTCTTAACAGCTGTCTTCCCTCTCAGTTCACGTACGCGGGCTTCCAGCTTAAAGGTGGGTTCGCCATCCCACTTCCTCATGTCCTCCCCTCGGTCACGCAGGAAGAACCGGAGTGTACCACGTGGCATACGCCTTGGGCTCCCTTTCCCTCTGACCGGGGCAGGAGAGGCATGATTTCTTGGAGCATCCCTAACAGCCAAGGCACTGTCCTGTAGGGATGAGGAGACACAGAGATTTTTTCCTCAAAGTTTTGGAGCCAAGACGACACTTTCTCCACAGTTGGTGTTTCCACATCTGGACAATACATTGCCGCCAAGCTGTTAGAATATGACGCTGGGGCACCTTGAATCACCTTTCTCCACATGGCCCGTGTGCACAGGACAGCCTCTGGATCTTTGGAGACTTCCTCATCATCTGGAGCGCTGTAGATGACTTCCACCACCGCTAACTCTCTCAGGTACTGGATGCCTTCATCTGCGGCAGTCCGCTTTTCTGAGGAATTGACAAGATCTTCCCTGAATGGATATCTTGCCCTCACACTTGAGAGGAGCCGGCTCCAGAGACTGCAAATCGCTGCCTCTTTTCCAATTCCTCTTTCAATTCCCCGGTTTCTAGCGAGGGATCCCAGCTGTTGGGCTTCCTTGCCTTCCAGTTGCTGACTGTCAGCCCCATTATCCCAGCATCGGCGCAGCCGGGCAGCAATCCGCTCACCTGGCTGGCGGCTGTAATCTTTCCGCAAGTCCCAGAGTTCTGAGGACGTCAGGGACCGGGTAGTTTCCGCTTCCTGTTTAAGTAAGTTCCCTCACTCCTTCCTCCAATTTCTTTATCGAAGGACCAGCTTCTAGATCAAGCCTTTCCTCTTCTTCTTCTTCCCTCACTAATCGATGGTATGGACCTGTTGATCTCCTTGTCCACTGTTTCCTTTTCACTTTTGGGGCAATTACTGTAGTTGTTGTTTGGGTCCCTATCTCGAGCATGGTGTCCTCAGATGCAGCCTGGGTCCCTGCCTCAACCGTGGTCCTCTGAGAGTGTTGACCTATGGCTCGGTAGGCATAGGCCAGGCCCCAGTACAGTGCGAGAAGCTGCTGGTTTTCATTGGAATAGGCAAGGCTAGACCCTTCTATCAGGTGGCGCGTCAGTTTGCCAGGGTTACTTGCCTGTTCGGGTGTAAAGTCCCAGATTATGGGAGGTGATAACCGTCCTAGGAATCTGCCCAAATCCTTCCATATACCCTGCCACCCAGGGACCGGTCGCTTGAGGGCACATTTCAGTATTGCCTCACCTGAAACTTGTCTTCTCTTATACCGGGACGAGACCAGATTCCACAATACCCATAATATGCCACCAGTAATAATGATCAGTATTAAACAGCTCACATAAGGGTGAACAAGGACCTCGGGAGCCTGCATGATAAAAACCATTCACATCAATGCCCGGTAGGGAGAGGGAGATGTGTTCCCTCATCTCCCCCACAAGATAGCTCCCGCAACACAGCAAAGCCATCAGCGCCAGGACAAAGCACATAGACATTATTTGTATTAGCATGTTCCCGCGTTCCTTCACTCTGCCCACAAGATAGCTCCCGCAGCACCGCAAAGCCATCAGTGCCAGGGCAAAGCACACAGCCATTATTTGCATTACCATGTTCCCAAACTCAGCAAGATAGAGATAAGCAAGCAGCCAACAAGCTCCGTGACCTTGCACGGGAGCTTGCCACTTAATAACTAGCTCTAGAACGCTTAATGCAAAACTGCCGTTGTCGTGCCCCACGTTGGGCGCCAAAAAGGACTGTGGTGGGTTGACCCTGGTTGGATGCCAGGTGCCCACCAAAGTCGCTCTATCCCTCTCCCTCCCCAGCTGGACGGGGCGGGGGGGGCAGAGAAAATATAACAAAAGGCTCGTGGGTCAAGATCAGGACAGTTTAATAAAGTGATAGCAAAGGTCGCGCGTGAAAGCAAAGAAAACCAAATGACGCTCTTCTCTACTTCCCATCAGCAGGCGATGTCTGGCCACTTCCTGGGAAGCAGGGCTTCAGTACGCGTAGTGGTTGCTCCGGAAGACAAAAAAATGCCCCCCCTCCTTCCGTCTCCCTTTACTTAGCTTTTATATCTGAGCTGACGTCATATGGTATGGAATATCTGTTTGGTTAGTTTAGGTCAGCTGTCCTGGTTATGTCCCCTCCCAAGATCTTGCCCTGCCCCAGCCTGCCATTGAGGGGGGGCAAAAATGTTGGAGAGACAGCCTTGATGCTGTGCCAGCACTGCTCAGCAGTAGCCAAAACACTGGTGTGCTATCAACACCGTTCTAGCTACTGATGCAGAGCACAGCGCTATGAGGGCCGCTATGGGGAGTATTAACTCCATCTCAGCCAGACCCAATACAATCTCCACCCCTTATTCCATACCATTTGCGTCCTGCTCAGGTCCCACATAATTTAATACAGAGATCGTCTAACCATACCATTGTATTTCATTCTCGTTACCGAAATCCCTTCTTACCAACACTTGCAACTGAAACTACATGCTTAAACCACTTTTATACCCAACGTACAGATTTATACATTCTTATTAATTACTGTCCCCTGTCCTTTAAGAGACGATAGGTATTCCATGGGCTTCTTCCACTCCTCCAGATGTTCACACACAGGTTATGACTTGGGCCCCATCCATCAAGGTGAGTGGTCAGGACAGGAGAAGCAGTATGTTCGATCGTTGGGCACCGACACCGGCTTGGTTTGGGTCACCGATGCATTTGTCTGGTTCCTTGCGAAGTTCACTCCTCTGCAGTTCAGGTCATTCCTGCTACATTACTTCCTACAACATACAACTCACATCACAGATTATTTTTTCCCCCAAGGTTAAGCGTCCTTGAGGCACACACCGGGTCTCCCCATCCTTCCGCATTACCCACCAAGTACACCCAGGTCCCTGAGCAAAGACAATCCCACGAATGGGTTTGCCTTTTCCCATGGGAGGCGAAATCCACACTGCCTTCCCCAGCCACTTCCCCATGTGCGCTACGGGGACCTTATCTCCTCCCACAGTATGCAGGGGTTTTGTTTGGGTAGGACCAGGACGGTTAGCAGGTCCTCTGGTGTTAACTAGCCAAGCGGCTTCTGCTAAATTTGTATCCCAATGCTTCCGTGTCCCATTGCCTGGCGCTCTCAACATAGTCTTCAACAGTCCATTATATCTCTCAGGTTTTCCAGATGCTTGCGGGTGATAGGGTATGCGGTACGCCCGCTCAGTGCCGTGTTTCTTTGCCCAGGAGCTTATGAGGTTATTTCGGAAATGAGTCCCATTGTCTGATTCAATTCTTTCTGGGGTACCGTGTCGCCATAAAATTTGCCTTTCGAGGCCTAAGATGGTGTTTCGGGCAGTGGCATGGTTTACAGGATATGTTTCTAGCCAACCAGTAGTTGCTTCCACCATGGTGAGTATGTAGCGCTTGCCTTGGCGTGTTCGTGGCAGTGGTCCAATGCAGTCAATTTGCCAGGCCTCGCCATATCGAAAGCCCAGCCACCGCCCTCTGTTCCAGGGAGACTTTACTCTGGTGGCTCGTTTGCTTGCAGCACCTGTTTCACATTCATGAGTGACCTGTGTGATGGCCTCCATGGTCAGGTCCACCCCTCGATCACGAGCCCACCTATATGGGCCCATCGAGCTACAAATAGCTCACCCTTACGCTCCCAGTCCAGGTCCGCCTGAGCTACTTCTATGTTGGCAGCCTTGTCTACCTGTTCATTACTTCGATGCTCTTCAGTGGCACGGCTTTTGGGCACGTGAGCATCTACATGACGTACCTTTAGAGTCATGTGTTCTACACGGGCAGCAATGTCCTGCCACAACGCTGCTGCCCAGATGGGTTTACCCCTGCGTTGCCAATTGGTCTTCTTCCACTGCTGTAGCCACTCCCATAGGGCATTAGCCACCATCCAGGAGTCGGTATAGAGGTAGAGTACCGGCCACTTTTCTCGTTCAGCAATGTCTAGGGCTAGTTGGATGGCTTTTGCTTCTGCAAACTGACTTGACTCGCCTTCTCCTTCAGTGGCCTCAACGCCTTGTCGTGTGGGACTCCACACAGCAGCTTTCCACTTCCGATGGTTCCCGACCACACGATAGGATCCATCAGTAAACAAAGCATAACACCTTTCGTCTTCTAATAACTCATTATATGGTGGTGCCTCTTGGGCACGAGCCACCGCCTCAGGTGATGCTCCAAAATCTCTGCCTTCTGGCCAGTCCATGATCTCTTCCAGAATTCCTGGGCGGTTAGATTTCCCCAGTCGAGCTCGTTGCGTGATCAATGCTAGCCACTTACTCCACGTAGCGCTGGTTGCATGATGTGTAGAGGGGAATGTTCCCTTTGAACATCCAGTGTAGCACGGGCAATCGTGGTGCCAAGAGGAGATATGCTTCTGCACCAACAACTTCTGAAGCGGCTCGAACCCCCTCATATGCTGCTAGTATCTCTTTTTCAGTCGGGGTGTAGTGGGCTGCTCATCCTCGGTACCCCCGGCTCCAAAACCCTAATGGTCGGCCTTGGGTTTCTCCTGGTGTCTTCCGCCACAGGCTCCAGGTGAGACCATGCTCCCCAGCTGCAGTGTAGAGTACATTTTTGTACCTCTGGTCCTGTCCGGACGGTCCCAAGACCTACCGCACGAGCTATTTCATGTCTGATATGCTCAAAGGCTTGTTGCTGTTCAGGGCCCCATTCGAAATAGTTCTTCTTCCGCGTTACTCGATAGAGAGGGCTCACAAGCTGACTATAACCTGGAATATGCATTCTCCAGAACCCCACAAGGCCTAGGAAAGCTTGTGTTTCTTTCTGGTTAGCTGGTGGAGACATAGTTGCTATCTTGTTAACCACATCCATAGGGACATGCCGGCGTCCATCCTGCCGTTTCATTCTTCCCAAGAACTGAATCTCCTGTGCGGGTCCCTTGACCTTGCTTTTCTTTATGGCGAAACCAGCTTTCAGAAGAATCTGAATTATTCTTTTTCCCTTCTCAAACACTTCTTCTGCCTCATTGCCCCACACGATGATGTCATCTATGTAGTGTAAATGTTCAGGGGCATCGCCTTGTTCCAGTGCCGTTTGGATTAGTCCGTGACAAATGGTAGGGCTGTGCTTCCACCCCTGGGGCAGTCGATTCCAGGTGTATTGGACACCTCTCCATGTGAAAGCAAACTGTGGCCTGCACTCTGCTGCCCAAGGAATGGAGAAAAAGGCACTGGCAATATCAATTGTAGCATACCGCGTGGCTGCCTTTGATGCCAGTTCATAGTGGAGCCCTAACGTGTCTGGTACAGCAGCACTCGGTGGCGGCGTCACTTCATTCAGGCCGCGATAATCTACTGTTAACCTCCATCCTCCATCAGACTTTTGCGCTGGCCATATAGGACTATTAAAAGGTGAACGAGTCTTGCTGATGACTCCTTGGCTCTCTAGGTGATGAATCAGCTCATGGATGGGAGCCAGGGAGTCTCGGTTTGTCCGATATTGCCGACGGTGCACCGTCCTGGTAGCGATTGGCAGCTGCTGTTCTTCAGCTTGCAGCAGCCCCACAATGAAGGGATCTTCCGAGAGGCCAGGCAGGGTAGATAGCTGTTTGATCTTCTCTGCGTTTACGGTGGCTACACCAAAAGCCCATCGGTACCCCTTTGGGTCCTTGAAGTACCCCCTCTTGAAGTAGTCTATGCCAAGGATACAAGGGGCCTCTGGGCCGGTCACAATGGGGTGCTTTTCCCACTTGTCCCCTGTCAAGCTCGCTTCAGCCTCCAACGTGGTCAATTCTTGGCGTCCCCCCGTCACTCCAGAGATCCAGATGGGTTCTGTGCCCCTGTATCCTGATGGCACCAGCGTACACTGTGCACCAGTGTCTACCAAAGCCTTATACTTCTGTGGGTCTGATGTGCCAGGCCATCGAATCCACACAGTCCAGTATAGCCGGTCATCCCTTTCCTCCTCCGGGCCGAAGGCAGGGACCCTCTATTGCTGTTCCTCATCAGAGTATTCACTGTCCGATCCTTGCGGCGCCAGACCAGAAGTCCCCTCACCAGAATCAAGGGAGGTGGTTTCAGTTCTTCTATGCCTGCAGGATCGCTGAGTGCTTTCTTGGGCCTCTACAGCAACTACGCTGACAGCCTTCTTCTTGGGTGACCCCCTTCTTAACAGCTGTCTTCCCTCTCAGTTCACGTACGCGGGCTTCCAGCTTAAAGGTGGGTTCGCCATCCCACTTCCTCATGTCCTCCCCTCGGTCACGCAGGAAGAACCGGAGTGTACCACGTGGCATACGCCTTGGGCTCCCTTTCCCTCTGACCGGGGCAGGAGAGGCATGATTTCTTGGAGCATCCCTAACAGCCAAGGCACTGTCCTGTAGGGATGAGGAGACACAGAGATTTTTTCCTCAAAGTTTTGGAGCCAAGACGACACTTTCTCCACAGTTGGTGTTTCCACATCTGGACAATACATTGCCGCCAAGCTGTTAGAATATGACGCTGGGGCACCTTGAATCACCTTTCTCCACATGGCCCGTGTGCACAGGACAGCCTCTGGATCTTTGGAGACTTCCTCATCATCTGGAGCGCTGTAGATGACTTCCACCACCGCTAACTCTCTCAGGTACTGGATGCCTTCATCTGCGGCAGTCCGCTTTTCTGAGGAATTGACAAGATCTTCCCTGAATGGATATCTTGCCCTCACACTTGAGAGGAGCCGGCTCCAGAGACTGCAAATCGCTGCCTCTTTTCCAATTCCTCTTTCAATTCCCCGGTTTCTAGCGAGGGATCCCAGCTGTTGGGCTTCCTTGCCTTCCAGTTGCTGACTGTCAGCCCCATTATCCCAGCATCGGCGCAGCCGGGCAGCAATCCGCTCACCTGGCTGGCGGCTGTAATCTTTCCGCAAGTCCCAGAGTTCTGAGGACGTCAGGGACCGGGTAGTTTCCGCTTCCTGTTTAAGTAAGTTCCCTCACTCCTTCCTCCAATTTCTTTATCGAAGGACCAGCTTCTAGATCAAGCCTTTCCTCTTCTTCTTCTTCCCTCACTAATCGATGGTATGGACCTGTTGATCTCCTTGTCCACTGTTTCCTTTTCACTTTTGGGGCAATTACTGTAGTTGTTGTTTGGGTCCCTATCTCGAGCATGGTGTCCTCAGATGCAGCCTGGGTCCCTGCCTCAACCGTGGTCCTCTGAGAGTGTTGACCTATGGCTCGGTAGGCATAGGCCAGGCCCCAGTACAGTGCGAGAAGCTGCTGGTTTTCATTGGAATAGGCAAGGCTAGACCCTTCTATCAGGTGGCGCGTCAGTTTGCCAGGGTTACTTGCCTGTTCGGGTGTAAAGTCCCAGATTATGGGAGGTGATAACCGTCCTAGGAATCTGCCCAAATCCTTCCATATACCCTGCCACCCAGGGACCGGTCGCTTGAGGGCACATTTCAGTATTGCCTCACCTGAAACTTGTCTTCTCTTATACCGGGACGAGACCAGATTCCACAATACCCATAATATGCCACCAGTAATAATGATCAGTATTAAACAGCTCACATAAGGGTGAACAAGGACCTCGGGAGCCTGCATGATAAAAACCATTCACATCAATGCCCGGTAGGGAGAGGGAGATGTGTTCCCTCATCTCCCCCACAAGATAGCTCCCGCAACACAGCAAAGCCATCAGCGCCAGGACAAAGCACATAGACATTATTTGTATTAGCATGTTCCCGCGTTCCTTCACTCTGCCCACAAGATAGCTCCCGCAGCACCGCAAAGCCATCAGTGCCAGGGCAAAGCACACAGCCATTATTTGCATTACCATGTTCCCAAACTCAGCAAGATAGAGATAAGCAAGCAGCCAACAAGCTCCGTGACCTTGCACGGGAGCTTGCCACTTAATAACTAGCTCTAGAACGCTTAATGCAAAACTGCCGTTGTCGTGCCCCACGTTGGGCGCCAAAAAGGACTGTGGTGGGTTGACCCTGGTTGGATGCCAGGTGCCCACCAAAGTCGCTCTATCCCTCTCCCTCCCCAGCTGGACGGGGCGGGGGGGGCAGAGAAAATATAACAAAAGGCTCGTGGGTCAAGATCAGGACAGTTTAATAAAGTGATAGCAAAGGTCGCGCGTGAAAGCAAAGAAAACCAAATGACGCTCTTCTCTACTTCCCATCAGCAGGCGATGTCTGGCCACTTCCTGGGAAGCAGGGCTTCAGTACGCGTAGTGGTTGCTCCGGAAGACAAAAAAATGCCCCCCCTCCTTCCGTCTCCCTTTACTTAGCTTTTATATCTGAGCTGACGTCATATGGTATGGAATATCTGTTTGGTTAGTTTAGGTCAGCTGTCCTGGTTATGTCCCCTCCCAAGATCTTGCCCTGCCCCAGCCTGCCATTGAGGGGGGGCAAAAATGTTGGAGAGACAGCCTTGATGCTGTGCCAGCACTGCTCAGCAGTAGCCAAAACACTGGTGTGCTATCAACACCGTTCTAGCTACTGATGCAGAGCACAGCGCTATGAGGGCCGCTATGGGGAGTATTAACTCCATCTCAGCCAGACCCAATACAAGCTCCACCCCTTATTCCATACCATTTGCGTCCTGCTCAGGTCCCACATAATTTAATACAGAGATCGTCTAACCATACCATTGTATTTCATTCTCGTTACCGAAATCCCTTCTTACCAACACTTGCAACTGAAACTACATGCTTAAACCACTTTTATACCCAACGTACAGATTTATACATTCTTATTAATTACTGTCCCCTGTCCTTTAAGAGACGATAGGTATTCCATGGGCTTCTTCCACTCCTCCAGATGTTCACACACAGGTTATGACTTGGGCCCCATCCATCAAGGTGAGTGGTCAGGACAGGAGAAGCAGTATGTTCGATCGTTGGGCACCGACACCGGCTTGGTTTGGGTCACCGATGCATTTGTCTGGTTCCTTGCGAAGTTCACTCCTCTGCAGTTCAGGTCATTCCTGCTACATTACTTCCTACAACATACAACTCACATCACAGATTATTTTTCCCCCAAGGTTAAGCGTCCTTGAGGCACACACCGGGTCTCCCCATCCTTCCGCATTACCCACCAAGTACACCCAGGTCCCTGAGCAAAGACAATCCCACGAATGGGTTTGCCTTTTCCCATGGGAGGCGAAATCCACACTGCCTTCCCCAGCCACTTCCCCATGTGCGCTACGGGGACCTTATCTCCTCCCACAGTATGCAGGGGTTTTGTTTGGGTAGGACCAGGACGGTTAGCAGGTCCTCTGGTGTTAACTAGCCAAGCGGCTTCTGCTAAATTTGTATCCCAATGCTTCCGTGTCCCATTGCCTGGCGCTCTCAACATAGTCTTCAACAGTCCATTATATCTCTCAGGTTTTCCAGATGCTTGCGGGTGATAGGGTATGCGGTACGCCCGCTCAGTGCCGTGTTTCTTTGCCCAGGAGCTTCTGAGGTTATTTCGGAAATGAGTCCCATTGTCTGATTCAATTCTTTCTGGGGTACCGTGTCGCCATAAAATTTGCCTTTCGAGGCCTAAGATGGTGTTTCGGGCAGTGGCATGGTTTACAGGATATGTTTCTAGCCAACCAGTAGTTGCTTCCACCATGGTGAGTATGTAGCGCTTGCCTTGGCGTGTTCGTGGCAGTGGTCCAATGCAGTCAATTTGCCAGGCCTCGCCATATCGAAAGCCCAGCCACCGCCCTCTGTTCCAGGGAGACTTTACTCTGGTGGCTCGTTTGCTTGCAGCACCTGTTTCACATTCATGAGTGACCTGTGTGATGGCCTCCATGGTCAGGTCCACCCCTCGATCACGAGCCCACCTATATGGGCCCATCGAGCTACAAATAGCTCACCCTTACGCTCCCAGTCCAGGTCCGCCTGAGCTACTTCTATGTTGGCAGCCTTGTCTACCTGTTCATTACTTCGATGCTCTTCAGTGGCACGGCTTTTGGGCACGTGAGCATCTACATGACGTACCTTTAGAGTCATGTGTTCTACACGGGCAGCAATGTCCTGCCACAACGCTGCTGCCCAGATGGGTTTACCCCTGCGTTGCCAATTGGTCTTCTTCCACTGCTGTAGCCACTCCCATAGGGCATTAGCCACCATCCAGGAGTCGGTATAGAGGTAGAGTACCGGCCACTTTTCTCGTTCAGCAATGTCTAGGGCTAGTTGGATGGCTTTTGCTTCTGCAAACTGACTTGACTCGCCTTCTCCTTCAGTGGCCTCAACGCCTTGTCGTGTGGGACTCCACACAGCAGCTTTCCACTTCCGATGGTTCCCGACCACACGATAGGATCCATCAGTAAACAAAGCATAACACCTTTCGTCTTCTAATAACTCATTATATGGTGGTGCCTCTTGGGCACGAGCCACCGCCTCAGGTGATGCTCCAAAATCTCTGCCTTCTGGCCAGTCCATGATCTCTTCCAGAATTCCTGGGCGGTTAGATTTCCCCAGTCGAGCTCGTTGCGTGATCAATGCTAGCCACTTACTCCACGTAGCGCTGGTTGCATGATGTGTAGAGGGGAATGTTCCCTTTGAACATCCAGTGTAGCACGGGCAATCGTGGTGCCAAGAGGAGATATGCTTCTGCACCAACAACTTCTGAAGCGGCTCGAACCCCCTCATATGCTGCTAGTATCTCTTTTTCAGTCGGGGTGTAGTGGGCTGCTCATCCTCGGTACCCCCGGCTCCAAAACCCTAATGGTCGGCCTTGGGTTTCTCCTGGTGTCTTCCGCCACAGGCTCCAGGTGAGACCATGCTCCCCAGCTGCAGTGTAGAGTACATTTTTGTACCTCTGGTCCTGTCCGGACGGTCCCAAGACCTACCGCACGAGCTATTTCATGTCTGATATGCTCAAAGGCTTGTTGCTGTTCAGGGCCCCATTCGAAATAGTTCTTCTTCCGCGTTACTCGATAGAGAGGGCTCACAAGCTGACTATAACCTGGAATATGCATTCTCCAGAACCCCACAAGGCCTAGGAAAGCTTGTGTTTCTTTCTGGTTAGCTGGTGGAGACATAGTTGCTATCTTGTTAACCACATCCATAGGGACATGCCGGCGTCCATCCTGCCGTTTCATTCTTCCCAAGAACTGAATCTCCTGTGCGGGTCCCTTGACCTTGCTTTTCTTTATGGCGAAACCAGCTTTCAGAAGAATCTGAATTATTCTTTTTCCCTTCTCAAACACTTCTTCTGCCTCATTGCCCCACACGATGATGTCATCTATGTAGTGTAAATGTTCAGGGGCATCGCCTTGTTCCAGTGCCGTTTGGATTAGTCCGTGACAAATGGTAGGGCTGTGCTTCCACCCCTGGGGCAGTCGATTCCAGGTGTATTGGACACCTCTCCATGTGAAAGCAAACTGTGGCCTGCACTCTGCTGCCCAAGGAATGGAGAAAAAGGCACTGGCAATATCAATTGTAGCATACCGCGTGGCTGCCTTTGATGCCAGTTCATAGTGGAGCCCTAACGTGTCTGGTACAGCAGCACTCGGTGGCGGCGTCACTTCATTCAGGCCGCGATAATCTACTGTTAACCTCCATCCTCCATCAGACTTTTGCGCTGGCCATATAGGACTATTAAAAGGTGAACGAGTCTTGCTGATGACTCCTTGGCTCTCTAGGTGATGAATCAGCTCATGGATGGGAGCCAGGGAGTCTCGGTTTGTCCGATATTGCCGACGGTGCACCGTCCTGGTAGCGATTGGCAGCTGCTGTTCTTCAGCTTGCAGCAGCCCCACAATGAAGGGATCTTCCGAGAGGCCAGGCAGGGTAGATAGCTGTTTGATCTTCTCTGCGTTTACGGTGGCTACACCAAAAGCCCATCGGTACCCCTTTGGGTCCTTGAAGTACCCCCTCTTGAAGTAGTCTATGCCAAGGATACAAGGGGCCTCTGGGCCGGTCACAATGGGGTGCTTTTCCCACTTGTCCCCTGTCAAGCTCGCTTCAGCCTCCAACGTGGTCAATTCTTGGCGTCCCCCCGTCACTCCAGAGATCCAGATGGGTTCTGTGCCCCTGTATCCTGATGGCACCAGCGTACACTGTGCACCAGTGTCTACCAAAGCCTTATACTTCTGTGGGTCTGATGTGCCAGGCCATCGAATCCACACAGTCCAGTATAGCCGGTCATCCCTTTCCTCCTCCGGGCCGAAGGCAGGGACCCTCTATTGCTGTTCCTCATCAGAGTATTCACTGTCCGATCCTTGCGGCGCCAGACCAGAAGTCCCCTCACCAGAATCAAGGGAGGTGGTTTCAGTTCTTCTATGCCTGCAGGATCGCTGAGTGCTTTCTTGGGCCTCTACAGCAACTACGCTGACAGCCTTCTTCTTGGGTGACCCCCTTCTTAACAGCTGTCTTCCCTCTCAGTTCACGTACGCGGGCTTCCAGCTTAAAGGTGGGTTCGCCATCCCACTTCCTCATGTCCTCCCCTCGGTCACGCAGGAAGAACCGGAGTGTACCACGTGGCATACGCCTTGGGCTCCCTTTCCCTCTGACCGGGGCAGGAGAGGCATGATTTCTTGGAGCATCCCTAACAGCCAAGGCACTGTCCTGTAGGGATGAGGAGACACAGAGATTTTTTCCTCAAAGTTTTGGAGCCAAGACGACACTTTCTCCACAGTTGGTGTTTCCACATCTGGACAATACATTGCCGCCAAGCTGTTAGAATATGACGCTGGGGCACCTTGAATCACCTTTCTCCACATGGCCCGTGTGCACAGGACAGCCTCTGGATCTTTGGAGACTTCCTCATCATCTGGAGCGCTGTAGATGACTTCCACCACCGCTAACTCTCTCAGGTACTGGATGCCTTCATCTGCGGCAGTCCGCTTTTCTGAGGAATTGACAAGATCTTCCCTGAATGGATATCTTGCCCTCACACTTGAGAGGAGCCGGCTCCAGAGACTGCAAATCGCTGCCTCTTTTCCAATTCCTCTTTCAATTCCCCGGTTTCTAGCGAGGGATCCCAGCTGTTGGGCTTCCTTGCCTTCCAGTTGCTGACTGTCAGCCCCATTATCCCAGCATCGGCGCAGCCGGGCAGCAATCCGCTCACCTGGCTGGCGGCTGTAATCTTTCCGCAAGTCCCAGAGTTCTGAGGACGTCAGGGACCGGGTAGTTTCCGCTTCCTGTTTAAGTAAGTTCCCTCACTCCTTCCTCCAATTTCTTTATCGAAGGACCAGCTTCTAGATCAAGCCTTTCCTCTTCTTCTTCTTCCCTCACTAATCGATGGTATGGACCTGTTGATCTCCTTGTCCACTGTTTCCTTTTCACTTTTGGGGCAATTACTGTAGTTGTTGTTTGGGTCCCTATCTCGAGCATGGTGTCCTCAGATGCAGCCTGGGTCCCTGCCTCAACCGTGGTCCTCTGAGAGTGTTGACCTATGGCTCGGTAGGCATAGGCCAGGCCCCAGTACAGTGCGAGAAGCTGCTGGTTTTCATTGGAATAGGCAAGGCTAGACCCTTCTATCAGGTGGCGCGTCAGTTTGCCAGGGTTACTTGCCTGTTCGGGTGTAAAGTCCCAGATTATGGGAGGTGATAACCGTCCTAGGAATCTGCCCAAATCCTTCCATATACCCTGCCACCCAGGGACCGGTCGCTTGAGGGCACATTTCAGTATTGCCTCACCTGAAACTTGTCTTCTCTTATACCGGGACGAGACCAGATTCCACAATACCCATAATATGCCACCAGTAATAATGATCAGTATTAAACAGCTCACATAAGGGTGAACAAGGACCTCGGGAGCCTGCATGATAAAAACCATTCACATCAATGCCCGGTAGGGAGAGGGAGATGTGTTCCCTCATCTCCCCCACAAGATAGCTCCCGCAACACAGCAAAGCCATCAGCGCCAGGACAAAGCACATAGACATTATTTGTATTAGCATGTTCCCGCGTTCCTTCACTCTGCCCACAAGATAGCTCCCGCAGCACCGCAAAGCCATCAGTGCCAGGGCAAAGCACACAGCCATTATTTGCATTACCATGTTCCCAAACTCAGCAAGATAGAGATAAGCAAGCAGCCAACAAGCTCCGTGACCTTGCACGGGAGCTTGCCACTTAATAACTAGCTCTAGAACGCTTAATGCAAAACTGCCGTTGTCGTGCCCCACGTTGGGCGCCAAAAAGGACTGTGGTGGGTTGACCCTGGTTGGATGCCAGGTGCCCACCAAAGTCGCTCTATCCCTCTCCCTCCCCAGCTGGACGGGGCGGGGGGGGCAGAGAAAATATAACAAAAGGCTCGTGGGTCAAGATCAGGACAGTTTAATAAAGTGATAGCAAAGGTCGCGCGTGAAAGCAAAGAAAACCAAATGACGCTCTTCTCTACTTCCCATCAGCAGGCGATGTCTGGCCACTTCCTGGGAAGCAGGGCTTCAGTACGCGTAGTGGTTGCTCCGGAAGACAAAAAAATGCCCCCCCTCCTTCCGTCTCCCTTTACTTAGCTTTTATATCTGAGCTGACGTCATATGGTATGGAATATCTGTTTGGTTAGTTTAGGTCAGCTGTCCTGGTTATGTCCCCTCCCAAGATCTTGCCCTGCCCCAGCCTGCCATTGAGGGGGGGCAAAAATGTTGGAGAGACAGCCTTGATGCTGTGCCAGCACTGCTCAGCAGTAGCCAAAACACTGGTGTGCTATCAACACCGTTCTAGCTACTGATGCAGAGCACAGCGCTATGAGGGCCGCTATGGGGAGTATTAACTCCATCTCAGCCAGACCCAATACAATCTCCACCCCTTATTCCATACCATTTGCGTCCTGCTCAGGTCCCACATAATTTAATACAGAGATCGTCTAACCATACCATTGTATTTCATTCTCGTTACCGAAATCCCTTCTTACCAACACTTGCAACTGAAACTACATGCTTAAACCACTTTTATACCCAACGTACAGATTTATACATTCTTATTAATTACTGTCCCCTGTCCTTTAAGAGACGATAGGTATTCCATGGGCTTCTTCCACTCCTCCAGATGTTCACACACAGGTTATGACTTGGGCCCCATCCATCAAGGTGAGTGGTCAGGACAGGAGAAGCAGTATGTTCGATCGTTGGGCACCGACACCGGCTTGGTTTGGGTCACCGATGCATTTGTCTGGTTCCTTGCGAAGTTCACTCCTCTGCAGTTCAGGTCATTCCTGCTACATTACTTCCTACAACATACAACTCACATCACAGATTATTTTTCCCCCAAGGTTAAGCGTCCTTGAGGCACACACCGGGTCTCCCCATCCTTCCGCATTACCCACCAAGTACACCCAGGTCCCTGAGCAAAGACAATCCCACGAATGGGTTTGCCTTTTCCCATGGGAGGCGAAATCCACACTGCCTTCCCCAGCCACTTCCCCATGTGCGCTACGGGGACCTTATCTCCTCCCACAGTATGCAGGGGTTTTGTTTGGGTAGGACCAGGACGGTTAGCAGGTCCTCTGGTGTTAACTAGCCAAGCGGCTTCTGCTAAATTTGTATCCCAATGCTTCCGTGTCCCATTGCCTGGCGCTCTCAACATAGTCTTCAACAGTCCATTATATCTCTCAGGTTTTCCAGATGCTTGCGGGTGATAGGGTATGCGGTACGCCCGCTCAGTGCCGTGTTTCTTTGCCCAGGAGCTTCTGAGGTTATTTCGGAAATGAGTCCCATTGTCTGATTCAATTCTTTCTGGGGTACCGTGTCGCCATAAAATTTGCCTTTCGAGGCCTAAGATGGTGTTTCGGGCAGTGGCATGGTTTACAGGATATGTTTCTAGCCAACCAGTAGTTGCTTCCACCATGGTGAGTATGTAGCGCTTGCCTTGGCGTGTTCGTGGCAGTGGTCCAATGCAGTCAATTTGCCAGGCCTCGCCATATCGAAAGCCCAGCCACCGCCCTCTGTTCCAGGGAGACTTTACTCTGGTGGCTCGTTTGCTTGCAGCACCTGTTTCACATTCATGAGTGACCTGTGTGATGGCCTCCATGGTCAGGTCCACCCCTCGATCACGAGCCCACCTATATGGGCCCATCGAGCTACAAATAGCTCACCCTTACGCTCCCAGTCCAGGTCCGCCTGAGCTACTTCTATGTTGGCAGCCTTGTCTACCTGTTCATTACTTCGATGCTCTTCAGTGGCACGGCTTTTGGGCACGTGAGCATCTACATGACGTACCTTTAGAGTCATGTGTTCTACACGGGCAGCAATGTCCTGCCACAACGCTGCTGCCCAGATGGGTTTACCCCTGCGTTGCCAATTGGTCTTCTTCCACTGCTGTAGCCACTCCCATAGGGCATTAGCCACCATCCAGGAGTCGGTATAGAGGTAGAGTACCGGCCACTTTTCTCGTTCAGCAATGTCTAGGGCTAGTTGGATGGCTTTTGCTTCTGCAAACTGACTTGACTCGCCTTCTCCTTCAGTGGCCTCAACGCCTTGTCGTGTGGGACTCCACACAGCAGCTTTCCACTTCCGATGGTTCCCGACCACACGATAGGATCCATCAGTAAACAAAGCATAACACCTTTCGTCTTCTAATAACTCATTATATGGTGGTGCCTCTTGGGCACGAGCCACCGCCTCAGGTGATGCTCCAAAATCTCTGCCTTCTGGCCAGTCCATGATCTCTTCCAGAATTCCTGGGCGGTTAGATTTCCCCAGTCGAGCTCGTTGCGTGATCAATGCTAGCCACTTACTCCACGTAGCGCTGGTTGCATGATGTGTAGAGGGGAATGTTCCCTTTGAACATCCAGTGTAGCACGGGCAATCGTGGTGCCAAGAGGAGATATGCTTCTGCACCAACAACTTCTGAAGCGGCTCGAACCCCCTCATATGCTGCTAGTATCTCTTTTTCAGTCGGGGTGTAGTGGGCTGCTCATCCTCGGTACCCCCGGCTCCAAAACCCTAATGGTCGGCCTTGGGTTTCTCCTGGTGTCTTCCGCCACAGGCTCCAGGTGAGACCATGCTCCCCAGCTGCAGTGTAGAGTACATTTTTGTACCTCTGGTCCTGTCCGGACGGTCCCAAGACCTACCGCACGAGCTATTTCATGTCTGATATGCTCAAAGGCTTGTTGCTGTTCAGGGCCCCATTCGAAATAGTTCTTCTTCCGCGTTACTCGATAGAGAGGGCTCACAAGCTGACTATAACCTGGAATATGCATTCTCCAGAACCCCACAAGGCCTAGGAAAGCTTGTGTTTCTTTCTGGTTAGCTGGTGGAGACATAGTTGCTATCTTGTTAACCACATCCATAGGGACATGCCGGCGTCCATCCTGCCGTTTCATTCTTCCCAAGAACTGAATCTCCTGTGCGGGTCCCTTGACCTTGCTTTTCTTTATGGCGAAACCAGCTTTCAGAAGAATCTGAATTATTCTTTTTCCCTTCTCAAACACTTCTTCTGCCTCATTGCCCCACACGATGATGTCATCTATGTAGTGTAAATGTTCAGGGGCATCGCCTTGTTCCAGTGCCGTTTGGATTAGTCCGTGACAAATGGTAGGGCTGTGCTTCCACCCCTGGGGCAGTCGATTCCAGGTGTATTGGACACCTCTCCATGTGAAAGCAAACTGTGGCCTGCACTCTGCTGCCCAAGGAATGGAGAAAAAGGCACTGGCAATATCAATTGTAGCATACCGCGTGGCTGCCTTTGATGCCAGTTCATAGTGGAGCCCTAACGTGTCTGGTACAGCAGCACTCGGTGGCGGCGTCACTTCATTCAGGCCGCGATAATCTACTGTTAACCTCCATCCTCCATCAGACTTTTGCGCTGGCCATATAGGACTATTAAAAGGTGAACGAGTCTTGCTGATGACTCCTTGGCTCTCTAGGTGATGAATCAGCTCATGGATGGGAGCCAGGGAGTCTCGGTTTGTCCGATATTGCCGACGGTGCACCGTCCTGGTAGCGATTGGCAGCTGCTGTTCTTCAGCTTGCAGCAGCCCCACAATGAAGGGATCTTCCGAGAGGCCAGGCAGGGTAGATAGCTGTTTGATCTTCTCTGCGTTTACGGTGGCTACACCAAAAGCCCATCGGTACCCCTTTGGGTCCTTGAAGTACCCCCTCTTGAAGTAGTCTATGCCAAGGATACAAGGGGCCTCTGGGCCGGTCACAATGGGGTGCTTTTCCCACTTGTCCCCTGTCAAGCTCGCTTCAGCCTCCAACGTGGTCAATTCTTGGCGTCCCCCCGTCACTCCAGAGATCCAGATGGGTTCTGTGCCCCTGTATCCTGATGGCACCAGCGTACACTGTGCACCAGTGTCTACCAAAGCCTTATACTTCTGTGGGTCTGATGTGCCAGGCCATCGAATCCACACAGTCCAGTATAGCCGGTCATCCCTTTCCTCCTCCGGGCCGAAGGCAGGGACCCTCTATTGCTGTTCCTCATCAGAGTATTCACTGTCCGATCCTTGCGGCGCCAGACCAGAAGTCCCCTCACCAGAATCAAGGGAGGTGGTTTCAGTTCTTCTATGCCTGCAGGATCGCTGAGTGCTTTCTTGGGCCTCTACAGCAACTACGCTGACAGCCTTCTTCTTGGGTGACCCCCTTCTTAACAGCTGTCTTCCCTCTCAGTTCACGTACGCGGGCTTCCAGCTTAAAGGTGGGTTCGCCATCCCACTTCCTCATGTCCTCCCCTCGGTCACGCAGGAAGAACCGGAGTGTACCACGTGGCATACGCCTTGGGCTCCCTTTCCCTCTGACCGGGGCAGGAGAGGCATGATTTCTTGGAGCATCCCTAACAGCCAAGGCACTGTCCTGTAGGGATGAGGAGACACAGAGATTTTTTCCTCAAAGTTTTGGAGCCAAGACGACACTTTCTCCACAGTTGGTGTTTCCACATCTGGACAATACATTGCCGCCAAGCTGTTAGAATATGACGCTGGGGCACCTTGAATCACCTTTCTCCACATGGCCCGTGTGCACAGGACAGCCTCTGGATCTTTGGAGACTTCCTCATCATCTGGAGCGCTGTAGATGACTTCCACCACCGCTAACTCTCTCAGGTACTGGATGCCTTCATCTGCGGCAGTCCGCTTTTCTGAGGAATTGACAAGATCTTCCCTGAATGGATATCTTGCCCTCACACTTGAGAGGAGCCGGCTCCAGAGACTGCAAATCGCTGCCTCTTTTCCAATTCCTCTTTCAATTCCCCGGTTTCTAGCGAGGGATCCCAGCTGTTGGGCTTCCTTGCCTTCCAGTTGCTGACTGTCAGCCCCATTATCCCAGCATCGGCGCAGCCGGGCAGCAATCCGCTCACCTGGCTGGCGGCTGTAATCTTTCCGCAAGTCCCAGAGTTCTGAGGACGTCAGGGACCGGGTAGTTTCCGCTTCCTGTTTAAGTAAGTTCCCTCACTCCTTCCTCCAATTTCTTTATCGAAGGACCAGCTTCTAGATCAAGCCTTTCCTCTTCTTCTTCTTCCCTCACTAATCGATGGTATGGACCTGTTGATCTCCTTGTCCACTGTTTCCTTTTCACTTTTGGGGCAATTACTGTAGTTGTTGTTTGGGTCCCTATCTCGAGCATGGTGTCCTCAGATGCAGCCTGGGTCCCTGCCTCAACCGTGGTCCTCTGAGAGTGTTGACCTATGGCTCGGTAGGCATAGGCCAGGCCCCAGTACAGTGCGAGAAGCTGCTGGTTTTCATTGGAATAGGCAAGGCTAGACCCTTCTATCAGGTGGCGCGTCAGTTTGCCAGGGTTACTTGCCTGTTCGGGTGTAAAGTCCCAGATTATGGGAGGTGATAACCGTCCTAGGAATCTGCCCAAATCCTTCCATATACCCTGCCACCCAGGGACCGGTCGCTTGAGGGCACATTTCAGTATTGCCTCACCTGAAACTTGTCTTCTCTTATACCGGGACGAGACCAGATTCCACAATACCCATAATATGCCACCAGTAATAATGATCAGTATTAAACAGCTCACATAAGGGTGAACAAGGACCTCGGGAGCCTGCATGATAAAAACCATTCACATCAATGCCCGGTAGGGAGAGGGAGATGTGTTCCCTCATCTCCCCCACAAGATAGCTCCCGCAGCACCGCAAAGCCATCAGTGCCAGGGCAAAGCACACAGCCATTATTTGCATTACCATGTTCCCAAACTCAGCAAGATAGAGATAAGCAAGCAGCCAACAAGCTCCGTGACCTTGCACGGGAGCTTGCCACTTAATAACTAGCTCTAGAACGCTTAATGCAAAACTGCCGTTGTCGTGCCCCACGTTGGGCGCCAAAAAGGACTGTGGTGGGTTGACCCTGGTTGGATGCCAGGTGCCCACCAAAGTCGCTCTATCCCTCTCCCTCCCCAGCTGGACGGGGCGGGGGGGGCAGAGAAAATATAACAAAAGGCTCGTGGGTCAAGATCAGGACAGTTTAATAAAGTGATAGCAAAGGTCGCGCGTGAAAGCAAAGAAAACCAAATGACGCTCTTCTCTACTTCCCATCAGCAGGCGATGTCTGGCCACTTCCTGGGAAGCAGGGCTTCAGTACGCGTAGTGGTTGCTCCGGAAGACAAAAAAATGCCCCCCCTCCTTCCGTCTCCCTTTACTTAGCTTTTATATCTGAGCTGACGTCATATGGTATGGAATATCTGTTTGGTTAGTTTAGGTCAGCTGTCCTGGTTATGTCCCCTCCCAAGATCTTGCCCTGCCCCAGCCTGCCATTGAGGGGGGGCAAAAATGTTGGAGAGACAGCCTTGATGCTGTGCCAGCACTGCTCAGCAGTAGCCAAAACACTGGTGTGCTATCAACACCGTTCTAGCTACTGATGCAGAGCACAGCGCTATGAGGGCCGCTATGGGGAGTATTAACTCCATCTCAGCCAGACCCAATACAATCTCCACCCCTTATTCCATACCATTTGCGTCCTGCTCAGGTCCCACATAATTTAATACAGAGATCGTCTAACCATACCATTGTATTTCATTCTCGTTACCGAAATCCCTTCTTACCAACACTTGCAACTGAAACTACATGCTTAAACCACTTTTATACCCAACGTACAGATTTATACATTCTTATTAATTACTGTCCCCTGTCCTTTAAGAGACGATAGGTATTCCATGGGCTTCTTCCACTCCTCCAGATGTTCACACACAGGTTATGACTTGGGCCCCATCCATCAAGGTGAGTGGTCAGGACAGGAGAAGCAGTATGTTCGATCGTTGGGCACCGACACCGGCTTGGTTTGGGTCACCGATGCATTTGTCTGGTTCCTTGCGAAGTTCACTCCTCTGCAGTTCAGGTCATTCCTGCTACATTACTTCCTACAACATACAACTCACATCACAGATTATTTTTCCCCCAAGGTTAAGCGTCCTTGAGGCACACACCGGGTCTCCCCATCCTTCCGCATTACCCACCAAGTACACCCAGGTCCCTGAGCAAAGACAATCCCACGAATGGGTTTGCCTTTTCCCATGGGAGGCGAAATCCACACTGCCTTCCCCAGCCACTTCCCCATGTGCGCTACGGGGACCTTATCTCCTCCCACAGTATGCAGGGGTTTTGTTTGGGTAGGACCAGGACGGTTAGCAGGTCCTCTGGTGTTAACTAGCCAAGCGGCTTCTGCTAAATTTGTATCCCAATGCTTCCGTGTCCCATTGCCTGGCGCTCTCAACATAGTCTTCAACAGTCCATTATATCTCTCAGGTTTTCCAGATGCTTGCGGGTGATAGGGTATGCGGTACGCCCGCTCAGTGCCGTGTTTCTTTGCCCAGGAGCTTATGAGGTTATTTCGGAAATGAGTCCCATTGTCTGATTCAATTCTTTCTGGGGTACCGTGTCGCCATAAAATTTGCCTTTCGAGGCCTAAGATGGTGTTTCGGGCAGTGGCATGGTTTACAGGATATGTTTCTAGCCAACCAGTAGTTGCTTCCACCATGGTGAGTATGTAGCGCTTGCCTTGGCGTGTTCGTGGCAGTGGTCCAATGCAGTCAATTTGCCAGGCCTCGCCATATCGAAAGCCCAGCCACCGCCCTCTGTTCCAGGGAGACTTTACTCTGGTGGCTCGTTTGCTTGCAGCACCTGTTTCACATTCATGAGTGACCTGTGTGATGGCCTCCATGGTCAGGTCCACCCCTCGATCACGAGCCCACCTATATGGGCCCATCGAGCTACAAATAGCTCACCCTTACGCTCCCAGTCCAGGTCCGCCTGAGCTACTTCTATGTTGGCAGCCTTGTCTACCTGTTCATTACTTCGATGCTCTTCAGTGGCACGGCTTTTGGGCACGTGAGCATCTACATGACGTACCTTTAGAGTCATGTGTTCTACACGGGCAGCAATGTCCTGCCACAACGCTGCTGCCCAGATGGGTTTACCCCTGCGTTGCCAATTGGTCTTCTTCCACTGCTGTAGCCACTCCCATAGGGCATTAGCCACCATCCAGGAGTCGGTATAGAGGTAGAGTACCGGCCACTTTTCTCGTTCAGCAATGTCTAGGGCTAGTTGGATGGCTTTTGCTTCTGCAAACTGACTTGACTCGCCTTCTCCTTCAGTGGCCTCAACGCCTTGTCGTGTGGGACTCCACACAGCAGCTTTCCACTTCCGATGGTTCCCGACCACACGATAGGATCCATCAGTAAACAAAGCATAACACCTTTCGTCTTCTAATAACTCATTATATGGTGGTGCCTCTTGGGCACGAGCCACCGCCTCAGGTGATGCTCCAAAATCTCTGCCTTCTGGCCAGTCCATGATCTCTTCCAGAATTCCTGGGCGGTTAGATTTCCCCAGTCGAGCTCGTTGCGTGATCAATGCTAGCCACTTACTCCACGTAGCGCTGGTTGCATGATGTGTAGAGGGGAATGTTCCCTTTGAACATCCAGTGTAGCACGGGCAATCGTGGTGCCAAGAGGAGATATGCTTCTGCACCAACAACTTCTGAAGCGGCTCGAACCCCCTCATATGCTGCTAGTATCTCTTTTTCAGTCGGGGTGTAGTGGGCTGCTCATCCTCGGTACCCCCGGCTCCAAAACCCTAATGGTCGGCCTTGGGTTTCTCCTGGTGTCTTCCGCCACAGGCTCCAGGTGAGACCATGCTCCCCAGCTGCAGTGTAGAGTACATTTTTGTACCTCTGGTCCTGTCCGGACGGTCCCAAGACCTACCGCACGAGCTATTTCATGTCTGATATGCTCAAAGGCTTGTTGCTGTTCAGGGCCCCATTCGAAATAGTTCTTCTTCCGCGTTACTCGATAGAGAGGGCTCACAAGCTGACTATAACCTGGAATATGCATTCTCCAGAACCCCACAAGGCCTAGGAAAGCTTGTGTTTCTTTCTGGTTAGCTGGTGGAGACATAGTTGCTATCTTGTTAACCACATCCATAGGGACATGCCGGCGTCCATCCTGCCGTTTCATTCTTCCCAAGAACTGAATCTCCTGTGCGGGTCCCTTGACCTTGCTTTTCTTTATGGCGAAACCAGCTTTCAGAAGAATCTGAATTATTCTTTTTCCCTTCTCAAACACTTCTTCTGCCTCATTGCCCCACACGATGATGTCATCTATGTAGTGTAAATGTTCAGGGGCATCGCCTTGTTCCAGTGCCGTTTGGATTAGTCCGTGACAAATGGTAGGGCTGTGCTTCCACCCCTGGGGCAGTCGATTCCAGGTGTATTGGACACCTCTCCATGTGAAAGCAAACTGTGGCCTGCACTCTGCTGCCCAAGGAATGGAGAAAAAGGCACTGGCAATATCAATTGTAGCATACCGCGTGGCTGCCTTTGATGCCAGTTCATAGTGGAGCCCTAACGTGTCTGGTACAGCAGCACTCGGTGGCGGCGTCACTTCATTCAGGCCGCGATAATCTACTGTTAACCTCCATCCTCCATCAGACTTTTGCGCTGGCCATATAGGACTATTAAAAGGTGAACGAGTCTTGCTGATGACTCCTTGGCTCTCTAGGTGATGAATCAGCTCATGGATGGGAGCCAGGGAGTCTCGGTTTGTCCGATATTGCCGACGGTGCACCGTCCTGGTAGCGATTGGCAGCTGCTGTTCTTCAGCTTGCAGCAGCCCCACAATGAAGGGATCTTCCGAGAGGCCAGGCAGGGTAGATAGCTGTTTGATCTTCTCTGCGTTTACGGTGGCTACACCAAAAGCCCATCGGTACCCCTTTGGGTCCTTGAAGTACCCCCTCTTGAAGTAGTCTATGCCAAGGATACAAGGGGCCTCTGGGCCGGTCACAATGGGGTGCTTTTCCCACTTGTCCCCTGTCAAGCTCGCTTCAGCCTCCAACGTGGTCAATTCTTGGCGTCCCCCCGTCACTCCAGAGATCCAGATGGGTTCTGTGCCCCTGTATCCTGATGGCACCAGCGTACACTGTGCACCAGTGTCTACCAAAGCCTTATACTTCTGTGGGTCTGATGTGCCAGGCCATCGAATCCACACAGTCCAGTATAGCCGGTCATCCCTTTCCTCCTCCGGGCCGAAGGCAGGGACCCTCTATTGCTGTTCCTCATCAGAGTATTCACTGTCCGATCCTTGCGGCGCCAGACCAGAAGTCCCCTCACCAGAATCAAGGGAGGTGGTTTCAGTTCTTCTATGCCTGCAGGATCGCTGAGTGCTTTCTTGGGCCTCTACAGCAACTACGCTGACAGCCTTCTTCTTGGGTGACCCCCTTCTTAACAGCTGTCTTCCCTCTCAGTTCACGTACGCGGGCTTCCAGCTTAAAGGTGGGTTCGCCATCCCACTTCCTCATGTCCTCCCCTCGGTCACGCAGGAAGAACCGGAGTGTACCACGTGGCATACGCCTTGGGCTCCCTTTCCCTCTGACCGGGGCAGGAGAGGCATGATTTCTTGGAGCATCCCTAACAGCCAAGGCACTGTCCTGTAGGGATGAGGAGACACAGAGATTTTTTCCTCAAAGTTTTGGAGCCAAGACGACACTTTCTCCACAGTTGGTGTTTCCACATCTGGACAATACATTGCCGCCAAGCTGTTAGAATATGACGCTGGGGCACCTTGAATCACCTTTCTCCACATGGCCCGTGTGCACAGGACAGCCTCTGGATCTTTGGAGACTTCCTCATCATCTGGAGCGCTGTAGATGACTTCCACCACCGCTAACTCTCTCAGGTACTGGATGCCTTCATCTGCGGCAGTCCGCTTTTCTGAGGAATTGACAAGATCTTCCCTGAATGGATATCTTGCCCTCACACTTGAGAGGAGCCGGCTCCAGAGACTGCAAATCGCTGCCTCTTTTCCAATTCCTCTTTCAATTCCCCGGTTTCTAGCGAGGGATCCCAGCTGTTGGGCTTCCTTGCCTTCCAGTTGCTGACTGTCAGCCCCATTATCCCAGCATCGGCGCAGCCGGGCAGCAATCCGCTCACCTGGCTGGCGGCTGTAATCTTTCCGCAAGTCCCAGAGTTCTGAGGACGTCAGGGACCGGGTAGTTTCCGCTTCCTGTTTAAGTAAGTTCCCTCACTCCTTCCTCCAATTTCTTTATCGAAGGACCAGCTTCTAGATCAAGCCTTTCCTCTTCTTCTTCTTCCCTCACTAATCGATGGTATGGACCTGTTGATCTCCTTGTCCACTGTTTCCTTTTCACTTTTGGGGCAATTACTGTAGTTGTTGTTTGGGTCCCTATCTCGAGCATGGTGTCCTCAGATGCAGCCTGGGTCCCTGCCTCAACCGTGGTCCTCTGAGAGTGTTGACCTATGGCTCGGTAGGCATAGGCCAGGCCCCAGTACAGTGCGAGAAGCTGCTGGTTTTCATTGGAATAGGCAAGGCTAGACCCTTCTATCAGGTGGCGCGTCAGTTTGCCAGGGTTACTTGCCTGTTCGGGTGTAAAGTCCCAGATTATGGGAGGTGATAACCGTCCTAGGAATCTGCCCAAATCCTTCCATATACCCTGCCACCCAGGGACCGGTCGCTTGAGGGCACATTTCAGTATTGCCTCACCTGAAACTTGTCTTCTCTTATACCGGGACGAGACCAGATTCCACAATACCCATAATATGCCACCAGTAATAATGATCAGTATTAAACAGCTCACATAAGGGTGAACAAGGACCTCGGGAGCCTGCATGATAAAAACCATTCACATCAATGCCCGGTAGGGAGAGGGAGATGTGTTCCCTCATCTCCCCCACAAGATAGCTCCCGCAGCACCGCAAAGCCATCAGTGCCAGGGCAAAGCACACAGCCATTATTTGCATTACCATGTTCCCAAACTCAGCAAGATAGAGATAAGCAAGCAGCCAACAAGCTCCGTGACCTTGCACGGGAGCTTGCCACTTAATAACTAGCTCTAGAACGCTTAATGCAAAACTGCCGTTGTCGTGCCCCACGTTGGGCGCCAAAAAGGACTGTGGTGGGTTGACCCTGGTTGGATGCCAGGTGCCCACCAAAGTCGCTCTATCCCTCTCCCTCCCCAGCTGGACGGGGCGGGGGGGGCAGAGAAAATATAACAAAAGGCTCGTGGGTCAAGATCAGGACAGTTTAATAAAGTGATAGCAAAGGTCGCGCGTGAAAGCAAAGAAAACCAAATGACGCTCTTCTCTACTTCCCATCAGCAGGCGATGTCTGGCCACTTCCTGGGAAGCAGGGCTTCAGTACGCGTAGTGGTTGCTCCGGAAGACAAAAAAATGCCCCCCCCTCCTTCCGTCTCCCTTTACTTAGCTTTTATATCTGAGCTGACGTCATATGGTATGGAATATCTGTTTGGTTAGTTTAGGTCAGCTGTCCTGGTTATGTCCCCTCCCAAGATCTTGCCCTGCCCCAGCCTGCCATTGAGGGGGGGGCAAAAATGTTGGAGAGACAGCCTTGATGCTGTGCCAGCACTGCTCAGCAGTAGCCAAAACACTGGTGTGCTATCAACACCGTTCTAGCTACTGATGCAGAGCACAGCGCTATGAGGGCCGCTATGGGGAGTATTAACTCCATCTCAGCCAGACCCAATACAATCTCCACCCCTTATTCCATACCATTTGCGTCCTGCTCAGGTCCCACATAATTTAATACAGAGATCTTCTAACCATACTATTGTATTTCATTCTCGTTACCGAAATCCCTTCTTACCAACACTTGCAACTGAAACTACATGCTTAAACCACTTTTATACCCAACGTACAGATTTATACATTCTTATTAATTACTGTCCCCTGTCCTTTAAGAGACGATAGGTATTCCATGGGCTTCTTCCACTCCTCCAGATGTTCACACACAGGTTATGACTTGGGCCCCATCCATCAAGGTGAGTGGTCAGGACAGGAGAAGCAGTATGTTCGATCGTTGGGCACCGACACCGGCTTGGTTTGGGTCACCGATGCATTTGTCTGGTTCCTTGCGAAGTTCACTCCTCTGCAGTTCAGGTCATTCCTGCTACATTACTTCCTACAACATACAACTCACATCACAGATTATTTTTCCCCCAAGGTTAAGCGTCCTTGAGGCACACACCGGGTCTCCCCATCCTTCCGCATTACCCACCAAGTACACCCAGGTCCCTGAGCAAAGACAATCCCACGAATGGGTTTGCCTTTTCCCATGGGAGGCGAAATCCACACTGCCTTCCCCATGTGCGCTACGGGGACCTTATCTCCTCCCACAGTATGCAGGGGTTTTGTTTGGGCAGGACCAGGACGGTTAGCAGGTCCTCTGGTGTTAACTAGCCAAGCGGCTTCTGCTAAATTTGTATCCCAATGCTTCCGTGTCCCATTGCCTGGCGCTCTCAACATAGTCTTCAACAGTCCATTATATCTCTCAGGTTTTCCAGATGCTTGCGGGTGATAGGGTATGCGGTACGCCCGCTCAGTGCCGTGTTTCTTTGCCCAGGAGCTTCTGAGGTTATTTCGGAAATGAGTCCCATTGTCTGATTCAATTCTTTCTGGGGTACCGTGTCGCCATAAAATTTGCCTTTCGAGGCCTAAGATGGTGTTTCGGGCAGTGGCATGGTTTACAGGATATGTTTCTAGCCAACCAGTAGTTGCTTCCACCATGGTGAGTATGTAGCGCTTGCCTTGGCGTGTTCGTGGCAGTGGTCCAATGCAGTCAATTTGCCAGGCCTCGCCATATCGAAAGCCCAGCCACCGCCCTCTGTTCCAGGGAGACTTTACTCTGGTGGCTCGTTTGCTTGCAGCACCTGTTTCACATTCATGAGTGACCTGTGTGATGGCCTCCATGGTCAGGTCCACCCCTCGATCACGAGCCCACCTATATGGGCCCATCGAGCTACAAATAGCTCACCCTTACGCTCCCAGTCCAGGTCCGCCTGAGCTACTTCTATGTTGGCAGCCTTGTCTACCTGTTCATTACTTCGATGCTCTTCAGTGGCACGGCTTTTGGGCACGTGAGCATCTACATGACGTACCTTTAGAGTCATGTGTTCTACACGGGCAGCAATGTCCTGCCACAACGCTGCTGCCCAGATGGGTTTACCCCTGCGTTGCCAATTGGTCTTCTTCCACTGCTGTAGCCACTCCCATAGGGCATTAGCCACCATCCAGGAGTCGGTATAGAGGTAGAGTACCGGCCACTTTTCTCGTTCAGCAATGTCTAGGGCTAGTTGGATGGCTTTTGCTTCTGCAAACTGACTTGACTCGCCTTCTCCTTCAGTGGCCTCAACGCCTTGTCGTGTGGGACTCCACACAGCAGCTTTCCACTTCCGATGGTTCCCGACCACACGATAGGATCCATCAGTAAACAAAGCATAACACCTTTCGTCTTCTAATAACTCATTATATGGTGGTGCCTCTTGGGCACGAGCCACCGCCTCAGGTGATGCTCCAAAATCTCTGCCTTCTGGCCAGTCCATGATCTCTTCCAGAATTCCTGGGCGGTTAGATTTCCCCAGTCGAGCTCGTTGCGTGATCAATGCTAGCCACTTACTCCACGTAGCGCTGGTTGCATGATGTGTAGAGGGGAATGTTCCCTTTGAACATCCAGTGTAGCACGGGCAATCGTGGTGCCAAGAGGAGATATGCTTCTGCACCAACAACTTCTGAAGCGGCTCGAACCCCCTCATATGCTGCTAGTATCTCTTTTTCAGTCGGGGTGTAGTGGGCTGCTCATCCTCGGTACCCCCGGCTCCAAAACCCTAATGGTCGGCCTTGGGTTTCTCCTGGTGTCTTCCGCCACAGGCTCCAGGTGAGACCATGCTCCCCAGCTGCAGTGTAGAGTACATTTTTGTACCTCTGGTCCTGTCCGGACGGTCCCAAGACCTACCGCACGAGCTATTTCATGTCTGATATGCTCAAAGGCTTGTTGCTGTTCAGGGCCCCATTCGAAATAGTTCTTCTTCCGCGTTACTCGATAGAGAGGGCTCACAAGCTGACTATAACCTGGAATATGCATTCTCCAGAACCCCACAAGGCCTAGGAAAGCTTGTGTTTCTTTCTGGTTAGCTGGTGGAGACATAGTTGCTATCTTGTTAACCACATCCATAGGGACATGCCGGCGTCCATCCTGCCGTTTCATTCTTCCCAAGAACTGAATCTCCTGTGCGGGTCCCTTGACCTTGCTTTTCTTTATGGCGAAACCAGCTTTCAGAAGAATCTGAATTATTCTTTTTCCCTTCTCAAACACTTCTTCTGCCTCATTGCCCCACACGATGATGTCATCTATGTAGTGTAAATGTTCAGGGGCATCGCCTTGTTCCAGTGCCGTTTGGATTAGTCCGTGACAAATGGTAGGGCTGTGCTTCCACCCCTGGGGCAGTCGATTCCAGGTGTATTGGACACCTCTCCATGTGAAAGCAAACTGTGGCCTGCACTCTGCTGCCCAAGGAATGGAGAAAAAGGCACTGGCAATATCAATTGTAGCATACCGCGTGGCTGCCTTTGATGCCAGTTCATAGTGGAGCCCTAACGTGTCTGGTACAGCAGCACTCGGTGGCGGCGTCACTTCATTCAGGCCGCGATAATCTACTGTTAACCTCCATCCTCCATCAGACTTTTGCGCTGGCCATATAGGACTATTAAAAGGTGAACGAGTCTTGCTGATGACTCCTTGGCTCTCTAGGTGATGAATCAGCTCATGGATGGGAGCCAGGGAGTCTCGGTTTGTCCGATATTGCCGACGGTGCACCGTCCTGGTAGCGATTGGCAGCTGCTGTTCTTCAGCTTGCAGCAGCCCCACAATGAAGGGATCTTCCGAGAGGCCAGGCAGGGTAGATAGCTGTTTGATCTTCTCTGCGTTTACGGTGGCTACACCAAAAGCCCATCGGTACCCCTTTGGGTCCTTGAAGTACCCCCTCTTGAAGTAGTCTATGCCAAGGATACAAGGGGCCTCTGGGCCGGTCACAATGGGGTGCTTTTCCCACTTGTCCCCTGTCAAGCTCGCTTCAGCCTCCAACGTGGTCAATTCTTGGCGTCCCCCCGTCACTCCAGAGATCCAGATGGGTTCTGTGCCCCTGTATCCTGATGGCACCAGCGTACACTGTGCACCAGTGTCTACCAAAGCCTTATACTTCTGTGGGTCTGATGTGCCAGGCCATCGAATCCACACAGTCCAGTATAGCCGGTCATCCCTTTCCTCCTCCGGGCCGAAGGCAGGGACCCTCTATTGCTGTTCCTCATCAGAGTATTCACTGTCCGATCCTTGCGGCGCCAGACCAGAAGTCCCCTCACCAGAATCAAGGGAGGTGGTTTCAGTTCTTCTATGCCTGCAGGATCGCTGAGTGCTTTCTTGGGCCTCTACAGCAACTACGCTGACAGCCTTCTTCTTGGGTGACCCCTTCTTAACAGCTGTCTTCCCTCTCAGTTCACGTACGCGGGCTTCCAGCTTAAAGGTGGGTTCGCCATCCCACTTCCTCATGTCCTCCCCTCGGTCACGCAGGAAGAACCGGAGTGTACCACGTGGCATACGCCTTGGGCTCCCTTTCCCTCTGACCGGGGCAGGAGAGGCATGATTTCTTGGAGCATCCCTAACAGCCAAGGCACTGTCCTGTAGGGATGAGGAGACACAGAGATTTTTTCCTCAAAGTTTTGGAGCCAAGACGACACTTTCTCCACAGTTGGTGTTTCCACATCTGGACAATACATTGCCGCCAAGCTGTTAGAATATGACGCTGGGGCACCTTGAATCACCTTTCTCCACATGGCCCGTGTGCACAGGACAGCCTCTGGATCTTTGGAGACTTCCTCATCATCTGGAGCGCTGTAGATGACTTCCACCACCGCTAACTCTCTCAGGTACTGGATGCCTTCATCTGCGGCAGTCCGCTTTTCTGAGGAATTGACAAGATCTTCCCTGAATGGATATCTTGCCCTCACACTTGAGAGGAGCCGGCTCCAGAGACTGCAAATCGCTGCCTCTTTTCCAATTCCTCTTTCAATTCCCCGGTTTCTAGCGAGGGATCCCAGCTGTTGGGCTTCCTTGCCTTCCAGTTGCTGACTGTCAGCCCCATTATCCCAGCATCGGCGCAGCCGGGCAGCAATCCGCTCACCTGGCTGGCGGCTGTAATCTTTCCGCAAGTCCCAGAGTTCTGAGGACGTCAGGGACCGGGTAGTTTCCGCTTCCTGTTTAAGTAAGTTCCCTCACTCCTTCCTCCAATTTCTTTATCGAAGGACCAGCTTCTAGATCAAGCCTTTCCTCTTCTTCTTCTTCCCTCACTAATCGATGGTATGGACCTGTTGATCTCCTTGTCCACTGTTTCCTTTTCACTTTTGGGGCAATTACTGTAGTTGTTGTTTGGGTCCCTATCTCGAGCATGGTGTCCTCAGATGCAGCCTGGGTCCCTGCCTCAACCGTGGTCCTCTGAGAGTGTTGACCTATGGCTCGGTAGGCATAGGCCAGGCCCCAGTACAGTGCGAGAAGCTGCTGGTTTTCATTGGAATAGGCAAGGCTAGACCCTTCTATCAGGTGGCGCGTCAGTTTGCCAGGGTTACTTGCCTGTTCGGGTGTAAAGTCCCAGATTATGGGAGGTGATAACCGTCCTAGGAATCTGCCCAAATCCTTCCATATACCCTGCCACCCAGGGACCGGTCGCTTGAGGGCACATTTCAGTATTGCCTCACCTGAAACTTGTCTTCTCTTATACCGGGACGAGACCAGATTCCACAATACCCATAATATGCCACCAGTAATAATGATCAGTATTAAACAGCTCACATAAGGGTGAACAAGGACCTCGGGAGCCTGCATGATAAAAACCATTCACATCAATGCCCGGTAGGGAGAGGGAGATGTGTTCCCTCATCTCCCCCACAAGATAGCTCCCGCAGCACCGCAAAGCCATCAGTGCCAGGGCAAAGCACACAGCCATTATTTGCATTACCATGTTCCCAAACTCAGCAAGATAGAGATAAGCAAGCAGCCAACAAGCTCCGTGACCTTGCACGGGAGCTTGCCACTTAATAACTAGCTCTAGAACGCTTAATGCAAAACTGCCGTTGTCGTGCCCCACGTTGGGCGCCAAAAAGGACTGTGGTGGGTTGACCCTGGTTGGATGCCAGGTGCCCACCAAAGTCGCTCTATCCCTCCCCAGCTGGACGGGGCGGGGGGGCAGAGAAAATATAACAAAAGGCTCGTGGGTCAAGATCAGGACAGTTTAATAAAGTGATAGCAAAGGTCGCGCGTGAAAGCAAAGAAAACCAAATGACGCTCTTCTCTACTTCCCATCAGCAGGCGATGTCTGGCCACTTCCTGGGAAGCAGGGCTTCAGTACGCGTAGTGGTTGCTCCGGAAGACAAAAAAATGCCCCCCCCCTCCTTCCGTCTCCCTTTACTTAGCTTTTATATCTGAGCTGACGTCATATGGTATGGAATATCTGTTTGGTTAGTTTAGGTCAGCTGTCCTGGTTATGTCCCCTCCCAAGATCTTGCCCTGCCCCAGCCTGCCATTGGGGGGGGCAAAAATGTTGGAGAGACAGCCTTGATGCTGTGCCAGCACTGCTCAGCAGTAGCCAAAACACTGGTGTGCTATCAACACCGTTCTAGCTACTGATGCAGAGCACAGCGCTATGAGGGCCGCTATGGGGAGTATTAACTCCATCTCAGCCAGACCCAATACAATCTCCACCCCTTATTCCATACCATTTGCGTCCTGCTCAGGTCCCACATAATTTAATACAGAGATCTTCTAACCATACTATTGTATTTCATTCTCGTTACCGAAATCCCTTCTTACCAACACTTGCAACTGAAACTACATGCTTAAACCACTTTTATACCCAACGTACAGATTTATACATTCTTATTAATTACTGTCCCCTGTCCTTTAAGAGACGATAGGTATTCCATGGGCTTCTTCCACTCCTCCAGATGTTCACACACAGGTTATGACTTGGGCCCCATCCATCAAGGTGAGTGGTCAGGACAGGAGAAGCAGTATGTTCGATCGTTGGGCACCGACACCGGCTTGGTTTGGGTCACCGATGCATTTGTCTGGTTCCTTGCGAAGTTCACTCCTCTGCAGTTCAGGTCATTCCTGCTACATTACTTCCTACAACATACAACTCACATCACAGATTATTTTTCCCCCAAGGTTAAGCGTCCTTGAGGCACACACCGGGTCTCCCCATCCTTCCGCATTACCCACCAAGTACACCCAGGTCCCTGAGCAAAGACAATCCCACGAATGGGTTTGCCTTTTCCCATGGGAGGCGAAATCCACACTGCCTTCCCCAGCCACTTCCCCATGTGCGCTACGGGGACCTTATCTCCTCCCACAGTATGCAGGGGTTTTGTTTGGGCAGGACCAGGACGGTTAGCAGGTCCTCTGGTGTTAACTAGCCAAGCGGCTTCTGCTAAATTTGTATCCCAATGCTTCCGTGTCCCATTGCCTGGCGCTCTCAACATAGTCTTCAACAGTCCATTATATCTCTCAGGTTTTCCAGATGCTTGCGGGTGATAGGGTATGCGGTACGCCCGCTCAGTGCCGTGTTTCTTTGCCCAGGAGCTTATGAGGTTATTTCGGAAATGAGTCCCATTGTCTGATTCAATTCTTTCTGGGGTACCGTGTCGCCATAAAATTTGCCTTTCGAGGCCTAAGATGGTGTTTCGGGCAGTGGCATGGTTTACAGGATATGTTTCTAGCCAACCAGTAGTTGCTTCCACCATGGTGAGTATGTAGCGCTTGCCTTGGCGTGTTCGTGGCAGTGGTCCAATGCAGTCAATTTGCCAGGCCTCGCCATATCGAAAGCCCAGCCACCGCCCTCTGTTCCAGGGAGACTTTACTCTGGTGGCTCGTTTGCTTGCAGCACCTGTTTCACATTCATGAGTGACCTGTGTGATGGCCTCCATGGTCAGGTCCACCCCTCGATCACGAGCCCACCTATATGGGCCCATCGAGCTACAAATAGCTCACCCTTACGCTCCCAGTCCAGGTCCGCCTGAGCTACTTCTATGTTGGCAGCCTTGTCTACCTGTTCATTACTTCGATGCTCTTCAGTGGCACGGCTTTTGGGCACGTGAGCATCTACATGACGTACCTTTAGAGTCATGTGTTCTACACGGGCAGCAATGTCCTGCCACAACGCTGCTGCCCAGATGGGTTTACCCCTGCGTTGCCAATTGGTCTTCTTCCACTGCTGTAGCCACTCCCATAGGGCATTAGCCACCATCCAGGAGTCGGTATAGAGGTAGAGTACCGGCCACTTTTCTCGTTCAGCAATGTCTAGGGCTAGTTGGATGGCTTTTGCTTCTGCAAACTGACTTGACTCGCCTTCTCCTTCAGTGGCCTCAACGCCTTGTCGTGTGGGACTCCACACAGCAGCTTTCCACTTCCGATGGTTCCCGACCACACGATAGGATCCATCAGTAAACAAAGCATAACACCTTTCGTCTTCTAATAACTCATTATATGGTGGTGCCTCTTGGGCACGAGCCACCGCCTCAGGTGATGCTCCAAAATCTCTGCCTTCTGGCCAGTCCATGATCTCTTCCAGAATTCCTGGGCGGTTAGATTTCCCCAGTCGAGCTCGTTGCGTGATCAATGCTATCCACTTACTCCACGTAGCGCTGGTTGCATGATGTGTAGAGGGGAATGTTCCCTTTGAACATCCAGTGTAGCACGGGCAATCGTGGTGCCAAGAGGAGATATGCTTCTGCACCAACAACTTCTGAAGCGGCTCGAACCCCCTCATATGCTGCTAGTATCTCTTTTTCAGTCGGGATGTAGTGGGCTGCTCATCCTCGGTACCCCCGGCTCCAAAACCCTAATGGTCGGCCTTGGGTTTCTCCTGGTGTCTTCCGCCACAGGCTCCAGGTGAGACCATGCTCCCCAGCTGCAGTGTAGAGTACATTTTTGTACCTCTGGTCCTGTCCGGACGGTCCCAAGACCTACCGCACGAGCTATTTCATGTCTGATATGCTCAAAGGCTTGTTGCTGTTCAGGGCCCCATTCGAAATAGTTCTTCTTCCGCGTTACTCGATAGAGAGGGCTCACAAGCTGACTATAACCTGGAATATGCATTCTCCAGAACCCCACAAGGCCTAGGAAAGCTTGTGTTTCTTTCTGGTTAGCTGGTGGAGACATAGTTGCTATCTTGTTAACCACATCCATAGGGACATGCCGGCGTCCATCCTGCCGTTTCATTCTTCCCAAGAACTGAATCTCCTGTGCGGGTCCCTTGACCTTGCTTTTCTTTATGGCGAAACCAGCTTTCAGAAGAATCTGAATTATTCTTTTTCCCTTCTCAAACACTTCTTCTGCCTCATTGCCCCACACGATGATGTCATCTATGTAGTGTAAATGTTCAGGGGCATCGCCTTGTTCCAGTGCCGTTTGGATTAGTCCGTGACAAATGGTAGGGCTGTGCTTCCACCCCTGGGGCAGTCGATTCCAGGTGTATTGGACACCTCTCCATGTGAAAGCAAACTGTGGCCTGCACTCTGCTGCCCAAGGAATGGAGAAAAAGGCACTGGCAATATCAATTGTAGCATACCGCGTGGCTGCCTTTGATGCCAGTTCATAGTGGAGCCCTAACGTGTCTGGTACAGCAGCACTCGGTGGCGGCGTCACTTCATTCAGGCCGCGATAATCTACTGTTAACCTCCATCCTCCATCAGACTTTTGCGCTGGCCATATAGGACTATTAAAAGGTGAACGAGTCTTGCTGATGACTCCTTGGCTCTCTAGGTGATGAATCAGCTCATGGATGGGAGCCAGGGAGTCTCGGTTTGTCCGATATTGCCGACGGTGCACCGTCCTGGTAGCGATTGGCAGCTGCTGTTCTTCAGCTTGCAGCAGCCCCACAATGAAGGGATCTTCCGAGAGGCCAGGCAGGGTAGATAGCTGTTTGATCTTCTCTGCGTTTACGGTGGCTACACCAAAAGCCCATCGGTACCCCTTTGGGTCCTTGAAGTACCCCCTCTTGAAGTAGTCTATGCCAAGGATACAAGGGGCCTCTGGGCCGGTCACAATGGGGTGCTTTTCCCACTTGTCCCCTGTCAAGCTCGCTTCAGCCTCCAACGTGGTCAATTCTTGGCGTCCCCCCGTCACTCCAGAGATCCAGATGGGTTCTGTGCCCCTGTATCCTGATGGCACCAGCGTACACTGTGCACCAGTGTCTACCAAAGCCTTATACTTCTGTGGGTCTGATGTGCCAGGCCATCGAATCCACACAGTCCAGTATAGCCGGTCATCCCTTTCCTCCTCCGGGCCGAAGGCAGGGACCCTCTATTGCTGTTCCTCATCAGAGTATTCACTGTCCGATCCTTGCGGCGCCAGACCAGAAGTCCCCTCACCAGAATCAAGGGAGGTGGTTTCAGTTCTTCTATGCCTGCAGGATCGCTGAGTGCTTTCTTGGGCCTCTACAGCAACTACGCTGACAGCCTTCTTCTTGGGTGACCCCTTCTTAACAGCTGTCTTCCCTCTCAGTTCACGTACGCGGGCTTCCAGCTTAAAGGTGGGTTCGCCATCCCACTTCCTCATGTCCTCCCCTCGGTCACGCAGGAAGAACCGGAGTGTACCACGTGGCATACGCCTTGGGCTCCCTTTCCCTCTGACCGGGGCAGGAGAGGCATGATTTCTTGGAGCATCCCTAACAGCCAAGGCACTGTCCTGTAGGGATGAGGAGACACAGAGATTTTTTCCTCAAAGTTTTGGAGCCAAGACGACACTTTCTCCACAGTTGGTGTTTCCACATCTGGACAATACATTGCCGCCAAGCTGTTAGAATATGACGCTGGGGCACCTTGAATCACCTTTCTCCACATGGCCCGTGTGCACAGGACAGCCTCTGGATCTTTGGAGACTTCCTCATCATCTGGAGCGCTGTAGATGACTTCCACCACCGCTAACTCTCTCAGGTACTGGATGCCTTCATCTGCGGCAGTCCGCTTTTCTGAGGAATTGACAAGATCTTCCCTGAATGGATATCTTGCCCTCACACTTGAGAGGAGCCGGCTCCAGAGACTGCAAATCGCTGCCTCTTTTCCAATTCCTCTTTCAATTCCCCGGTTTCTAGCGAGGGATCCCAGCTGTTGGGCTTCCTTGCCTTCCAGTTGCTGACTGTCAGCCCCATTATCCCAGCATCGGCGCAGCCGGGCAGCAATCCGCTCACCTGGCTGGCGGCTGTAATCTTTCCGCAAGTCCCAGAGTTCTGAGGACGTCAGGGACCGGGTAGTTTCCGCTTCCTGTTTAAGTAAGTTCCCTCACTCCTTCCTCCAATTTCTTTATCGAAGGACCAGCTTCTAGATCAAGCCTTTCCTCTTCTTCTTCTTCCCTCACTAATCGATGGTATGGACCTGTTGATCTCCTTGTCCACTGTTTCCTTTTCACTTTTGGGGCAATTACTGTAGTTGTTGTTTGGGTCCCTATCTCGAGCATGGTGTCCTCAGATGCAGCCTGGGTCCCTGCCTCAACCGTGGTCCTCTGAGAGTGTTGACCTATGGCTCGGTAGGCATAGGCCAGGCCCCAGTACAGTGCGAGAAGCTGCTGGTTTTCATTGGAATAGGCAAGGCTAGACCCTTCTATCAGGTGGCGCGTCAGTTTGCCAGGGTTACTTGCCTGTTCGGGTGTAAAGTCCCAGATTATGGGAGGTGATAACCGTCCTAGGAATCTGCCCAAATCCTTCCATATACCCTGCCACCCAGGGACCGGTCGCTTGAGGGCACATTTCAGTATTGCCTCACCTGAAACTTGTCTTCTCTTATACCGGGACGAGACCAGATTCCACAATACCCATAATATGCCACCAGTAATAATGATCAGTATTAAACAGCTCACATAAGGGTGAACAAGGACCTCGGGAGCCTGCATGATAAAAACCATTCACATCAATGCCCGGTAGGGAGAGGGAGATGTGTTCCCTCATCTCCCCCACAAGATAGCTCCCGCAGCACCGCAAAGCCATCAGTGCCAGGGCAAAGCACACAGCCATTATTTGCATTACCATGTTCCCAAACTCAGCAAGATAGAGATAAGCAAGCAGCCAACAAGCTCCGTGACCTTGCACGGGAGCTTGCCACTTAATAACTAGCTCTAGAACGCTTAATGCAAAACTGCCGTTGTCGTGCCCCACGTTGGGCGCCAAAAAGGACTGTGGTGGGTTGACCCTGGTTGGATGCCAGGTGCCCACCAAAGTCGCTCTATCCCTCCCCAGCTGGACGGGGCGGGGGGGCAGAGAAAATATAACAAAAGGCTCGTGGGTCAAGATCAGGACAGTTTAATAAAGTGATAGCAAAGGTCGCGCGTGAAAGCAAAGAAAACCAAATGACGCTCTTCTCTACTTCCCATCAGCAGGCGATGTCTGGCCACTTCCTGGGAAGCAGGGCTTCAGTACGCGTAGTGGTTGCTCCGGAAGACAAAAAAATGCCCCCCCCCTCCTTCCGTCTCCCTTTACTTAGCTTTTATATCTGAGCTGACGTCATATGGTATGGAATATCTGTTTGGTTAGTTTAGGTCAGCTGTCCTGGTTATGTCCCCTCCCAAGATCTTGCCCTGCCCCAGCCTGCCATTGGGGGGGGCAAAAATGTTGGAGAGACAGCCTTGATGCTGTGCCAGCACTGCTCAGCAGTAGCCAAAACACTGGTGTGCTATCAACACCGTTCTAGCTACTGATGCAGAGCACAGCGCTATGAGGGCCGCTATGGGGAGTATTAACTCCATCTCAGCCAGACCCAATACAATCTCCACCCCTTATTCCATACCATTTGCGTCCTGCTCAGGTCCCACATAATTTAATACAGAGATCTTCTAACCATACTATTGTATTTCATTCTCGTTACCGAAATCCCTTCTTACCAACACTTGCAACTGAAACTACATGCTTAAACCACTTTTATACCCAACGTACAGATTTATACATTCTTATTAATTACTGTCCCCTGTCCTTTAAGAGACGATAGGTATTCCATGGGCTTCTTCCACTCCTCCAGATGTTCACACACAGGTTATGACTTGGGCCCCATCCATCAAGGTGAGTGGTCAGGACAGGAGAAGCAGTATGTTCGATCGTTGGGCACCGACACCGGCTTGGTTTGGGTCACCGATGCATTTGTCTGGTTCCTTGCGAAGTTCACTCCTCTGCAGTTCAGGTCATTCCTGCTACATTACTTCCTACAACATACAACTCACATCACAGATTATTTTTCCCCCAAGGTTAAGCGTCCTTGAGGCACACACCGGGTCTCCCCATCCTTCCGCATTACCCACCAAGTACACCCAGGTCCCTGAGCAAAGACAATCCCACGAATGGGTTTGCCTTTTCCCATGGGAGGCGAAATCCACACTGCCTTCCCCAGCCACTTCCCCATGTGCGCTACGGGGACCTTATCTCCTCCCACAGTATGCAGGGGTTTTGTTTGGGCAGGACCAGGACGGTTAGCAGGTCCTCTGGTGTTAACTAGCCAAGCGGCTTCTGCTAAATTTGTATCCCAATGCTTCCGTGTCCCATTGCCTGGCGCTCTCAACATAGTCTTCAACAGTCCATTATATCTCTCAGGTTTTCCAGATGCTTGCGGGTGATAGGGTATGCGGTACGCCCGCTCAGTGCCGTGTTTCTTTGCCCAGGAGCTTCTGAGGTTATTTCGGAAATGAGTCCCATTGTCTGATTCAATTCTTTCTGGGGTACCGTGTCGCCATAAAATTTGCCTTTCGAGGCCTAAGATGGTGTTTCGGGCAGTGGCATGGTTTACAGGATATGTTTCTAGCCAACCAGTAGTTGCTTCCACCATGGTGAGTATGTAGCGCTTGCCTTGGCGTGTTCGTGGCAGTGGTCCAATGCAGTCAATTTGCCAGGCCTCGCCATATCGAAAGCCCAGCCACCGCCCTCTGTTCCAGGGAGACTTTACTCTGGTGGCTCGTTTGCTTGCAGCACCTGTTTCACATTCATGAGTGACCTGTGTGATGGCCTCCATGGTCAGGTCCACCCCTCGATCACGAGCCCACCTATATGGGCCCATCGAGCTACAAATAGCTCACCCTTACGCTCCCAGTCCAGGTCCGCCTGAGCTACTTCTATGTTGGCAGCCTTGTCTACCTGTTCATTACTTCGATGCTCTTCAGTGGCACGGCTTTTGGGCACGTGAGCATCTACATGACGTACCTTTAGAGTCATGTGTTCTACACGGGCAGCAATGTCCTGCCACAACGCTGCTGCCCAGATGGGTTTACCCCTGCGTTGCCAATTGGTCTTCTTCCACTGCTGTAGCCACTCCCATAGGGCATTAGCCACCATCCAGGAGTCGGTATAGAGGTAGAGTACCGGCCACTTTTCTCGTTCAGCAATGTCTAGGGCTAGTTGGATGGCTTTTGCTTCTGCAAACTGACTTGACTCGCCTTCTCCTTCAGTGGCCTCAACGCCTTGTCGTGTGGGACTCCACACAGCAGCTTTCCACTTCCGATGGTTCCCGACCACACGATAGGATCCATCAGTAAACAAAGCATAACACCTTTCGTCTTCTAATAACTCATTATATGGTGGTGCCTCTTGGGCACGAGCCACCGCCTCAGGTGATGCTCCAAAATCTCTGCCTTCTGGCCAGTCCATGATCTCTTCCAGAATTCCTGGGCGGTTAGATTTCCCCAGTCGAGCTCGTTGCGTGATCAATGCTATCCACTTACTCCACGTAGCGCTGGTTGCATGATGTGTAGAGGGGAATGTTCCCTTTGAACATCCAGTGTAGCACGGGCAATCGTGGTGCCAAGAGGAGATATGCTTCTGCACCAACAACTTCTGAAGCGGCTCGAACCCCCTCATATGCTGCTAGTATCTCTTTTTCAGTCGGGATGTAGTGGGCTGCTCATCCTCGGTACCCCCGGCTCCAAAACCCTAATGGTCGGCCTTGGGTTTCTCCTGGTGTCTTCCGCCACAGGCTCCAGGTGAGACCATGCTCCCCAGCTGCAGTGTAGAGTACATTTTTGTACCTCTGGTCCTGTCCGGACGGTCCCAAGACCTACCGCACGAGCTATTTCATGTCTGATATGCTCAAAGGCTTGTTGCTGTTCAGGGCCCCATTCGAAATAGTTCTTCTTCCGCGTTACTCGATAGAGAGGGCTCACAAGCTGACTATAACCTGGAATATGCATTCTCCAGAACCCCACAAGGCCTAGGAAAGCTTGTGTTTCTTTCTGGTTAGCTGGTGGAGACATAGTTGCTATCTTGTTAACCACATCCATAGGGACATGCCGGCGTCCATCCTGCCGTTTCATTCTTCCCAAGAACTGAATCTCCTGTGCGGGTCCCTTGACCTTGCTTTTCTTTATGGCGAAACCAGCTTTCAGAAGAATCTGAATTATTCTTTTTCCCTTCTCAAACACTTCTTCTGCCTCATTGCCCCACACGATGATGTCATCTATGTAGTGTAAATGTTCAGGGGCATCGCCTTGTTCCAGTGCCGTTTGGATTAGTCCGTGACAAATGGTAGGGCTGTGCTTCCACCCCTGGGGCAGTCGATTCCAGGTGTATTGGACACCTCTCCATGTGAAAGCAAACTGTGGCCTGCACTCTGCTGCCCAAGGAATGGAGAAAAAGGCACTGGCAATATCAATTGTAGCATACCGCGTGGCTGCCTTTGATGCCAGTTCATAGTGGAGCCCTAACGTGTCTGGTACAGCAGCACTCGGTGGCGGCGTCACTTCATTCAGGCCGCGATAATCTACTGTTAACCTCCATCCTCCATCAGACTTTTGCGCTGGCCATATAGGACTATTAAAAGGTGAACGAGTCTTGCTGATGACTCCTTGGCTCTCTAGGTGATGAATCAGCTCATGGATGGGAGCCAGGGAGTCTCGGTTTGTCCGATATTGCCGACGGTGCACCGTCCTGGTAGCGATTGGCAGCTGCTGTTCTTCAGCTTGCAGCAGCCCCACAATGAAGGGATCTTCCGAGAGGCCAGGCAGGGTAGATAGCTGTTTGATCTTCTCTGCGTTTACGGTGGCTACACCAAAAGCCCATCGGTACCCCTTTGGGTCCTTGAAGTACCCCCTCTTGAAGTAGTCTATGCCAAGGATACAAGGGGCCTCTGGGCCGGTCACAATGGGGTGCTTTTCCCACTTGTCCCCTGTCAAGCTCGCTTCAGCCTCCAACGTGGTCAATTCTTGGCGTCCCCCCGTCACTCCAGAGATCCAGATGGGTTCTGTGCCCCTGTATCCTGATGGCACCAGCGTACACTGTGCACCAGTGTCTACCAAAGCCTTATACTTCTGTGGGTCTGATGTGCCAGGCCATCGAATCCACACAGTCCAGTATAGCCGGTCATCCCTTTCCTCCTCCGGGCCGAAGGCAGGGACCCTCTATTGCTGTTCCTCATCAGAGTATTCACTGTCCGATCCTTGCGGCGCCAGACCAGAAGTCCCCTCACCAGAATCAAGGGAGGTGGTTTCAGTTCTTCTATGCCTGCAGGATCGCTGAGTGCTTTCTTGGGCCTCTACAGCAACTACGCTGACAGCCTTCTTCTTGGGTGACCCCTTCTTAACAGCTGTCTTCCCTCTCAGTTCACGTACGCGGGCTTCCAGCTTAAAGGTGGGTTCGCCATCCCACTTCCTCATGTCCTCCCCTCGGTCACGCAGGAAGAACCGGAGTGTACCACGTGGCATACGCCTTGGGCTCCCTTTCCCTCTGACCGGGGCAGGAGAGGCATGATTTCTTGGAGCATCCCTAACAGCCAAGGCACTGTCCTGTAGGGATGAGGAGACACAGAGATTTTTTCCTCAAAGTTTTGGAGCCAAGACGACACTTTCTCCACAGTTGGTGTTTCCACATCTGGACAATACATTGCCGCCAAGCTGTTAGAATATGACGCTGGGGCACCTTGAATCACCTTTCTCCACATGGCCCGTGTGCACAGGACAGCCTCTGGATCTTTGGAGACTTCCTCATCATCTGGAGCGCTGTAGATGACTTCCACCACCGCTAACTCTCTCAGGTACTGGATGCCTTCATCTGCGGCAGTCCGCTTTTCTGAGGAATTGACAAGATCTTCCCTGAATGGATATCTTGCCCTCACACTTGAGAGGAGCCGGCTCCAGAGACTGCAAATCGCTGCCTCTTTTCCAATTCCTCTTTCAATTCCCCGGTTTCTAGCGAGGGATCCCAGCTGTTGGGCTTCCTTGCCTTCCAGTTGCTGACTATCAGCCCCATTATCCCAGCATCGGCGCAGCCGGGCAGCAATCCGCTCACCTGGCTGGCGGCTGTAATCTTTCCGCAAGTCCCAGAGTTCTGAGGACGTCAGGGACCGGGTAGTTTCCGCTTCCTGTTTAAGTAAGTTCCCTCACTCCTTCCTCCAATTTCTTTATCGAAGGACCAGCTTCTAGATCAAGCCTTTCCTCTTCTTCTTCTTCCCTCACTAATCGATGGTATGGACCTGTTGATCTCCTTGTCCACTGTTTCCTTTTCACTTTTGGGGCAATTACTGTAGTTGTTGTTTGGGTCCCTATCTCGAGCATGGTGTCCTCAGATGCAGCCTGGGTCCCTGCCTCAACCGTGGTCCTCTGAGAGTGTTGACCTATGGCTCGGTAGGCATAGGCCAGGCCCCAGTACAGTGCGAGAAGCTGCTGGTTTTCATTGGAATAGGCAAGGCTAGACCCTTCTATCAGGTGGCGCGTCAGTTTGCCAGGGTTACTTGCCTGTTCGGGTGTAAAGTCCCAGATTATGGGAGGTGATAACCGTCCTAGGAATCTGCCCAAATCCTTCCATATACCCTGCCACCCAGGGACCGGTCGCTTGAGGGCACATTTCAGTATTGCCTCACCTGAAACTTGTCTTCTCTTATACCGGGACGAGACCAGATTCCACAATACCCATAATATGCCACCAGTAATAATGATCAGTATTAAACAGCTCACATAAGGGTGAACAAGGACCTCGGGAGCCTGCATGATAAAAACCATTCACATCAATGCCCGGTAGGGAGAGGGAGATGTGTTCCCTCATCTCCCCCACAAGATAGCTCCCGCAACACAGCAAAGCCATCAGCGCCAGGACAAAGCACATAGACATTATTTGTATTAGCATGTTCCCGCGTTCCTTCACTCTGCCCACAAGATAGCTCCCGCAGCACCGCAAAGCCATCAGTGCCAGGGCAAAGCACACAGCCATTATTTGCATTACCATGTTCCCAAACTCAGCAAGATAGAGATAAGCAAGCAGCCAACAAGCTCCGTGACCTTGCACGGGAGCTTGCCACTTAATAACTAGCTCTAGAACGCTTAATGCAAAACTGCCGTTGTCGTGCCCCACGTTGGGCGCCAAAAAGGACTGTGGTGGGTTGACCCTGGTTGGATGCCAGGTGCCCACCAAAGTCGCTCTATCCCTCCCCCTCCCCAGCTGGACGGGGCGGGGGGGGCAGAGAAAATATAACAAAAGGCTCGTGGGTCAAGATCAGGACAGTTTAATAAAGTGATAGCAAAGGTCGCGCGTGAAAGCAAAGAAAACCAAATGACGCTCTTCTCTACTTCCCATCAGCAGGCGATGTCTGGCCACTTCCTGGGAAGCAGGGCTTCAGTACGCGTAGTGGTTGCTCCGGAAGACAAAAAAATGCCCCCCCCTCCTTCCGTCTCCCTTTACTTAGCTTTTATATCTGAGCTGACGTCATATGGTATGGAATATCTGTTTGGTTAGTTTAGGTCAGCTGTCCTGGTTATGTCCCCTCCCAAGATCTTGCCCTGCCCCAGCCTGCCATTGGGGGGGGGGGCAAAAATGTTGGAGAGACAGCCTTGATGCTGTGCCAGCACTGCTCAGCAGTAGCCAAAACACTGGTGTGCTATCAACACCGTTCTAGCTACTGATGCAGAGCACAGCGCTATGAGGGCCGCTATGGGGAGTATTAACTCCATCTCAGCCAGACCCAATACAATCTCCACCCCTTATTCCATACCATTTGCGTCCTGCTCAGGTCCCACATAATTTAATACAGAGATCTTCTAACCATACTATTGTATTTCATTCTCGTTACCGAAATCCCTTCTTACCAACACTTGCAACTGAAACTACATGCTTAAACCACTTTTATACCCAACGTACAGATTTATACATTCTTATTAATTACTGTCCCCTGTCCTTTAAGAGACGATAGGTATTCCATGGGCTTCTTCCACTCCTCCAGATGTTCACACACAGGTTATGACTTGGGCCCCATCCATCAAGGTGAGTGGTCAGGACAGGAGAAGCAGTATGTTCGATCGTTGGGCACCGACACCGGCTTGGTTTGGGTCACCGATGCATTTGTCTGGTTCCTTGCGAAGTTCACTCCTCTGCAGTTCAGGTCATTCCTGCTACATTACTTCCTACAACATACAACTCACATCACAGATTATTTTTCCCCCAAGGTTAAGCGTCCTTGAGGCACACACCGGGTCTCCCCATCCTTCCGCATTACCCACCAAGTACACCCAGGTCCCTGAGCAAAGACAATCCCACGAATGGGTTTGCCTTTTCCCATGGGAGGCGAAATCCACACTGCCTTCCCCAGCCACTTCCCCATGTGCGCTACGGGGACCTTATCTCCTCCCACAGTATGCAGGGGTTTTGTTTGGGCAGGACCAGGACGGTTAGCAGGTCCTCTGGTGTTAACTAGCCAAGCGGCTTCTGCTAAATTTGTATCCCAATGCTTCCGTGTCCCATTGCCTGGCGCTCTCAACATAGTCTTCAACAGTCCATTATATCTCTCAGGTTTTCCAGATGCTTGCGGGTGATAGGGTATGCGGTACGCCCGCTCAGTGCCGTGTTTCTTTGCCCAGGAGCTTCTGAGGTTATTTCGGAAATGAGTCCCATTGTCTGATTCAATTCTTTCTGGGGTACCGTGTCGCCATAAAATTTGCCTTTCGAGGCCTAAGATGGTGTTTCGGGCAGTGGCATGGTTTACAGGATATGTTTCTAGCCAACCAGTAGTTGCTTCCACCATGGTGAGTATGTAGCGCTTGCCTTGGCGTGTTCGTGGCAGTGGTCCAATGCAGTCAATTTGCCAGGCCTCGCCATATCGAAAGCCCAGCCACCGCCCTCTGTTCCAGGGAGACTTTACTCTGGTGGCTCGTTTGCTTGCAGCACCTGTTTCACATTCATGAGTGACCTGTGTGATGGCCTCCATGGTCAGGTCCACCCCTCGATCACGAGCCCACCTATATGGGCCCATCGAGCTACAAATAGCTCACCCTTACGCTCCCAGTCCAGGTCCGCCTGAGCTACTTCTATGTTGGCAGCCTTGTCTACCTGTTCATTACTTCGATGCTCTTCAGTGGCACGGCTTTTGGGCACGTGAGCATCTACATGACGTACCTTTAGAGTCATGTGTTCTACACGGGCAGCAATGTCCTGCCACAACGCTGCTGCCCAGATGGGTTTACCCCTGCGTTGCCAATTGGTCTTCTTCCACTGCTGTAGCCACTCCCATAGGGCATTAGCCACCATCCAGGAGTCGGTATAGAGGTAGAGTACCGGCCACTTTTCTCGTTCAGCAATGTCTAGGGCTAGTTGGATGGCTTTTGCTTCTGCAAACTGACTTGACTCGCCTTCTCCTTCAGTGGCCTCAACGCCTTGTCGTGTGGGACTCCACACAGCAGCTTTCCACTTCCGATGGTTCCCGACCACACGATAGGATCCATCAGTAAACAAAGCATAACACCTTTCGTCTTCTAATAACTCATTATATGGTGGTGCCTCTTGGGCACGAGCCACCGCCTCAGGTGATGCTCCAAAATCTCTGCCTTCTGGCCAGTCCATGATCTCTTCCAGAATTCCTGGGCGGTTAGATTTCCCCAGTCGAGCTCGTTGCGTGATCAATGCTAGCCACTTACTCCACGTAGCGCTGGTTGCATGATGTGTAGAGGGGAATGTTCCCTTTGAACATCCAGTGTAGCACGGGCAATCGTGGTGCCAAGAGGAGATATGCTTCTGCACCAACAACTTCTGAAGCGGCTCGAACCCCCTCATATGCTGCTAGTATCTCTTTTTCAGTCGGGGTGTAGTGGGCTGCTCATCCTCGGTACCCCCGGCTCCAAAACCCTAATGGTCGGCCTTGGGTTTCTCCTGGTGTCTTCCGCCACAGGCTCCAGGTGAGACCATGCTCCCCAGCTGCAGTGTAGAGTACATTTTTGTACCTCTGGTCCTGTCCGGACGGTCCCAAGACCTACCGCACGAGCTATTTCATGTCTGATATGCTCAAAGGCTTGTTGCTGTTCAGGGCCCCATTCGAAATAGTTCTTCTTCCGCGTTACTCGATAGAGAGGGCTCACAAGCTGACTATAACCTGGAATATGCATTCTCCAGAACCCCACAAGGCCTAGGAAAGCTTGTGTTTCTTTCTGGTTAGCTGGTGGAGACATAGTTGCTATCTTGTTAACCACATCCATAGGGACATGCCGGCGTCCATCCTGCCGTTTCATTCTTCCCAAGAACTGAATCTCCTGTGCGGGTCCCTTGACCTTGCTTTTCTTTATGGCGAAACCAGCTTTCAGAAGAATCTGAATTATTCTTTTTCCCTTCTCAAACACTTCTTCTGCCTCATTGCCCCACACGATGATGTCATCTATGTAGTGTAAATGTTCAGGGGCATCGCCTTGTTCCAGTGCCGTTTGGATTAGTCCGTGACAAATGGTAGGGCTGTGCTTCCACCCCTGGGGCAGTCGATTCCAGGTGTATTGGACACCTCTCCATGTGAAAGCAAACTGTGGCCTGCACTCTGCTGCCCAAGGAATGGAGAAAAAGGCACTGGCAATATCAATTGTAGCATACCGCGTGGCTGCCTTTGATGCCAGTTCATAGTGGAGCCCTAACGTGTCTGGTACAGCAGCACTCGGTGGCGGCGTCACTTCATTCAGGCCGCGATAATCTACTGTTAACCTCCATCCTCCATCAGACTTTTGCGCTGGCCATATAGGACTATTAAAAGGTGAACGAGTCTTGCTGATGACTCCTTGGCTCTCTAGGTGATGAATCAGCTCATGGATGGGAGCCAGGGAGTCTCGGTTTGTCCGATATTGCCGACGGTGCACCGTCCTGGTAGCGATTGGCAGCTGCTGTTCTTCAGCTTGCAGCAGCCCCACAATGAAGGGATCTTCCGAGAGGCCAGGCAGGGTAGATAGCTGTTTGATCTTCTCTGCGTTTACGGTGGCTACACCAAAAGCCCATCGGTACCCCTTTGGGTCCTTGAAGTACCCCCTCTTGAAGTAGTCTATGCCAAGGATACAAGGGGCCTCTGGGCCGGTCACAATGGGGTGCTTTTCCCACTTGTCCCCTGTCAAGCTCGCTTCAGCCTCCAACGTGGTCAATTCTTGGCGTCCCCCCGTCACTCCAGAGATCCAGATGGGTTCTGTGCCCCTGTATCCTGATGGCACCAGCGTACACTGTGCACCAGTGTCTACCAAAGCCTTATACTTCTGTGGGTCTGATGTGCCAGGCCATCGAATCCACACAGTCCAGTATAGCCGGTCATCCCTTTCCTCCTCCGGGCCGAAGGCAGGGACCCTCTATTGCTGTTCCTCATCAGAGTATTCACTGTCCGATCCTTGCGGCGCCAGACCAGAAGTCCCCTCACCAGAATCAAGGGAGGTGGTTTCAGTTCTTCTATGCCTGCAGGATCGCTGAGTGCTTTCTTGGGCCTCTACAGCAACTACGCTGACAGCCTTCTTCTTGGGTGACCCCTTCTTAACAGCTGTCTTCCCTCTCAGTTCACGTACGCGGGCTTCCAGCTTAAAGGTGGGTTCGCCATCCCACTTCCTCATGTCCTCCCCTCGGTCACGCAGGAAGAACCGGAGTGTACCACGTGGCATACGCCTTGGGCTCCCTTTCCCTCTGACCGGGGCAGGAGAGGCATGATTTCTTGGAGCATCCCTAACAGCCAAGGCACTGTCCTGTAGGGATGAGGAGACACAGAGATTTTTTCCTCAAAGTTTTGGAGCCAAGACGACACTTTCTCCACAGTTGGTGTTTCCACATCTGGACAATACATTGCCGCCAAGCTGTTAGAATATGACGCTGGGGCACCTTGAATCACCTTTCTCCACATGGCCCGTGTGCACAGGACAGCCTCTGGATCTTTGGAGACTTCCTCATCATCTGGAGCGCTGTAGATGACTTCCACCACCGCTAACTCTCTCAGGTACTGGATGCCTTCATCTGCGGCAGTCCGCTTTTCTGAGGAATTGACAAGATCTTCCCTGAATGGATATCTTGCCCTCACACTTGAGAGGAGCCGGCTCCAGAGACTGCAAATCGCTGCCTCTTTTCCAATTCCTCTTTCAATTCCCCGGTTTCTAGCGAGGGATCCCAGCTGTTGGGCTTCCTTGCCTTCCAGTTGCTGACTGTCAGCCCCATTATCCCAGCATCGGCGCAGCCGGGCAGCAATCCGCTCACCTGGCTGGCGGCTGTAATCTTTCCGCAAGTCCCAGAGTTCTGAGGACGTCAGGGACCGGGTAGTTTCCGCTTCCTGTTTAAGTAAGTTCCCTCACTCCTTCCTCCAATTTCTTTATCGAAGGACCAGCTTCTAGATCAAGCCTTTCCTCTTCTTCTTCTTCCCTCACTAATCGATGGTATGGACCTGTTGATCTCCTTGTCCACTGTTTCCTTTTCACTTTTGGGGCAATTACTGTAGTTGTTGTTTGGGTCCCTATCTCGAGCATGGTGTCCTCAGATGCAGCCTGGGTCCCTGCCTCAACCGTGGTCCTCTGAGAGTGTTGACCTATGGCTCGGTAGGCATAGGCCAGGCCCCAGTACAGTGCGAGAAGCTGCTGGTTTTCATTGGAATAGGCAAGGCTAGACCCTTCTATCAGGTGGCGCGTCAGTTTGCCAGGGTTACTTGCCTGTTCGGGTGTAAAGTCCCAGATTATGGGAGGTGATAACCGTCCTAGGAATCTGCCCAAATCCTTCCATATACCCTGCCACCCAGGGACCGGTCGCTTGAGGGCACATTTCAGTATTGCCTCACCTGAAACTTGTCTTCTCTTATACCGGGACGAGACCAGATTCCACAATACCCATAATATGCCACCAGTAATAATGATCAGTATTAAACAGCTCACATAAGGGTGAACAAGGACCTCGGGAGCCTGCATGATAAAAACCATTCACATCAATGCCCGGTAGGGAGAGGGAGATGTGTTCCCTCATCTCCCCCACAAGATAGCTCCCGCAACACAGCAAAGCCATCAGCGCCAGGACAAAGCACATAGACATTATTTGTATTAGCATGTTCCCGCGTTCCTTCACTCTGCCCACAAGATAGCTCCCGCAGCACCGCAAAGCCATCAGTGCCAGGGCAAAGCACACAGCCATTATTTGCATTACCATGTTCCCAAACTCAGCAAGATAGAGATAAGCAAGCAGCCAACAAGCTCCGTGACCTTGCACGGGAGCTTGCCACTTAATAACTAGCTCTAGAACGCTTAATGCAAAACTGCCGTTGTCGTGCCCCACGTTGGGCGCCAAAAAGGACTGTGGTGGGTTGACCCTGGTTGGATGCCAGGTGCCCACCAAAGTCGCTCTATCCCTCTCCCTCCCCAGCTGGACGGGGCGGGGGGGGCAGAGAAAATATAACAAAAGGCTCGTGGGTCAAGATCAGGACAGTTTAATAAAGTGATAGCAAAGGTCGCGCGTGAAAGCAAAGAAAACCAAATGACGCTCTTCTCTACTTCCCATCAGCAGGCGATGTCTGGCCACTTCCTGGGAAGCAGGGCTTCAGTACGCGTAGTGGTTGCTCCGGAAGACAAAAAAATGCCCCCCCCCTCCTTCCGTCTCCCTTTACTTAGCTTTTATAGCTGAGCTGACGTCATATGGTATGGAATATCTGTTTGGTTAGTTTAGGTCAGCTGTCCTGGTTATGTCCCCTCCCAAGATCTTGCCCTGCCCCAGCCTGCCATTGGGGGGGGGCAAAAATGTTGGAGAGACAGCCTTGATGCTGTGCCAGCACTGCTCAGCAGTAGCCAAAACACTGGTGTGCTATCAACACCGTTCTAGCTACTGATGCAGAGCACAGCGCTATGAGGGCCGCTATGGGGAGTATTAACTCCATCTCAGCCAGACCCAATACAATCTCCACCCCTTATTCCATACCATTTGCGTCCTGCTCAGGTCCCACATAATTTAATACAGAGATCGTCTAACCATACCATTGTATTTCATTCTCGTTACCGAAATCCCTTCTTACCAACACTTGCAACTGAAACTACATGCTTAAACCACTTTTATACCCAACGTACAGATTTATACATTCTTATTAATTACTGTCCCCTGTCCTTTAAGAGACGATAGGTATTCCATGGGCTTCTTCCACTCCTCCAGATGTTCACACACAGGTTATGACTTGGGCCCCATCCATCAAGGTGAGTGGTCAGGACAGGAGAAGCAGTATGTTCGATCGTTGGGCACCGACACCGGCTTGGTTTGGGTCACCGATGCATTTGTCTGGTTCCTTGCGAAGTTCACTCCTCTGCAGTTCAGGTCATTCCTGCTACATTACTTCCTACAACATACAACTCACATCACAGATTATTTTTCCCCCAAGGTTAAGCGTCCTTGAGGCACACACCGGGTCTCCCCATCCTTCCGCATTACCCACCAAGTACACCCAGGTCCCTGAGCAAAGACAATCCCACGAATGGGTTTGCCTTTTCCCATGGGAGGCGAAATCCACACTGCCTTCCCCAGCCACTTCCCCATGTGCGCTACGGGGACCTTATCTCCTCCCACAGTATGCAGGGGTTTTGTTTGGGCAGGACCAGGACGGTTAGCAGGTCCTCTGGTGTTAACTAGCCAAGCGGCTTCTGCTAAATTTGTATCCCAATGCTTCCGTGTCCCATTGCCTGGCGCTCTCAACATAGTCTTCAACAGTCCATTATATCTCTCAGGTTTTCCAGATGCTTGCGGGTGATAGGGTATGCGGTACGCCCGCTCAGTGCCGTGTTTCTTTGCCCAGGAGCTTCTGAGGTTATTTCGGAAATGAGTCCCATTGTCTGATTCAATTCTTTCTGGGGTACCGTGTCGCCATAAAATTTGCCTTTCGAGGCCTAAGATGGTGTTTCGGGCAGTGGCATGGTTTACAGGATATGTTTCTAGCCAACCAGTAGTTGCTTCCACCATGGTGAGTATGTAGCGCTTGCCTTGGCGTGTTCGTGGCAGTGGTCCAATGCAGTCAATTTGCCAGGCCTCGCCATATCGAAAGCCCAGCCACCGCCCTCTGTTCCAGGGAGACTTTACTCTGGTGGCTCGTTTGCTTGCAGCACCTGTTTCACATTCATGAGTGACCTGTGTGATGGCCTCCATGGTCAGGTCCACCCCTCGATCACGAGCCCACCTATATGGGCCCATCGAGCTACAAATAGCTCACCCTTACGCTCCCAGTCCAGGTCCGCCTGAGCTACTTCTATGTTGGCAGCCTTGTCTACCTGTTCATTACTTCGATGCTCTTCAGTGGCACGGCTTTTGGGCACGTGAGCATCTACATGACGTACCTTTAGAGTCATGTGTTCTACACGGGCAGCAATGTCCTGCCACAACGCTGCTGCCCAGATGGGTTTACCCCTGCGTTGCCAATTGGTCTTCTTCCACTGCTGTAGCCACTCCCATAGGGCATTAGCCACCATCCAGGAGTCGGTATAGAGGTAGAGTACCGGCCACTTTTCTCGTTCAGCAATGTCTAGGGCTAGTTGGATGGCTTTTGCTTCTGCAAACTGACTTGACTCGCCTTCTCCTTCAGTGGCCTCAACGCCTTGTCGTGTGGGACTCCACACAGCAGCTTTCCACTTCCGATGGTTCCCGACCACACGATAGGATCCATCAGTAAACAAAGCATAACACCTTTCGTCTTCTAATAACTCATTATATGGTGGTGCCTCCTGGGCACGAGCCACCGCCTCAGGTGATGCTCCAAAATCTCTGCCTTCTGGCCAGTCCATGATCTCTTCCAGAATTCCTGGGCGGTTAGATTTCCCCAGTCGAGCTCGTTGCGTGATCAATGCTAGCCACTTACTCCACGTAGCGCTGGTTGCATGATGTGTAGAGGGGAATGTTCCCTTTGAACATCCAGTGTAGCACGGGCAATCGTGGTGCCAAGAGGAGATATGCTTCTGCACCAACAACTTCTGAAGCGGCTCGAACCCCCTCATATGCTGCTAGTATCTCTTTTTCAGTCGGGGTGTAGTGGGCTGCTCATCCTCGGTACCCCCGGCTCCAAAACCCTAATGGTCGGCCTTGGGTTTCTCCTGGTGTCTTCCGCCACAGGCTCCAGGTGAGACCATGCTCCCCAGCTGCAGTGTAGAGTACATTTTTGTACCTCTGGTCCTGTCCGGACGGTCCCAAGACCTACCGCACGAGCTATTTCATGTCTGATATGCTCAAAGGCTTGTTGCTGTTCAGGGCCCCATTCGAAATAGTTCTTCTTCCGCGTTACTCGATAGAGAGGGCTCACAAGCTGACTATAACCTGGAATATGCATTCTCCAGAACCCCACAAGGCCTAGGAAAGCTTGTGTTTCTTTCTGGTTAGCTGGTGGAGACATAGTTGCTATCTTGTTAACCACATCCATAGGGACATGCCGGCGTCCATCCTGCCGTTTCATTCTTCCCAAGAACTGAATCTCCTGTGCGGGTCCCTTGACCTTGCTTTTCTTTATGGCGAAACCAGCTTTCAGAAGAATCTGAATTATTCTTTTTCCCTTCTCAAACACTTCTTCTGCCTCATTGCCCCACACGATGATGTCATCTATGTAGTGTAAATGTTCAGGGGCATCGCCTTGTTCCAGTGCCGTTTGGATTAGTCCGTGACAAATGGTAGGGCTGTGCTTCCACCCCTGGGGCAGTCGATTCCAGGTGTATTGGACACCTCTCCATGTGAAAGCAAACTGTGGCCTGCACTCTGCTGCCCAAGGAATGGAGAAAAAGGCACTGGCAATATCAATTGTAGCATACCGCGTGGCTGCCTTTGATGCCAGTTCATAGTGGAGCCCTAACGTGTCTGGTACAGCAGCACTCGGTGGCGGCGTCACTTCATTCAGGCCGCGATAATCTACTGTTAACCTCCATCCTCCATCAGACTTTTGCGCTGGCCATATAGGACTATTAAAAGGTGAACGAGTCTTGCTGATGACTCCTTGGCTCTCTAGGTGATGAATCAGCTCATGGATGGGAGCCAGGGAGTCTCGGTTTGTCCGATATTGCCGACGGTGCACCGTCCTGGTAGCGATTGGCAGCTGCTGTTCTTCAGCTTGCAGCAGCCCCACAATGAAGGGATCTTCCGAGAGGCCAGGCAGGGTAGATAGCTGTTTGATCTTCTCTGCGTTTACGGTGGCTACACCAAAAGCCCATCGGTACCCCTTTGGGTCCTTGAAGTACCCCCTCTTGAAGTAGTCTATGCCAAGGATACAAGGGGCCTCTGGGCCGGTCACAATGGGGTGCTTTTCCCACTTGTCCCCTGTCAAGCTCGCTTCAGCCTCCAACGTGGTCAATTCTTGGCGTCCCCCCGTCACTCCAGAGATCCAGATGGGTTCTGTGCCCCTGTATCCTGATGGCACCAGCGTACACTGTGCACCAGTGTCTACCAAAGCCTTATACTTCTGTGGGTCTGATGTGCCAGGCCATCGAATCCACACAGTCCAGTATAGCCGGTCATCCCTTTCCTCCTCCGGGCCGAAGGCAGGGACCCTCTATTGCTGTTCCTCATCAGAGTATTCACTGTCCGATCCTTGCGGCGCCAGACCAGAAGTCCCCTCACCAGAATCAAGGGAGGTGGTTTCAGTTCTTCTATGCCTGCAGGATCGCTGAGTGCTTTCTTGGGCCTCTACAGCAACTACGCTGACAGCCTTCTTCTTGGGTGACCCCTTCTTAACAGCTGTCTTCCCTCTCAGTTCACGTACGCGGGCTTCCAGCTTAAAGGTGGGTTCGCCATCCCACTTCCTCATGTCCTCCCCTCGGTCACGCAGGAAGAACCGGAGTGTACCACGTGGCATACGCCTTGGGCTCCCTTTCCCTCTGACCGGGGCAGGAGAGGCATGATTTCTTGGAGCATCCCTAACAGCCAAGGCACTGTCCTGTAGGGATGAGGAGACACAGAGATTTTTTCCTCAAAGTTTTGGAGCCAAGACGACACTTTCTCCACAGTTGGTGTTTCCACATCTGGACAATACATTGCCGCCAAGCTGTTAGAATATGACGCTGGGGCACCTTGAATCACCTTTCTCCACATGGCCCGTGTGCACAGGACAGCCTCTGGATCTTTGGAGACTTCCTCATCATCTGGAGCGCTGTAGATGACTTCCACCACCGCTAACTCTCTCAGGTACTGGATGCCTTCATCTGCGGCAGTCCGCTTTTCTGAGGAATTGACAAGATCTTCCCTGAATGGATATCTTGCCCTCACACTTGAGAGGAGCCGGCTCCAGAGACTGCAAATCGCTGCCTCTTTTCCAATTCCTCTTTCAATTCCCCGGTTTCTAGCGAGGGATCCCAGCTGTTGGGCTTCCTTGCCTTCCAGTTGCTGACTGTCAGCCCCATTATCCCAGCATCGGCGCAGCCGGGCAGCAATCCGCTCACCTGGCTGGCGGCTGTAATCTTTCCGCAAGTCCCAGAGTTCTGAGGACGTCAGGGACCGGGTAGTTTCCGCTTCCTGTTTAAGTAAGTTCCCTCACTCCTTCCTCCAATTTCTTTATCGAAGGACCAGCTTCTAGATCAAGCCTTTCCTCTTCTTCTTCTTCCCTCACTAATCGATGGTATGGACCTGTTGATCTCCTTGTCCACTGTTTCCTTTTCACTTTTGGGGCAATTACTGTAGTTGTTGTTTGGGTCCCTATCTCGAGCATGGTGTCCTCAGATGCAGCCTGGGTCCCTGCCTCAACCGTGGTCCTCTGAGAGTGTTGACCTATGGCTCGGTAGGCATAGGCCAGGCCCCAGTACAGTGCGAGAAGCTGCTGGTTTTCATTGGAATAGGCAAGGCTAGACCCTTCTATCAGGTGGCGCGTCAGTTTGCCAGGGTTACTTGCCTGTTCGGGTGTAAAGTCCCAGATTATGGGAGGTGATAACCGTCCTAGGAATCTGCCCAAATCCTTCCATATACCCTGCCACCCAGGGACCGGTCGCTTGAGGGCACATTTCAGTATTGCCTCACCTGAAACTTGTCTTCTCTTATACCGGGACGAGACCAGATTCCACAATACCCATAATATGCCACCAGTAATAATGATCAGTATTAAACAGCTCACATAAGGGTGAACAAGGACCTCGGGAGCCTGCATGATAAAAACCATTCACATCAATGCCCGGTAGGGAGAGGGAGATGTGTTCCCTCATCTCCCCCACAAGATAGCTCCCGCAACACAGCAAAGCCATCAGCGCCAGGACAAAGCACATAGACATTATTTGTATTAGCATGTTCCCGCGTTCCTTCACTCTGCCCACAAGATAGCTCCCGCAGCACCGCAAAGCCATCAGTGCCAGGGCAAAGCACACAGCCATTATTTGCATTACCATGTTCCCAAACTCAGCAAGATAGAGATAAGCAAGCAGCCAACAAGCTCCGTGACCTTGCACGGGAGCTTGCCACTTAATAACTAGCTCTAGAACGCTTAATGCAAAACTGCCGTTGTCGTGCCCCACGTTGGGCGCCAAAAAGGACTGTGGTGGGTTGACCCTGGTTGGATGCCAGGTGCCCACCAAAGTCGCTCTATCCCTCCCCCTCCCCAGCTGGACGGGGCGGGGGGGCAGAGAAAATATAACAAAAGGCTCGTGGGTCAAGATCAGGACAGTTTAATAAAGTGATAGCAAAGGTCGCGCGTGAAAGCAAAGAAAACCAAATGACGCTCTTCTCTACTTCCCATCAGCAGGCGATGTCTGGCCACTTCCTGGGAAGCAGGGCTTCAGTACGCGTAGTGGTTGCTCCGGAAGACAAAAAAATGCCCCCCCCTCCTTCCGTCTCCCTTTACTTAGCTTTTATATCTGAGCTGACGTCGTATGGTATGGAATATCTGTTTGGTTAGTTTAGGTCAGCTGTCCTGGTTATGTCCCCTCCCAAGATCTTGCCCTGCCCCAGCCTGCCATTGAGGGGGGGGGGCAAAAATGTTGGAGAGACAGCCTTGATGCTGTGCCAGCACTGCTCAGCAGTAGCCAAAACACTGGTGTGCTATCAACACCGTTCTAGCTACTGATGCAGAGCACAGCGCTATGAGGGCCGCTATGGGGAGTATTAACTCCATCTCAGCCAGACCCAATACAATCTCCACCCCTTATTCCATACCATTTGCGTCCTGCTCAGGTCCCACATAATTTAATACAGAGATCTTCTAACCATACTATTGTATTTCATTCTCGTTACCGAAATCCCTTCTTACCAACACTTGCAACTGAAACTACATGCTTAAACCACTTTTATACCCAACGTACAGATTTATACATTCTTATTAATTACTGTCCCCTGTCCTTTAAGAGACGATAGGTATTCCATGGGCTTCTTCCACTCCTCCAGATGTTCACACACAGGTTATGACTTGGGCCCCATCCATCAAGGTGAGTGGTCAGGACAGGAGAAGCAGTATGTTCGATCGTTGGGCACCGACACCGGCTTGGTTTGGGTCACCGATGCATTTGTCTGGTTCCTTGCGAAGTTCACTCCTCTGCAGTTCAGGTCATTCCTGCTACATTACTTCCTACAACATACAACTCACATCACAGATTATTTTTCCCCCAAGGTTAAGCGTCCTTGAGGCACACACCGGGTCTCCCCATCCTTCCGCATTACCCACCAAGTACACCCAGGTCCCTGAGCAAAGACAATCCCACGAATGGGTTTGCCTTTTCCCATGGGAGGCGAAATCCACACTGCCTTCCCCAGCCACTTCCCCATGTGCGCTACGGGGACCTTATCTCCTCCCACAGTATGCAGGGGTTTTGTTTGGGCAGGACCAGGACGGTTAGCAGGTCCTCTGGTGTTAACTAGCCAAGCGGCTTCTGCTAAATTTGTATCCCAATGCTTCCGTGTCCCATTGCCTGGCGCTCTCAACATAGTCTTCAACAGTCCATTATATCTCTCAGTTTTTCCAGATGCTTGCGGGTGATAGGGTATGCGGTACGCCCGCTCAGTGCCGTGTTTCTTTGCCCAGGAGCTTCTGAGGTTATTTCGGAAATGAGTCCCATTGTCTGATTCAATTCTTTCTGGGGTACCGTGTCGCCATAAAATTTGCCTTTCGAGGCCTAAGATGGTGTTTCGGGCAGTGGCATGGTTTACAGGATATGTTTCTAGCCAACCAGTAGTTGCTTCCACCATGGTGAGTATGTAGCGCTTGCCTTGGCGTGTTCGTGGCAGTGGTCCAATGCAGTCAATTTGCCAGGCCTCGCCATATCGAAAGCCCAGCCACCGCCCTCTGTTCCAGGGAGACTTTACTCTGGTGGCTCGTTTGCTTGCAGCACCTGTTTCACATTCATGAGTGACCTGTGTGATGGCCTCCATGGTCAGGTCCACCCCTCGATCACGAGCCCACCTATATGGGCCCATCGAGCTACAAATAGCTCACCCTTACGCTCCCAGTCCAGGTCCGCCTGAGCTACTTCTATGTTGGCAGCCTTGTCTACCTGTTCATTACTTCGATGCTCTTCAGTGGCACGGCTTTTGGGCACGTGAGCATCTACATGACGTACCTTTAGAGTCATGTGTTCTACACGGGCAGCAATGTCCTGCCACAACGCTGCTGCCCAGATGGGTTTACCCCTGCGTTGCCAATTGGTCTTCTTCCACTGCTGTAGCCACTCCCATAGGGCATTAGCCACCATCCAGGAGTCGGTATAGAGGTAGAGTACCGGCCACTTTTCTCGTTCAGCAATGTCTAGGGCTAGTTGGATGGCTTTTGCTTCTGCAAACTGACTTGACTCGCCTTCTCCTTCAGTGGCCTCAACGCCTTGTCGTGTGGGACTCCACACAGCAGCTTTCCACTTCCGATGGTTCCCGACCACACGATAGGATCCATCAGTAAACAAAGCATAACACCTTTCGTCTTCTAATAACTCATTATATGGTGGTGCCTCTTGGGCACGAGCCACCGCCTCAGGTGATGCTCCAAAATCTCTGCCTTCTGGCCAGTCCATGATCTCTTCCAGAATTCCTGGGCGGTTAGATTTCCCCAGTCGAGCTCGTTGCGTGATCAATGCTATCCACTTACTCCACGTAGCGCTGGTTGCATGATGTGTAGAGGGGAATGTTCCCTTTGAACATCCAGTGTAGCACGGGCAATCGTGGTGCCAAGAGGAGATATGCTTCTGCACCAACAACTTCTGAAGCGGCTCGAACCCCCTCATATGCTGCTAGTATCTCTTTTTCAGTCGGGGTGTAGTGGGCTGCTCATCCTCGGTACCCCCGGCTCCAAAACCCTAATGGTCGGCCTTGGGTTTCTCCTGGTGTCTTCCGCCACAGGCTCCAGGTGAGACCATGCTCCCCAGCTGCAGTGTAGAGTACATTTTTGTACCTCTGGTCCTGTCCGGACGGTCCCAAGACCTACCGCACGAGCTATTTCATGTCTGATATGCTCAAAGGCTTGTTGCTGTTCAGGGCCCCATTCGAAATAGTTCTTCTTCCGCGTTACTCGATAGAGAGGGCTCACAAGCTGACTATAACCTGGAATATGCATTCTCCAGAACCCCACAAGGCCTAGGAAAGCTTGTGTTTCTTTCTGGTTAGCTGGTGGAGACATAGTTGCTATCTTGTTAACCACATCCATAGGGACATGCCGGCGTCCATCCTGCCGTTTCATTCTTCCCAAGAACTGAATCTCCTGTGCGGGTCCCTTGACCTTGCTTTTCTTTATGGCGAAACCAGCTTTCAGAAGAATCTGAATTATTCTTTTTCCCTTCTCAAACACTTCTTCTGCCTCATTGCCCCACACGATGATGTCATCTATGTAGTGTAAATGTTCAGGGGCATCGCCTTGTTCCAGTGCCGTTTGGATTAGTCCGTGACAAATGGTAGGGCTGTGCTTCCACCCCTGGGGCAGTCGATTCCAGGTGTATTGGACACCTCTCCATGTGAAAGCAAACTGTGGCCTGCACTCTGCTGCCCAAGGAATGGAGAAAAAGGCACTGGCAATATCAATTGTAGCATACCGCGTGGCTGCCTTTGATGCCAGTTCATAGTGGAGCCCTAACGTGTCTGGTACAGCAGCACTCGGTGGCGGCGTCACTTCATTCAGGCCGCGATAATCTACTGTTAACCTCCATCCTCCATCAGACTTTTGCGCTGGCCATATAGGACTATTAAAAGGTGAACGAGTCTTGCTGATGACTCCTTGGCTCTCTAGGTGATGAATCAGCTCATGGATGGGAGCCAGGGAGTCTCGGTTTGTCCGATATTGCCGACGGTGCACCGTCCTGGTAGCGATTGGCAGCTGCTGTTCTTCAGCTTGCAGCAGCCCCACAATGAAGGGATCTTCCGAGAGGCCAGGCAGGGTAGATAGCTGTTTGATCTTCTCTGCGTTTACGGTGGCTACACCAAAAGCCCATCGGTACCCCTTTGGGTCCTTGAAGTACCCCCTCTTGAAGTAGTCTATGCCAAGGATACAAGGGGCCTCTGGGCCGGTCACAATGGGGTGCTTTTCCCACTTGTCCCCTGTCAAGCTCGCTTCAGCCTCCAACGTGGTCAATTCTTGGCGTCCCCCCGTCACTCCAGAGATCCAGATGGGTTCTGTGCCCCTGTATCCTGATGGCACCAGCGTACACTGTGCACCAGTGTCTACCAAAGCCTTATACTTCTGTGGGTCTGATGTGCCAGGCCATCGAATCCACACAGTCCAGTATAGCCGGTCATCCCTTTCCTCCTCCGGGCCGAAGGCAGGGACCCTCTATTGCTGTTCCTCATCAGAGTATTCACTGTCCGATCCTTGCGGCGCCAGACCAGAAGTCCCCTCACCAGAATCAAGGGAGGTGGTTTCAGTTCTTCTATGCCTGCAGGATCGCTGAGTGCTTTCTTGGGCCTCTACAGCAACTACGCTGACAGCCTTCTTCTTGGGTGACCCCTTCTTAACAGCTGTCTTCCCTCTCAGTTCACGTACGCGGGCTTCCAGCTTAAAGGTGGGTTCGCCATCCCACTTCCTCATGTCCTCCCCTCGGTCACGCAGGAAGAACCGGAGTGTACCACGTGGCATACGCCTTGGGCTCCCTTTCCCTCTGACCGGGGCAGGAGAGGCATGATTTCTTGGAGCATCCCTAACAGCCAAGGCACTGTCCTGTAGGGATGAGGAGACACAGAGATTTTTTCCTCAAAGTTTTGGAGCCAAGACGACACTTTCTCCACAGTTGGTGTTTCCACATCTGGACAATACATTGCCGCCAAGCTGTTAGAATATGACGCTGGGGCACCTTGAATCACCTTTCTCCACATGGCCCGTGTGCACAGGACAGCCTCTGGATCTTTGGAGACTTCCTCATCATCTGGAGCGCTGTAGATGACTTCCACCACCGCTAACTCTCTCAGGTACTGGATGCCTTCATCTGCGGCAGTCCGCTTTTCTGAGGAATTGACAAGATCTTCCCTGAATGGATATCTTGCCCTCACACTTGAGAGGAGCCGGCTCCAGAGACTGCAAATCGCTGCCTCTTTTCCAATTCCTCTTTCAATTCCCCGGTTTCTAGCGAGGGATCCCAGCTGTTGGGCTTCCTTGCCTTCCAGTTGCTGACTGTCAGCCCCATTATCCCAGCATCGGCGCAGCCGGGCAGCAATCCGCTCACCTGGCTGGCGGCTGTAATCTTTCCGCAAGTCCCAGAGTTCTGAGGACGTCAGGGACCGGGTAGTTTCCGCTTCCTGTTTAAGTAAGTTCCCTCACTCCTTCCTCCAATTTCTTTATCGAAGGACCAGCTTCTAGATCAAGCCTTTCCTCTTCTTCTTCTTCCCTCACTAATCGATGGTATGGACCTGTTGATCTCCTTGTCCACTGTTTCCTTTTCACTTTTGGGGCAATTACTGTAGTTGTTGTTTGGGTCCCTATCTCGAGCATGGTGTCCTCAGATGCAGCCTGGGTCCCTGCCTCAACCGTGGTCCTCTGAGAGTGTTGACCTATGGCTCGGTAGGCATAGGCCAGGCCCCAGTACAGTGCGAGAAGCTGCTGGTTTTCATTGGAATAGGCAAGGCTAGACCCTTCTATCAGGTGGCGCGTCAGTTTGCCAGGGTTACTTGCCTGTTCGGGTGTAAAGTCCCAGATTATGGGAGGTGATAACCGTCCTAGGAATCTGCCCAAATCCTTCCATATACCCTGCCACCCAGGGACCGGTCGCTTGAGGGCACATTTCAGTATTGCCTCACCTGAAACTTGTCTTCTCTTATACCGGGACGAGACCAGATTCCACAATACCCATAATATGCCACCAGTAATAATGATCAGTATTAAACAGCTCACATAAGGGTGAACAAGGACCTCGGGAGCCTGCATGATAAAAACCATTCACATCAATGCCCGGTAGGGAGAGGGAGATGTGTTCCCTCATCTCCCCCACAAGATAGCTCCCGCAACACAGCAAAGCCATCAGCGCCAGGACAAAGCACATAGACATTATTTGTATTAGTATGTTCCCGCGTTCCTTCACTCTGCCCACAAGATAGCTCCCGCAGCACCGCAAAGCCATCAGTGCCAGGGCAAAGCACACAGCCATTATTTGCATTACCATGTTCCCAAACTCAGCAAGATAGAGATAAGCAAGCAGCCAACAAGCTCCGTGACCTTGCACGGGAGCTTGCCACTTAATAACTAGCTCTAGAACGCTTAATGCAAAACTGCCGTTGTCGTGCCCCACGTTGGGCGCCAAAAAGGACTGTGGTGGGTTGACCCTGGTTGGATGCCAGGTGCCCACCAAAGTCGCTCTATCCCTCTCCCTCCCCAGCTGGACGGGGCGGGGGGGGCAGAGAAAATATAACAAAAGGCTCGTGGGTCAAGATCAGGACAGTTTAATAAAGTGATAGCAAAGGTCGCGCGTGAAAGCAAAGAAAACCAAATGACGCTCTTCTCTACTTCCCATCAGCAGGCGATGTCTGGCCACTTCCTGGGAAGCAGGGCTTCAGTACGCGTAGTGGTTGCTCCGGAAGACAAAAAAATGCCCCCCCCTCCTTCCGTCTCCCTTTACTTAGCTTTTATATCTGAGCTGACGTCGTATGGTATGGAATATCTGTTTGGTTAGTTTAGGTCAGCTGTCCTGGTTATGTCCCCTCCCAAGATCTTGCCCTGCCCCAGCCTGCCATTGAGGGGGGGGGGCAAAAATGTTGGAGAGACAGCCTTGATGCTGTGCCAGCACTGCTCAGCAGTAGCCAAAACACTGGTGTGCTATCAACACCGTTCTAGCTACTGATGCAGAGCACAGCGCTATGAGGGCCGCTATGGGGAGTATTAACTCCATCTCAGCCAGACCCAATACAAGCTCCACCCCTTATTCCATACCATTTGCGTCCTGCTCAGGTCCCACATAATTTAATACAGAGATCGTCTAACCATACCATTGTATTTCATTCTCGTTACCGAAATCCCTTCTTACCAACACTTGCAACTGAAACTACATGCTTAAACCACTTTTATACCCAACGTACAGATTTATACATTCTTATTAATTACTGTCCCCTGTCCTTTAAGAGACGATAGGTATTCCATGGGCTTCTTCCACTCCTCCAGATGTTCACACACAGGTTATGACTTGGGCCCCATCCATCAAGGTGAGTGGTCAGGACAGGAGAAGCAGTATGTTCGATCGTTGGGCACCGACACCGGCTTGGTTTGGGTCACCGATGCATTTGTCTGGTTCCTTGCGAAGTTCACTCCTCTGCAGTTCAGGTCATTCCTGCTACATTACTTCCTACAACATACAACTCACATCACAGATTATTTTTCCCCCAAGGTTAAGCGTCCTTGAGGCACACACCGGGTCTCCCCATCCTTCCGCATTACCCACCAAGTACACCCAGGTCCCTGAGCAAAGACAATCCCACGAATGGGTTTGCCTTTTCCCATGGGAGGCGAAATCCACACTGCCTTCCCCAGCCACTTCCCCATGTGCGCTACGGGGACCTTATCTCCTCCCACAGTATGCAGGGGTTTTGTTTGGGTAGGACCAGGACGGTTAGCAGGTCCTCTGGTGTTAACTAGCCAAGCGGCTTCTGCTAAATTTGTATCCCAATGCTTCCGTGTCCCATTGCCTGGCGCTCTCAACATAGTCTTCAACAGTCCATTATATCTCTCAGTTTTTCCAGATGCTTGCGGGTGATAGGGTATGCGGTACGCCCGCTCAGTGCCGTGTTTCTTTGCCCAGGAGCTTCTGAGGTTATTTCGGAAATGAGTCCCATTGTCTGATTCAATTCTTTCTGGGGTACCGTGTCGCCATAAAATTTGCCTTTCGAGGCCTAAGATGGTGTTTCGGGCAGTGGCATGGTTTACAGGATATGTTTCTAGCCAACCAGTAGTTGCTTCCACCATGGTGAGTATGTAGCGCTTGCCTTGGCGTGTTCGTGGCAGTGGTCCAATGCAGTCAATTTGCCAGGCCTCGCCATATCGAAAGCCCAGCCACCGCCCTCTGTTCCAGGGAGACTTTACTCTGGTGGCTCGTTTGCTTGCAGCACCTGTTTCACATTCATGAGTGACCTGTGTGATGGCCTCCATGGTCAGGTCCACCCCTCGATCACGAGCCCACCTATATGGGCCCATCGAGCTACAAATAGCTCACCCTTACGCTCCCAGTCCAGGTCCGCCTGAGCTACTTCTATGTTGGCAGCCTTGTCTACCTGTTCATTACTTCGATGCTCTTCAGTGGCACGGCTTTTGGGCACGTGAGCATCTACATGACGTACCTTTAGAGTCATGTGTTCTACACGGGCAGCAATGTCCTGCCACAACGCTGCTGCCCAGATGGGTTTACCCCTGCGTTGCCAATTGGTCTTCTTCCACTGCTGTAGCCACTCCCATAGGGCATTAGCCACCATCCAGGAGTCGGTATAGAGGTAGAGTACCGGCCACTTTTCTCGTTCAGCAATGTCTAGGGCTAGTTGGATGGCTTTTGCTTCTGCAAACTGACTTGACTCGCCTTCTCCTTCAGTGGCCTCAACGCCTTGTCGTGTGGGACTCCACACAGCAGCTTTCCACTTCCGATGGTTCCCGACCACACGATAGGATCCATCAGTAAACAAAGCATAACACCTTTCGTCTTCTAATAACTCATTATATGGTGGTGCCTCTTGGGCACGAGCCACCGCCTCAGGTGATGCTCCAAAATCTCTGCCTTCTGGCCAGTCCATGATCTCTTCCAGAATTCCTGGGCGGTTAGATTTCCCCAGTCGAGCTCGTTGCGTGATCAATGCTATCCACTTACTCCACGTAGCGCTGGTTGCATGATGTGTAGAGGGGAATGTTCCCTTTGAACATCCAGTGTAGCACGGGCAATCGTGGTGCCAAGAGGAGATATGCTTCTGCACCAACAACTTCTGAAGCGGCTCGAACCCCCTCATATGCTGCTAGTATCTCTTTTTCAGTCGGGGTGTAGTGGGCTGCTCATCCTCGGTACCCCCGGCTCCAAAACCCTAATGGTCGGCCTTGGGTTTCTCCTGGTGTCTTCCGCCACAGGCTCCAGGTGAGACCATGCTCCCCAGCTGCAGTGTAGAGTACATTTTTGTACCTCTGGTCCTGTCCGGACGGTCCCAAGACCTACCGCACGAGCTATTTCATGTCTGATATGCTCAAAGGCTTGTTGCTGTTCAGGGCCCCATTCGAAATAGTTCTTCTTCCGCGTTACTCGATAGAGAGGGCTCACAAGCTGACTATAACCTGGAATATGCATTCTCCAGAACCCCACAAGGCCTAGGAAAGCTTGTGTTTCTTTCTGGTTAGCTGGTGGAGACATAGTTGCTATCTTGTTAACCACATCCATAGGGACATGCCGGCGTCCATCCTGCCGTTTCATTCTTCCCAAGAACTGAATCTCCTGTGCGGGTCCCTTGACCTTGCTTTTCTTTATGGCGAAACCAGCTTTCAGAAGAATCTGAATTATTCTTTTTCCCTTCTCAAACACTTCTTCTGCCTCATTGCCCCACACGATGATGTCATCTATGTAGTGTAAATGTTCAGGGGCATCGCCTTGTTCCAGTGCCGTTTGGATTAGTCCGTGACAAATGGTAGGGCTGTGCTTCCACCCCTGGGGCAGTCGATTCCAGGTGTATTGGACACCTCTCCATGTGAAAGCAAACTGTGGCCTGCACTCTGCTGCCCAAGGAATGGAGAAAAAGGCACTGGCAATATCAATTGTAGCATACCGCGTGGCTGCCTTTGATGCCAGTTCATAGTGGAGCCCTAACGTGTCTGGTACAGCAGCACTCGGTGGCGGCGTCACTTCATTCAGGCCGCGATAATCTACTGTTAACCTCCATCCTCCATCAGACTTTTGCGCTGGCCATATAGGACTATTAAAAGGTGAACGAGTCTTGCTGATGACTCCTTGGCTCTCTAGGTGATGAATCAGCTCATGGATGGGAGCCAGGGAGTCTCGGTTTGTCCGATATTGCCGACGGTGCACCGTCCTGGTAGCGATTGGCAGCTGCTGTTCTTCAGCTTGCAGCAGCCCCACAATGAAGGGATCTTCCGAGAGGCCAGGCAGGGTAGATAGCTGTTTGATCTTCTCTGCGTTTACGGTGGCTACACCAAAAGCCCATCGGTACCCCTTTGGGTCCTTGAAGTACCCCCTCTTGAAGTAGTCTATGCCAAGGATACAAGGGGCCTCTGGGCCGGTCACAATGGGGTGCTTTTCCCACTTGTCCCCTGTCAAGCTCGCTTCAGCCTCCAACGTGGTCAATTCTTGGCGTCCCCCCCGTCACTCCAGAGATCCAGATGGGTTCTGTGCCCCTGTATCCTGATGGCACCAGCGTACACTGTGCACCAGTGTCTACCAAAGCCTTATACTTCTGTGGGTCTGATGTGCCAGGCCATCGAATCCACACAGTCCAGTATAGCCGGTCATCCCTTTCCTCCTCCGGGCCGAAGGCAGGGACCCTCTATTGCTGTTCCTCATCAGAGTATTCACTGTCCGATCCTTGCGGCGCCAGACCAGAAGTCCCCTCACCAGAATCAAGGGAGGTGGTTTCAGTTCTTCTATGCCTGCAGGATCGCTGAGTGCTTTCTTGGGCCTCTACAGCAACTACGCTGACAGCCTTCTTCTTGGGTGACCCCCTTCTTAACAGCTGTCTTCCCTCTCAGTTCACGTACGCGGGCTTCCAGCTTAAAGGTGGGTTCGCCATCCCACTTCCTCATGTCCTCCCCTCGGTCACGCAGGAAGAACCGGAGTGTACCACGTGGCATACGCCTTGGGCTCCCTTTCCCTCTGACCGGGGCAGGAGAGGCATGATTTCTTGGAGCATCCCTAACAGCCAAGGCACTGTCCTGTAAGGATGAGGAGACACAGAGATTTTTTCCTCAAAGTTTTGGAGCCAAGACGACACTTTCTCCACAGTTGGTGTTTCCACATCTGGACAATACATTGCCGCCAAGCTGTTAGAATATGACGCTGGGGCACCTTGAATCACCTTTCTCCACATGGCCCGTGTGCACAGGACAGCCTCTGGATCTTTGGAGACTTCCTCATCATCTGGAGCGCTGTAGATGACTTCCACCACCGCTAACTCTCTCAGGTACTGGATGCCTTCATCTGCGGCAGTCCGCTTTTCTGAGGAATTGACAAGATCTTCCCTGAATGGATATCTTGCCCTCACACTTGAGAGGAGCCGGCTCCAGAGACTGCAAATCGCTGCCTCTTTTCCAATTCCTCTTTCAATTCCCCGGTTTCTAGCGAGGGATCCCAGCTGTTGGGCTTCCTTGCCTTCCAGTTGCTGACTGTCAGCCCCATTATCCCAGCATCGGCGCAGCCGGGCAGCAATCCGCTCACCTGGCTGGCGGCTGTAATCTTTCCGCAAGTCCCAGAGTTCTGAGGACGTCAGGGACCGGGTAGTTTCCGCTTCCTGTTTAAGTAAGTTCCCTCACTCCTTCCTCCAATTTCTTTATCGAAGGACCAGCTTCTAGATCAAGCCTTTCCTCTTCTTCTTCTTCCCTCACTAATCGATGGTATGGACCTGTTGATCTCCTTGTCCACTGTTTCCTTTTCACTTTTGGGGCAATTACTGTAGTTGTTGTTTGGGTCCCTATCTCGAGCATGGTGTCCTCAGATGCAGCCTGGGTCCCTGCCTCAACCGTGGTCCTCTGAGAGTGTTGACCTATGGCTCGGTAGGCATAGGCCAGGCCCCAGTACAGTGCGAGAAGCTGCTGGTTTTCATTGGAATAGGCAAGGCTAGACCCTTCTATCAGGTGGCGCGTCAGTTTGCCAGGGTTACTTGCCTGTTCGGGTGTAAAGTCCCAGATTATGGGAGGTGATAACCGTCCTAGGAATCTGCCCAAATCCTTCCATATACCCTGCCACCCAGGGACCGGTCGCTTGAGGGCACATTTCAGTATTGCCTCACCTGAAACTTGTCTTCTCTTATACCGGGACGAGACCAGATTCCACAATACCCATAATATGCCACCAGTAATAATGATCAGTATTAAACAGCTCACATAAGGGTGAACAAGGACCTCGGGAGCCTGCATGATAAAAACCATTCACATCAATGCCCGGTAGGGAGAGGGAGATGTGTTCCCTCATCTCCCCCACAAGATAGCTCCCGCAACACAGCAAAGCCATCAGCGCCAGGACAAAGCACATAGACATTATTTGTATTAGCATGTTCCCGCGTTCCTTCACTCTGCCCACAAGATAGCTCCCGCAGCACCGCAAAGCCATCAGTGCCAGGGCAAAGCACACAGCCATTATTTGCATTACCATGTTCCCAAACTCAGCAAGATAGAGATAAGCAAGCAGCCAACAAGCTCCGTGACCTTGCACGGGAGCTTGCCACTTAATAACTAGCTCTAGAACGCTTAATGCAAAACTGCCGTTGTCGTGCCCCACGTTGGGCGCCAAAAAGGACTGTGGTGGGTTGACCCTGGTTGGATGCCAGGTGCCCACCAAAGTCGCTCTATCCCTCTCCCTCCCCAGCTGGACGGGGCGGGGGGGGCAGAGAAAATATAACAAAAGGCTCGTGGGTCAAGATCAGGACAGTTTAATAAAGTGATAGCAAAGGTCGCGCGTGAAAGCAAAGAAAACCAAATGACGCTCTTCTCTACTTCCCATCAGCAGGCGATGTCTGGCCACTTCCTGGGAAGCAGGGCTTCAGTACGCGTAGTGGTTGCTCCGGAAGACAAAAAAATGCCCCCCCTCCTTCCGTCTCCCTTTACTTAGCTTTTATATCTGAGCTGACGTCATATGGTATGGAATATCTGTTTGGTTAGTTTAGGTCAGCTGTCCTGGTTATGTCCCCTCCCAAGATCTTGCCCTGCCCCAGCCTGCCATTGAGGGGGGGGGGCAAAAATGTTGGAGAGACAGCCTTGATGCTGTGCCAGCACTGCTCAGCAGTAGCCAAAACACTGGTGTGCTATCAACACCGTTCTAGCTACTGATGCAGAGCACAGCGCTATGAGGGCCGCTATGGGGAGTATTAACTCCATCTCAGCCAGACCCAATACAATCTCCACCCCTTATTCCATACCATTTGCGTCCTGCTCAGGTCCCACATAATTTAATACAGAGATCTTCTAACCATACCATTGTATTTCATTCTCGTTACCGAAATCCCTTCTTACCAACACTTGCAACTGAAACTACATGCTTAAACCACTTTTATACCCAACGTACAGATTTATACATTCTTATTAATTACTGTCCCCTGTCCTTTAAGAGACGATAGGTATTCCATGGGCTTCTTCCACTCCTCCAGATGTTCACACACAGGTTATGACTTGGGCCCCATCCATCAAGGTGAGTGGTCAGGACAGGAGAAGCAGTATGTTCGATCGTTGGGCACCGACACTGGCTTGGTTTGGGTCACCGATGCATTTGTCTGGTTCCTTGCGAAGTTCACTCCTCTGCAGTTCAGGTCATTCCTGCTACATTACTTCCTACAACATACAACTCACATCACAGATTATTTTTCCCCCAAGGTTAAGCGTCCTTGAGGCACACACCGGGTCTCCCCATCCTTCCGCATTACCCACCAAGTACACCCAGGTCCCTGAGCAAAGACAATCCCACGAATGGGTTTGCCTTTTCCCATGGGAGGCGAAATCCACACTGCCTTCCCCAGCCACTTCCCCATGTGCGCTACGGGGACCTTATCTCCTCCCACAGTATGCAGGGGTTTTGTTTGGGTAGGACCAGGACGGTTAGCAGGTCCTCTGGTGTTAACTAGCCAAGCGGCTTCTGCTAAATTTGTATCCCAATGCTTCCGTGTCCCATTGCCTGGCGCTCTCAACATAGTCTTCAACAGTCCATTATATCTCTCAGTTTTTCCAGATGCTTGCGGGTGATAGGGTATGCGGTACGCCCGCTCAGTGCCGTGTTTCTTTGCCCAGGAGCTTCTGAGGTTATTTCGGAAATGAGTCCCATTGTCTGATTCAATTCTTTCTGGGGTACCGTGTCGCCATAAAATTTGCCTTTCGAGGCCTAAGATGGTGTTTCGGGCAGTGGCATGGTTTACAGGATATGTTTCTAGCCAACCAGTAGTTGCTTCCACCATGGTGAGTATGTAGCGCTTGCCTTGGCGTGTTCGTGGCAGTGGTCCAATGCAGTCAATTTGCCAGGCCTCGCCATATCGAAAGCCCAGCCACCGCCCTCTGTTCCAGGGAGACTTTACTCTGGTGGCTCGTTTGCTTGCAGCACCTGTTTCACATTCATGAGTGACCTGTGTGATGGCCTCCATGGTCAGGTCCACCCCTCGATCACGAGCCCACCTATATGGGCCCATCGAGCTACAAATAGCTCACCCTTACGCTCCCAGTCCAGGTCCGCCTGAGCTACTTCTATGTTGGCAGCCTTGTCTACCTGTTCATTACTTCGATGCTCTTCAGTGGCACGGCTTTTGGGCACGTGAGCATCTACATGACGTACCTTTAGAGTCATGTGTTCTACACGGGCAGCAATGTCCTGCCACAACGCTGCTGCCCAGATGGGTTTACCCCTGCGTTGCCAATTGGTCTTCTTCCACTGCTGTAGCCACTCCCATAGGGCATTAGCCACCATCCAGGAGTCGGTATAGAGGTAGAGTACCGGCCACTTTTCTCGTTCAGCAATGTCTAGGGCTAGTTGGATGGCTTTTGCTTCTGCAAACTGACTTGACTCGCCTTCTCCTTCAGTGGCCTCAACGCCTTGTCGTGTGGGACTCCACACAGCAGCTTTCCACTTCCGATGGTTCCCGACCACACGATAGGATCCATCAGTAAACAAAGCATAACACCTTTCGTCTTCTAATAACTCATTATATGGTGGTGCCTCTTGGGCACGAGCCACCGCCTCAGGTGATGCTCCAAAATCTCTGCCTTCTGGCCAGTCCATGATCTCTTCCAGAATTCCTGGGCGGTTAGATTTCCCCAGTCGAGCTCGTTGCGTGATCAATGCTATCCACTTACTCCACGTAGCGCTGGTTGCATGATGTGTAGAGGGGAATGTTCCCTTTGAACATCCAGTGTAGCACGGGCAATCGTGGTGCCAAGAGGAGATATGCTTCTGCACCAACAACTTCTGAAGCGGCTCGAACCCCCTCATATGCTGCTAGTATCTCTTTTTCAGTCGGGGTGTAGTGGGCTGCTCATCCTCGGTACCCCCGGCTCCAAAACCCTAATGGTCGGCCTTGGGTTTCTCCTGGTGTCTTCCGCCACAGGCTCCAGGTGAGACCATGCTCCCCAGCTGCAGTGTAGAGTACATTTTTGTACCTCTGGTCCTGTCCGGACGGTCCCAAGACCTACCGCACGAGCTATTTCATGTCTGATATGCTCAAAGGCTTGTTGCTGTTCAGGGCCCCATTCGAAATAGTTCTTCTTCCGCGTTACTCGATAGAGAGGGCTCACAAGCTGACTATAACCTGGAATATGCATTCTCCAGAACCCCACAAGGCCTAGGAAAGCTTGTGTTTCTTTCTGGTTAGCTGGTGGAGACATAGTTGCTATCTTGTTAACCACATCCATAGGGACATGCCGGCGTCCATCCTGCCGTTTCATTCTTCCCAAGAACTGAATCTCCTGTGCGGGTCCCTTGACCTTGCTTTTCTTTATGGCGAAACCAGCTTTCAGAAGAATCTGAATTATTCTTTTTCCCTTCTCAAACACTTCTTCTGCCTCATTGCCCCACACGATGATGTCATCTATGTAGTGTAAATGTTCAGGGGCATCGCCTTGTTCCAGTGCCGTTTGGATTAGTCCGTGACAAATGGTAGGGCTGTGCTTCCACCCCTGGGGCAGTCGATTCCAGGTGTATTGGACACCTCTCCATGTGAAAGCAAACTGTGGCCTGCACTCTGCTGCCCAAGGAATGGAGAAAAAGGCACTGGCAATATCAATTGTAGCATACCGCGTGGCTGCCTTTGATGCCAGTTCATAGTGGAGCCCTAACGTGTCTGGTACAGCAGCACTCGGTGGCGGCGTCACTTCATTCAGGCCGCGATAATCTACTGTTAACCTCCATCCTCCATCAGACTTTTGCGCTGGCCATATAGGACTATTAAAAGGTGAACGAGTCTTGCTGATGACTCCTTGGCTCTCTAGGTGATGAATCAGCTCATGGATGGGAGCCAGGGAGTCTCGGTTTGTCCGATATTGCCGACGGTGCACCGTCCTGGTAGCGATTGGCAGCTGCTGTTCTTCAGCTTGCAGCAGCCCCACAATGAAGGGATCTTCCGAGAGGCCAGGCAGGGTAGATAGCTGTTTGATCTTCTCTGCGTTTACGGTGGCTACACCAAAAGCCCATCGGTACCCCTTTGGGTCCTTGAAGTACCCCCTCTTGAAGTAGTCTATGCCAAGGATACAAGGGGCCTCTGGGCCGGTCACAATGGGGTGCTTTTCCCACTTGTCCCCTGTCAAGCTCGCTTCAGCCTCCAACGTGGTCAATTCTTGGCGTCCCCCCGTCACTCCAGAGATCCAGATGGGTTCTGTGCCCCTGTATCCTGATGGCACCAGCGTACACTGTGCACCAGTGTCTACCAAAGCCTTATACTTCTGTGGGTCTGATGTGCCAGGCCATCGAATCCACACAGTCCAGTATAGCCGGTCATCCCTTTCCTCCTCCGGGCCGAAGGCAGGGACCCTCTATTGCTGTTCCTCATCAGAGTATTCACTGTCCGATCCTTGCGGCGCCAGACCAGAAGTCCCCTCACCAGAATCAAGGGAGGTGGTTTCAGTTCTTCTATGCCTGCAGGATCGCTGAGTGCTTTCTTGGGCCTCTACAGCAACTACGCTGACAGCCTTCTTCTTGGGTGACCCCTTCTTAACAGCTGTCTTCCCTCTCAGTTCACGTACGCGGGCTTCCAGCTTAAAGGTGGGTTCGCCATCCCACTTCCTCATGTCCTCCCCTCGGTCACGCAGGAAGAACCGGAGTGTACCACGTGGCATACGCCTTGGGCTCCCTTTCCCTCTGACCGGGGCAGGAGAGGCATGATTTCTTGGAGCATCCCTAACAGCCAAGGCACTGTCCTGTAGGGATGAGGAGACACAGAGATTTTTTCCTCAAAGTTTTGGAGCCAAGACGACACTTTCTCCACAGTTGGTGTTTCCACATCTGGACAATACATTGCCGCCAAGCTGTTAGAATATGACGCTGGGGCACCTTGAATCACCTTTCTCCACATGGCCCGTGTGCACAGGACAGCCTCTGGATCTTTGGAGACTTCCTCATCATCTGGAGCGCTGTAGATGACTTCCACCACCGCTAACTCTCTCAGGTACTGGATGCCTTCATCTGCGGCAGTCCGCTTTTCTGAGGAATTGACAAGATCTTCCCTGAATGGATATCTTGCCCTCACACTTGAGAGGAGCCGGCTCCAGAGACTGCAAATCGCTGCCTCTTTTCCAATTCCTCTTTCAATTCCCCGGTTTCTAGCGAGGGATCCCAGCTGTTGGGCTTCCTTGCCTTCCAGTTGCTGACTGTCAGCCCCATTATCCCAGCATCGGCGCAGCCGGGCAGCAATCCGCTCACCTGGCTGGCGGCTGTAATCTTTCCGCAAGTCCCAGAGTTCTGAGGACGTCAGGGACCGGGTAGTTTCCGCTTCCTGTTTAAGTAAGTTCCCTCACTCCTTCCTCCAATTTCTTTATCGAAGGACCAGCTTCTAGATCAAGCCTTTCCTCTTCTTCTTCTTCCCTCACTAATCGATGGTATGGACCTGTTGATCTCCTTGTCCACTGTTTCCTTTTCACTTTTGGGGCAATTACTGTAGTTGTTGTTTGGGTCCCTATCTCGAGCATGGTGTCCTCAGATGCAGCCTGGGTCCCTGCCTCAACCGTGGTCCTCTGAGAGTGTTGACCTATGGCTCGGTAGGCATAGGCCAGGCCCCAGTACAGTGCGAGAAGCTGCTGGTTTTCATTGGAATAGGCAAGGCTAGACCCTTCTATCAGGTGGCGCGTCAGTTTGCCAGGGTTACTTGCCTGTTCGGGTGTAAAGTCCCAGATTATGGGAGGTGATAACCGTCCTAGGAATCTGCCCAAATCCTTCCATATACCCTGCCACCCAGGGACCGGTCGCTTGAGGGCACATTTCAGTATTGCCTCACCTGAAACTTGTCTTCTCTTATACCGGGACGAGACCAGATTCCACAATACCCATAATATGCCACCAGTAATAATGATCAGTATTAAACAGCTCACATAAGGGTGAACAAGGACCTCGGGAGCCTGCATGATAAAAACCATTCACATCAATGCCCGGTAGGGAGAGGGAGATGTGTTCCCTCATCTCCCCCACAAGATAGCTCCCGCAACACAGCAAAGCCATCAGCGCCAGGACAAAGCACATAGACATTATTTGTATTAGCATGTTCCCGCGTTCCTTCACTCTGCCCACAAGATAGCTCCCGCAGCACCGCAAAGCCATCAGTGCCAGGGCAAAGCACACAGCCATTATTTGCATTACCATGTTCCCAAACTCAGCAAGATAGAGATAAGCAAGCAGCCAACAAGCTCCGTGACCTTGCACGGGAGCTTGCCACTTAATAACTAGCTCTAGAACGCTTAATGCAAAACTGCCGTTGTCGTGCCCCACGTTGGGCGCCAAAAAGGACTGTGGTGGGTTGACCCTGGTTGGATGCCAGGTGCCCACCAAAGTCGCTCTATCCCTCCCCCTCCCCAGCTGGACGGGGCGGGGGGGCAGAGAAAATATAACAAAAGGCTCGTGGGTCAAGATCAGGACAGTTTAATAAAGTGATAGCAAAGGTCGCGCGTGAAAGCAAAGAAAACCAAATGACGCTCTTCTCTACTTCCCATCAGCAGGCGATGTCTGGCCACTTCCTGGGAAGCAGGGCTTCAGTACGCGTAGTGGTTGCTCCGGAAGACAAAAAAATGCCCCCCCCTCCTTCCGTCTCCCTTTACTTAGCTTTTATATCTGAGCTGACGTCATATGGTATGGAATATCTGTTTGGTTAGTTTAGGTCAGCTGTCCTGGTTATGTCCCCTCCCAAGATCTTGCCCTGCCCCAGCCTGCCATTGAGGGGGGGGGGCAAAAATGTTGGAGAGACAGCCTTGATGCTGTGCCAGCACTGCTCAGCAGTAGCCAAAACACTGGTGTGCTATCAACACCGTTCTAGCTACTGATGCAGAGCACAGCGCTATGAGGGCCGCTATGGGGAGTATTAACTCCATCTCAGCCAGACCCAATACAATCTCCACCCCTTATTCCATACCATTTGCGTCCTGCTCAGGTCCCACATAATTTAATACAGAGATCTTCTAACCATACTATTGTATTTCATTCTCGTTACCGAAATCCCTTCTTACCAACACTTGCAACTGAAACTACATGCTTAAACCACTTTTATACCCAACGTACAGATTTATACATTCTTATTAATTACTGTCCCCTGTCCTTTAAGAGACGATAGGTATTCCATGGGCTTCTTCCACTCCTCCAGATGTTCACACACAGGTTATGACTTGGGCCCCATCCATCAAGGTGAGTGGTCAGGACAGGAGAAGCAGTATGTTCGATCGTTGGGCACCGACACCGGCTTGGTTTGGGTCACCGATGCATTTGTCTGGTTCCTTGCGAAGTTCACTCCTCTGCAGTTCAGGTCATTCCTGCTACATTACTTCCTACAACATACAACTCACATCACAGATTATTTTTCCCCCAAGGTTAAGCGTCCTTGAGGCACACACCGGGTCTCCCCATCCTTCCGCATTACCCACCAAGTACACCCAGGTCCCTGAGCAAAGACAATCCCACGAATGGGTTTGCCTTTTCCCATGGGAGGCGAAATCCACACTGCCTTCCCCAGCCACTTCCCCATGTGCGCTACGGGGACCTTATCTCCTCCCACAGTATGCAGGGGTTTTGTTTGGGCAGGACCAGGACGGTTAGCAGGTCCTCTGGTGTTAACTAGCCAAGCGGCTTCTGCTAAATTTGTATCCCAATGCTTCCGTGTCCCATTGCCTGGCGCTCTCAACATAGTCTTCAACAGTCCATTATATCTCTCAGGTTTTCCAGATGCTTGCGGGTGATAGGGTATGCGGTACGCCCGCTCAGTGCCGTGTTTCTTTGCCCAGGAGCTTCTGAGGTTATTTCGGAAATGAGTCCCATTGTCTGATTCAATTCTTTCTGGGGTACCGTGTCGCCATAAAATTTGCCTTTCGAGGCCTAAGATGGTGTTTCGGGCAGTGGCATGGTTTACAGGATATGTTTCTAGCCAACCAGTAGTTGCTTCCACCATGGTGAGTATGTAGCGCTTGCCTTGGCGTGTTCGTGGCAGTGGTCCAATGCAGTCAATTTGCCAGGCCTCGCCATATCGAAAGCCCAGCCACCGCCCTCTGTTCCAGGGAGACTTTACTCTGGTGGCTCGTTTGCTTGCAGCACCTGTTTCACATTCATGAGTGACCTGTGTGATGGCCTCCATGGTCAGGTCCACCCCTCGATCACGAGCCCACCTATATGGGCCCATCGAGCTACAAATAGCTCACCCTTACGCTCCCAGTCCAGGTCCGCCTGAGCTACTTCTATGTTGGCAGCCTTGTCTACCTGTTCATTACTTCGATGCTCTTCAGTGGCACGGCTTTTGGGCACGTGAGCATCTACATGACGTACCTTTAGAGTCATGTGTTCTACACGGGCAGCAATGTCCTGCCACAACGCTGCTGCCCAGATGGGTTTACCCCTGCGTTGCCAATTGGTCTTCTTCCACTGCTGTAGCCACTCCCATAGGGCATTAGCCACCATCCAGGAGTCGGTATAGAGGTAGAGTACCGGCCACTTTTCTCGTTCAGCAATGTCTAGGGCTAGTTGGATGGCTTTTGCTTCTGCAAACTGACTTGACTCGCCTTCTCCTTCAGTGGCCTCAACGCCTTGTCGTGTGGGACTCCACACAGCAGCTTTCCACTTCCGATGGTTCCCGACCACACGATAGGATCCATCAGTAAACAAAGCATAACACCTTTCGTCTTCTAATAACTCATTATATGGTGGTGCCTCTTGGGCACGAGCCACCGCCTCAGGTGATGCTCCAAAATCTCTGCCTTCTGGCCAGTCCATGATCTCTTCCAGAATTCCTGGGCGGTTAGATTTCCCCAGTCGAGCTCGTTGCGTGATCAATGCTATCCACTTACTCCACGTAGCGCTGGTTGCATGATGTGTAGAGGGGAATGTTCCCTTTGAACATCCAGTGTAGCACGGGCAATCGTGGTGCCAAGAGGAGATATGCTTCTGCACCAACAACTTCTGAAGCGGCTCGAACCCCCTCATATGCTGCTAGTATCTCTTTTTCAGTCGGGGTGTAGTGGGCTGCTCATCCTCGGTACCCCCGGCTCCAAAACCCTAATGGTCGGCCTTGGGTTTCTCCTGGTGTCTTCCGCCACAGGCTCCAGGTGAGACCATGCTCCCCAGCTGCAGTGTAGAGTACATTTTTGTACCTCTGGTCCTGTCCGGACGGTCCCAAGACCTACCGCACGAGCTATTTCATGTCTGATATGCTCAAAGGCTTGTTGCTGTTCAGGGCCCCATTCGAAATAGTTCTTCTTCCGCGTTACTCGATAGAGAGGGCTCACAAGCTGACTATAACCTGGAATATGCATTCTCCAGAACCCCACAAGGCCTAGGAAAGCTTGTGTTTCTTTCTGGTTAGCTGGTGGAGACATAGTTGCTATCTTGTTAACCACATCCATAGGGACATGCCGGCGTCCATCCTGCCGTTTCATTCTTCCCAAGAACTGAATCTCCTGTGCGGGTCCCTTGACCTTGCTTTTCTTTATGGCGAAACCAGCTTTCAGAAGAATCTGAATTATTCTTTTTCCCTTCTCAAACACTTCTTCTGCCTCATTGCCCCACACGATGATGTCATCTATGTAGTGTAAATGTTCAGGGGCATCGCCTTGTTCCAGTGCCGTTTGGATTAGTCCGTGACAAATGGTAGGGCTGTGCTTCCACCCCTGGGGCAGTCGATTCCAGGTGTATTGGACACCTCTCCATGTGAAAGCAAACTGTGGCCTGCACTCTGCTGCCCAAGGAATGGAGAAAAAGGCACTGGCAATATCAATTGTAGCATACCGCGTGGCTGCCTTTGATGCCAGTTCATAGTGGAGCCCTAACGTGTCTGGTACAGCAGCACTCGGTGGCGGCGTCACTTCATTCAGGCCGCGATAATCTACTGTTAACCTCCATCCTCCATCAGACTTTTGCGCTGGCCATATAGGACTATTAAAAGGTGAACGAGTCTTGCTGATGACTCCTTGGCTCTCTAGGTGATGAATCAGCTCATGGATGGGAGCCAGGGAGTCTCGGTTTGTCCGATATTGCCGACGGTGCACCGTCCTGGTAGCGATTGGCAGCTGCTGTTCTTCAGCTTGCAGCAGCCCCACAATGAAGGGATCTTCCGAGAGGCCAGGCAGGGTAGATAGCTGTTTGATCTTCTCTGCGTTTACGGTGGCTACACCAAAAGCCCATCGGTACCCCTTTGGGTCCTTGAAGTACCCCCTCTTGAAGTAGTCTATGCCAAGGATACAAGGGGCCTCTGGGCCGGTCACAATGGGGTGCTTTTCCCACTTGTCCCCTGTCAAGCTCGCTTCAGCCTCCAACGTGGTCAATTCTTGGCGTCCCCCCGTCACTCCAGAGATCCAGATGGGTTCTGTGCCCCTGTATCCTGATGGCACCAGCGTACACTGTGCACCAGTGTCTACCAAAGCCTTATACTTCTGTGGGTCTGATGTGCCAGGCCATCGAATCCACACAGTCCAGTATAGCCGGTCATCCCTTTCCTCCTCCGGGCCGAAGGCAGGGACCCTCTATTGCTGTTCCTCATCAGAGTATTCACTGTCCGATCCTTGCGGCGCCAGACCAGAAGTCCCCTCACCAGAATCAAGGGAGGTGGTTTCAGTTCTTCTATGCCTGCAGGATCGCTGAGTGCTTTCTTGGGCCTCTACAGCAACTACGCTGACAGCCTTCTTCTTGGGTGACCCCTTCTTAACAGCTGTCTTCCCTCTCAGTTCACGTACGCGGGCTTCCAGCTTAAAGGTGGGTTCGCCATCCCACTTCCTCATGTCCTCCCCTCGGTCACGCAGGAAGAACCGGAGTGTACCACGTGGCATACGCCTTGGGCTCCCTTTCCCTCTGACCGGGGCAGGAGAGGCATGATTTCTTGGAGCATCCCTAACAGCCAAGGCACTGTCCTGTAGGGATGAGGAGACACAGAGATTTTTTCCTCAAAGTTTTGGAGCCAAGACGACACTTTCTCCACAGTTGGTGTTTCCACATCTGGACAATACATTGCCGCCAAGCTGTTAGAATATGACGCTGGGGCACCTTGAATCACCTTTCTCCACATGGCCCGTGTGCACAGGACAGCCTCTGGATCTTTGGAGACTTCCTCATCATCTGGAGCGCTGTAGATGACTTCCACCACCGCTAACTCTCTCAGGTACTGGATGCCTTCATCTGCGGCAGTCCGCTTTTCTGAGGAATTGACAAGATCTTCCCTGAATGGATATCTTGCCCTCACACTTGAGAGGAGCCGGCTCCAGAGACTGCAAATCGCTGCCTCTTTTCCAATTCCTCTTTCAATTCCCCGGTTTCTAGCGAGGGATCCCAGCTGTTGGGCTTCCTTGCCTTCCAGTTGCTGACTGTCAGCCCCATTATCCCAGCATCGGCGCAGCCGGGCAGCAATCCGCTCACCTGGCTGGCGGCTGTAATCTTTCCGCAAGTCCCAGAGTTCTGAGGACGTCAGGGACCGGGTAGTTTCCGCTTCCTGTTTAAGTAAGTTCCCTCACTCCTTCCTCCAATTTCTTTATCGAAGGACCAGCTTCTAGATCAAGCCTTTCCTCTTCTTCTTCTTCCCTCACTAATCGATGGTATGGACCTGTTGATCTCCTTGTCCACTGTTTCCTTTTCACTTTTGGGGCAATTACTGTAGTTGTTGTTTGGGTCCCTATCTCGAGCATGGTGTCCTCAGATGCAGCCTGGGTCCCTGCCTCAACCGTGGTCCTCTGAGAGTGTTGACCTATGGCTCGGTAGGCATAGGCCAGGCCCCAGTACAGTGCGAGAAGCTGCTGGTTTTCATTGGAATAGGCAAGGCTAGACCCTTCTATCAGGTGGCGCGTCAGTTTGCCAGGGTTACTTGCCTGTTCGGGTGTAAAGTCCCAGATTATGGGAGGTGATAACCGTCCTAGGAATCTGCCCAAATCCTTCCATATACCCTGCCACCCAGGGACCGGTCGCTTGAGGGCACATTTCAGTATTGCCTCACCTGAAACTTGTCTTCTCTTATACCGGGACGAGACCAGATTCCACAATACCCATAATATGCCACCAGTAATAATGATCAGTATTAAACAGCTCACATAAGGGTGAACAAGGACCTCGGGAGCCTGCATGATAAAAACCATTCACATCAATGCCCGGTAGGGAGAGGGAGATGTGTTCCCTCATCTCCCCCACAAGATAGCTCCCGCAACACAGCAAAGCCATCAGCGCCAGGACAAAGCACATAGACATTATTTGTATTAGCATGTTCCCGCGTTCCTTCACTCTGCCCACAAGATAGCTCCCGCAGCACCGCAAAGCCATCAGTGCCAGGGCAAAGCACACAGCCATTATTTGCATTACCATGTTCCCAAACTCAGCAAGATAGAGATAAGCAAGCAGCCAACAAGCTCCGTGACCTTGCACGGGAGCTTGCCACTTAATAACTAGCTCTAGAACGCTTAATGCAAAACTGCCGTTGTCGTGCCCCACGTTGGGCGCCAAAAAGGACTGTGGTGGGTTGACCCTGGTTGGATGCCAGGTGCCCACCAAAGTCGCTCTATCCCTCCCCCTCCCCAGCTGGACGGGGCGGGGGGGCAGAGAAAATATAACAAAAGGCTCGTGGGTCAAGATCAGGACAGTTTAATAAAGTGATAGCAAAGGTCGCGCGTGAAAGCAAAGAAAACCAAATGACGCTCTTCTCTACTTCCCATCAGCAGGCGATGTCTGGCCACTTCCTGGGAAGCAGGGCTTCAGTACGCGTAGTGGTTGCTCCGGAAGACAAAAAAATGCCCCCCCCTCCTTCCGTCTCCCTTTACTTAGCTTTTATATCTGAGCTGACGTCATATGGTATGGAATATCTGTTTGGTTAGTTTAGGTCAGCTGTCCTGGTTATGTCCCCTCCCAAGATCTTGCCCTGCCCCAGCCTGCCATTGAGGGGGGGGGGCAAAAATGTTGGAGAGACAGCCTTGATGCTGTGCCAGCACTGCTCAGCAGTAGCCAAAACACTGGTGTGCTATCAACACCGTTCTAGCTACTGATGCAGAGCACAGCGCTATGAGGGCCGCTATGGGGAGTATTAACTCCATCTCAGCCAGACCCAATACAATCTCCACCCCTTATTCCATACCATTTGCGTCCTGCTCAGGTCCCACATAATTTAATACAGAGATCTTCTAACCATACTATTGTATTTCATTCTCGTTACCGAAATCCCTTCTTACCAACACTTGCAACTGAAACTACATGCTTAAACCACTTTTATACCCAACGTACAGATTTATACATTCTTATTAATTACTGTCCCCTGTCCTTTAAGAGACGATAGGTATTCCATGGGCTTCTTCCACTCCTCCAGATGTTCACACACAGGTTATGACTTGGGCCCCATCCATCAAGGTGAGTGGTCAGGACAGGAGAAGCAGTATGTTCGATCGTTGGGCACCGACACCGGCTTGGTTTGGGTCACCGATGCATTTGTCTGGTTCCTTGCGAAGTTCACTCCTCTGCAGTTCAGGTCATTCCTGCTACATTACTTCCTACAACATACAACTCACATCACAGATTATTTTTCCCCCAAGGTTAAGCGTCCTTGAGGCACACACCGGGTCTCCCCATCCTTCCGCATTACCCACCAAGTACACCCAGGTCCCTGAGCAAAGACAATCCCACGAATGGGTTTGCCTTTTCCCATGGGAGGCGAAATCCACACTGCCTTCCCCAGCCACTTCCCCATGTGCGCTACGGGGACCTTATCTCCTCCCACAGTATGCAGGGGTTTTGTTTGGGCAGGACCAGGACGGTTAGCAGGTCCTCTGGTGTTAACTAGCCAAGCGGCTTCTGCTAAATTTGTATCCCAATGCTTCCGTGTCCCATTGCCTGGCGCTCTCAACATAGTCTTCAACAGTCCATTATATCTCTCAGGTTTTCCAGATGCTTGCGGGTGATAGGGTATGCGGTACGCCCGCTCAGTGCCGTGTTTCTTTGCCCAGGAGCTTCTGAGGTTATTTCGGAAATGAGTCCCATTGTCTGATTCAATTCTTTCTGGGGTACCGTGTCGCCATAAAATTTGCCTTTCGAGGCCTAAGATGGTGTTTCGGGCAGTGGCATGGTTTACAGGATATGTTTCTAGCCAACCAGTAGTTGCTTCCACCATGGTGAGTATGTAGCGCTTGCCTTGGCGTGTTCGTGGCAGTGGTCCAATGCAGTCAATTTGCCAGGCCTCGCCATATCGAAAGCCCAGCCACCGCCCTCTGTTCCAGGGAGACTTTACTCTGGTGGCTCGTTTGCTTGCAGCACCTGTTTCACATTCATGAGTGACCTGTGTGATGGCCTCCATGGTCAGGTCCACCCCTCGATCACGAGCCCACCTATATGGGCCCATCGAGCTACAAATAGCTCACCCTTACGCTCCCAGTCCAGGTCCGCCTGAGCTACTTCTATGTTGGCAGCCTTGTCTACCTGTTCATTACTTCGATGCTCTTCAGTGGCACGGCTTTTGGGCACGTGAGCATCTACATGACGTACCTTTAGAGTCATGTGTTCTACACGGGCAGCAATGTCCTGCCACAACGCTGCTGCCCAGATGGGTTTACCCCTGCGTTGCCAATTGGTCTTCTTCCACTGCTGTAGCCACTCCCATAGGGCATTAGCCACCATCCAGGAGTCGGTATAGAGGTAGAGTACCGGCCACTTTTCTCGTTCAGCAATGTCTAGGGCTAGTTGGATGGCTTTTGCTTCTGCAAACTGACTTGACTCGCCTTCTCCTTCAGTGGCCTCAACGCCTTGTCGTGTGGGACTCCACACAGCAGCTTTCCACTTCCGATGGTTCCCGACCACACGATAGGATCCATCAGTAAACAAAGCATAACACCTTTCGTCTTCTAATAACTCATTATATGGTGGTGCCTCTTGGGCACGAGCCACCGCCTCAGGTGATGCTCCAAAATCTCTGCCTTCTGGCCAGTCCATGATCTCTTCCAGAATTCCTGGGCGGTTAGATTTCCCCAGTCGAGCTCGTTGCGTGATCAATGCTATCCACTTACTCCACGTAGCGCTGGTTGCATGATGTGTAGAGGGGAATGTTCCCTTTGAACATCCAGTGTAGCACGGGCAATCGTGGTGCCAAGAGGAGATATGCTTCTGCACCAACAACTTCTGAAGCGGCTCGAACCCCCTCATATGCTGCTAGTATCTCTTTTTCAGTCGGGATGTAGTGGGCTGCTCATCCTCGGTACCCCCGGCTCCAAAACCCTAATGGTCGGCCTTGGGTTTCTCCTGGTGTCTTCCGCCACAGGCTCCAGGTGAGACCATGCTCCCCAGCTGCAGTGTAGAGTACATTTTTGTACCTCTGGTCCTGTCCGGACGGTCCCAAGACCTACCGCACGAGCTATTTCATGTCTGATATGCTCAAAGGCTTGTTGCTGTTCAGGGCCCCATTCGAAATAGTTCTTCTTCCGCGTTACTCGATAGAGAGGGCTCACAAGCTGACTATAACCTGGAATATGCATTCTCCAGAACCCCACAAGGCCTAGGAAAGCTTGTGTTTCTTTCTGGTTAGCTGGTGGAGACATAGTTGCTATCTTGTTAACCACATCCATAGGGACATGCCGGCGTCCATCCTGCCGTTTCATTCTTCCCAAGAACTGAATCTCCTGTGCGGGTCCCTTGACCTTGCTTTTCTTTATGGCGAAACCAGCTTTCAGAAGAATCTGAATTATTCTTTTTCCCTTCTCAAACACTTCTTCTGCCTCATTGCCCCACACGATGATGTCATCTATGTAGTGTAAATGTTCAGGGGCATCGCCTTGTTCCAGTGCCGTTTGGATTAGTCCGTGACAAATGGTAGGGCTGTGCTTCCACCCCTGGGGCAGTCGATTCCAGGTGTATTGGACACCTCTCCATGTGAAAGCAAACTGTGGCCTGCACTCTGCTGCCCAAGGAATGGAGAAAAAGGCACTGGCAATATCAATTGTAGCATACCGCGTGGCTGCCTTTGATGCCAGTTCATAGTGGAGCCCTAACGTGTCTGGTACAGCAGCACTCGGTGGCGGCGTCACTTCATTCAGGCCGCGATAATCTACTGTTAACCTCCATCCTCCATCAGACTTTTGCGCTGGCCATATAGGACTATTAAAAGGTGAACGAGTCTTGCTGATGACTCCTTGGCTCTCTAGGTGATGAATCAGCTCATGGATGGGAGCCAGGGAGTCTCGGTTTGTCCGATATTGCCGACGGTGCACCGTCCTGGTAGCGATTGGCAGCTGCTGTTCTTCAGCTTGCAGCAGCCCCACAATGAAGGGATCTTCCGAGAGGCCAGGCAGGGTAGATAGCTGTTTGATCTTCTCTGCGTTTACGGTGGCTACACCAAAAGCCCATCGGTACCCCTTTGGGTCCTTGAAGTACCCCCTCTTGAAGTAGTCTATGCCAAGGATACAAGGGGCCTCTGGGCCGGTCACAATGGGGTGCTTTTCCCACTTGTCCCCTGTCAAGCTCGCTTCAGCCTCCAACGTGGTCAATTCTTGGCGTCCCCCCGTCACTCCAGAGATCCAGATGGGTTCTGTGCCCCTGTATCCTGATGGCACCAGCGTACACTGTGCACCAGTGTCTACCAAAGCCTTATACTTCTGTGGGTCTGATGTGCCAGGCCATCGAATCCACACAGTCCAGTATAGCCGGTCATCCCTTTCCTCCTCCGGGCCGAAGGCAGGGACCCTCTATTGCTGTTCCTCATCAGAGTATTCACTGTCCGATCCTTGCGGCGCCAGACCAGAAGTCCCCTCACCAGAATCAAGGGAGGTGGTTTCAGTTCTTCTATGCCTGCAGGATCGCTGAGTGCTTTCTTGGGCCTCTACAGCAACTACGCTGACAGCCTTCTTCTTGGGTGACCCCTTCTTAACAGCTGTCTTCCCTCTCAGTTCACGTACGCGGGCTTCCAGCTTAAAGGTGGGTTCGCCATCCCACTTCCTCATGTCCTCCCCTCGGTCACGCAGGAAGAACCGGAGTGTACCACGTGGCATACGCCTTGGGCTCCCTTTCCCTCTGACCGGGGCAGGAGAGGCATGATTTCTTGGAGCATCCCTAACAGCCAAGGCACTGTCCTGTAGGGATGAGGAGACACAGAGATTTTTTCCTCAAAGTTTTGGAGCCAAGACGACACTTTCTCCACAGTTGGTGTTTCCACATCTGGACAATACATTGCCGCCAAGCTGTTAGAATATGACGCTGGGGCACCTTGAATCACCTTTCTCCACATGGCCCGTGTGCACAGGACAGCCTCTGGATCTTTGGAGACTTCCTCATCATCTGGAGCGCTGTAGATGACTTCCACCACCGCTAACTCTCTCAGGTACTGGATGCCTTCATCTGCGGCAGTCCGCTTTTCTGAGGAATTGACAAGATCTTCCCTGAATGGATATCTTGCCCTCACACTTGAGAGGAGCCGGCTCCAGAGACTGCAAATCGCTGCCTCTTTTCCAATTCCTCTTTCAATTCCCCGGTTTCTAGCGAGGGATCCCAGCTGTTGGGCTTCCTTGCCTTCCAGTTGCTGACTGTCAGCCCCATTATCCCAGCATCGGCGCAGCCGGGCAGCAATCCGCTCACCTGGCTGGCGGCTGTAATCTTTCCGCAAGTCCCAGAGTTCTGAGGACGTCAGGGACCGGGTAGTTTCCGCTTCCTGTTTAAGTAAGTTCCCTCACTCCTTCCTCCAATTTCTTTATCGAAGGACCAGCTTCTAGATCAAGCCTTTCCTCTTCTTCTTCTTCCCTCACTAATCGATGGTATGGACCTGTTGATCTCCTTGTCCACTGTTTCCTTTTCACTTTTGGGGCAATTACTGTAGTTGTTGTTTGGGTCCCTATCTCGAGCATGGTGTCCTCAGATGCAGCCTGGGTCCCTGCCTCAACCGTGGTCCTCTGAGAGTGTTGACCTATGGCTCGGTAGGCATAGGCCAGGCCCCAGTACAGTGCGAGAAGCTGCTGGTTTTCATTGGAATAGGCAAGGCTAGACCCTTCTATCAGGTGGCGCGTCAGTTTGCCAGGGTTACTTGCCTGTTCGGGTGTAAAGTCCCAGATTATGGGAGGTGATAACCGTCCTAGGAATCTGCCCAAATCCTTCCATATACCCTGCCACCCAGGGACCGGTCGCTTGAGGGCACATTTCAGTATTGCCTCACCTGAAACTTGTCTTCTCTTATACCGGGACGAGACCAGATTCCACAATACCCATAATATGCCACCAGTAATAATGATCAGTATTAAACAGCTCACATAAGGGTGAACAAGGACCTCGGGAGCCTGCATGATAAAAACCATTCACATCAATGCCCGGTAGGGAGAGGGAGATGTGTTCCCTCATCTCCCCCACAAGATAGCTCCCGCAACACAGCAAAGCCATCAGCGCCAGGACAAAGCACATAGACATTATTTGTATTAGCATGTTCCCGCGTTCCTTCACTCTGCCCACAAGATAGCTCCCGCAGCACCGCAAAGCCATCAGTGCCAGGGCAAAGCACACAGCCATTATTTGCATTACCATGTTCCCAAACTCAGCAAGATAGAGATAAGCAAGCAGCCAACAAGCTCCGTGACCTTGCACGGGAGCTTGCCACTTAATAACTAGCTCTAGAACGCTTAATGCAAAACTGCCGTTGTCGTGCCCCACGTTGGGCGCCAAAAAGGACTGTGGTGGGTTGACCCTGGTTGGATGCCAGGTGCCCACCAAAGTCGCTCTATCCCTCTCCCTCCCCAGCTGGACGGGGCGGGGGGGGCAGAGAAAATATAACAAAAGGCTCGTGGGTCAAGATCAGGACAGTTTAATAAAGTGATAGCAAAGGTCGCGCGTGAAAGCAAAGAAAACCAAATGACGCTCTTCTCTACTTCCCATCAGCAGGCGATGTCTGGCCACTTCCTGGGAAGCAGGGCTTCAGTACGCGTAGTGGTTGCTCCGGAAGACAAAAAAATGCCCCCCCCCTCCTTCCGTCTCCCTTTACTTAGCTTTTATAGCTGAGCTGACGTCATATGGTATGGAATATCTGTTTGGTTAGTTTAGGTCAGCTGTCCTGGTTATGTCCCCTCCCAAGATCTTGCCCTGCCCCAGCCTGCCATTGGGGGGGGGCAAAAATGTTGGAGAGACAGCCTTGATGCTGTGCCAGCACTGCTCAGCAGTAGCCAAAACACTGGTGTGCTATCAACACCGTTCTAGCTACTGATGCAGAGCACAGCGCTATGAGGGCCGCTATGGGGAGTATTAACTCCATCTCAGCCAGACCCAATACAATCTCCACCCCTTATTCCATACCATTTGCGTCCTGCTCAGGTCCCACATAATTTAATACAGAGATCGTCTAACCATACCATTGTATTTCATTCTCGTTACCGAAATCCCTTCTTACCAACACTTGCAACTGAAACTACATGCTTAAACCACTTTTATACCCAACGTACAGATTTATACATTCTTATTAATTACTGTCCCCTGTCCTTTAAGAGACGATAGGTATTCCATGGGCTTCTTCCACTCCTCCAGATGTTCACACACAGGTTATGACTTGGGCCCCATCCATCAAGGTGAGTGGTCAGGACAGGAGAAGCAGTATGTTCGATCGTTGGGCACCGACACCGGCTTGGTTTGGGTCACCGATGCATTTGTCTGGTTCCTTGCGAAGTTCACTCCTCTGCAGTTCAGGTCATTCCTGCTACATTACTTCCTACAACATACAACTCACATCACAGATTATTTTTCCCCCAAGGTTAAGCGTCCTTGAGGCACACACCGGGTCTCCCCATCCTTCCGCATTACCCACCAAGTACACCCAGGTCCCTGAGCAAAGACAATCCCACGAATGGGTTTGCCTTTTCCCATGGGAGGCGAAATCCACACTGCCTTCCCCAGCCACTTCCCCATGTGCGCTACGGGGACCTTATCTCCTCCCACAGTATGCAGGGGTTTTGTTTGGGCAGGACCAGGACGGTTAGCAGGTCCTCTGGTGTTAACTAGCCAAGCGGCTTCTGCTAAATTTGTATCCCAATGCTTCCGTGTCCCATTGCCTGGCGCTCTCAACATAGTCTTCAACAGTCCATTATATCTCTCAGGTTTTCCAGATGCTTGCGGGTGATAGGGTATGCGGTACGCCCGCTCAGTGCCGTGTTTCTTTGCCCAGGAGCTTCTGAGGTTATTTCGGAAATGAGTCCCATTGTCTGATTCAATTCTTTCTGGGGTACCGTGTCGCCATAAAATTTGCCTTTCGAGGCCTAAGATGGTGTTTCGGGCAGTGGCATGGTTTACAGGATATGTTTCTAGCCAACCAGTAGTTGCTTCCACCATGGTGAGTATGTAGCGCTTGCCTTGGCGTGTTCGTGGCAGTGGTCCAATGCAGTCAATTTGCCAGGCCTCGCCATATCGAAAGCCCAGCCACCGCCCTCTGTTCCAGGGAGACTTTACTCTGGTGGCTCGTTTGCTTGCAGCACCTGTTTCACATTCATGAGTGACCTGTGTGATGGCCTCCATGGTCAGGTCCACCCCTCGATCACGAGCCCACCTATATGGGCCCATCGAGCTACAAATAGCTCACCCTTACGCTCCCAGTCCAGGTCCGCCTGAGCTACTTCTATGTTGGCAGCCTTGTCTACCTGTTCATTACTTCGATGCTCTTCAGTGGCACGGCTTTTGGGCACGTGAGCATCTACATGACGTACCTTTAGAGTCATGTGTTCTACACGGGCAGCAATGTCCTGCCACAACGCTGCTGCCCAGATGGGTTTACCCCTGCGTTGCCAATTGGTCTTCTTCCACTGCTGTAGCCACTCCCATAGGGCATTAGCCACCATCCAGGAGTCGGTATAGAGGTAGAGTACCGGCCACTTTTCTCGTTCAGCAATGTCTAGGGCTAGTTGGATGGCTTTTGCTTCTGCAAACTGACTTGACTCGCCTTCTCCTTCAGTGGCCTCAACGCCTTGTCGTGTGGGACTCCACACAGCAGCTTTCCACTTCCGATGGTTCCCGACCACACGATAGGATCCATCAGTAAACAAAGCATAACACCTTTCGTCTTCTAATAACTCATTATATGGTGGTGCCTCCTGGGCACGAGCCACCGCCTCAGGTGATGCTCCAAAATCTCTGCCTTCTGGCCAGTCCATGATCTCTTCCAGAATTCCTGGGCGGTTAGATTTCCCCAGTCGAGCTCGTTGCGTGATCAATGCTATCCACTTACTCCACGTAGCGCTGGTTGCATGATGTGTAGAGGGGAATGTTCCCTTTGAACATCCAGTGTAGCACGGGCAATCGTGGTGCCAAGAGGAGATATGCTTCTGCACCAACAACTTCTGAAGCGGCTCGAACCCCCTCATATGCTGCTAGTATCTCTTTTTCAGTCGGGGTGTAGTGGGCTGCTCATCCTCGGTACCCCCGGCTCCAAAACCCTAATGGTCGGCCTTGGGTTTCTCCTGGTGTCTTCCGCCACAGGCTCCAGGTGAGACCATGCTCCCCAGCTGCAGTGTAGAGTACATTTTTGTACCTCTGGTCCTGTCCGGACGGTCCCAAGACCTACCGCACGAGCTATTTCATGTCTGATATGCTCAAAGGCTTGTTGCTGTTCAGGGCCCCATTCGAAATAGTTCTTCTTCCGCGTTACTCGATAGAGAGGGCTCACAAGCTGACTATAACCTGGAATATGCATTCTCCAGAACCCCACAAGGCCTAGGAAAGCTTGTGTTTCTTTCTGGTTAGCTGGTGGAGACATAGTTGCTATCTTGTTAACCACATCCATAGGGACATGCCGGCGTCCATCCTGCCGTTTCATTCTTCCCAAGAACTGAATCTCCTGTGCGGGTCCCTTGACCTTGCTTTTCTTTATGGCGAAACCAGCTTTCAGAAGAATCTGAATTATTCTTTTTCCCTTCTCAAACACTTCTTCTGCCTCATTGCCCCACACGATGATGTCATCTATGTAGTGTAAATGTTCAGGGGCATCGCCTTGTTCCAGTGCCGTTTGGATTAGTCCGTGACAAATGGTAGGGCTGTGCTTCCACCCCTGGGGCAGTCGATTCCAGGTGTATTGGACACCTCTCCATGTGAAAGCAAACTGTGGCCTGCACTCTGCTGCCCAAGGAATGGAGAAAAAGGCACTGGCAATATCAATTGTAGCATACCGCGTGGCTGCCTTTGATGCCAGTTCATAGTGGAGCCCTAACGTGTCTGGTACAGCAGCACTCGGTGGCGGCGTCACTTCATTCAGGCCGCGATAATCTACTGTTAACCTCCATCCTCCATCAGACTTTTGCGCTGGCCATATAGGACTATTAAAAGGTGAACGAGTCTTGCTGATGACTCCTTGGCTCTCTAGGTGATGAATCAGCTCATGGATGGGAGCCAGGGAGTCTCGGTTTGTCCGATATTGCCGACGGTGCACCGTCCTGGTAGCGATTGGCAGCTGCTGTTCTTCAGCTTGCAGCAGCCCCACAATGAAGGGATCTTCCGAGAGGCCAGGCAGGGTAGATAGCTGTTTGATCTTCTCTGCGTTTACGGTGGCTACACCAAAAGCCCATCGGTACCCCTTTGGGTCCTTGAAGTACCCCCTCTTGAAGTAGTCTATGCCAAGGATACAAGGGGCCTCTGGGCCGGTCACAATGGGGTGCTTTTCCCACTTGTCCCCTGTCAAGCTCGCTTCAGCCTCCAACGTGGTCAATTCTTGGCGTCCCCCCGTCACTCCAGAGATCCAGATGGGTTCTGTGCCCCTGTATCCTGATGGCACCAGCGTACACTGTGCACCAGTGTCTACCAAAGCCTTATACTTCTGTGGGTCTGATGTGCCAGGCCATCGAATCCACACAGTCCAGTATAGCCGGTCATCCCTTTCCTCCTCCGGGCCGAAGGCAGGGACCCTCTATTGCTGTTCCTCATCAGAGTATTCACTGTCCGATCCTTGCGGCGCCAGACCAGAAGTCCCCTCACCAGAATCAAGGGAGGTGGTTTCAGTTCTTCTATGCCTGCAGGATCGCTGAGTGCTTTCTTGGGCCTCTACAGCAACTACGCTGACAGCCTTCTTCTTGGGTGACCCCTTCTTAACAGCTGTCTTCCCTCTCAGTTCACGTACGCGGGCTTCCAGCTTAAAGGTGGGTTCGCCATCCCACTTCCTCATGTCCTCCCCTCGGTCACGCAGGAAGAACCGGAGTGTACCACGTGGCATACGCCTTGGGCTCCCTTTCCCTCTGACCGGGGCAGGAGAGGCATGATTTCTTGGAGCATCCCTAACAGCCAAGGCACTGTCCTGTAGGGATGAGGAGACACAGAGATTTTTTCCTCAAAGTTTTGGAGCCAAGACGACACTTTCTCCACAGTTGGTGTTTCCACATCTGGACAATACATTGCCGCCAAGCTGTTAGAATATGACGCTGGGGCACCTTGAATCACCTTTCTCCACATGGCCCGTGTGCACAGGACAGCCTCTGGATCTTTGGAGACTTCCTCATCATCTGGAGCGCTGTAGATGACTTCCACCACCGCTAACTCTCTCAGGTACTGGATGCCTTCATCTGCGGCAGTCCGCTTTTCTGAGGAATTGACAAGATCTTCCCTGAATGGATATCTTGCCCTCACACTTGAGAGGAGCCGGCTCCAGAGACTGCAAATCGCTGCCTCTTTTCCAATTCCTCTTTCAATTCCCCGGTTTCTAGCGAGGGATCCCAGCTGTTGGGCTTCCTTGCCTTCCAGTTGCTGACTGTCAGCCCCATTATCCCAGCATCGGCGCAGCCGGGCAGCAATCCGCTCACCTGGCTGGCGGCTGTAATCTTTCCGCAAGTCCCAGAGTTCTGAGGACGTCAGGGACCGGGTAGTTTCCGCTTCCTGTTTAAGTAAGTTCCCTCACTCCTTCCTCCAATTTCTTTATCGAAGGACCAGCTTCTAGATCAAGCCTTTCCTCTTCTTCTTCTTCCCTCACTAATCGATGGTATGGACCTGTTGATCTCCTTGTCCACTGTTTCCTTTTCACTTTTGGGGCAATTACTGTAGTTGTTGTTTGGGTCCCTATCTCGAGCATGGTGTCCTCAGATGCAGCCTGGGTCCCTGCCTCAACCGTGGTCCTCTGAGAGTGTTGACCTATGGCTCGGTAGGCATAGGCCAGGCCCCAGTACAGTGCGAGAAGCTGCTGGTTTTCATTGGAATAGGCAAGGCTAGACCCTTCTATCAGGTGGCGCGTCAGTTTGCCAGGGTTACTTGCCTGTTCGGGTGTAAAGTCCCAGATTATGGGAGGTGATAACCGTCCTAGGAATCTGCCCAAATCCTTCCATATACCCTGCCACCCAGGGACCGGTCGCTTGAGGGCACATTTCAGTATTGCCTCACCTGAAACTTGTCTTCTCTTATACCGGGACGAGACCAGATTCCACAATACCCATAATATGCCACCAGTAATAATGATCAGTATTAAACAGCTCACATAAGGGTGAACAAGGACCTCGGGAGCCTGCATGATAAAAACCATTCACATCAATGCCCGGTAGGGAGAGGGAGATGTGTTCCCTCATCTCCCCCACAAGATAGCTCCCGCAACACAGCAAAGCCATCAGCGCCAGGACAAAGCACATAGACATTATTTGTATTAGCATGTTCCCGCGTTCCTTCACTCTGCCCACAAGATAGCTCCCGCAGCACCGCAAAGCCATCAGTGCCAGGGCAAAGCACACAGCCATTATTTGCATTACCATGTTCCCAAACTCAGCAAGATAGAGATAAGCAAGCAGCCAACAAGCTCCGTGACCTTGCACGGGAGCTTGCCACTTAATAACTAGCTCTAGAACGCTTAATGCAAAACTGCCGTTGTCGTGCCCCACGTTGGGCGCCAAAAAGGACTGTGGTGGGTTGACCCTGGTTGGATGCCAGGTGCCCACCAAAGTCGCTCTATCCCTCCCCCTCCCCAGCTGGACGGGGCGGGGGGGCAGAGAAAATATAACAAAAGGCTCGTGGGTCAAGATCAGGACAGTTTAATAAAGTGATAGCAAAGGTCGCGCGTGAAAGCAAAGAAAACCAAATGACGCTATTCTCTACTTCCCATCAGCAGGCGATGTCTGGCCACTTCCTGGGAAGCAGGGCTTCAGTACGCGTAGTGGTTGCTCCGGAAGACAAAAAAATGCCCCCCCCTCCTTCCGTCTCCCTTTACTTAGCTTTTATATCTGAGCTGACGTCATATGGTATGGAATATCTGTTTGGTTAGTTTAGGTCAGCTGTCCTGGTTATGTCCCCTCCCAAGATCTTGCCCTGCCCCAGCCTGCCATTGGGGGGGGCAAAAATGTTGGAGAGACAGCCTTGATGCTGTGCCAGCACTGCTCAGCAGTAGCCAAAACACTGGTGTGCTATCAACACCGTTCTAGCTACTGATGCAGAGCACAGCGCTATGAGGGCCGCTATGGGGAGTATTAACTCCATCTCAGCCAAACCCAAGGTGGCCTGCCCCAGCCCTGCCCCTCAGCTTGCTCTAACCGAAACCCTGCCCTCTGCTTGTAAATCTGGTATCAACCGAATTTTGTCAGCTCTGGTAAATCCAAATATAAACTCACATTGAACAATTCAACTTATTCTTAATATTAACTGAGAAATGAGAAAAACCAAATCAGTCAGAAAATCAAATATATCCCATTGTACCCTCCGGCTCCAAGCCTAATCCTAACGCTAACCCTAACCCAACTCATTTTAAGTCTACTCAATTTCGGGATCCTGAGAGTTTCACTGTGCTCAGTTTAGGACAAGTGTTAGCAGGTTGCCTTTCCCAGATGCATGTCACTCACAGACAGCAATTCCTGAGCACTGCAGGAGACACTGGGGTCAGCTGTAGGATTAGACTGCAGACTCTGGACACTTGTCCAGGTATCATTTTGTGCATGTTTTTCAGATTAATTACAAGGAGGGGTTCCTTATGCTGTGGTCTGGAGGTGTGTCTTGGGACTATCCAGCATATTTGTGATTGATTTGTGGACAGGAAACGCACAAAGCAGCAGCAATGTTTGCTGATGCCAAACCTGAGCTTCTGTCCAACCAGAAGCACAGCTTCCAAAGCAATAAGTCTACAGATGCACAGGCTGCAGATTAGGACTGCATCTTGTTTTGCTTAATAAAGATGATATAGTAGGATTATGAGCTATTCCAGATGGTTTGACACATTGCAGGACAGTTGCTGTGTCCAGGGCTCTCATTAAATTCCCTGTTAACCTCTGCAACCTTCTCAAGTGAGAGTCATTTCTTCTCACAGCAGATCATGTCAGAAGGAGCCAGACAAACAGACTTTCAAAGGTGGAACAGGAACCAGCCCTGAGGTTACTGGCACAAAGCAAAGCCGAAGGATTACAGAACAGCTATGCAGAAGGCTAGGGATGAACTTGGACTTCAGTGCACTACTCAGAGAGTAAAAACCAGTAAAACCAGAAAATAGTAAAGTGCCTAATGGGGCTATCTACCCCCAAACAATCATACCCGATGGAAGAAGCGTCCAGCAAAGAGCACAGCAGGGCATGTGGCATGCAGGAAGACTGAGGGTATTCCCAGGCAGCACAGACCTATGGCTTCAACGGCCACTAGGTGTTGCCACTGTTCTTCGAGTTACTGGGGTTTTGGCATTTGCCTGATGTGGTCTTAAATCTGGAGGGTTTAAAATCTCAGGAAATCCTTTCTTCCTAAACTGTCCTCTTTTGGCGTTCACATATGGTGTTGCTCAGTCCCACATACCAGAGGAGAAGGCCAGCCTCATGCTGGGGAGTTTTGGCAGCAAGAGGATTGCTGCAGCTTGAAGGAGATTCCTGGGTGGTACATGTTAGGCACGCAGGCAAACAGGCTGCCCAGCAAGTAAGAGATCATGGGCATGCCAGGTATTTCAACACACACTCCAGCTCTGTGATCAAATTCTACACGTTTCTGTCCCTGTCCTACATCTCATCGTACATTAAGCCCACTTAGTGGCAGGAGGGAGCCTGGCATTAACTATTTCTCATACTGTGGCACTACAAACTACTGACAAGTCTTCCTGATGTCTGTGTAGAAGTGGAGGAGATTAAGCAATATACGAAATAATTTAAAATAACAAATATTACATAAGATGTATTTCAAAATAAAAAAAACAACCAGAAAAAAAGCCGAGAGTTTTGCAACTTTTTTTCCAGAACAGATCGAATCATGTTGCAATCCGCTGCTTATGAACACTTTCAGCACAGATCAGTCCTGGGCTGCAGGGGAAATGGGGAGCAGGATCGAGGTTTAATTCTCTATCTTTGGACCATTAAAATGGTGAAGGCTATTTGCCAGACTGGTGCTGTTTGCCAGACTTCCACATGATCAAAATGTGCTCAGGAGACAGCCCTGCTGACGTCGCCTGTCTTAGCTACTGCTTATGTCCATCCAGCACTATGTAATGAGGCAGACCTCATCTGCTGTTCTTGAAATGATTTTGCAGACATTAACAATTTGAAGTTAGACCACTTGAAATTAGGTGCACAAGAATGCAGTGCAAAAATAAATTAACTTTGAAGATACAAGTCAGAGAAAGCAAAGCTTTGTGCAGGCTGTTTCTAAGGCCACTTAAGCAAAGGCTATATTTGGAAAGAGGGAGGTGGTCACAGTGAGATACAGACAGTTCCCTGTATGATTAAAAACTCGTCCCTGAAGTGCTGAAATGTCCTGCAGGCAGCACATGTACTACCCCGCTGACCTAAGTGGAAATTCCATGTACTCAAGCAAAGATTGAATTTAGCCAGCAAACCTCACCACGCTCCTGGTAAACCAGCACCACCCCTCCAACCAAAACTAAAACAGCTCATCAAGCAAGGCTTGTAATGATTTAAAACCTTGAGCATTGAGTAGCATGAGTAGCTAAGATAACAGTAAGAGCCCTACATAACTTCTCATCTATGATGAGTTCATCGTATTACTTATGCCAGACCTATCAGATCAGTACAATATTCCCAGTGGAAAAAGCCACTGAGCTGCTGAACTTGGCACCATGGCAGGGCACAAGAGAAGTCTCAGCTAGACCCACCATTGACATTTCTCAACTAGTGAACTAGATGTTTCTATCTCTTGGGAGAAACTATGCATAGAGAGGAGAAAGAGCAGGATTTAGTTCTCAGCTTGGTAACTGAAAATGGAGACATATAATTTTATTTGAAGGTAGAGTAGGAGGTGAGAATCTCATTTAAAGATGTGCCTTGGTGCATAAGTGTCAAACGCAAGAGTACTTTATCCAAATCACCCTATAAATCCTGGTGCCATACTAATAGGATAAATCCTCTCTTACATTCCTTCTGGGTTCAAGGCTCAGGTTCTGTGCAGTACACACCTGCTGCAGTCTTAGGTCCTGTGTCTCACTCAGTGTATGTAGATATATATGCACATGCAGATGAAAATAACCTCTGGAGGATCAGGGTTGCAAGGACAGAATGGGACTTCACAGAGCGCTGAATGAGGACTATGGATCATCTTTCAAAGTGGAGGTGGCCAAGGTCTTTTCAGAATTTGAGCCTGACCACAGCCACAGCCACAACAGCACTGAAAAACCTGGACAAGAGGATGGTCTAAAGATGGGATTTTGCTACTGGAGTTTCTGAGGAGTCCAATGATTGGTCTAGGAACCTAAATACAACCCACCAGCATCTAGAGAATAAAGGAATCTCCCCATTTGATCATTTCAGCTTCCAGATACTATTTCTGAGCCCTGGATAAAGATCCTGCCCTGTACTCTCTACTCCTAGCTTACTTTCCTTCATATGCCTGCTCAACATGTCTCATTTCCAGTTCCTCACCACCCTGCCTACTTCTCACATGAGACTTTGACTTGGCATACAAATGCTTTGTTCCCATCAGACCACAGTTTCCATCAGTCCTTGAAGCTGGACTTCAAGGTCCTTGGCCTTGCCCCTAACCCTGCTTGCCTCTTGCCCTTTGGGCTGGGGATCCACAGAGGAGTCTTGCCTCCTGGAGTTGGCTCACCCTGAATCGCTGTCAGTGCCTTGTTCCTGGTCCTAATTGCTGGGCATGCCTGCTCATATCCTGATTGAGATCCTCACACAACATGCTAGACATGCCTTCTCTTCATCTCCTTGCTACTGCTTTTCCCTAGTTTCTCTTGAGTTTTATGAGAGGGCTCACATATGTTTCCTGCTCACCTCCAAATACCAGCTAGCCGTGGGGCACTCTCTTCCCTTCCAGCCTGCTCAGCTCCTGCCTCCATGCAGCTGCCTGCTGGAGCAGCTCTGAACCCCTGGGGTGGGAGGAAGCAGAAAAGCAGCAGGTCGTGCTCATGGCAGGGAAGAGCAACGACATACTTCCCTGCTACATCATCTTTTGGAGCTACACCGTGCCTCCAAATCCAGTAGATTTCCACATGATACCCATCTGGCTCAAACTGTTCCCCAAAGTTGTAATGTGTGCTCAGGAAGGCACAGAAGATGACTGGATAAATAATACAGCAGCTATAAATTGGTCTGAAAACAGCTGCTGGAAGCAAGTAGAGAGGAGGCAAAGTTTTAGCATCACTCAAGTGATGCTCAGCAAGAAGGTGCCATATAGTGGTAGCTGCAGTTCTCAGCCCGTAATATACATCACATTCATTTCTTAGATGACTATCAAAACGGAAATAGAAACTTCTTAAAATTAAAAGGTAACTGTACCTCATGCCTTTGTGAAAGAAGAAGCAAAGGGCTGCTGATTTTAAGCAATATAGCAGCACATTGTGTCTGTTCTCATTATGCCCCCCCCTACGTGCCATCACCTTGTGTGACAGGCAATAGCTCCCTTGATAAATAGGGTTTAAAATGCAGAGAACCTGAATAAGGGAGTGTCCTGGGTTCAGCTGGGATAGAGTTAATTTTTTTACAGGAACCTGGGAGGTGGGGGGCATAGCCGGGGCAGCTGACCTGAACTGGCCAAGGAGCTATTCCATACCATGTGACATCATGCTCAGTATATAAATGGGGAGCGGGCCGGGGGGTGGGCGCTTCTTTTCGGTGGGGGAAGTGGCGGAGCGTCGGGTCCCGGGTGGTGAGCAGTTGCACTGTGCATCACTCTTTTTGTATACCTTTTCATTAGTACCGTTGTTGTTGTTGCAATTTCTTTGTGTTGTTCCAGTAAACTGCCTTTATCTCAACCCTCGAGGTTCCAGGTTTGTTTTTTTTTTTTCTCTCCTCCGTCTTCCCCCCATCCCACCGGAGGGGGGCGGGAGGAGTGAGCGAGCGGCCGCGTGGTCCTTTGTTACCGGCTGGGCTGAAACCACGACAGGGAGCAGCATCTCAAAGAGCACAACTGGACTCCACAGCAGGCACTGGGCACTCTGGGCAAATGCCAAGCATGGTGCTAAACCAATCCAAGAGAAATAAATATGGTGAAAAATTACTCCTCTTTGTACAACCTGCAGTGAGCAGGGCTTGGCCAACACTAAGAGACCTGCTCCTCTGTGGCCACCTGCACTTCTGCAGAGCGGGTGTGAAGTGTGGACAGATGGTCAGTTGTGATAGTAGTATTTGACACCCTCCAGCTTTGTGCAGATGTAAATGCCTTCACCAGGCGTGACGCTCTGTGATGGTGCTCAGGGCAGGCAGTGGGTGTTTTAGAGTTCACTTGTGCTAGCCCCTACACCTGTTTTACACTGGTGCAGCTCTGGGGAGTTACTCCCAGAACACTGGCATGGGAGTGTGGGGGCAGGATCCAGGCTGTCTGGCCCCCACAAATCATTCTGGTGTATCTGTTGCGCTCAGTGAAGGATGCAGCACTCTTCTGGATAGTGGAAAGCTTACAGCACGGTGTTGCAGTAGATTCGAATGAGGGAGAATAAGAGCTGTGCTATAGGCACAGTGTGAAGTGTACACAGTGGTTATATGGATGCAAGCGAGAGGAAAATGGGAAACTGTTGAGGATTTCTTGGCTGGGCAAAGGCATGTGAGCAATCCAGCCGTTATGTGGGAACGAAGCATAAGTTTACAAAATACTGGAGCAGACAAGGACGCTGTGTCCTTGTACGCTGGGAAAAAGGAAGATAAGAAGAGCCTGACAAACAACACCTGGATGCTGAAGAATGGGATAAGTAACTGTTGGACGCCTCGTGAAGAAGCTTGCACAGCCAATAGAGAATAAGATAGTGTCACGTGAAACGGGGTATTGTACCAATTAGAGTATTGTATAAGACGCGTGGACAAGTCAGTCTTGTATAAATGTCAAGACGTCTGAACAGTAAACGAGCAAGATGTTAACTCATATTGAGTGTGATTCTTGACTATGGCCGTTCCTCCCGACATTTGGCGCCCGAACAGGGACCCTCAAATCTGTTATAACTGGGCCGAGAACAGATGGAGGGCTTCTCAAATCTGCTCACAAGACTCGGCGGAGCAGGAGGCATCTGTGAGAATTTGGGGCAGAGAGCTGGATTCCAAACTGCGTGCACCGGTTTAGACCTGCACCGGTAAGACTGCTTTTATTTACTATGGATCGTGAAGCGGCACTCACACTGTTAATTCTCGCAAAGCGAGAGGCCAGTGTGAGCACACGGAAGCTCCAAGAGCTCTGTCATTGGGGAAAAGAGAGAGGATGTTTTAAGACTCCTGAGGCTGTGTTCAGTGCCACAGAGTGGCGTGAACTGGGAGATAAGTTGTGGGGACATGAAGGCTCAGAAAATCTCTGCTACGTGGAGATTGGTGCTGGAAACGTTGAAAGCCCTTAAGGCAGAAAAGGAGGTGGCTGCTGCTGCAAAAATTTCAATTGAAGATACCCCGGAAAGAAAGAAAAGCGTGTGTGGCGAGGTGGTAAATAATTTGGACAGTGATGAGGAGTTAAACACCGAGGGAGATGTCATTAATGGAGGCAGAAATTGTAAGTTTACGTGATAAAAAGCAGCATGGGTATCGCAGCATCTGCGAAGGAAAAGGCAGCCGTAAAGACATTTATGAGATTGGTTGAAAAAACAGAGATGGATATTAAAAAGGACTCACCCATAAAGGAGGTGAGCAGTTGGGGGAGGACATGGGGTCTACGCTTTCCAAAGAAGAAGAAGCAGTAGTTAAGATCCTCCAACATATACTCTCAGAGAGAGGCCAAAAAAAAAAAAAAAAAGATAAAACTTGTTTAAAGTGGCTTCTACAATGGAGCAAGGACAGAAACCTTTTAATTAGTGTGGGTACAGCTTTCGAGCTTAGTACCTGAGAAGCTATCGGAACCTCCCTATGGAATGAAATTAGTGACGGGTCTAAAGAAGTTAAAGGTCTTGCAACTTTATGGAAAGTCATTAAGACAACTCTGCAAGAAATGAAAGCAGATTGTAAAGCTGCTGTGTCTGCTTTTCCTTATGGTCAGAAGAACCAGAAGTGAGGGGGAGATATTAATCCTCCTGAAACGGTGAGCTGAGAAGGCAAGAGAAGGAAGATTTTGGCCCTACGCCAGCCCCCCCCAGCCCCCCCGCCCCGTACCCCCGTCCCGCCGTGGCGTGTGTCAGCCGGCCGTGGAGCAGCAGCCGCCGCCGCCGCCAGCCCCTGGGCAGCACTGTCCGCGCCCCCGCCACCACCCTTTAATCCATCCCGCCTCTCGGAACCAGAGACGGTGAAACCAACTGCGCCCGCGATAGACGCGGAGTCGCCTGCAGTAGCCACTGCAGAAGAAAGGCAGAGGCATTGGAGGGGAGTAATAAAAAAATGCCCTTGTGGAAGGGACTATGATCCAAGCATTCCCAGTTGTTATACAAAATAATGGACAGAAAAGATGGGAGGCGTTTCACTGGAAAGTCCTTGACAAACTAAAGACTGCTGTGAGTCAGTACGGAATCCGCTTATTGGTAAAGCCAGTAAGAAACCCTCGGTCAAGTGTTTTAATTGTGGTAAACTTGGACACATCAAGAGCCAATGTAGAGTTTTCTGCTAACAAAAAGATGGTGCAACAGTTGTAAGAAAGATAACCATACCACCAAGAATGCAGGAAGAAGGGAAACTTCACACCAACCGCGAAGGCCCCTCGCGCGACGACACAAACACAAGGGACCTGGGCTGCCAGCCCTCAGGCAGCCTCACGACGACCAGATCTGCCACTGCAGGGAGCTCCGGAGTGGACGTGGAAACCGCAGTACACATTCAACATAAAGGGACCACTGGGGTTTGGGCTTAGTGCATTTTTAATGGGACGATCTTCAACAGCTCTAAAAGGAATCCTGGTAGTCCTAGGGCTTATTGATGCAGATTATTGTGGGACTGTGAAAATTATGATTCATGTTTTAATTCCTCCTGTTTCTATTCCTAAAGGTACCAGAATAGCACAATTAGTTCCATTCAGGTCGTGTGTTCCGAACCCAGGTGAAGTACAACGTGGAGATGGTGGATTCGGCTCCACAGGGAAACCGCAGGTATACTTTGCCATGAACACAACAAGTGGTAAACCAGAACAGGTAGTGCAATTGGAAGAGCCTGACGGAGTTATTGTCAAGAAACTGATGACAATCGATACAGGAGCTGATGTTACGATTATTTCACGATATATTTGGCCTCCATCATGGCCATTGATCAATCCAAATTTTGGCATTGCAGGGATAGGGGGCACACAAGCCGCCTTAGTAAGTCAGCTACCAATTACATTTGTGTTCCCCGACAGTGAACACGTTACGATGCATCCGTATGTCATGACTACCCCAACTGAATTGTTTGGCCTCATAGGCTGTGATTTATTGAGCCAAATGAAGGCAATGTTAGTGACCCATCCTTTTTAGGAGCAGTCACTGAGGGGCAGCCAATCCTAAAAATTAGCTAGAAAACAAATGAGCCTGTTTGGATTGATCAGTAGCCGCTAAATTCTGAAAATACAAGAGTTAGTTAAGGACCAACTGAGAGCGGGACATGTTGTTCCTTCTACTAGTCCATGGAATACACCAATATTTACCATTCCCAAGAAAAACAAAAAGGGGGAAATGGAGACTGTTACATGATCTCAGAGCTGTGAATGCAGTGATGCACAGTATGGGAGCCCTGCAGCCAGGTTTGCTGTTTCCAGTTATGCTTCCAGAAGAATGGGATTTCTTAATTATAAATCTAAAGGATTGTTTTTTCACCATTCCCTTGCACCCAGATGACACTGAATGGTTCACCTTTTCGGTACCATCAATTAACAAGGCAGAGCCCTATAAGAGATACCATTAGGTCGTGTTACCGCAATGAATGCGCAACTCCCCCACAATGTGTCAGGTGTATGCAGCCTGGGCATTACAGCCTGTAAGAAAGCAGTTTCCTCAGTTACATTTTAATAGCAGGAGGGAACTTGCCACAGGATGAAATTTAAACTCAATTGCAGGACATCTTAAGCCATCGCGGAGTAATAATTGCTCCTGAAAAAGTGCAAAAGACAGCACCTTGGAAGTATTTGGAGTGGCATATAGATGCTAGCAATGTTAAACCTCAGAAGGTTCAAATAACATCAGAAATTTTAACGGTGCATGATGTCCGGAAGCTTGTGGGAGATATCCAGTGGGTGCGGAATCTTTGCGGTATCCCTAATGACGATATGGCCCCTCTGGTAGAACTCTTGGGTTCGAGCGCACGTGCAGATGTGAAACAGGAAATGACAGGAGAACAGCAAAAAGCCTTAGAATATATATCAAAGAAAATTGCATCTAGCTTTCCATCCAGATGCAATGAGGATTTACCGATCATGTTGATGCTCATTAATACAGGGGACTCTCAGAGGCAACACCCTTATGCAGTAATTTGTCATGGGACACAAAGTGCTCAGATCCCTTGAGAATTCTGGAATGGGTCTTCTTGGCCATACGGCCAGACAAATCTATTGTAATCCGATTGGAATTATTTGCACAACTGATCATTAGGGGAAGAACGAGGATTGTAGAGATTGCAGGAACGGAACCAGAAATGTTGCTGATACCTCTGGTAAAATGGTATTTGGAATGGGGAATTCGGCATTCTGTAGCGTTACAAGTGGCATTAGCGGGGTTTGTAGGTACAGTAAGTAATCAATATCCAAAGCATAAGTTGTGGTCACTATTGGAACAGCAAACCTTTGAGCAAAAACCATGGAGGTCGGAAACACCTGTACACGGGGTAACAGTGTTTACTGATGCTGGGAAAAAGACAGGTATGGCCGCCTGTACATGGAAAGATGCTAACGATCAGAGGTGTGAGCATTTTGAAAAAGGAGAGCCTGGGGATTCCTTACAGATGCTAGAATTAAAAGCCATGATTTGGGCACTGCAGCATTGGGCTAAGGAGCCGTTGAATACCATATCCGATTCTCTTTACATAGTTGGGGTGGTACAAAGGATGGAAAGAGCAATGGTAAAGGAGGTCACAAACAAAAGATTGGGCATGTTGTTTTTGTCATTACTACGCTGCTTGAACTCTCGGAGTGTAGAGTATTTTATAACACATATAAGAAGTCATCAAAAGCTACCAGGTTTGTCAGAGGGAAATGACAGAGCTGACCAATTGGTTGCAGCGGCATGGGAGCCTCCTCCAGGGAATTGTTTTCAACAAGCACGGCAATCACATGCATTCTTGCACCAACCCGCTAGGATATTAAGCAAAGCAATTTGACTTACCACTCATTGATGCCCAAGGTATCGTTAAAGCATGCCCCGATTGTCAAAAGGAAGGGCTGGGCTTGGGCTGTGGGGTTAACCCATGAGATCTCCTGCCATTACAGTTGTGGCAAATGGATGTCACCCATGTCACGTGGTTTGGTGCAAAGCGTTATGTGCATGTGTATATTGATACCTATCCTGCTGCCATGTGGGCCACGGCACAAACTGGAGAAAAGGCCTTATATATTAAATGACATCTTCACGCTTCTTTTGCAGTGCTGGGTGTGCCTAAAGAAATTAAGACGGACAACGGCCCAGCCTATGGTTCTACACGATTTGCTCGATTTTGTAATTTGTAGGGAATTCACCATGGTACGGGTATTCCACATCTTCCCACAGGACAAGATATTGTCAAACGGGCCAACCAAACACTAAAGAGCATGCTGCAAAAACAAAAGGGGGGAACCCAGGGCTTACTCCCAGAGGAACGATCGGCCAAAGCCTTATTTGTGCTAAATTATCTTAGATTGACAGGTGATCACAAAGACCCACCAATGGTAGTGCATCATGCTCTTTTACAGGCGGAAAGGACGCAACAAATTACAGGAATCATGGTAATGTATAAGGACCCAGAATCCGGGAAATGGTGCGGACCAGCAGAAGTAAAACTTACTGGGAGAGGGTATATGTGTCTGCTTACAGATCGAGGCCTTCGCTGGATCCCGGCTAAGTGGGTCAAGCCATGGCTTCACAGTGATGCTGGACCCGGAATCGTCCCAGCGGTAACTGGCACGGTACCGGCGGGTGCTGGAGCCACTGATCCAACAGATTCTGACTAATAGAATATTACACTTTAGAGGACTAGCGGACATTGAGTCCTTCAGGGAGGTTTTTAGAACAGCGTGCCTTATTGTATATAGAACTTGCTTTAGGTAAAAAGCGTGTTAAGCATAATTTGGTTAAACATAGTGTGATTACAGGAAGACAGTGTGGGGTAAACGTAAAGGTTAGTTAAAGCCAAAATTAGGGGTAAGGTCTATTTCCATTAATAACCTGGGAACGAGGTTGATTGTGTTTCCACAGATACAGGCCCACGATGGACTCCTGTTGGATTTGCATGACCATCATCATCTGGAGCATCATAGATGGTGTGGCAATATGAATATCACCTCAGTAAAAAACTAATGTATAGGTCACGTTGGTTAACATAACAGGTCAAGATTCTCTGTGCACCGCAACCGCATCATAAAGCCCACGAACCAATAGACAAGATGGCTATGACTCATGCAGCACGCCTGGCCAGCGAGTGCATGCGTCATAGATTGCAACCGAGGCAGACTTTTGGCACCCGCTGGCCACGTGTGCCAAAACCCGGTCCTCTGCAAATGTATAGATACCGGGATTTTCTGAAGAGCATCGGGCTGGTGTATGGTAAGGCCATCGTTGCCTCCGTGGGGACGCCCACGGGATGCTGGCACCTACCGATTGCTGGGCTGAGTTCGCGGAGCAAGATGGCACAAGAATGTATGGATGGTTCATCTTCCTCATAGTCCTCATGGTCTGGGTCATTAGGGGTAACAGGTTGGCTCAAAGAATTATGGGCACTATTGTAATTATTGTGATTTTAGCTATTGTAATAATTTTACCTTGTTCAGCTTGTTAAGGAAAAATGGCATCCCAAGTTGTTAAGCAAGCCTGGATTGCTCAAAAACAAAAAGGGGGAATTGTTGAGGATTTCTTGGCTGGGGCGAAGGCATGTGAGCAATCCAGCCGTTATGTGGGAACGAAGCATAAGTTTACAAAATACTGGAGCAGACAAGGACGCTGTGTCCTTGTACGCTGGGAAAAAGGAAGATAAGAAGAGCCTGACAAACAACACCTGGATGCTGAAGAATGGGATAAGTAACTGTTGGACGCCTCGTGAAGAAGCTTGCACAGCCAATAGAGAATAAGATAGTGTCACGTGAAACGGGGTATTGTACCAATTAGAGTATTGTATAAGACGCGTGGACAAGTCAGTCTTGTATAAATGTCAAGACGTCTGAACAGTAAACGAGCAAGATGTTAACTCATATTGAGTGTGATTCTTGACTACGGCCATTCCTCCCGACAGGAAACTAGGCCAGGAGATTGCCATACATGCCCTGACTCCAAGCAGGGTATAAAAGCTGAGTATTGCCCATAGGTATGTTACAGCACTGTTACAGGATCTTCCAAGCACTACTGGGGTTAATGCTTTGTGCTTTCAACCCACTGGGAAGGTTTATACGCATTTGGTGCAGGCAAAACCAACTGCAAAACCTAGGAAAAATGGAAAGTAACTGTCTCCTGATGTTCCTTTGTATCAAATTTGCTTGCAATTTTCAGTGCGGATGATTTTCTACTACAATCACAGCTGTGTTTTGATCCGCCCCCCCCCCCCCCCCCCCGACTCTAGGTTTATTCAGTAGACAACTTGATTTTGATCCAACGTGAAATAGGAAGACACTGTTTTCTGTAGGATTTCTGCTTTACATAGAAGCTGAAAGGTATGTGCATCTTTGAGTAATCCAGTAAAATGAGATATGTTCCCTTCATCCTAGAACCAGAACCCAACTGGGTATGGGGGGAAAAACAGGGAGAGTAATCTCATAATGAACAGGAGCTAAAGGGGAGTCATTTGCATGTATAAAGCTGCACCAAGTGCAGGCAACCAACCTTATTTCTGTCATGAATCAGGAAATTGGTTTCCTTGCTATTTGATTCTGCTGGGTTTCCCACACCCATTACACAGCTACTTCCTAGAACTGTCTAAATAGTTTTCTAGACTTTGCGGTTTTCCTACTACTTCTTGTTTCATGCATACCATTATTTTTCTTCTGTGCTTCCTGATGTATTATTCGACTGCCTGGCATTTTAGGAATTATGTATGAGAGCCTAGAGGACACTGGGTCCTCTAGTGGAGGGGGGGGGGCAGAAGGAAGGTGTAAAACAGAGCAAGATCCAAGAGAGATTTTGAGGCATTACCTCATGTATGTACATGTTCCTGAGAAACAGAATATTGAGATGGTTTTATGAATTGCATTAAAATGCAATAGGAGGAGGAAGGGGAACGGATGTTGATTTGAACAAAGAGGAGGAAGAAGCGAGGAACCTATGGAGTGCTACATCTTCCTGGAAACTGAGGCAGTTACTGCAGGAGGCCTGAGGAGCAACCTTTTCCTTTCCCCTCTCCTCGGGTCTGGTGGCAGTGCTATCTGAGACTCTGCCCTCTGGGCCGTTAGCTATTAATAACTGCAGGATGCCTGTGTGAGCAGCCTTCAGGAGTCAAATTCACAGCACTTTGCATCAGCAGTTTGTGCTGGGCACAGCTTGCCTGCGCCCAGGCATCCTGGGTGAGCAGGGCTACTGGACAAGCCTGCCCAGCAGCACCCAGAGACGGGCTGGAAGGAAGCAGCCCACTGCTGAGCTGTGGGGCAGGCGAGTGAACTGGTCTGAGCCTGGCACTGCAAACCTGAGGTGAGTTGACTGGGCAGCAAAATGGTTTAGAGCAGGTGCTGGAGAGGGTAAAGACTGGTTTGGTTTGCAGCAAAAACAAGGAAATGACTTCTGCAAAGACCGATGCAGAAAAAGCCAGAGGAATTGAACCAAGGGATACAGCGCAGGGGAGAACAGGATAATTGTGGCTCTGGCTTTATGTATGGGATAGTTGGGAGGATGGGGGCTAAGGCTCCAGCAGCCTCACCATGATGAAAGAGCAGTAGTCCCAGTGTAGCTCTTGACCCTGTCCATAGTGAAAGACTGCTGCCCCTTTCCTTACGCTAGACCAATTGCATGCAGCAGGTTTTCCACTCCTCAGTCCTGCGGGATTAGTAAAGGAGGACAGCAGAATGGGGCAGACTTGCCCTCACTGCTCCTTGGGAATGGGTGTGCTAGAGGAGCACAGGTCCTCCCCACCAGGGCCAGCCCTTTCTGTCTTGCCCCAGGGAGTCCATGTTTGGGGTATACAGATGATTTCCCTCTGTTTTGCCAGTCTTATGACCCATCAGATGGGCCATAACCTCCCACCCCTCCGCCCACTGGCAGCATTGCCCCTTTCCTGTCAAGCAGGGCCTGCTTCTTTTATATAGCCAAGCAGATGTCTGGCTGCTCGAGGAGAATGTGCAGCGTGTGCTTTATGGCTGCACCTGCTCACGCGTGCTTTGGGAATACACCAGGATGGGCTCTTCTATGATGTGAACTACGTAGGCAGCATCTCAGTAAAAAAGGAAAGCTTGGGAATCTGAAAGAAAAACTAATCTGAGAGAGTATCTGCCAATGTGATTGTAGCTGGTTTGCTGTGGCTGGGCTTCTTTTAGCAGTTATCATCACCTCATCACATGAAAATCATGTTGCAAAAGGAGCAATGATAGAATGAAACTGCAAAACACACAGTAGATAAAAATGTCTTGATCACAACAAGGGCAGCGTACAAACTCCTAGAGCCAGCTGTTTGCTTGCTAGTTTTAAAATATAACTCATAGTTCAATGTCTTCAGTTCTGAAATTTTTAGCAACTAAAGTGCAAAGAATCACAAAGACAGAAAAGGTTAGTTACTGCTATTGCTGAAGCCAACGGGCCTTTGCTCATTTTTTTTTGTGTTGTGTTGTATTAGGCAAGGATCTGTCCCCCTGTATGCTGTTGTTTGGGTACGGACAGTATTGAAGTGAAGGCAAGACATGTGCCCTACTTGCATTATGTGTGATAAACCCCAAGGACTCTGAGAAGCTGCCTGAAGTGGAATTGCTGAGATTTCTCCTAATTTTCCCTGACTTTGCAGTACAGATCTCTCATCCTATCTGGGGACAGAGATGGGGAACACTGTACCAGAAGAAATCTCCCTCTTCCCCTCCTCCACCCTCCAAAATAATATGCGATAAGATCAATACATAATATAGAGGTGCAAGTGACTTCAAATTGGGTGAAAAACTTTTCCTTTAACAAGTTTGCCTGTGCCTTGTTCCTCCAGCCCTTCTGTAACAAAACAGTAGCAGTCATAAAAGACAGAATTACTTAGGAGTTTGGTTTGTTTCTTTTTTTTAACAGAACATGCAGTCTAGTGGTTTTCTGAATACCTATTCTAATTCTAATAGGACTAAATATCCAAACCAAAATTGCACATTATTCAGAAAGCTCCCAAATAACTCATGGACAGATACAAAATCTTTATTAAAAAATACTATTACCATCTAATGATAATTGCATGGTATTATAATATGGTATGATAGAGCAAATTTTCAAACTGTCATTTTGTTACTGCAGCACAAGATGATAACAGAGTACCACTGTGGCACACGTGGGTGATGGGAGACTGCCATACTGCAAATAAAATGCCTATTTTGGATGACAATGCTATATGGCACCTTGACAATGCTTCTGCTGTGATCTGCTGCCATATTTTGTGTCATAATGCTAAGTCTCCAGAGAACACCAAAATGGTCTGATGATGATATTCTGTATGGGATGATAGCATTCACTAGCTCCTTCATGTGGAAGGGGTAGAAAAGAACCTGTGTGTGACATGAAGGCTGTGTATGTCGTAACTGTAGAAGGCAACTAAAAGACAGGCAAGAAATACCTTTCTAGTGTTTCATTCTCCATTTCCTTGTGTGTTTAGAGCAAAGCAGAGAACACTTTGTGGGAATGCCCCTTGCAGGGACTCCTGCTCCTGTTAAAAGGAAAAAGTCCACTAAACTCATTGGGAAGCTGACACACGAAGGTAAGATATGCAAACCTGCACACGTGAGAATTGTTTGGATTTCAACCTGAATTTCAGCTTTTAAAATTTCACACCCTGTCTGACTGAACTCCCAGAGCGAGACATGCAGTGAACATACCAGGAGACAGACCCACAAATATTACTGAAACTCAGCCTTCAACCACATCACATTTTCTAGTTTACGGTTCAAAAGCATTGCACACACACTCAGGCCAAACATTGAACTAAATTGCATTTTGTAAACCCATATCCTCCTGCAGCATTAATTTGGATGCACACCAGTGTGAATGGAAAAAGAACATGATCTGTTATGGGTATCAATATTGCAGTGCCTAGTTATAATCTATGTTTTTTCTCTCTCTTATAACCTTTGTCTCTAATTTGTTTTTCCTCTACGTGAGAGAATTCCTTTGATTCCAGCACTCATTAGTTGAAAAAGTCAAAGTCTCTTAGAGGGGGTAATACAGCAGGAAGAATATAACTTGGGACACTTTCCTTTCCACAGAATACCTGTGTATTGGGTAGGGTGACTTTTAATTAACTGTGATATCCCTATCTTCTCTTTACTTTTGACAGCATGGGGAAGATTTTTAGAGGTTTTAAAAAGTAATAATTCAGTGCTGTCCCTTTCTTCAGCCCCCAAAAAGGGCTGTAGAAACTTCTTTGCTAGGGTACAGGTATATATTTTTCTGTTTGTCCCTAATCCTTTATTCAAGTTAACAAATAAGTAAAAATCCAATTTGCAGTTAAAGGACTTTTCGTCCTGTGCTATGAAAGAGTGCTATATAAAATTGGCTTGCTAAAAAAATAATAATTTCTTCAGAGATTGTCTAATAAAACAAATGGGCTTATACCAGTTTTATACCAGTTTAAGGATGGAGGTTCACTCTCTGTTGGAAATGAGATGTAGAGGTGGATAAGTGGTTTTAACCTTGCTTAGGAAAAGTTGCTTGTTTCTGAATGAAAAGCTTTAACTGCATTCCTGCAAGATTTTTACACTGAAAATGTTTGAATTCCTTGCTTTGATGGAGAATTGGTGGTACCAAATTAAATGGAAAAGGACTTATCGAGTAACAAGCACATTAACACTTGAAGAGAACTTCAGCTACTTTTTCCTTTAAAAATTCTCCTTAAAACAAACAAACAAAAAGATATAATAACCTTGAATCTTGCCATGGTTTCAGGATAATGTTTAAACCAAAGCATGCCAGAGTTGTCTTTATTTATTATATGTTGGCACAATCCGAAGAGCTGAATGCCACTCATCTAATTCCAGAGGAGGGGAGGCAAGTGTAACCAGACAAGGCAGTGGTGCATTTTGAGGCAGTACTAAGGAATCCTGCTGCGCTGCCTGAGGTGCTTCAGATGTGGGACATGTGCATCTAGCTCCACCTTTACGCAACTCTTCTCTGTGTAGATTTGTCTCAATTGCAATCCATAGTAAATTTCACCCATCTATATCCAAAGTGTCATCAATGTAAAAATTTGGTGCATAGGTTATTTCCTAACAACTTAATTTAGAAGATAATTTGGCTGCTTTGAAGACACTACTGATGCTGGGAAGCAATGGCCAAGCGACTTGGACCAGAGCACTTCCTAAAGCGTCCCATTTCTTATGTTTTGTAGTCATGCCACAAGAGGTGTCCAAGCTGAACTTGGGAAAGAAGATCAGCATCCCCAGAGATGTGATGCTAGAAGAGCTTTCTCTCCTCACTAACAAAGGATCCAAGATGTTCAAATTACGTCAGCTGAGGGTGGAGAAGTTCATTTATGAGAATAACCCTGATGCCTTCACCGACAGTTCTGTGGTAGGTCGGAGATGAAAACTAAAAAGCTGCTCCATACACCCAGGGGTAACAGGAATGGAGTGTGCCCAAGCTCTCCTCTGTATGTGCATGGGCCGGGGGCGTAGGGATCTACTAGCAAAGTAGTGCAGGAAAAAGACAAAGTAATATAAAGCCACAAGTTTTATTTCTTTTCGGCATCAGCACTACTTTCCTTTGGCAAATACTTGGTTTCACACATGCAGAAGCGTGAGAAAATTCAGTACTGAGTGACGAGGGAGGACTGCATGTTTGGCACGTGTTCAGAGCTGCACAAGGTGGGACTAACTGGTTTTGTATCCATTCCGTTTCTTCTCTGCAGGATGGAAATGATCCATCCAGGTCTGACTTCAGCTCCAGTAGGTGCAGTTCTATTTTTAGCCTAGGATACCCTTTTATGCTTCCTGCTGGGCAAAGTCCTCTGCTCATTTCTGCAAGATGTTCCACAAATGAGAATTCAGACAGAAACCTCTAACCTGACACTGCAGTATCTTCAATTCATTTGCGAGAAGCTATGTTTGTTTTCTTCTAAAGTATTTTTCTATCAGATATGGTATATAAATTCAGCCATTCTTCTTCTTCTTCCCTTTCCCATGAGTTAGTACTGTTATTTAATCTTTGAACTTCTCTCTACATTAGTTGCTGGTGTAAAGTCTTCTGAAGATACTTAAACTTTTACAAATTAAACTCTCCTTTCACACAATTGTCAGCAATTCAGTAAAACGAATAGAAAATTTTTCAGGTTCATATGCATTTTGATGTAGAATCTTGTCTTCTGATGTTATTTAAAATTTATTTGGTGTCATTTTATCCCTTTATGGCATCTATTTTCCAGTCCAAGGAAACTCAAGCAAAATAATAAAAGTCAAGCTGAAGAAAATGTTCTGCCAAACAACATGCTATTTTTTAGCCCTCTGATGTTTTTAAAAGCAGCAAGAAGTAAATCTTTGTAGTTCACTTCTAAAAATGACAATTTGGGAAGCAGGATGTGGAAAGATGCCTGGGGGAAAAAAAAAGGTCATTAAAAATTACAACAGTAGGTCAGATTACAGATCAGGGATGACAGACTGGAGATATAGCAAGCATATCTGGTGTTAGACATTGGGCAGTTTCTTCATCTCTTTGTGCTTTAGGTAGTTCATCTCTTCAGTGAGCTATCTCCTAGAAAGGATGTGAGAATGAATGGTGTGTTGAACTTTGGACTCTTCAGATGAAAATCTTAGAGAAATGCAAGCTGTTTTTATAAATACTCAGCAATCTCAGAGCTCCTAAAACATATGAGGGCCAAGTTCATATGTCAAAATCTGCTGCAGTGAGGAGGAGTGAGAAAATAATAAGGTGAGGGAATAAAAAAGCTGAAGTCCAAACTTATAAAATTTGAGGGTCACTTAAGGGTGTCCAATCAGAGAAATACAAAGCGAATGAGCTTTGACAAACTGACTCAAAACTGTACATGCAGAGAGTCCCTCCAGGACTGACTTTACAAAGGCTGATGACAATCAATTCTTTTTTGTTAGCTGTTTTTCCTACTTTGTTTATTCACCCGTGCCCAACTTTCACACCATACCCTTTCTGTAGTGCATCTCTCCCTCTATTCTGTAAGAATACCCCTGCTGCCAAGCTCTTTGAACAACACTGTAAGATACTGTGCTGTGGAGAAATGTACTTGGGGGTTAGACAAGACCCTAAGAAGCCTAGGATTTTCTTTATGGCTTTGCTGTATGAGAACAACGGAACAGTCTCCAAACAGCAGCTGATACTCTGCTTTAAAATCCTCCATGATTCACTTTCAAAGCTATCTTTTCTCCACATTCATGGTACAGATAACAAATCTCCACTGGTCAGTGCAGGAAGACTTAGGTCAGCCCTAGAGCCTTCGCCTGGGGCCAGCTTAGCAGGATCACAAACATAATTGTTACCATTTGCTGGCTGCCCTGTGCGCTCTGTGCAAGGACTCTGCCAGGCTGCATCCACTGCCTCTGGAGATAACTATTCTCATGACCACAGCCAGTATGAGTTAGCACCTTTGCTGGCAGTCAGAGCAGTGAGAAGAAAAGCTGAGTGATCACAGCAACTGAGCCATCCTCTCAGACAGCTGGTTGCTCTTGGGCGGGTAAAGGCAACAGATCTGTGGCCTCACTGTTATCTTCCAAACCATAAGGACAGTGCCTGACCTTAGCATCAAATAACTTTCATCAAAAAGCCCTTTTGATTGCAATATTTTATTAGCTTTCTGTTCCCTTCCTTTGTTGCTCCTGGCTCTGCTCAAAGGCAGATGCAGAAAAGAAGGCTTAAACAAAAGGGAACTGTGGAGGAAGATAATGGCAGAGTAAAGAATTCCTACTGCTACTTCCAGTTATTTCCCCCTCCCAGTTAATTTCCATGTCCTTTTCTCCCCATCCCAAAGAAGTCCTTGTGCCTTTAAGGCTGTGGGACAGTGAAGGGATTTAAAGCTGGTCGTGTTTTCTGCTTTTATATCACAGATTTCTTAACTATCAGAATATTCTCAGGACACGCTTAGCAAAGCAGGTCAAGAAAGTTCTGGGATGGAGTGCAGATGGCTTCTTTCCCCCAAAAGTTTAACAGCAAGGTAATGTAATATAAAAACACACAAAGAGAAAGGTTATTAAAAATAAATCTAAACCATATAAGGGGTCCCAGAATAGCCTGTGCTGTAGCCATAAACCTTCCACACAAGGGAGAAGATCTCAGCAGTCACATGTCATCGATCACCCTCCTGCTTCTCTCCTCCTCCTTCTGCAGCCAAACAACCACACTGGACAATCAGATCACTTTCCTTACCTTTGGAGGAGAAAACATATATACGGTGTGTGCATGAATGCCAGATAGCTCCATGCAAAAGTGAAAACCTGCCACTCTATGACTGATGCGGCTCCACCCATCCAGTTAAAGGCAAACGGTAGCTAAACCCACAGTCAAAAGGACCGACCATTCCCAACATGAGCAAAATGAAATGCACTACCTACTGCATAGCTGTTTTCAAAACTGTGACCCTCTTCTCTTGCAAATATGCAGTGCAAGGGGATGTTTTTAGGGAGGGCTGAGTTTGACACTTTTAGCACACGGATACCCTGCCAAACAGGGAGGGTTCATGTGACATCCTCCTTGTTTGGTGCTGTGCTGGAGAAGCTGGGCTCTGCTGAGCCCTGTCTAGTAGATCAGAAGAAGGATTTCTTCTCCTCACCAGGCTGTGCCACCCTGTCGCAAGAACTGTGGTTCTCTCCATGTCTTAGAGGATATTATCAACCTCACTGTGGAGCTGCAAGATGCTATTCACTACTGACTAAAGACCATGATGAAATCCTATCTATCTTGCTATGTGCTCTATTACTGTAGCATCTGACCAACTATAGCATGAAGGAAATTACTACATTTATTTTTTAACAGTGAAACTGAACCATAGAGTAGATTAATGAATCACCCAGAGTCAAAGAGAGGGTCTCAGTCTTATCTCGGGGTCTCCTAAATCCCACTTCACTGTTTAGCAGTTAATAGATCAGCAGTTCAGAGACCTTTTCTCCACTTCATAATGCTAAATTTGTTTGGCCTCAAACACATCAAGATCATGTGAAACTATGCTTCTTAGCCTTACAGCTCCAGTCATTATTGCCCTAACTTCTCTCAAGGTCCCCCAGCCACTTTGGGAACCTCTGTGTAAGACCTTCTTGCTATCATCAAGAGTAAACTGAAAACAAAACCATAGTTATGCTTTTTGGGTGTTGCTGTTACACTGCTTTTCTTCCAGTGAGGATCCTTAAAAATAGTCTTTCTGCTAGTCAAAACCAGTGGCCTGATTTGGGTTACATGCAGGAGACAGTTTAGAGAAAGATTTGATTTGCCTCCCCCCACCCTTTCTGCTTTACATACCGGATCTTAAATTAAAACGATTGTGAAGGTGGAATGACCAATATCTGAGTAGACAATTATCAGCAGTAGTACATAAAAAAACCAAAGACCCACAAACAAAAAAACCCCCATGTTGATACTTTCTCAGACTCACCCACAAGTTAAAATAAATGCCATTTCCACATCTTGGCAGTGTTTGTATGAAAACAAGCTGAATGTGTGTTGCCAAGTAATTTCTGCTGGTCTTCAGGTCAAGAGATTTCTTCAGATAAGCTAAGATATCAACTGTGAAACAAAACAGAAGAAGTGAAAAAGGGTTAAAGAACTGGATTACTGTTCTTCTGGATAATGGCAGGAGTTATCCTATATTCCTTTTGCTGCTGAACAAGAACTCAGAGGAGTAAGCAGAGGTTGCAGGAAGAAAATGGAATTGGTTATGTTACAACACCAAAAGTGGTGCTTCACAGCAGATGGAAGTACACAAACAACCTACCTCAGAGATCTTACATGTTAAATAGCCAGACATGATACAGTGTGTGAAGGAAAGCATAACGACAGAGGAACAGAGATATTATCATGCAGCTACTTGTTTTAATGCACAAGCGTGCACTGATGGCTGTTTGCCCATTAGTGTACTTAGAAGAATGCCAATCAAGATCACTGGAGGTAGCGTTTAGGGGAAAATGTTAGGAAAAGCAGTCTTTCTAGGAAGTCTGTTCTGCAGGGAATATTAAACCTCTTGAACAAACATTACAGGATAACCACGAGCTGAGATACGAGAGAGCCTCAGGTTATGACCTAAGTGGAGCAAGCCAGCTGAGATGTAACTTTTCCAACAAAATTAGCTTAGCTGTGCTGGAGTTGGATTGGTCTAGAAGACCTAGAGGTCCCAACTATACCCAAAGCTGTGTAAGAGTGAACATGAAGTCTGATGCCTTCTTACTCAAGAATTGAGTGGTGTGGAAACAGCAGAATGACAGAGAGGAAGAGCCTTTTATTTTCCATAGCAGTTTGTTAGAGCACCGTGACAAAACTTTGGACTGAAATTCTGAAACTCAGTTTCTTTCATCCACAAAGAAAATGTGGCAAGTATGACATAAAATATACAAATAAGATATAAATAATTTAGGGTAGTATTAGATAAAAATTCCTATTATTTAGATGGGTAAATTCAGGCATAGAGGCAAAAAATAATTTGCCTAAGATTGAACAGCAAGTCAGAAGTAGACCTGAAAATAGAAAGCAGGAGCTGTCACGGCTGAATGGTGCCTCTTTGAGGAGCATGTTTAAAAAAAAATTAGCTTAAGATCCTTCAACAGCTGAGGTTACTTTTTATTTTCATCCTTTTTTTTTAAAGTGAATCATAGGTTTAAGGCAGTGCAATTCCAAATTAAGGACCGAGGCACACACTTTGATAAAAACAGAAGGCATTCTATGAGACTCTCCAAGTGTCTGAATTTTAAATCTCCCATCCCACAGTTATGGAGCATTTGAGTGGCTGCCACTGAGAGGACACAGTCACAGTAACTTCAGAAGTGTTAGTAACCACATAGGCATCAAACCTTTGGGAAGCTCTTTATCAGTGAGGTGGAAATAGAAACACATTTGGTGGCCTCAATCATTCTCTTCAAGGCACAGCAAGGAGCTGACGGGGAGCACACAGTGTCTCCTCCCGGGGACTGCCTGCAGTGACATCAGGGCGTTGAGATACTTAAGAGATCTCAGCTCCATTAGTTGGATCATCTTTCATTATCTATTTTTCCTAAGACATGCAGTAGCCCTAGAGAATTCAGAATTTGTCCATCTAGGCACTCAGCCTGCGGGGTCAGGCTCTTGCTAGCCCTAAGGACTTCAAAGACATGAGCCCAATTTGTTTAGCCAACCCAGGGGACTACACATCACATGAACTTGCCACAATTGTTCTCTTGTTAGAGTGGATTTAGGGACACCCAGGGACTGATAACATCCACTACCTCTAGCAACGCACCAACAGGGCTGACCCTACCACAGAGGAACTGTGTGATCTGCACCCAGAGCCAACAGGAGAAGGTTATCAGCCTTCTTGGTTGACACTGCTGGACTTCTGGGGCTTCCACCAACAGGGTCAATCAACCCTAACTGAGAGGTCGGTTTTGTGATGCAAATATGCATATATGTAAAAGCTCCACATGCTTTAGCAATGGCCCAAGACATGCGTTCCCCTCAAGTGTAAGCCGTATTTCACTCCAAACATCCTGACCAGAGGCATGCTGTAAGTACTGGAGACAAAGCCGCACCTACCCAGCTTTGACTATGCGAGACTCCTGCTTGAAACTGCTGTTCCTGAACTCCACTCTCTTGGAATGAGCTCATTTGAATCTACCGAGGTTCAAGATTTCAAAAAGATGAATTTGCCTTTGCCTCCTATTAATTTGAGCTAAGACAATCTCTTGTGGTGGCCAAAACTAAAGAAAATTACATTTTTATTCTAGCAGGTGAGTAGACTGGGGTATTGCATGGAGAATGGGTCTTTCCCACCTGAATGGAGATGTCTGCTGAACATAGGATGTTTTCCCAGTGGGTCCATGAAGAATCATGAACTAGCCTGAGACCAATCAAACTAATTTTATTTGCAGCTAAATAAGACTTAGGTGTGGCCTTGCTGAGGCAGACCTTTTGTTTCAGAGAAACTTCACTCCTTCTTGGTGATAATACTGCAACTTAAAATGACAGCAGATGACAATGATGACCCTTCCTGGTCACATGAAATACTGCTATGCAAAAAAACAAACCAGCCTGTTTTACTAATGTTATGCTGATGTTTTGATGTAGAGTGCATGTAAGTAACCAGAGGAAAAGATAAATAAGCATTTAATTCTCAGGAAGAGAACACAGCATGGGTGAAACTTGAAGGAAAACAAATGCAAATCCTGCTTTGAAATTACTGAGCAAATCAGTAGAAGCACTAACCTTGCAGATATATTAACATTTTGAGAATAACCTCAGTCTGACCCCTAGCCCTCAAAATACCCTTTTTTCAGTTTGCCTTTTTACAGCTACATAGCTCCCATGCATAATTGAACAGATTGCCCTGCTAGCTCCTATGTACAGCTTAATGCTCACAATCCTCTCCCTTCTCAGTGCTTCATGACATTCAGGGGAACATCATCTCCTCTGTTCCTAAAAAGGGAATTCCCTACAGCTAGGAGAAGGACAGACAGTCCCTAAAGGCCCTGGGGGCACCAGCTCTGCCACTTCAGCCTGCAGCTGGCTGCCTGCCTGGGTTGCAGCCTGGTGACCTGCTGTGAAACCCTGGACACTGTTGCTGGAGACACAGGGAGCGGAGGGTCAGATAATTCTGCCTTGAGCCTTGTGGGGTTTTCACTTCTCATCTATTTTTAGCTGACCGAACAGCTGGCCTTGGAAGCCTGTTTACAGCCTGGAAAGCTTCTTGTTGCTGAACTGTACTAGGTGTAAGAGCCCTGAGAAAGCCTTAACCCTTTGAGACCCAGCCCTGAGGCTGGCACTCTTGTCTCCCATTGACAGCCTGAGATGAATTTATGCAAACAGAATTGCAGCATGAGGAACCACAGATTCATTCACTTTAGCTGTATTTGTTATATCTTTGTGCAGCTATAGCCAATCCCCTAGTCCAACAGGAAAGACCATACGTGATATATAACCCATGTTACTTGTAATACACAAGAGATACCTTTTTATATCTGTTAGGATTCAAGCTTTGATCTCACTGATGACCAATACATAAAACATTTTTGCAAACATATTATATCAGTTTCTGTTCCACACAAGTACTTATTAAAATTGCTGTGTGCGAAGACAGGACCTTGTGCTAGCACCACAGAGTCTATAAATCCTGCACAGACAGTTTGCTCTTTCACTATGTACTGCAGGGATTGTGCCTTCTAACCTGGACTGGGGAGAGTGGATGGCCTGGAAAATACGACCAACTTGATTTTATTGATGGATACAGCTTGCTTTCTTGCCTTGTTGCTGGTTAGATTTGGTTCATTAACGCACTTATTGCAACAAACAAAACTCTTCCTTTTTGTCATTTTCCTCTTTTGGTTTCCAGGAAGTCTTTCATGTTTTCCCAGGCTGCTCTCTCTTCAGTCTTTCTCAACATGTAAATACCCCTCCCCATACAGACCTTTATATATATATAGAAAATAGACATATGGGCAGTCATCTTCCAGGCTTTTATGTTGTCACAGTTACCCTTTTGTTCTGGTGCCCTTTAACACTTAGCTCCCACACTGTAATGGAGCTGACTTGGCTGGGCTACCCTAACCTCGACATGAAAACATTTCCTATTTCTTGTCCAGCTTGCTTTCCCACAGGTTAGCCAATGTATCTCCATCTGGACCTTTACCTACTCTGGCAAAAGCTGCATTTCCTTTCCCTTCCTCCTGTATTTCATACTGATCACTGTTGCGGACAATACACAGATCCCTCTCTTCTCACCCTGATCATACAAAATGACTAGGAGGCATCCATTAAAAGGTGTGCTACCATTGCCCTTGCTGCTGTTCTACAACCACTCCTATAGTGAATACAGAGAATAACTTACATGAAGTTCTGCCACTGATTTTGTAACTCAGACACAGCACTGGTCAGATCATGGAGACCCAGAAGCTCACATTCTAGGACCCAACCCTGCAAATGTGAATGGACCGTGTCCAGTAACAGGGATTCCTACTCTTTTTTCTCCTGCCCTAGGATCACTTTCAGAAGTTCATCCCACCAGGAGGGCATTACGGGGAAGATGCTCATGGCTATGCCCATGGGCGGATGGTAGGAGGAGTGACAGCGGGTCAGCATGGCTCCAGTAAGCAGCAGTATCCTGCTGTTCCTCCTAGGCCTGGAAGCAAAGGAGGCCCTGGGGACAGTGAAGGGGACCGTCCAGGAGAATCGGCTGGAAGTGGTGGAGGAGGCGATGGTACTGGGAAAGGCAAGTATCTCTCTGCAAGAATAAGAAATAGCTAAAGCTGTCAGAGCTCATGCCAACCTTACTCTTAGGGACAAGTAAATTAATTTGACGAAAACCTGAATTCTTCCAAACTAAGTTCCATTGCAATGTCCAGAAAAGTTGAACTGCCTTTAGCTTGATAGTTTTGTTTGCATGCTTCTGTGTTGCTACATCATAGCAATGAAGCAGAAATACCTTCACTGGCTGGACCAAAGAAATGATAGGGAACTTAACTACTGGGCTCCTAAGGTTGATACAGCAGTATGCCAGTATGGCATACCCTTTCCATTCAAAGGTTTCACGCTGACCACTACTGGAGACAGTATTAACTCTAGCTCAGTAGTCTAACCTGACACATCAGTCTTGAGTATATCAGCCCTAATTTCAAATCAAAGCTTCCATCTAAACAAACAGCACTTTTTGGATAATCTTCAGAAAGGAACAGCAATATTTCTAAAACTTATCTGGTAATCACCACCGGTCTACTGAAGCAGTATCTGTACAAGTAAAAGTATTTTTCATTGAATTTAGTCTTTGCTTAATTTTATCCTTTGTTTAGTCTGGCCAGAAACCTCTAGAACCAAATTCCTTGTATGTGAATCAGCAGGTGAAATTGTTATTTTAACAGTCCCTATGGGATTTTACAACAAAAAGCAAATTTGCTTGGGAACCAGGAACCACTGTCATAAGTAACCAAATGAGTGACTTGTAAAATCCAAGGTTTTTCATTTACATTCTGGAAGAATGTGCATTTTATATCAAAATCATCTTTTACATTTCTGGGCATCCCTGTGAAAAAGAAATCTGTGTAGACTCTCTGTCTTCTTACAGGAGATTTTTCTCCATTGTTATCCTATTTCTGTGTGCAGGGAGAATAAGGATTAATATCATCCTATAGCTTTTACTGCAGAGCTGGATCCCAACTACTTTTATTTTTCAACCCTAACAATCAATTTACTTCTAAATTACTTAGTTTAAGTAAGTCCTTCACACAGAAAGAGGGGCGTAATGGTTTTTATCTTCTTTATGAAAATGAGGTTCTTGTACACGTCTGCAATTCTCTGAAACCAGGGAAGCCCAGGGTTTGGCAAGGTTTGAAGAAAATAAGCAAGACAAAGAAAGAAGGTGTGATAAAGAAGAAAGTTTCAGATGAGAGTAATAGGGTTCATTTACTTCACATGGACTTACATTTTCTACACAAACTGGCACCATGGAAGCACCAGTATGTCTAACTCCATTAACCTATTATTCCCATCTGCCTTAATGAAGTGAAGCAGAAGTCATTGCTCAGGAGTTTTAAGGCTTATGAAGGATGAGAATCTTAGAAGTGTGCTACATATCAATACACAACCAACGGTCTTATTAGCAAGGTGGTATTATACACAACTGGAAGAAAAAAGAAAAGAAAAAAAAAGAAAAAGAAAAAAATAAAGGAAGAGACACGCTGAATGAAAACCCTTGTCTAAGCTCGTTTGCTTAATGGTGCAGGCAGAAGCTAACCTAAAATTTCTGGCAATCAAGTATCTGACTTAACAGCAAAGCGCAGCTCTGTCATTGGCAGGATTTTAACTTCCAGAGAGACACCCTGTCATATTTTCAAACTGCTTTTAGCCATCCTGAGGTGTTTGACCCAGACTTGGCTCTAACATCCTGGTTCAGGAGGGGGGAAATATGAATGTCTGTTCATTGAAACACTAAGAAAATGCCAACTTACAAAAATACTGAGACAAGGGAGATGGTCATTACAGAACATTCAAGAATAGACTACTGAGGAAGATGTTAGTAAAGATGGTTGTGGGTTGCCAAGACCTTGAGATACGATGGTTAAAGGTTTTCGGTCAGTTAGAGCTAACTTTGAAGTTTGAGCCTAGTTTTGGAGTTTACAGTCTGGGATTTATTTGTTGCATCTGATGATGACAGTGAGGTTTATATGGAGGGGTTATGTCTGCTATGATCAGACAGAGAAGAGAGAAATAAATTATGAAATTAGATAGCATTTTGCCTTGTATAAAGCTTCCCCTGAGGTAGTGAAAGAGATGATGGGGTAAGGACATTTGTTCTTGGAGTAAGAGGTTTCTATTTGAGCAACCAGAGAGAAGAATGAAAAAACTAGCTTTGAAATCTATGCTCTAATACAAATTCCTGGATGAGTGGCTCTTAGACTGTGGTACACCTACTTTTGTGGATGAGGATGGAAGTCACATATGACGGTCTTATGTAAGATAAATCTAACTATATAATCTCAGACTTGATCTAGGAATCTGTTGAATCTGGAAACACAGCTGGTGTCTCAACTTCAATAGCAGAATACAGAAAGGCAATGTATTTAGAATAAGTGTCATCTAACGAGAGTGTTTTACCTTCCTCTGTTTACAGATGGCAAGTCAGGAGGCAAAAAAATCACTGTATTTAAAACTTACATCTCCCCCTGGGAACGAGCAATGGGTATCAGCCCCGAGGACAAAAGTCAGTTCACCATTGACTTACTGTCATATAGTTCCAAAGCTGATTTCCCCCATTACAAGTCTTTTAACCGGTAAGTCTTCTTCAATATTCAATTCAAGTTATTTAGCATGAGAAAATACAATAACCCTGGCCATAGCCATCCTGTCTTGTGCAATGTAAATAAGTTTTAGATGCATGTCATTTTCTTAGCACAGTCTCCTGTGGATGAAATGTTTGGAGGCCTACAAAGAGAAAATACATTAAGAGCTAGAGATTTTAATTCAGCTTATGGACAGAAAACCTATGCAGATGGATAAAAGGACTTTAATCCTATTTCCCTTTCTTTCTCACCCCATTTGACCAGGGAGATTTAGCTTGCCACTGTTTATTACTGCAGCCATTTAAAGTTCAAGAGTTAAGGAAAAATACTTGCGATCAGAAGCCATATACCTAACAGTACTTCAGATAAGAATCAAGATCTCCTGCTGCTTCTGAGAAGAACTGAAAGTTTTATAAATATTTCTAGGGCAGCAACAATTTCCTGTTAACCTCTGTATATAATTTTGCCACCCAATTCCATAGCCTCAGGACATCACTACCCAGGACAAACCCAAATCCCACTCATTTCTGCAGTAACGCAGTGTCTGCCTCCTACATGTACAGGGTACCAACAGGTGTGAAAGGTGTATGGTTTGATAGAGATTGATGCAACAGGAGTGAAGGAAGTGCGCAGGAGCAGGAGGGGGGGGGGGGTTGTTTTTAAATCTTTTTTAGTACATAGGCAATGGACACATATATGTTCTTGGGAAGGATTTGTTGGCCAGTGAGCTGCAACAGTGGTAAAATTTACAGTCTTGATAACTTTGATTATTTATTTTCTAAATCCTGTTGTTTACCTATGCTCGGTTTGCTAACTCCATGTACTCCCTTGTGCCAGGACTGCCATGCCTTACGGGGGTTATGAGAAAGCAGCCAAACGGATGACCTTCAAAGTGCCTCAGTTTGATATTTGCCCTTTGCTTTCAGAATCTCTCATGATATATAATCAAAATTTCAGCAACAGACCCTCCTTCAACAGAACCCCAATACCTTGGATGCCTTCGGGAGACTCCTCTGAGTACCATACTGAGGTCAATGTGCCAAGGAGTGGTGAAACAGAAGAGCTGTAAATCCCCACCACCAAGGCCGCCTTTTTTTCTCAGCCCCTTCTATTTGCAAGTTGATAGTAAGGGCCTGAAAAATGCAACTCTAGTTCTGTAAGCCCTTCCTTTCTTTTGCCCTTAGCCCAGACAAGTTCCTAGAAGGTTCTAAACTTATCTTCATGGTGGTGTTAATCCATATCAGAAACAGTTTCAGGGAAAGGAGCTTTTTATTCACCAGGGCGTAAAAGGGCAAAACTAGGAAGTGTTTTTCTGTTTAGCAATGCTAAATGCTGCCTGTCTGCTCCACAATAAATCTGTTTGTCATGTATTAACAAGTAATAAAACACCAAGAGAAAAAAAAGCCTTCATGTTTTCTCTTTAAAAAATGCTGCTGAATCAATTTGGGGATTAGCAATAACAAAAGTTTCAATCTCACAGCTAGACTGTTAGCATGGGAAGAAAGATTGGGGACTGATGGGGATGGTCATAAGATAGGTATACATCAAGGAGGCTTGGATAAATACTGCAAAACTGATGGTGAAGAATGATGACTTTGAGAGGAAATGATACAGGTAATCATAACAGGATCAGAGCTAAAACAGCAAGTCAGCCTATCAGTGTAACAGACAGATGAAAGTATTTCACTGTCACCTAAGATTCCCCAATTCTCCAGAGTATAAAAGCGGTGATAGCTTAAGAAGTTGGTTTTTTTTTCACACAGAGACCAAGGCGGCAATAGGTTGGGAAGGAACAGAGGCACACCCAAGTGAGATGACTTGCCCATAGTTACAAAGCAAGAAAGAAAAAGCTTTAATTGCAACAGAGATAATTTGACACCCACCACAGTGCATTACTTATTCAAATACACAGCATCAAAGTCTATTCCATTTCTTCTAACAGTTTTAGCAATGCCACACATACAGGCAGAAGGACAGACACTGTGGAAAACCAATAAGGAACTTTATTTTTCTACACGAAATACCTTCTGTTTCATGAACATTTGCACTCTGACACATAACGTACAAGACTGCTGTTTCACTACCATACCCTAGCTCAGCCTGTATGGAGACTGGTTTAGAATTCTCTGTCCTGGTGCCATCTTTAAATCAACATTTCCTCTTATAAACAGGGCTAAACAGCTAGCTTACTGCGACAGCTTCCACTGAAGTACTTTTAACTCAGGATTTTTTCCTCCTGGTCTAGAAATCCCTGCAACCATATATTTGGGGTTTATTCTGTTTGGATAGTTATGAAATGGGCTTTATTACACTCCTTTAAAAGGCTACTGCCCAAGATCTGTTAAAAATTGTGCTAATAATAACAAGCTGCAGAAGTAATGAATGAGTAGCTTCCTCACCTTTCCGCTGAAATGGCTAAACATTTATTATATGTCCTATTAAATGATTAAGAAGTATCCATGGAACTCAGTTCTGTGAATAAACTTAAAAACATTAAGGTGGTACTTTGATCTTTGGAAAAAAATCCAACAAAAATGAAAAAGGTTGTCTTTTTTGACATGTTCCTGTGAAGTATTTGAAGTTTGAGTCGAAAACAAATCCTCAGAAAAACTTGTTTATTTGGATAAAACGGATCCAGGAATTAGTTGAAAAGACATTTCCCACATTGATTTCCTTTTTTAATGCCTACATAAATACATGCAAATTTCACTGGTGAAAGACAATTAAATGGGAAATTCTCACATCTACTTAACTATTAGTTTATTCTGTAATAGATCTCTGTCTGGAGATAAGGTTGCTATGGGTTTTCCAACATTTTTAATCAATCTAGCTTTTTCAAATGCATTGTAATTAAGTGGGAGGGATTTCTTTTCCAGTTCAAAAAGTATTCTAACTATATTACAAGAATCCAGGCTACAAAGAGAATGTCAGAAGTTCAGAAGGACAGACGAAATTTCAGGGAAAACTAGGTACACTAAGGAAAATATTTTCCCACAAGATATGCCATTTATTGCCTCCCCTTTTCTGACCTGGATTTTAGACTTTTGTAATACAGGATTACATGATTTTTTAAAGTGAAATACATGATGCTTTCATGGTAAATATGTCAGGAGCAGCAGAAACAAGGCAGTTTGGTACCTGGATGTCATGGTCTATTTTCAGTAGCAGGTGTTACAGATCATGGGCCAGTTAGACATGTCAAAGAGGGCTGGCTGCTCTGAGGAGGGGTGAGCCCCAGGCAAGCCCAGCAGAGGCAGTGCCCTCACCAACCAGCACACAAGCCCACCACATCAGAGTATGGCAGGCAGAGCTGAGTGCTGGTGACAGGGTCTGTCAGTCATCCCAGACATGGAGAGGGCATGAATCGGGCACAGGGTCTATCCAAGGAGTCTGGTCAGGAGCAAAAGGAGGCAGGGCTGGACACAAGCTACACTGTGGGTCCACAGTCCATCTAGGAGACAGGCTAGCTCCAGCACAGGTCTCGGGTCCACCCAGGAGACAAGAATGCAGGCCAGCACCCCTACAACATAGCTGACACAAGGGGCCCAGGCCCAGGCCTGAGCTTAAATGGGGTTTCTGGGCCGTAAGTGGGGTAAAGGTCCCAAGTGAGGCTGGACAGGGCACCTAAGGGCTGTTGGTGCATACAGGGCAATGATACCAAAATGACTGGGAATTCCAATATAATCACAACAATCATTTGAGTTCTACTGGAGCATAGAAAAAAAGGACTAAATAAAATAGGTCCTTAAATATGCAGGGAAATATAAGAAATACTGTGCAGAAATAGCACAGTGCTCTCTGGTGGTGTAGTTTCAAAGTTCATGTGTACAAGGAAGGCAGCATCATCCAGCAGGTAGGTCAAAGGACTGGGTATATACCCAAAGCTTCTCTCTGGTTCATAATGTACTGTTGGACAAGAGTTTTCATCTGTGCACTCCATTAGCCCAAACCCTAAGTGGGGATAAAAAGTTGCAATGTGCTTGGAATTAGTATTGTATCACTGCAAATTATTAATAATATTGCTATAATTCATACTTGTAAGCTAAGAGGATCCTTCAGTTTTGGTAATTTGCTTAATGAGGCATATAGCTCTTCTTTTGCCAGTACACTTTCAATCTCAAATCCCATCAAGCAGGATTTATGTGCTTTTGTTTCTAGTACAAAATAAGAAATACAACATTACATGTTGTAGAACAATTCAGACAACTCCTGTTTACATAGCTTAAGACACATGCTAGTTTAGTCATTATTCAAAGTAACGTTAAAAGTGAGAAAAATCAGTAATCCGAATTTGTCTCAAAAATAATTAATTTCAGTGAGGTTGCAGCTACTGTAATCAGGGCAAGATTTTGTCCAAAATGATCGAATATTTAAGAGGAAGTAAGTAACTGTTCCTGCTCTTTGTTTTCCTTGGGCTATGATGTAGACTCAGGGGAATCACCTATGTCAGAGAATTATTTATACTGGGAATAAGAGGATTTTATAAGATTTAATTACAGTGGATTTCCCCCACATACTAGAGCTACAGAATGGAAACTCAGTCATCTGCTTTTAAGCAGGATCATCGTAGTTAGAGACAAAAAAGAACTAACAAACTATTGAGCCCATCCTCTTGTAAAGGCAGGCTACAGTTCCCTCATAGAGAATGTACTGGATATTAAGCTTATACTCCATTGAACAGCAGCCAAAAATCCATTTGATAAAGAGGGGCTGGCCCATGAAAAACAGATTGGATAGAATTTTGTGACATTCAGATCTTTCATTCAGAACAAAAAGTTCTTGTATTTTTAGTTATTTACAGGATTATTTTTAGGAATATTATTTTACAGTTTCCAAGCTCTGAAATGTTTCTCTCATGTAAGGTAACTTGTATGATAAAGAATCCAAGCCACACTGAAAATGCATAAAAAAATAGTGCCCACATTTTAATGTAAAAGAAAGGTGTTTAACAAAATCTCAGCAATACTATCCATAAATATGGATTCATATGTTTTAAAATCTTGCCTGAAGATGGCTGATGGCATAAATATTTGGCAGGTAGTAGCACAGTTGGTATGTGTTGTGCAAAAACTCTTCCAGTTGACTGCAATGTATTCCATAATCAAAGGGTTTGCATCTCATAATTGTCTCTCTCATGTGAGCAGCTTGCCATTACTGATGAAGATATAATTCATACAACTAACATCTGGGAATTACATTTGATGTTGTTATTGACAGAGCATTTAGAGGAGATGGCTTTGTCATTAGGCTTAGTGACTCTCTGAAATAAAATCTGGAACAGTTTCAGGCTGTTAGGAGAATATGGGCTTTGTCTTGTTTGACTTGTTTTAAAAATCATACCATGAATACATAAAATGTATTCCCTTCTAATATACAAGATGGCAGGCATCAGACAGCCAAGAGCCTGAACACGATCGTTCTGTTATGGAGCAACCAGGCCTGCATGTGGCCATCCCTCCATGGGAAGCGCTGACTTGTGGTGTAAGGCTTGAACATTCACTGCACTGAGGTTTTTTCCTGCCTAGCTTGCCTGCAAGTATATGTTCTCTTCCACAGAAGACTGCCACAGGTGTGATCATCTGGCAAATGCCCCACTTCCAAAGCACTGTTTCTTGGCACAACAAGCTGCTGTTAGCACTTTTCTGGCAACTTATGGAGTCCACTGCTGCCCATCTGCAGCACATATGCTAATTTCTCTTGAATGAGTATTAGAAAAGTTTGCAAGCCAGCCTGCTGGCTCACAGCACGTTAATACATTTATATGCAATCTCATCTATGCCCAAATCCTCAAACTGCAGGTTACAAACTAGTTTAGACAAGTTGCCTATTCTGTCTTGGAGATGTGCCTGACCAGCACCACAGATAATCAAGCAGAATTTGCAGACACATGCAGAAGCAAGATTGCACGCATTTTGTGGAACCCTACAACTTTTGTGAACTGCCGAGTATGTGGGATTTGAGAGACTATTAATCATATTCATGGCATCATATATCTACTAGTAAAAGTCTCTTCAGCTTATGTAATTAATTAGCAGTGCCTTTATGCTGTACCTCTTGCTCTCTATGTATTTAACACACAGTTAAGTGTCATCTTCTCTCTGATGATCATCTTCTGCTTGCAGTACAGCTTACACAACGCTTTAATGAGTGCAAGTACTTGCTCAAATATCTATTGTGTTAATTAACACATGTAGTAAAGGGAAGAGAACTACATAAACCCCTCTGAAGCAATGCTCTTAAATGAAACCTAAAATCCAGTCAGCTTAATAAACAAATTCTCAAATATAAACCCTTTAATTTTCAATTATACTTTTTAGAAACATTATTTATATAAAAACTTTTAATGCACATTTTCCAACTTTTTTGAAGAAAACCTGCAGGCTCTTTTTTTTGTTTTGTTTTGACCTTTTGATTAATGATAAAAAACCACAAAATGTTTTGTGCAAAGAGTTTTAATGTTAAAGTCTGTCTTTCATTTAAAGAAAATTCCATTTGATGTACTTTCAGGGAGAACTGACACAAAGAAATCTGCAGACAGGGACCACTTACCCTTTAAAAAATAGGAAGAAGTTATAGGCATAGCTCTAGCCAGAGTTATAATGAACATTTGCCTTTCAAAAATCCACAGTGAACAAATGAATGCATAAATAAGGTGAGATTAATTTATGGTTTTAAGTTCCCCTTCTAGTGCCAAACCAAAATAGTTATTCTTCTTTGTTCTTCTAACAAGGCTTACTGGGAACACTTATTTTTGGGAAATTTGGACAGGGAAGGCACAACCATACTACGAAAAGCTGACAAAGGTCTCAACTCTTCCCTGGCTCAGACATGAGCCAAGAGCAGCACTGCTGTTTTACTCCAGCTCCCTGCATTTGTAGCTGGCGAGAAGAAAAACTACAAGGAGGGCACTAACAGCAATGAAAAAGGCTACTCACTACGCAGTGCTTTATTTGTGCTCCAAAACATCCCTCTACACAAAAGGGTAAATAAGGACGCTGCAGACTTCCCCTTCTTACTGGGGGAAGGTCCTGCCTTAAGCAACAATCTCATTATACATCATTCACTGCAGGGAAAACAAAGTGGCCCCTGGAAGGAGGAACAAACAAATGAGAAACTTTCTGCCGGCCAGCCTAAGGACAACCTATGGGCCTTATCGCACAGGACCTCCCCTGCTCACAGATGCTGTACAAATTCAATTACAGTGAAGAGTGCTTTAGTCAAACTCCACAGTGCCTGGCTCAGATGAGTAATTACTTCCATATTCTATTACAAAACCAGACATACTTCAATGGGCCTGAAGCTAGCATGGATTCAGGGCTTCATTATATCTACTATCTCTAAATGTTTCTCTTAATTATCTTTGGTCCCTAAGAGAGGCTTGAGGCCTTCCTCATTTGCTCTCTCTCCCAGTACGATTGGCTTGATTCCCAAAGCAAAAGACTGAAATGGGATGTGAAGTCACAACAAGTAAACAAGCATTCTTTCAAATGCACAAACTTTTTATGCTATTATTTTAGTGGTGTTAGAAATGCCATATTAACAGCAGCCACACTAACAGTATTGCAGACACCCATATATACAAACAGTATGCTTTAAGTGTTTGCTCTGAGCAGAACAAAAGGTAGTCCCAGTCCTCCAGGCATCCTCTGTGCATCTGGTGTACCACTGATGGTACACCTGAATTATCAGAAGCTGGTAATTCTGGCATACAGAAATGCATCTTTTAGCTATAGAACATTATGCATCAACTCACTTCTCATATGTAAAAATGGGGCTCAACAACAGAATAAAAAGAACTTCCTCCACAACTTACAGAGCTGGTGGCACTCCTCTCAGGATTGTTACAAAGGACATCTCTCTCAGATGTCGGGAACACTGAAATACAAGGGCAGAAAAGAAAGTGTATTAGCCCTTGTGTCTTCATGTTTCAGTTTGAGTAATTAATTTCATTGTTTATCCAGGGTGCTAGCACTGAGATACCAACTGCTCATGGAAATGGCTCTCCCGCCAGTCATCTTCAGACTCTCTACATGCATGATCCTGAACCCATAGGAAAGGACCCATTTATTTCGGTGGGCTTTAAATGTGTATCTTGGTTATCACCAAAACCACCAGTTAGTATTATTGCCAGCACTCTGCACTGGTGACAGGAAAATCACATACTGCTATGTGCAGCTGATGCAATTCAGGGAATGAGCTTAATATTAATTTTACACATTGTCTAGTATTCAGAAAATCAAAATACAAATTTGTAAAAGATTTTATTCAAATTTTCCCATATCCTGAGATGGTCTAATTCATGCCTGAAGTACTTAGATGATGTTGAACATATGATGTTATGGGTCTAATCTGTGAGGAAACCCAACTCTTGCACGAATTACAAGTAAACTAGTGCTAGGCATTACGTTGGAGGACTGTTACCTTTGGCTCCAGTCACATCCCACAGCCATCACAGCCCATACTGTGCAACTGTTAAAGATTATACACACTCTGCAAGCACACCTGTTTCTCTTCGTGTTGCGGAGGGACATCACACACAGACCAATGTGATCAAGTGAAGTCCATTTACTACCACGTTTGATACAGTTATATACCTTATGCACTTGTGCACGCGCCCTACACAATACTCTAATTGGTACAATACCCCGTTTCACGCGACACTATCTTATTCTCTATTGGCTGAGCAAGCTTCTTCACGAGGTGTCCAGCAGTCACTTATCTCATTCTTCAGCATCCAGGTGTTGTTTGTCAGGCTCTTCTTATCTTCCTTTTTCCCAGCGTACAAGGACACAGCGTCCTTGTCTGCTCCAGCGTTTTGTAAACTTATGCTTCGTTCCCACATAACGGCTGGATTGCTCACATGCCTTTGCCCAGCCAAGAAATCCTCAACAATTCCCCCTTTTTGTTTTTGAGCAATCCAAGCTTGCCTAATAACTTGGGGTGCCATTTTTCCTTAACAAGCTGAACAAGGTAGAATTATTACAATAGCTAAAATCACAATAACTACAATAATGCCCGCAATTCTTTGAGCCAACCCGTTACCCCTAATGACCCAGACCATGAGGACCATGAGAAAGATGAACCATCCATACATTCTTGTGCCATCTTGCTCTGCGAACTCAGCCCAGCAATCGGTAGGTGCCAGCATCCCGTGGGCATCCCCACAGAGGCAACGATGGCCTCACCGTACACCAGCCCGATGCTCTTCGGAAAATCCCGGTATCTATACATTTGCAGAGGAACGGGTTTCAGCACACGTGGCCAGCGGGTGCCAAAAAGTCCGCCTCGGTTGCAATCTATGATGCATGCGCTCGCTGGCCAGGCGTGCTGCACAAGTCATAGTCATCTTGTCTATTGGTTCATGGGCTTTATGATGCAGTAGCAATGCACAGAGAATCTTGACCTATTATGTTAGCCAAGGTGACCTATACATTAGTTTTCGACTGAGATGGTATTCATATTGCCACACCATCTATGATGCTCCAGATGATGGTCGTGCAAATTCAACAGGAGTCCGTCGTGGGCCTGTATCTGTGGAAACACAATCAACCTCGTTCCCAGGTTATTAATGGAAATAGACCTTACCCCTAATTTTGGCTTTAACTAACTTTTACGTTTACCCCACACTGTCTTCCCATAATCACACTATGTTTAACCAAATTATGCTTAGCACACTTTTTACCTAAAGCAAGTTCTATATACAATAAGGCACGCTGTTCTAAAAACCTCCCTGAAGGACTCAATGTCCGCTAGTCCTCTAAAGTGTAATACTCTATTAGTCAGAATCTGTTGGATCAGTGGCTCCAGCACCCGCCGGTGCCGTGCCAGTTGCTGCTGGGACGATTCCGGGTCCAGCATCACTGCGAAGCCATGGTTTGACCCACTTAGCCGGGATCCAGCGAAGGCCTCGATCTGTAAGCAGACACATATACCCTCTCCCAGTAAGTTTTACTTCTGCTGGTCTGCACCATTTCCCGGACTCTGGGTCCTTATACATTACCCTGATTCCTGTACTTTGTTGTGTCCTTTCTGCCTGTAAAAGAGCATGATGCACTACCATTGGTGGGTCTTTGTGATCACCTGTCAATCTAAGATAATTTAGCACAAATAAGGCTTTGGCCGATCGTTCCTCTGGGAGTAAGCCCTGGGTTCCCCCCTTTTGTTTTTGCAGCATGCTCTTTAAGGTTTGTTGGCCCGTTCGACAATAGCCTGTCCTGTGGGAAGATGTGGAATACCCGTACCATGGTGAATTCCCCACACTTGTTGAAAACAATTCCCTGGAGGAGGCTCCCATGCCGCTGCAACCAATTGGTCAGCTCTGTCATCTCCCGTTTCTCATCTGCACGTGCGCTCGTACCCAAGAGTTCTACCAGAGGCTCCATATCGTCATTAGTGATACCGCAAAGATTCCGCACCCACTGGATATCTTCCACAAGCTTCTGGACATCATGTACCATTAAAATTTCTAACATTGCCAGCATCTATGTGCCACCTCAAATACTTCCAAGGTGCTGCCTTTTGCACCTTTTCAGGAGCAATTATTACTCTGTGATGGCTTAAGATGTCCTGCAAATGAGTTAAAAATTCATCCTGTGGCAAGTTCCTTCCCGCTATCAAAATGTAACTGAGGAAACTGCTTTCTTACAGGCTCTAATGCCCAGGCCACATATACCTGACACATCGTGGGGGAATTGTGCATTCATTGCGGTAACACAACCCAGTGGTATCTCTTATAGGGCTCTGCCTTGTTAATCGACGGTACCGAAAAGGCAAACCGTTCAGCGTCATCTGGGTGCAAGGGAATGGTGAAAAAACAATCCTTTAGATCTATAATTAAGAAATCCCATTCTTCTGGAAGCATAACTGGAGACGGCAAACCTGGCTGCAGGGCTCCCATACTGTGCATCACTGCATTCACAGCTCTGAGATCATGTAACAGTCTCCATTTCCCAGTTTTCTTGGGAATGGTAAATATTGGTGTATTCCATGGACTAGTAGAAGGAACAACATGTCCCGCTCTCAGTTGGTCCTCAATTAACTCTTGTATTTTTAGCAGCTTTTCAGAATTTAGCGGCTACTGATCAATCCAAACAGGCTCATCTCTTTTCCAGCTAATTTTCAGGATTGGCTGCCCCTCAGTGACTGCTCCTAAAAAGGATGGGTCACTAACATTGCCTTCATTTGGCTCAATAAATCACAGCCTATGAGGCCAAACAATTCAGTTGGGGTAGTCATGACATACGGACGCGTCGTAACATTTTCACCGTCAGGGAACACAAATGTAATCGGCAGCTGACTTACTAAGGTGGCTTGTGTGCCCCCTATCCCTGCAATGCCAAAATTTGGATTGATCAATGGCCATGATGGAGGCCAAATATATCGTGAAATAATCGTAACCTCAGCTCCTGTATCGATTGTCATCAGTTTCTTGACAATAACTCCGTCAGGCCCTTCCAATTGCACTACCTTTTCTGTTTTACCTTTTGTTATGTCCATGGCAAGGTATACCTGTGGTTTCCCTGTGGAGCCAAATCCACTATCTCCACGTTGTACTTCACCTGGGTTCGGAACACACGACCTGAATGGAACTAATTGTGCTATTCTGGTACCTTTAGGAATAGAAACAAGAGGGATTAAAACATGAATCATAATTTTCACAGTCCCACAATAATCTGCATCAATAAGCCCTGGGACTACCAAAATTCCTTTTAGAGCTGTTGAAGATCGTCCCATCACAAATGCACTAAGCCCAAGCCCCAATGGTCCCTTTATGTTGCTATCCACCAAGTGTACCCCTGCGTCCATCAACGTAATGTCTACTGCGGTTTCCACATCCACTCCGGAGCTCCCTGCAGTGGCGGATCTGGTGGTTGCGAGGCTGCCTGAGGGCTGGCAGCCCAGGTCCCTTGTGTTTGTGTCGTCGCGTGAGGGGCCTTCGCGGTCGGTGTAAAGTTTCCCTTCTTCCTATATTCTTGGTGGTATTGTCATCTTTCTTAGCAGAAGCTGTACATTTGCTCCTAATGTGGCCACGTTTGCCACAGTTAAAACACTTGACCAGGGGTGTCTTACTGGCCCTGTGCTTCTTTGTAGCTCCTTGTGGAGCTGCGACAACATAGGCTGTTTTCTGTGAGTCCACTGCTCGATCCATGTATTCTAGCATATCAACGACGGCTGCATTTTTCGGCAAATTACACAATGCTTTGCGTGTCTTTTCATTAGCATTTTCGAAAGCGAGCATTTTGAACATGTTTTCTTTCATTTGCTCGGTCATGTCAGGGTGGTCATAGATTGCCCTATGCAATCTATTAATAAACTGTGCGAAAGGTTCATTATGCTCCTGTTTCACCTGAGTAAAAGTATGGTTTCGAATATTGTCTGGTATGGAAAGAAAAGCTTGATACGCCAAGATCTGTGATAGATGATGAACCTCAGTGATACATTGTAACTGAGCATTCCGGGATGCGAAGGGTCCAGTACCCATCAGCATCTGTGTGGTTACTCCCCATAAGGGATCTATTTGTTGTCGTGGTGTTGCTTGTTCCCGATCACAGAACGTCTCCCACTGCCAGAAAAACACTAACATTTGGGCGGGCTCCAAAACCAAATGTGCTAGCTGTTTAATATCTTGAGGTATTAGCGTATCAGAAGAAAAAATGAATTGCAGCATTTGTTGAGCTAACGCAGACTTAATTCCATACTGACTCACAGCATACCTTAATCTCTCAATGACCTTCCAGTCAAACGCTTCCCATTTTTTCTGTCCATTTAATGCAATAACTGGGAATGCTTGAAGCATAGTCCCTTCTATAATGGCATCTTTTATTACTCCCCTCCAATGTCTCTGCCTTTCTTCTGCAGAGGCTACTGCAGGCGGCTCCGCGTCTATCGCGGGCGCAGTTGGTTTCACCGTCTCTGGTTCCGAGAGGCGGGATGGATGAAAGGGCGGGGGCGGGGGCGCGGATGGTCCTGGCCGGGGGCCGGCCGCGACTGGCGGCGGCCGCTCCATCGCCGGCTGACACGCGCTGCTGCAAGGCGGCGGAGGGGGGGGGCGGAAAGGGAGGGGGGGAGGGAGGGGGGCGGGAGGGGAGGGGGGAGGGGAGGAGGGAGGGGGCGGGAGGGGAGGGGCTGGGGGAGGTGCCGGAGGGGGTGGCGAAAAGGGGGCGGGAGGGGGAAGCGGGGCCGGTATACGGCGAGAATCTTCGCTCTCTTGCCCTCTCGGTTCATCCTTTCGGGAGGATGACCGTTTCTCCCTCACTTCTGGTTCTTCCGACCGTACCGTCAGTTTTTGTAACTGGTTCACCACCTCCCTCAGGAGCTCTTCCGACCATACTGTCAGTTTTTGTAATAGGTTCACCACCTCCCTCAGCTCTTCCATCGCATTACCCGATGGAGATGGTTCCCTGTCCCCCGCAATCTGTTTATCCGCATTAGTCACCCCCGACTCTGTCGGCTTCGGATCTGTCGGGCGACAATCGGCCCCCCCTAATTCCCCTGTTTCTTGCGGAGTAACAGACGGGGGAATTTTTTCGGCACCAACGGCCTGGCTGGGTATCGGCAAAGGCTGCGTCTGTGCAGGCGTCTCAGCGTTAACGGAGATGGATGTCAGGGGGGGTGGAGATAGTTGTGTAGAGAATGTCCCCCCAACTCCAGCGGGGTGGGCTGACGCGGCAGCCGTGGAGGCAGCAGACGGGGTCACCGCCGCGCAGAGAGCGGCGGCTGCCTGCCGGTCCGCCCTCATTGTCTCCAGCATGTCTCGAATTACCTTCCAGTGCTCTGCATATTTTTTCATCTCCTTTACCCTACCCCCCCTGCAGCTAGTAGCGTCCCACAGCGCCTTGCCTATATTATCCCAGGTCGCTTCTTCAAAGGCAACATTTACACTCGGGATAAGTTCTTTCTTCCAGGCCCATAAAAGTAACCCCTTTAACACAGAATTATCGAATTTCAGTCTTCTCTCAGAGAGAAAATTATGAAGGAGCTTTAGGACTGCTTCCTGCTCTTTGTCCAACCCCATCTCCTTCTCCAACCGCTCACCTTATCAGGGCGAGATTCAAGCTTTCGCGTGTCCCAGCTCAGCCGAAGCTCATGCCGTGCTTCCCAGCTCAGCTGAAGCTCATGCCGTCCTGCCGGGGCAGCAGGAACACTCTCGGCTGGCTCCTCCGCTCCCTCGTCAGTTCAGCTGCACCAGAAATTCTCGTAGAGACGATAAAGTGCTGATCTGAGGGTCCCTGTTCGGGCGCCAAATGTTGCGGAGGGACATCACACACAGACCAATGTGATCAAGTGAAGTCCATTTACTACCACGTTTGATACAGTTATATACCTTATGCACTTGTGCACGCGCCCTACACAATACTCTAATTGGTACAATACCCCGTTTCACGCGACACTATCTTATTCTCTATTGGCTGAGCAAGCTTCTTCACGAGGTGTCCAGCAGTCACTTATCTCATTCTTCAGCATCCAGGTGTTGTTTGTCAGGCTCTTCTTATCTTCCTTTTTCCCAGCGTACAAGGACACAGCGTCCTTGTCTGCTCCAGCGTTTTGTAAACTTATGCTTCGTTCCCACATAACGGCTGGATTGCTCACATGCCTTTGCCCAGCCAAGAAATCCTCAACATCTTCGGGCAAGAAAAAGCTATTTCTATCCAGGCAGCTTTATCGAGCAAGCTCTGCTGCATCAGCTTAAGGTGCTGAACCACGGTAAGCTGCTCCGGGCACTGCGAGCAGCGAGCGCTCTGCGAGGCCAGCCCAGGCCCGCCCCGAGCGGCGCTTCAGCCGCCACCGCGCCGGCCCGGCCAGGCCCGCTCCGGACGCGGCGCCCACCGACCCCTGAGAGCTGCCACCTCCGCAGAGTAAGGCGGTTTACCGGGACTGAGCCAGCCCCCCCTGTCCCCCCGAAATTATTCCTAGTTACGCCCTGGCTTCGGGCGGGGTGCGGGGACAGCTCTACGGGCTGCCTCCTTACGAGGGGGTTAGTCACAACACACCGGAGACCTCTCGCCCCTTCTGGGACGGGACACCGGGTTAGGCCCCCCTGCCCTCCGAAGCGCCCCGAACCGGGGCAGGGCTGCCCTGGGCTGGGGGAATCAGAAATGGCGGTGGAAAAAGCGGAGCAGACCGAGCTTCGCCGCGCTACACTGGGCCGGACTGGGTTCCCTCAGACCTCTCGCGAGAGGAGGCGCCGCCGGCGCGGCCCGCGGGAAGATGGCGCCTCTCGCGAGAGGCGGCTGCCGCGGCTCCCCGTAGCTATAGCAGCGGGGGATGAGGGCGCCCGAGGCGAGGTGATGGTACGCGCCGCGGCGGGAGCCGAGGCCGGCAGGTAGGGACTCACCGCCCCGAGGAGGGGCTGCGGCCCACCGCCGTCCCTTCTCCCCCCCCCCCCCCCGCTTGTGCGGGGTCCCGCTGCGACTGTCCGGAGCCGTCCTGACCCTCGCGGCAGCGGGGCCGTGGCTCTGGCGGCGGGACGGGAGCGGTCGCTCCCCTCCGCGGCGCGGGCGGGCTGGGCGAGGGGTCAGGGTAGTTTGTATCGCGGTGCTGGCAGCGGCCGGGTCCCTGCGGGGCGCGGCGGGAACCCCGGATCCACCGCTCTCGGGAATACTTGGGGTTTCTTTCCTCTTGTCCCGTCTCCTTGGGGGGGGGGGGGGGAATCCAAACACACACCCCACCCCACCCCCACCCGCTAACTGGTTACTTGTTCCATGTGCCTGGAGACCCACCAGTGACTTTCCCAGGTCTGTAAAGCGGTGCAGCCCCGTACGGCCGCACGGCCTGGCCTCGGCTGGTGGCAGGGCGGGCAGCCCACGCGTGGGTAGCCGGCGGTCAGCGGGGTTTCCGTGCTGAGGCGCAGCCGTGGCCCCTGGGGCCTGACCTCCGGCGCAGTTGTGAGGGGCCCCCCTGCCTGCCTGCAGCGGGTCAGCTTCAGAAGAGGGAAGGAGTAGCAGGTAGGAGAAAAGAGGATACTGGAGGCTAAAAAGGTCTTTTGTCAGCAGGGATCTTTGAAATTAATATCGCCGACATTGTATTATGTCGGTTAGTAACTCAGATGTGATCGACTGTCATTGAAAGTTAATCTTGCATAGAAGCCGTTGGTTAGAAGAAGCTGCTCAGTTATAGTATTGTATTTACTATGTTGGTCCAAGGTAGGCAAAAGCATGTGCTGCCTTTTTTTTTTCTTAAAAAAAAAAATAAAGGCAGAAGCTGTTTGCTTTTCCAGGATTTTATTTCGCTTGAAACCCTTCATTCAGTATGAGGATTATGAGTGAGGATTCGTGAAGGATTACAGCCCTAAATAGAAACCCTAACAGTATACACCTTCTGCTTTTAAAACGTTGCAGACACAATGGCTTTCTGGTCTTTCAGCTGTGTGAAGTTGTTGTGGGTATTGTAGTGGCTGATCGTGCATGTGAAAAGAATTCAAAGAGCTTTTCAGATTTCAGAACAAATTCTGAGTGTTATAATCATGGAAAAAATATGCATGTGAAATGGGAGGAAAAATAGTAGTTTCCCATGCAGTTTGAAAGAAAGAAGTATGTACTGACAACAAGCCTCTCTAAGCTTGTGCTGTTCCTCAGACTTGAAAAAGAAAATCTACAACTGAAAGGTTTTGTGCTGCAATATATTTGACATTGAATAGCAGTTTTGGAAAACAATAGCAACAATAGCAATTGCAACAATAGCAACACAGATAGTCTTGTGTTTGTTTTCAGAAGGAAAGAAAGTACTGCTGTGCTGAGAACTAAACTGGTGAGGTAATACATAACTTAAACATGACAGCTTTTAAAAATAATTGCCAAAAATGTATTATGGGCTAAAAAAAATTTGAATGAGTCTGTTGAAATCTGTTCTCATTTAGGAAGTGATAGAAATAATGATAATTTCATTAGGATACTCTTTAAATTCTATTCCAGCACCTAATCAAGAGTCTATCTAATCAAGCATGCTGCATATCATTGAGACTGAATTAAATAGGAGCCTTTTCTCCTCTTTTCTTCCCCCCTCTTTTCTTCCCCCCCCTCTTTTCTTCCCCCCCCTCTTTTCTTCCCCCCCCTCTTTTCTTCCCCCCCCTCTTTTCTTCCCCCCCCTCTTTTCTTCCCCCCCCTCTTTTCTTCCCCCCCCTCTTTTCTTCCCCCCCCTCTTTTCTTCCCCCCCCTCTTTTCTTCCCCCCCCTCTTTTCTTCCCCCCCCTCTTTTCTTCCCCCCCCTCTTTTCTTCCCCCCCCTCTTTTCTTCCCCCCCTCTTTTCTTCCCCCCCCTCTTTTCTTCCCCCCCCTCTTTTCTTCCCCCCCCTCTTCCCCCCCTCTTTTTCTTCCCCCCCCTCTTTTCTTCCCCCCCCTCTTTTCTTCCCCCCCTCTTTTCTTCCCCCCCCTCTTTTCTTCCCCCCCCTCTTTTCTTCCCCCCCCTCTTTTCTTCCCCCCCCTCTTTTCTTCCCCCCCTCTTTTCTTCCCCCCCTCTTTTCTTCCCCCCCTCTTTTCTTCCCCCCCCTCTTTTCTTCCCCCCCCTCTTTTCTTCCCCCCCCTCTTTTCTTCCCCCCCTCTTTTCTTCCCCCCCTCTTTTCTTCCCCCCCTCTTTTCTTCCCCCCCTCTTTTCTTCCCCCCTCTTTTCTTCCCCCCCTCTTTTCTTCCCCCCCTCTTTTCTTCCCCCCCTCTTTTCTTCCCCCCCTCTTTTCTTCCCCCCCTCTTTTCTTCCCCCCCTCTTTTCTTCCCCCCCTCTTTTCTTCCCCCCCTCTTTTCTTCCCCCCCTCTTTTCTTCCCCCCCTCTTTTCTTCCCCCCCTCTTTTCTTCCCCCCCTCTTTTCTTCCCCCCCTCTTTTCTTCCCCCCCTCTTTTCTTCCCCCCCTCTTTTCTTCCCCCCCTCTTTTCTTCCCCCCCTCTTTTCTTCCCCCCCTCTTTTCTTCCCCCCCTCTTTTCTTCCCCCCCTCTTTTCTTCCCCCCCTCTTTTCTTCCCCCCCTCTTTTCTTCCCCCCCTCTTTTCTTCCCCCCCTCTTTTCTTCCCCCCCTCTTTTCTTCCCCCCCTCTTTTCTTCCCCCCCTCTTTTCTTCCCCCCCTCTTTTCTTCCCCCCCTCTTTTCTTCCCCCCCTCTTTTCTTCCCCCCCTCTTTTCTTCCCCCCCTCTTTTCTTCCCCCCCTCTTTTCTTCCCCCCCTCTTTTCTTCCCCCCCTCTTTTCTTCCCCCCCTCTTTTCTTCCCCCCCTCTTTTCTTCCCCCCCTCTTTTCTTCCCCCCCTCTTTTCTTCCCCCCCTCTTTTCTTCCCCCCCTCTTTTCTTCCCCCCCTCTTTTCTTCCCCCCCTCTTTTCTTCCCCCCCTCTTTTCTTCCCCCCCTCTTTTCTTCCCCCCCTCTTTTCTTCCCCCCCTCTTTTCTTCCCCCCCTCTTTTCTTCCCCCCCTCTTTTCTTCCCCCCCTCTTTTCTTCCCCCCCTCTTTTCTTCCCCCCCTCTTTTCTTCCCCCCCTCTTTTCTTCCCCCCCTCTTTTCTTCCCCCCCTCTTTTCTTCCCCCCCTCTTTTCTTCCCCCCCTCTTTTCTTCCCCCCCTCTTTTCTTCCCCCCCTCTTTTCTTCCCCCCCTCTTTTCTTCCCCCCCTCTTTTCTTCCCCCCCTCTTTTCTTCCCCCCCTCTTTTCTTCCCCCCCTCTTTTCTTCCCCCCCTCTTTTCTTCCCCCCCTCTTTTCTTCCCCCCCTCTTTTCTTCCCCCCCTCTTTTCTTCCCCCCCTCTTTTCTTCCCCCCCTCTTTTCTTCCCCCCCTCTTTTCTTCCCCCCCTCTTTTCTTCCCCCCCTCTTTTCTTCCCCCCCTCTTTTCTTCCCCCCCTCTTTTCTTCCCCCCCTCTTTTCTTCCCCCCCTCTTTTCTTCCCCCCCTCTTTTCTTCCCCCCCTCTTTTCTTCCCCCCCTCTTTTCTTCCCCCCCTCTTTTCTTCCCCCCCTCTTTTCTTCCCCCCCTCTTTTCTTCCCCCCCTCTTTTCTTCCCCCCCTCTTTTCTTCCCCCCCTCTTTTCTTCCCCCCCTCTTTTCTTCCCCCCCTCTTTTCTTCCCCCCCTCTTTTCTTCCCCCCCTCTTTTCTTCCCCCCCTCTTTTCTTCCCCCCCTCTTTTCTTCCCCCCCTCTTTTCTTCCCCCCCTCTTTTCTTCCCCCCCTCTTTTCTTCCCCCCCTCTTTTCTTCCCCCCCTCTTTTCTTCCCCCCCTCTTTTCTTCCCCCCCTCTTTTCTTCCCCCCCTCTTTTCTTCCCCCCCTCTTTTCTTCCCCCCCTCTTTTCTTCCCCCCCTCTTTTCTTCCCCCCCTCTTTTCTTCCCCCCCTCTTTTCTTCCCCCCCTCTTTTCTTCCCCCCCTCTTTTCTTCCCCCCCTCTTTTCTTCCCCCCCTCTTTTCTTCCCCCCTCTTTCTTCCCCCCCTCTTTTCTTCCCCCCCTCTTTCTTCCCCCCCTCTTTTCTTCCCCCCCTCTTTTCTTCCCCCCCTCTTTTCTTCCCCCCCTCTTTTCTTCCCCCCCTCTTTTCTTCCCCCCCTCTTTTCTTCCCCCCCTCTTTTCTTTCCCCCCCTCTTTTCTTTCCCCCCCTCTTTTCTTTCCCCCCCTCTTTTCTTTCCCCCCCCTCTTTTCTTTTCCCCCCCCTCTTTTCTTTTCCCCCCCCTCTTTTCTTTCCCCCCCCTCTTTTCTTTTCCCCCCCCTCTTTTCTTTTCCCCCCCCTCTTTTCTTTTCCCCCCCCTCTTTTCTTTTCCCCCCCCTCTTTTCTTTTCCCCCCCCTCTTTTCTTTTCCCCCCCCTCTTTTCTTTTCCCCCCCCTCTTTTCTTTTCCCCCCCCTCTTTTCTTTTCCCCCCCTCTTTTCTTTTCCCCCCCCTCTTTTCTTTTCCCCCCCCTCTTTTCTTTCCCCCCCCTCTTTTCTTTTCCCCCCCTCTTTTCTTTTCCCCCCCCTCTTTTCTTTTCCCCCCCCTCTTTTCTTTTCCCCCCCTCTTTTCTTTTCCCCCCCTCTTTTCTTTTCCCCCCCCTCTTTTCTTTTCCCCCCCCTCTTTTCTTTTCCCCCCCCTCTTTTCTTTTCCCCCCCCTCTTTTCTTTTCCCCCCCCTCTTTTCTTTTCCCCCCCCTCTTTTCTTTTCCCCCCCCTCTTTTCTTTTCCCCCCCCTCTTTTCTTTTCCCCCCCCTCTTTTCTTTTCCCCCCCCTCTTTTCTTTTCCCCCCCTCTTTTCTTTTCCCCCCCTCTTTTCTTTTCCCCCCCTCTTTTCTTTTCCCCCCCTCTTTTCTTTTCCCCCCCTCTTTTCTTTTCCCCCCCTCTTTTCTTTTCCCCCCCTCTTTTCTTTTCCCCCCCTCTTTTCTTTTCCCCCCCTCTTTTCTTTTCCCCCCCTCTTTTCTTTTCCCCCCCTCTTTTCTTTTCCCCCCCTCTTTTCTTTTCCCCCCCTCTTTTCTTTTCCCCCCCTCTTTTCTTTTCCCCCCCTCTTTTCTTTTCCCCCCCTCTTTTCTTTTCCCCCCCTCTTTTCTTTTCCCCCCCTCTTTTCTTTTCCCCCCCTCTTTTCTTTTCCCCCCCTCTTTTCTTTTCCCCCCCTCTTTTCTTTTCCCCCCCTCTTTTCTTTTCCCCCCCTCTTTTCTTTTCCCCCCCTCTTTTCTTTTCCCCCCCTCTTTTCTTTTCCCCCCCTCTTTTCTTTTCCCCCCCTCTTTTCTTTTCCCCCCCTCTTTTCTTTTCCCCCCCTCTTTTCTTTTCCCCCCCTCTTTTCTTTTCCCCCCCTCTTTTCTTTTCCCCCCCTCTTTTCTTTTCCCCCCCTCTTTTCTTTTCCCCCCCTCTTTTCTTTTCCCCCCCTCTTTTCTTTTCCCCCCCTCTTTTCTTTTCCCCCCCTCTTTTCTTTTCCCCCCCTCTTTTCTTTTCCCCCCCTCTTTTCTTTTCCCCCCCTCTTTTCTTTTCCCCCCCTCTTTTCTTTTCCCCCCCTCTTTTCTTTTCCCCCCCTCTTTTCTTTTCCCCCCCTCTTTTCTTTTCCCCCCCTCTTTTCTTTTCCCCCCCTCTTTTCTTTTCCCCCCCTCTTTTCTTTTCCCCCCCTCTTTTCTTTTCCCCCCCTCTTTTCTTTTCCCCCCCTCTTTTCTTTTCCCCCCCTCTTTTCTTTTCCCCCCCTCTTTTCTTTTCCCCCCCTCTTTTCTTTTCCCCCCCTCTTTTCTTTTCCCCCCCCCCTTACCTGGGTGATGCCAGCCAGGAGGCCTTTTGCCACAGTGTTCTTGGTGTGGGGTGAGGCATAAGGGTGTGCTTGATTTGTCCAGTACAGACAAACTTACTTAGTTATCTGAGAGAATTTAGAAATTTTGCTTTCTTTATGCTAGTGACAGCATTTCAGTTCATTTCTTTCAGTCGTTGCAGGTAAAAATTATGTCAGTTCTTCTCTCTGTTCTGGGTTAACGGTCTATTTTGAGACTGTAGTCATGAGTTCATTAAAAAGGATAGTGGGAATTTCAATCCTTTTTTATCCAGTCCTGGTGATGTTATTAGGCATTAAGCCTTCTTATGCGAATCTTCATGGAGAGTACATAGAAGAGAAAGTGTGTTTATTTCCCAGTTTGTGGAGCTTCAAAAACCTTATTACGTAGAGATGAAAGAATAGTGGCAGAGCTCTTAGGTATCACATTCTTGTAGTTGTAGTAGGTTATATTCACAATAATCAGAATTTAGCCTGCATTGTGTTTAAGTGCTCTATAAACATATCTATATAAAGAACAGTTGCGGCTGTCCCAAATAACTTTTGGTGCAACTATGCAAAATGCAGCAGGTGATACAAAAAGGAAACTGAGGTAGGAGGATGAAAGAATAATAAAAAGTTGGAGCTATTCTTTTTAAAATCTGCTTACCTTACTGTTCAGAACCAATAAAAGTCTTACAATAGATGTGCGTATTGACACCTGTAGAACATATTAGTCTTCTCATTTTTGTCACGCAACCTTCTGAAATTTAAATCCCTTACACATCCTTCAGTTTCCTAACATATGTTCCGCCCACATTTATTCAAACAGTTTATTTTAATTTGTTCTCTGAAATACTCCACTTCTTGCCTTTGTCTAAACTTTGCCTTTTAATTTCTTTCTTTTCTATCGATAGTGGCTGCAGTCACCATTCCAAAGTTATTTTGTATTTCTGTCACTGAAGGTCATTCCCTAGCACAGATATGCAGTGTTTGATGGCAGAGAGGAGCAGCAAGAAATGTTGTTACTGACTGTCAAGGAATTTTGATTGTCTTGCACAGATCTCTCTATTGTTCCTGTTAAATGCAATTCAAGTAATTGGCATTCTTTAGTCTTTAAGATTTTGCTTTCATCTGTAGGCAGCCCCCTTTCCTAGGCTTGCACCCTGTGTGTAAGACTGCTAGGAGGAACCTTCTCCTAGCTGTAAATTGGACACTTTGTAAGGCAAGTGACACAATATATAGGTCTCTTATCGTGTCTCTAGACATGCAAGTTTAGCATGCAGTTTATTCCTTCCTTTCTCTCCATTATGGCGCTTGATGCATGGGGTTTCCTGTTCTGTGACCTGAGAAAGTTAAAAGGTTTGGGTGGAGCTCACCAGCCATTGTCTATGGGACACGGGACTAGTGTTTGGCCAAACTATGGTATCACTTGGCTAAGCTACTCTCACTTCATAGCAGTAGATCACATGCCAGCTCAATCATTCAGCTTGCTGAACTTACATGCAATCATTCAGTTGGGAAGTTAACCTGTTGTGGCTTTCCTAAAGTTACAGTAAGTGGTCTGTTTCTGGAGTTGTTGGAAAAGGAAGGAAAAACTTCAGTATGTCATCAACACCTTAGTAAAAACCAAGGAGCCTGCAAGGAAGACAGGAGGCTCTTAGTTATTTTTTTCCACACTTCCCAAGGTTTGTGAGCTGTATGTATTCTGTTGTTGTCTTAGATGTTAGAAGTAATGTTTTGTGTTCATAGAGTGTAAAACTTCCAGTAGATTTTATTGTCTAGTGTTCTAAATATGCAAAGTGAAGGTGATCTTAAAGGTGCTATATTAAAACTTGGTGTCTCTATTCACTAATGTAGCAGTTATCACTTGGTAAAATGGAGAACTGTGGTACCTGCAGAGTGTTTCCTGTGATTGTTGCCAAACTATTAAGAGGCAAAGGAAGAGGCTAGACTTAGGGTTTTGAGGCTTAAAATCATTTTTGTTCAAATTATGAAAGCCTGCGGGAAGTTATGTGCTGTTATGGACTAACCCATACATTTCTTGTCTCACATATTTATGAGGAAATACTGTAAAAACATGACTTGTCTAGTATCATTCATAGTAACTTGTAAATAAATCCATTTCTGAATTAAACCCATCTGCAGGAAATACAATTCTTAAATGTTGCTGCTACAAGTGTTGTTTACACATTTTGGCTACAAATACATCATAACAAAATGGATATTAAATTTGATATTCCTTTTATAAAGCACTGTGACCATTTTGTTCAAAGCCTTCAGCCTTATGAAATGCATCTTTGAACAAGATATCCAAAGAAATCTTCAAGCAGCACTGTGAAATTTCAGTTTTAAAACCTGCATATTGGTGTCTCTTCTTTCTTGTCTTCCATCTTTAGTAATAAAAAACATGAAAGCTTTGTACTGGTACAGAGGTAATTATAACTGGGTATCTGAGAGGCAGAAGTAATCTTTGTCCACAGAATGATGTGCTGTGCTACCAGTGGTGTAATTTTCAGTGTTCCTCTGGCACTTGTCCTAGGTCCAGGTCTGGAGATGGTGCCCGAGGAGGAAGAGATTACTTCTGTCTCTGTTCAATTTTTTGTTACTTTGCTAGGGTGAAGTTTTTTTCAGGAATGCAAGTCGTATGGTGAATTTTGAGTTTGATGGGAATTGGACTGAGCCTGACAAATCAATTTGCAAAGGCCAGAGCTGTCAGATGATAATAGCTTGCCTTCATTACCAACCAGTTTAGATTTGAACCGATGACCTAGAGGTGAAAAGCTCAGTATTGCATTACCAATCCTCTGATCTATCCATATGTTCTCTTGTTTAAAGTCCCTGTAGTTCTCTTAATCAGAATGTGCAATAAATATTTAGCATTGTTTGCACTTGTAAATACGAGAACAGTGTCCATTCCAACTGTCTGCTGTGCGTGTGAGGACACTGAAGTTAAATACAGCAACAATTTCTTACACTCTCTGGCTTTTCATGAGAAACCCTCATACAAATCCAACCATATGGCAAAACCCAGCATTATCTTAAAACCATTAACAAAGAACCTATTGCTACCATTAACAGGAAGATGAATCCACAGCTCTAAGTAGCATACTGGGGGTTATTAATAACCTCAGGCTGCTGCTAAGAAAATGAACTTAAATGAAATATCATTAGGAGCTGAGTCATCTCACCAACACTTCTGCATGTTATATCCAGGTTTGTATTTATCTATGGAGGCCTTTTCAGAATATATTATCATTATTACATGTCTACTTTGTTCTTCATTGAGTATCTTTGTGCTCAATGCTGTAAAAAGCATAATGGAAAATTATTTCTATGGATGTTGTAAAATGGATTCAACAGAATATTTGAAGTACACAGACAGGAGTGCATAGTCCATTTGCCCATTCATTCTGAGGTAAGATGTTTCTAGGCAACCTACCTAGCAGGAGGAGGTCAAGAGATGTAAATACTTGTCCAAGTTACTCACAGTTTGTAAAGCTATTAAAACAAGTTACTGTCTGCAGGTCATAGTTTCTCTGAGCTGCAGAAATAATAAAATTTACATTTGTATTTATATGGATTGTCTTTTTATCTCCTTATCCCTTTTCCAGTCCTTAATCCCATGCTCCTCTGTAACAACAGACAGTGCTATGGATAGTCTGTACTGATTGACTTGCTGCCAAATCAAATATATTAAGAGGTGAATTTTCCTACTTCCCCCTCACTAAAAGTGCAAATTGGGTCTTTTTCCTCTACCTGACCATCGATTTTCATGTAGTCTATAGGAACATCATTATTTTTGAGATCTCTGTTTTTTTATTTCAAAATGTTGGAAATTGGCCAGTTGATTCAAAAGGTGTTGGAAGAAAACTGATTTTGGTCAGATGCTTCTGTGGGCAATAAAAATAATTTGCTGCCTACTTACTAATGAAATGAGGCTTATGGTCATACTATGTGATGTATCCTTGGTCCCATTTGTTTCCTCCCCCTATTTCAGTTAGAGCATCCCACTTAGAGTAGTATCTTCCTTTTTTGCATAGCGTTTCTGGTATACAGGTTGTGATCCATATCTGTGTTGTCATTTTTTTCCCCACTCCTTTGATTGCACTGCACTCATTTCCCAGGAGTTCTGTTGTTAAAAGCAAAATGTCTGAATCCTTGTTTTTTTTCTGAGAATTGGAGAAATCAGGTTTTTAAAACTCATAGATATAAATTGTGAATGTTTCTTTCGAACGTCTCTCCAAGCCCAAAGCGATGCTGTTTTATGTTGCAGATAAGACTTCACTGGATTGTGGTTGGCTTTAAAAGTGTGACAGGACATGAACCCTGGTGATCTTTTGCTTAATTATTTTGCAGTAGGCTCTAGCTCGTTAAATTCTGGCATAATTAATTTGATGTCTGGATTTGGTCAAGCTTGCAGTCCTTGAATTTGAAGGCTAGAAGCCTGGCTTTTGGAATTACTTTGCCCTGTCGTCTTTTACAGCTCCAAAAATTCAGACAGTTAAAGCTCAGCTGCTTTCCCATCCTGTTTAAATCGGAACAGTGAATGTGGGTTTATTGTAGACATCTATTTTAAAAATGTAGTCAAACTTACAAAATGATATAAACACTTCTTCCACAAAGGTAGGTTTTTAAAAGTGTGTACATTGCAAATAAGCAGTAAGTAATTGCTGATTCAAAGGTTAATAATGCTAAAGGCAGAAGCAAGTAGGATGAACCATAATAAATAACAATCACATATTGGTGTCTTCTCTAGAATTCTATTTTTATGGTACAGTTTGGCTCACCAAAATTTATACAGAAGTACACACTGTGTGTGTGGGAAACAGTTTGCATATGAGAAGCCTGTAGGGAATCCAGGGGAAACTAGCTTTTTTTTTTGTTCCCCCCCATCTGCATGAAACTTGTTTTGGCATTTTACACTCTTGAGTAAAGACTAGCTAGCTTGTTAATTTCTAATACTTGGTAAAATGTAAATCAGTATTTGTAGTAGATAATGTTTGGTACAAGTACTTCTTAGGCTTTTATTTAAAAAAAAAGGTATGTGATTTATTACACTTTGACTTTTGAAAATAATGAATGGACTAAAAATATGTAAGAGTGATTCACATGTGGGAGACTGTTTGAAGAGGAGGAATCTTCTGTAAGTATTTCCACAAAATGTTAAAATAAATGTATTCTGGGAAATAGTTAATCAGTAAAGTATGTCACAAAGCAGAGGATACCAAAAGACTTTCTTATCCTCCAGCTGGTATTCCCAGTAGAATGAACTTATAAATGGATCAATAAACAACAGCTAATGCATCCCAACACATCGGTACGTGAGCTGTACTGTGACATGGAAACAGGTTAATGTCCTCACTAGGTCTGCATGTTATTTGAGAAAATAGGTCATGGTGGGGGAAAGGGAGGGAAAATTAAAAAAAAAAAAAAGAAAAAGTGTTGATTATCTGCTCTGCCTGTTCCCTAAAACTTTTCCATTATACTATACCTGAGGCATGCTAATAAATAGACAGCAAAGCTTCATAAAACCTGTGATTAGTAAACTGCAGCATTTTCTGTCTATTATGGACATTGTTCTGCACAACAAGTCTATGCAGTACTTAGATGATATCTGGGGAGTTTATGTAAATACTTTTGAAGTATGTTAAAAAACCATTGCCAACAAAAATTTTAGGTTCCTTTGATTATGGATGCTTGATAGATTTTAAATACAGATTTATTTTCTCAAAGAGAACCAGGAAAGAATGCTGCAGTGTGAGCTTGGCAGTGCTGCAGGATGAAGAACAGTTTTCACTGAAAGTGCTCTTTTTAAGGTGCTCCTAATTTGTTTAAATTCTCGAAGCTAGGCAACTTCCACAGATTTTTCAGGGAAGCTTTTTAAAATATCATTTTAGACTTTTCTCTTAAAATGCATTGTTTCAGGAGAGGATAGGCAAGGAGAGAATGTAACTTTCCTTTTAGCAAAAAGATGTTTATATTATCTTCTCCTTTTAGATAGCTGGGTTTAAGGCTGTAGGTTTGATATGGAAATAGCCATCTTTTGAGAAGAAATACCTTCTTTTGTGCAGATGTATTTTCTCGAAGGGCTCTTCCTTTTTGGGAGAGATAGAAAGGTAGTTTAATTAATTTAGTAATGTATTTCTTCAATCAGTCCATTTAAGGTTGTTAATTATAGCAGTCATCTTCAGCTGTATAATTATTACATAAATTAAACTACTTACCACTTCTCCATTGTGTTTTTCCGTCTGTTCACTTCTTGCTTGTGATGGGTTCTCTGCCTGTTTGTCTGGTATCGCAGCTGCAGCCTGGAAAGTTACCTGGGCAATTCCGCTGTATTCGATTCTTGCTCTGGTAGGAACCAGCAGCACTCACAGACACAAGATGGTAGAGTCTTGTCTTCACTACTAGAACAGAGAGTGACATTTTAAAGTTGCAGTTGCTTTTTCTGACTGTGTAGCTCTGGGAACGTTTCTAGGCAGAAGCAGCAGTACTAGCAAGATCTTATTTTTCAGGATTGTTCTGCAAAGGGATACCTGAGGTTTTGGGAGAGAAAATGTGGAAAATGTATGAGTGTTGCAGTGTCATGCCCAACTGAATTGCTTAATTCTGCTGTGAAAAATATTACTTCAAGTATCAATTACAAAATTATATTGCTTTTTCCTCCGATAAGGAGTGTGTGTACTGTTTGTACAGGAGTTAGGTTTGATGTGTCATTTATCAATAAACCTTTGAGATATTTTATCTTATGTATGCATAGTAAATAAAAAAATATGTAAAATTGTTTGAACAAGAATCCAAAGCTTAAAA